>NC_044032.1:244717338-245338518 GCF_901765095.1 Microcaecilia unicolor | reverse complement strand
GCCTTCCTTTTCCTGCCCAAGATTGTTTCTCGCTTCCATGTGAATCAGCAGCTCTGCCTACCCTCCTTTCGTAGGGAGGACTTCCCAGAGGAGTACTCTGCTCTCAAATATCTAGATGTGAGACGAGTCATCATCAGATACTTGGAAGTGACCAATGATTTCCTGAAGTCGGATCATCTGTTTGTGCTGTTCCCAGGTCCTCGTAAGGGTCTGCAGGCTGCTAAGCCTACAGTAGCACGATGGGTCAAGGAAACCATTGCAGCGGCTTATGTGGCCGCGGGGAAGATGCCGCCTATCCAGCTGAAGGCTCACTCCACTAGAGCGCAGGCGGCCTCGATGGCAGAGGCCGGGTCCGTCTCCTTGGAAGAGATTTGCAAGGCGGCAACTTGGGCATTGGCTCATACCTTCTCCAGGCATTACCGCTTGACTGTGGCTGCTCGGGCGGAGGCCTGGTTTGGAGCTTCAGTGTTGCGGTCAGGGATTTCTATGTCCCGCCCTGGGTGAGTACTGCTTCGGTACATCCCACCAGTCTATGGATTGATCAGCATGATGATATGGAAGGTAAAATTATGTATCATACCTGATAATTTTTTTTCCATTAATCATAGCTGATCAGTCCATAGCCCCTTCCAGATATCTGTACTGTTTATATTCTGGTTGCATTTCAAGTTCAAGTTTAGTCTTCAGTTCCTGTTCAGGAGGACTTCGTGTTCAAGTTTTTTCAATTGGATTCTTCAGGAGTTGAGACGATTTTGTGTTACAGTGAGCTACTGCATTCCTCTCCACTCCGTTTTTCGGGGCTGGATTGAGACCTAAATTCTGCCGGCGCTCCCTCCCGCTTCGTGCGGCTGTAGGGCAGCTTTGTACCCCTCCCGCTTCGGCGGTGTTAGGGTCAGTCAGCTCCTCCCGCGGTTGCGGTTGCAGGATAAGCCAGATCCCCCCCGCATTGGCGGGTGTGGTGTCCCTCCCTGCTCCGCGGGGATGAGCTGGACGGATTCCCCTCCCCCACTTGTGTGGGGATGAGCTGGGTTAATTCCCCTCCCCCGTTTCGGCGGTGGTGAGCTGGGCAGAGTGTCCCTTTGTGGCTGTAATTCTCTAAGTGCTGAGTCCTGCGGATGGAGCTTTGATATCGACATACTGAGGAGTTTCCGGCAGCACATGACCACATATAGGGAGGCAAAAGGATTGCTCTCTATCTCCACCTGCTGGTAGATGGACACAACCCACCAGTCTATGGATTGATCAGCTATGATTAATGGAAAGAAAATTATCAGGTATGATACATAATTTTACCCTCTGAGCTTCTGCTGTTCCTCTTGATCCCTATACCAGGACCTTCCTCCTCGCTCTCTTTTTCTGGGCCTCTGTCCTGAGACTTTTAACTTCCCATATTCTGAAGCCACTCCCTTTTGGTCAGCCAGCCTCATTTCCCCATAATGCACTGGATCCTGCCATAGTAGTTCTGCAGTTCAGCCAGGGACACACAGCAGGTCAAACACCCTCTGCTGTTGGATGCCTGAACTGCCACTCCCCGCAGGGAAAAGTACCAGGGACACCTGCATCAGGTCCCTCACTGCCTCACAGGAAGGTAGATGATGTGGCAAGTGGTGAGTATAAAGATGGAAATGAGGGACTAGGAAGTGAATGAAAGATGGAGAATAGTAAGCTGGGATAAGAGATAAATTGAGAAAATGGGAGGGTTGGGGAAGGGCTGGGAATGGAGAATGGGGACAAAAAAAAAGCTGATATGCTTGTGAATAGAGAGATTGAGGACTGGAGTGTGAGGGATAACATTTATGAATTTTTCATTTCATTTTATTAGGTTTATATCCCACAGAAATCTAAATTTCAAATTCAGTTCTATGTGGCTTATATAGATTAAAAGAAAAAAATCACAAATACATTTCACAGGTACATGATTAAGACTAAGCTTTTATATCAAATAAAGAAATTCTTAAATAGAACACAGATGGTCAAGACTGGAAAAAGCAAAAATCAGGCCACTGTCAAGTGACACCTATCAGAAGAAATTTCTTATACAGGAAAGTTTTCAATTTTTTACGGAACTTCTTTTATAAGGATTCACATTCTTGTGCACTTAAATATATGAGCTTCTGAAACAAACACTATTTTTTTTATTATGCAATTCAAACATGTATCAAAAATAAATCTTGAATTGGGAAACAGAGGTACAATAGGAAAACTGTCAGGGGTCACACTGCTTTCTGCAATTCAAACATAGGGATATATAATTTTACTGGAAATCCTGCATGAAATGATGCTCACTTCAAATGCCAGAAGTCAATGGAGCCTGTTACGTTTTCCAAAACTTGGCCAGGTTGGATCCAGTTTTCATTAAAGCTTTACTTGCATGAACTCTTGCCTTTTTGTCGTTCCCTGGATCACTGCTGTTGTTGGATTGTCTGACGTAGAATACTATTCCATACTTTGTACTGTTATTTGAATGTGTTTACTGCTGAAATTGTCTATTGCTTATATTTGACATTCTTGCAGTACATCACCTTGAGTGAATTCCTTCAAAAAAGTGGTAAATAAATCTTAATAAATAATGGGCTAGATTCTATATAGGGCACCTGAAAATTCTGTGGGAGAAAAAATATGCCTAGGCGTATGCTCTAAAGTACGCCTATATTTTATAGAATAGGCTTAAATTTCTGCGTGGTATATAGAATACACCGTGCGCTTCTCCACATGACTAAATTTAGTCACAGCCATTTACACCATTGTATTGCTCCATGGTCGCCGTATCTCAAGAAAGATATAGTAGAATTGGAAAAGGTGCAGCGAGGGGTGACTAAAATGATAGTGGGGATGGGACGACTTCCCTATGAAGAAAGACTAAGGAGGCTAGGGCTTTTCAGCTTGGAGAAGAGACGGTTGAGGGGAGACATGATAGAGGTATATAAAATATTGAGTGGAACAGGTGGATGTGAAGCGTCTGTTCACGCTTTCCAAAAATACTAGGACTAGGGGGCATGCGATGAAACTACAGTGTAGTAAATTTAAAACAAATCGGAGAAAATATTTCTTCGCCCAACGCATAATTAAACTCTAGAATTTGTTGCCAGAGAACATGGTGAAAGCGGTTAGCTTAGCAGAGTTTAAAAAGGGGTTAGACGGTTTCCTAAAGGACAAGTCCATAAACCTGGACTTGGGAAAAATCCACAATTCCAGGAATAACATGTATAGAATGTTTGTACGTTTGGGAAGCTCGCCAGGTGCCCTTGGCCTAGATTGGCCACTGTTGTGGACAGGATGCTCGGCTCGATGGACCTTTGGTCTTTTCCCAGTGTGGCATTACTTATGTACCATGTTTTACTTGATATAAAATTCTGACACCTAAATTAGGCGCAGAGTGGGTGTATTCTATAACAACGTGCATAGATTTTAGAAACACCCATGACCCGCTCAACTATGCGGCTTAGAATTTAAGTGCACCATGTCACAGAATATTCTTAGTGAGCTGTGTGCATAAACTTAATGCAAATTAGTGCTGATAATTGCTTGTTAACATCCAAGTTAACTAATTCAGTTACACGCATTGTTATAGAATACACTTCGTCCATGTGGAAATTAAGGCTTGATATATAAAATCACGGGGAATATGTTTTTTTAAAAACTCCATAGCCAGCGTTACAAAACCAGTCTTTCTACGGCTGTAAACAAGACCTTCCTTAGCGTCCCTCCGGACCGGACCAGGATTGGACTGATGGGTTGTGCTCGCCTACCAGCAGGTGGAGACTGAGAAAAAACTCTGACTCTAGAGAGCCAATAGGAGCCCTGGCCATGTGACCTTAGCCTCAGTATTTTCTCAGTCTCCCAGCAGGTAGGAAGTGAGCCCATTAGTCTCTCTCCTTTTCTCTTTAGATATTACAGATATTTGTGATAATTCTTCTGTGCCTGGAATCTTATTTAGAGGCTTGACAGGGTTTCCTTTCTCTTCTTTCTTTGACAGCCTCGGGGGTGTTAAACTTGGGTGTCTCGAGTCCACCCCCCTTCCTCCCCATCTCCCTGCCTTAGCAGGGAAGGGCCGTCCCTTTCTCTGGAAAGGTGTACCATCTTTGGGAGAGGCAGCCACTTTTAACAGGTAGCTGCTTTAAAAGAATTAAATAAAAGGAAATTCAAAGAAGCAGCCTTTCTTTCCCCAGACTTCTAACGAGCAGGCAGCTCCAGTGTTTTATTATGATTGAGGGGTTATAAAAAAAAAAAAAAAAAAAACAGAAGAAAATAATTCAGTATCTGTGACTTTAAACAGCGATTTTTCTCGTCAGATTTAATTTCCTCCATTTTCTTGCGTTTTGGCGGCGGCAGTTTAAACAAATGAAAAAAAAAAAAGAAAGGTGCGAACCGCGTAAGCGCGGCCACCTGTTTTTTTCCGATATGGCTTAAAAGTTCAAACAGCTGCTGTCGGTCAGCGTCGCGCAGTTCACGCAGCCGGAACGTGTAAATTTTGCTCTCCCTTCAAGGTTTCTTCGGGTCCGGTGCTGCCTCCAGTTTTTTCGGGGCCTTTTTTGCCGGCTGTTGTTTCTTTGCCGTTCCACTGGGCTCCGCTTGTTCGGAGGTGTCGGGCGCGCTGTCGACGATCGCCACAGGGCCAGTGGAGCGAACGGTGGCCATTTTGTTTCTCCCTCCATCTTATCAGTCGGGGATCTCTCTGCTGAAGGTAAGGCTGCAGTTCATAGAGCAGTTCGGCTCCAAGATGTGTACACTTTTGTATGTGCTGAATGGCGTATTCTAAAATGCTCTTCACATCAGCAGGCAATATTTGGTTGAAAGGGGGCTCCTTTCATATATGGATATATAACAAGCTTTTCTTCTTTTAAATTTCTATGTATCACGGGGCTGTTAACACTAGTTTTTGCTGGTGCTCAGTCATTTTTCATTGCCTGGTGGAAAATCTACATCTTATCATAATATAATTCATTTCAAGCATTTTCCTCAATAGCTGTAGTATTATACAGTGTTTTAAGAACTTTAGAAACTTTCTCTATAGGCATAGAGTAAATTTCTGTCTTTCTCATTCCCTGGTGAATAGGACTACATTGTCTAAGAGTCAATTGATTGGTACTTTGCAATTCTGACCATAATATCTTAGTTCCTTTCAAGCATTTTACTCCATGCCTATGATGTTATATAGTGTTTTAAGAACTTAACAGACACTCTCAATGGCTGTAGTGTTATACAGTGTTTTCTTTTTCCGACTTTAAGAAGCCTTCTCTAGAGGCATACAGTATATTGTTCAGATGCCATGGGGATATATCAGCTCTTTCATATTCTCTGAGGGACAGTCCTGTCTACCAAGCTCCCAGTCACTCAGCTGCCTTAGCAGGCATGCTTTATTCATGTCTTCCCTTCTTTTCCAACTGCCTTGAAGCCTCTCATATTTCATTTTAGCTTTCTTCTGGTTTTTACAGGACATATGGTCACTTAGAGAATAAAGTCATCCTTTCACTTAAAGATAGTGGACGGTCCTCAAACCATCTACTCGTGTTTGTCTCTACTCTATCAGTTCAGCATTGGCAGATTATAAACATCCTGGTTTGGTCCAGTATGCCTATACATACCATCTGCTATCTCTTCCTCTTCCTTAGAGACCTGATGTTATATCAAGCTTTCTTGAATTCAGATACAGTCTTGTCTACACTGCCTTCACCAAGTGGCTGTGGCACAACTTCACTTTTTTCGTTACAGGTAATTTCCAAGTTTGTCCTTTTTCATTTTCATTCTATGCGCCTTCACTCCAGAGTGTTCTTTCAATTGGAAGGGGATTCACTCACTTCCTGTGTATTTATACCATAGGTACATAAGTATGGTTATGCTGGGTAAGGCCTAAAGTCCATCAAGTCCAGCATTCATATCTAATGGGCATAGGTACATAAGTTTTGCCATTCTGGGGAAGCTCAAATGTCCACCTTTCTACAGCCAGAACAGCATTAAAGAAAAAAAAAAAAAAAACCTCTCACGAGAGTATCGAACAGAAATCTCTGCTCCAAAAGCAAGGCTTTGCAGTAATTCTGCAAACTAACGCATACAATATTTGCCATGGCTGTTGACCACTAGGAACACCGGGGACCCTGGGCCTAGGTTCGGTGTTTTAACCTGAAACAAGCTCAACATTCATATCTATTGGGTGTGAGTCTGGTACTACTACTACTACTTAACATTTCTAGAGCGCTACTAGGGTTACGCAGCGCTGTACAAATTAACAAAGAAGGACGTTCCCTGCTCAAAGGAGCTTACAATCTACATCTCAGTGAGGGAGGACGCATGACCGTGGTACGTGGATTAGTGGTATGTGGATTAGGGAGATCCAAGAAATTACAGGCCGGTGAATCAGACGTTCATACTGGGACAATTTTTTTCTGTCCGGAGCGTACTACCATAGCTGGTGGACTCCTATATTCAGAACTTTCTATATTCAGAACTTACCCAACTATGGAACGCCATGGAGATAGGGTTGGAGTTTGTAGCCCTATTTAACTGGTGTCCTTGGTCACCCTTCCTCTTCTCCTCAGGATCCAGAGAATGGCTAGTTTTTTGCTTATGCATTAACCGGTCATTTTCAGCAGTACTCTCTCTTCCGTTCTTTTATAGATCTAAGAGGATGTTCATTGCGCTCTTAGGGTCATTTCATTCTTACCTAGACGACTGCCTAATTGGAGAAAGTCTTATCAGCAGAGTTCTCAGGTCACGCACCGGGTGTTGCATTTCTTACAGTCTCTAGGTTGGGTGGTGATTGTAGCCAGGCCTCTCATTTGATCTCTCATTTGATCTCTCATCAGATATCTCTGATTTTCTCTTTGTTTAGTCAGGTTGGAGCACAGTCTTTTGTCTCCTCTGCAAACATCCCAGTTTATATTTTTCTTGGTGACCTTGGGCCTTCGGCCATTTCCTCGCTCTATTCTGCAGAATGCAATTTTACTTTCTAATGCCCAAGAAGGAATTTTCCTTCATCCTATTGCGAATCTCAGGGTCATCAATCGCGCTATTTAAGTGTCATCTAGTTATCTCAAGAACCTTAGTTCTGTCATTGGGATGCTTCGTGCAGTACACTTTTTGGCAGAAGCTTTTTTGTATATATTTTTTTTTTCTGGGAGACCTCAGCAATTCGTTTTACCTTCGGGTGAATTTTGTTTTCCCTACTGACAAACAAGGCGGAGAGAGCTATGCTGGTCCTTGCCATGGCAATGGGTTATGTCATCCGCCAAGGAGGAGTTAAGAGTATACTCTTGAGTTTGTACTCATTTTTTTCTTAGTTGTGTCACCCTGCATTTAGGTGAATGGACTCTCATTTTTTCAGCCTTACTTCCTCACTGCGACACTTCAGGGCTATCTCTTTTTGCCTTCAGGCTCACGAACATTTCTTGCTTCTTCCGTTCAGCAACAGTCTTGACGGAGACAGGGACAGATGCCAACGTCCAGCAGGGGTTTTTCAGCCTTCTTTATGCGTTTCTTCCATCATCTCACTAGGTGTTTACGCAGAACCAAGGCACCCTTCTACATCCGGACCCCCAGTCACTCAAACTTATGGCGTGGTTACTGGGTCTGCAACATCTTTGATATTTTCGCAGGAAGTACTTCAAGTTTTAATTGCTTCCAGACAGAAATCTACATTAAAGTCCTATGAATCAAAGTGGCGACGGTTCACTCTGTGGTACTCCTCTCGCCACTTCATTCCACAAACAGTATCCATTTTGCATGTTTTGGAATATCTTCTGCATCTTGCGAAATCTTGTCTGTCTTACTCATCCATTAGAGTTCATTTGGCAGCTCTATCAGTGATGCATGATACTGTTGACAACCGCACGCTTATGCAGCATCCACTGTCAAAGCGGTTTCTTAAAGGAGTCCTGCACCTGTACCTCACGCTTCGTCCACCAGCTAGGTGAACTAGGTGAACAGACTCTTAAAGTTCTGTTTTCTAGTAGCCATAACTTTTTCTATAAAGTTTTCCTCTTCAAGCAGTGTTTCCCAGTAGCCATTGCAGCAAGTAGATCTATGTGTGGAATACTTCTACGGTTGGTAACTTCTTTTCGGTCTGCTGTAGTTTAAAGTTTTCACCTTTCCCAATCGGTTTTTTTCTTATTGGTTTTGTCCTTCTAGCCAGTAGGCGTAAAAGTTTTTCATTGTTTCTAACCCGCTATATCGCGAAGGATCAAGGAAATGAGAATGTCTATTTCTCTTCTCGCTGAGAGGGCAGTTCCACAGCGTATTACAACATATTCCACAACTTCAGAAGCGGGCTCTATTCTTACTACGGCGATTTTTGGTGCTCTCGGTGCACATTGGTAAGTTGGCAACTTAGTCCTAGTTTCATTTTATTTTGCTCATTGGGACACACTACATGTTAGTTGTCGCCAGGTGGCCTATGCAGCATGAACATTTCTCTGCAGTTTTCATAAGGTCCCTCCCTTCAGATTACTGCTTTGGTACTTCCCATCAGTCCAATCCTGGTCCGGTCCGGAGGGACGCTAAGGAAGGAGAAATTAGATCTTACCTGCTAATTTGCTTTCCTTTAGTCCCTCCGGACCGGACCAGGCCCCTCCCATGTTCTCTCTACTCTTTAGCTTCTTTTATTAAGTAGGAAGTGTATTCAGTAGGAAGTGTATTCATTCCTTTACGATTCGTGGAACAATACTATATATATACAGAACTTTACGTGGTCTATACCACTTCTCTGGTGGTTGCTGGTGAGCTCAATTGCTGGAATCTATCTATAAAACCTTAAATACGCCATACCACTTCTCTGGTGAGAGCTGTGGCTGAGCTCAGTTGCTGGAATATCTATAAAACCTTAAATATGATTTACCACTTTTCTGGTGAGAGTTGCTGGTAAGCTCAGTTGATGGAATATATATAAAATCTTAAGTGGGCCATACCGCTTCTCTGGTGAGAGTTGCTGGTGAGCTATAAGACAAGTGAGCCATACCACTTCTCTGGTGAGAGTTGCGGGTGAGCTATATTATATGTGAGCCATACCACTTCTCTGGGGAGAGTTGCTGGTGAGCTATATTACATGTGAGCCATATCGCTTCTCTGGTGAGAGTTGCTGGTGCTATAGTACAAGTGAGCCATACCACTTCTCTAGTGAGAGTTGCTGGTGAGCTGTAATACATATCGGGCCATACCACTTCTCTGGTGAGAGTTGCTGGTGAGCTCTGATACTTGGCATTGCCGAGTGCTTTGTGGCTGCTAGGATTCCATACAGCACAGAAGGTCTTTCTTTCTTTCCTGCTTTGTTATTCAAATACTGAGGCTAAGGTCACATGGCCAGGGCTCCTATTGGCTCTCTAGAGTCAGAGTTTTTTCTCAGTCTCCACCTGCTGGTAGGCGAGCACAACCCATCAGTCTAATCCTGGTCCGGTCCGGAGGGACTAAAGGAAAGCAAATTAGCAGGTAAGATCTAATTTCTCCTTATCTGTGAAATTATCTAATGAAAATGTGGATGAGAGAACAGCTTGGTGATTCCATTTTCTGCTGCTCTTGTGCTCTGGAGCTGCAGACACTTTGCATGAGTGAGAGATGCAGAAACAGGATGCTGGTATTGATCAAGATTTACTGGCAAAGAGAACTATATGAAAGTTTAATGAGGAACAACGAACTGCCTGTTTCCTTGCAGAGCTACTTAGCTACATGGCGGTTCAACTGTTATAGATATCCAAGAGCTATTTAGGGCAAAATATATATTGGCACTTGAGGATTTTACTATTTTATATCCATTATATTGATCGCTATCACAACCAGCAACATCCTTATTAACAGTGTGATGTGTGTGATTCATTGGCGGTCTGAGAAATGTGAAAGGAGGTTTTCTGAAATCCCCCTTTTAGGGGTTTATGACAAGGATAGTCTAAAACTCTCATAATGGCTATGTAAGAAGGGGGGGGGGTGGAAAGGTTACTTGAGCCTTTTGTCTTAATTGTAATATCTCTTTTTAACTCCATCTAGCTTTTGATTTTAATTATTTTGATAAATAAACTCTGCTTTTCATCTGTGCTTGTGTCTGCACTCAGATTCACTGTTTTGAGGAGGAAAGAGAATACCGGAAAGCAATTCTTTGTGTGCAAAATGTCCAGTTTCCTAATCTATCCAGTTTGAAGAAGGAAATCTCCATCACTAGTCCTCTTGCTCTTTGATCTAGAAGAGGAGCTGAGTTTTTGATTTCCTTGTAGCTTAAGCTAATGGGAGTGGAGGGAATCATTAGGTTTGTATTGTTGGAGGGGTATAACATACATACAGGAGTTTAAATCATGTACAATTACAGATAATTGTTAGGCACATGTACATCACAGTCTGAGCTGCTGTGTTTTATCAGTATTGTGTGACATGCTCTGATGCAACTACAATTTTAGGGACTGGGGAAGAAATACAGTAGCGATTCACTGTTGCTGTATGAGGCCCACAGCCTCAGTATTCAAAGGATACTGTGAAGTCAAGAGGGGCTCATCCTGCTCACAGGGAAGGAAAGAGCCTCTAGCAATGGACTGTCATGGATGCTGGCTCTCTGCAAAAATGTCTGTGGGTAGCAGTAGGACCTCATGAATCACTATTCAAAAACATCTGCTATCCAGATAAGAGCTACTGACTAAGATATTAAGAAGCACTATCTGGATAGTGCTGCTGAATATCCTTACCGCCTTGGCACTGTCCGGTTAAGGCTGGATTCAGTAAATGGTGCTCAAAATTCATCGCTGAAAATAAAATTGGTAATGAACAGTATTCTATAAAGGGTGTCTTTTATAGAATAGTGCGGAGCACCAGGATCTGCACTCAACTTTGGGTGCGAGGATTTACACCAACTGAAACCAAGTGTAAAGCCTTGTACGCAAGTTGGGTGCAGATTTGCACTATTTTATAGCACTGCATTCGGAAAGTCCCTGACCTGCCCATGGCCCTCCCATTGTTACGCCCCCTTTGCAGATCCGTGTGGAAGCACTTAGGTGCTATTCTACCAATGGGATGTAAGCATGATTTTGTGCAGATCTGCCATTTCTACCTTGTATCCATTAGAATGCTTTTCTGCGCCAAAACCCTGATGCGGAACTGCATAAGAACATCAGAATAGCCATGCTGGGTGAGACCAGTGGTCCATCTAGTCCAGTATCCTGCTTTCAACAGTGGCCAAACCAGGTCACAAGCACCTGGCAGAAACCCAAAAAGTAGCAAGGTTCATGCTACTGATCCCAGGGATGCAGGGGCTTCCCCCATGTCTATCTCAATAGCAGACTATGGACTTTTCTCCAGGAACTTGTGCAAACTTTTTTTTAAACCCAGATATACTAACCACTGCTACTACGTCCTCTGGCAATGAGCTCCAGAGCTTAACTATGTGTTGAGTGAAAACGTTTTTCCTCCTAGTCAATCTTAAAGTATTCCATGTAACTTCCTTGAGTAACCCCTGGTTTTTGTACTTTTTGAAAGAGTACAAAATCAATTCACTTTTATCCATTCTACACCACTCAGGATTTTGTAGACCTCTAGCATAGGTGCCATATAAAGAATTCCTCTGTTAGTGCTGTTGAATATCCTTACAAAGGGGATCTTTTACTAAAGCTTAGCTCGAGTTATCTGCAGCAGGGCCCATAGGAATAAAATGGGCCCTGCTGCAGATAACTTGAGCTAAGCTTTAGTAAAAGATCCCACGACTGCCTTGGCCTTATCTGGATAGTGCTGGGGTAAAATGTGGGTAGAACCACAGCAGTCCCGGAACTTATCTGAATAGCAGTAATATTCAGTTTGCTATCTGGATAAGTTATAGGGCAGGACTGAATATAAACACTATCCCCCAAATTCTATAAATTGTGTTGAAAAATTGGTGTAGAAAAATTTACATGGTAAGTGCAATTCTATAAAGACCACACAACATTTATAGAATTGCACTTAGTGGCAGTTCTCTGTCGTATAGAATGCGCCTAAATTTTTACACTGTTTACAGAACATGCCAAGCCAGTTTCTGCGCCATATAAGATTCTGCCTAAATTTCCATGCACTGCATAGAATGGCACAATATCAATGCTGATTGTTCAGTGCTGATTTGATATCAGTGTGTAATGATGTTATGCGGGTGGGGACACTGGGACAAATGGCATTCAGATGTTGGCAGCCCAATTTTTCTTCCTCTGACACTCTGCTGTTAGCAAGGCTCTTTCTCTGCAAGGAGAATAGATATTTTATTCTTCCAGGCCACAGGAGATCCTACTTGAGGTACAGGATGACCTTGGAGAGACTGCTTTCCTATAATTCTCAAGCCTCCTTCTCCAGAGATGTAAGTACAAAAATCATGCAAGCTACTGTGCACAAGTTATGTTCATTATTGTATTCATTGGCTGGTCTGGGGCAGTGCAGGATGAGGTGTACTGCTCATGAACCTTTGATATGAATTGAGCTTGCCACCCCTAAATGATGTCATGTGTTCTAACTACTAGGCTACCTCCTCCCCTGTGTAGCAATGCCTCTAAATGGGAATGTCTGCTTCCCCGCGGAGGGAAATGCAAAATGCAAGCAGCTCAGGGGGACATGAACCAGTAATTGGATTTAAACTCACCACTCCTGAATGATAAGTGTTCTAACGACTAGGCTAGCTCCTATAAGCCACCTCATCTGCAATGTATCCAGTATAATCACTGATCCACTAGGAGGGCAGCATGTTCGTGTCAGACTGTATGGTTGCCAAATAAAAACACAAATTAGCATTATGTACTCCACAAATACTGTGAGGTTCAATGTGGATTGACAATCGCAACAGCCTGTCTATCCAAGTCATGAGCATTGTATACAGACATCGACATGGCATGCTACACTGTGAGGTGGAGGTAGGAGCAGGTATGTCATGTCATGTCAAATAGTTGTATGAAAAATCTGTCATGAACCTTTCACTCAACCTCCCACTCCCTTCCCATTCCTTGACTCCATACAAATGGAAGATCTAAGGAAATGGGAAAGGTACCTGCAGCAGCATGATCAGGACTTCCTTCGGGGGGGGGGGGGGGGGCATGATGAGTTGCATGCCCAGACAGGTGAATAACACTTTAGTATCAAATGACCCTCTCCAGTTCTCGCTCATTTCTATGGCAGCCACTAGGGGCCAATGTATAACCAATAAAGATTGGTCCCTAACCCCCATGGTCAACTCTAAAACTACACTGCCCACCTTAGAATATGTCATGGTCAAATGTGCAGGTGATAGAGATCATGACTGTAACCAATGTATATGTTTCCCACCTTTGTAGCTCAGCCACCAGCTGCAGCATCCCTGCTGGGCCTGAGAGGAGGAGGACACCTGCCCCCACAGAATCTATTTCCCACCCTGGACCCCATGTGTCACCCCAGGAGCAGCTGGACTAGCCTCAGGAGGGGCTTGCTAGCTCTTCAGGAGAGAACAATGGCCTCCTGCATATTCCCCCTCTTCTCCAATAGAGAGAACTGAGGCTCAGGCAGTTCCAGGGTCAGGTGCAGCTGCAGGTACAGCTGCATCTTGCCCTGCACCTGCCCCTGGAAGGGAATCTGTATTAGAGAGGATGGAGACTAGGCTTGAGGCCATTGACAGTGACTAAGAGCACTAGAAGTTGCACATATTATCTTTGAGCATGTTTGTATCCTAGACTCAGACGCCTCCCAGGACCCCCTAGTGTGTCTCACCTCCTAAGGCAGCTCCAGGAGCTCTTAGGGGGGGGGAGGGGGGAGTGCTCTCCCTTCCCCCCTGCCCACAGGGATCCTTTCCCCTTCCCTCACCCTTTTTTGGTTATATTATATATTTGTCCTTTTTTTGGGTGTCACTCATTTTTCCCCTCCCCTCCCATGTATATATGTTTTTAGTTTATACGTTTTTGCAATATTTTTATTATGAGAAAGAAAAAAGTTATTTTATTTACTTTTTATTCTAAGGGGCCCTTTTACAAAGGCACAGTAGGGCTACCACGTGCGTGGCGTGCGCCAATCGGCCCTACTGCTGGGGTAGCGGGTCAGCACAGCGGTAGTTCCAAAGTTGGTAAGTGCAGTTTCTAGTGCTAGAAAATGATTTTCTATTTTCTACCATTCTGCTGTTCCTGTTGGTAATTGGCAGTGTGGCCATATTGTTGCCTTCTGTTCAATTACTACGGGGTTAGTGCTTGAGCCCTTACTGCCTACTAAATAGCTGGTGGTAAGGGCTGAGGCAGTAAATAGCTGCATGCTAATTTTAATATTTGCGCATGGCCATTTACTGCCCCATTAAAAAAAAAAAAAAACACCTTTTTACTGCCGCAATAAAAAGTGGCCCAGCGTGTGCCAATTTCACATGCCAAAGCTAGTGCAAGCCACTTTTACCTTGGCATAGTAAAAGGGCCCCTAAGTTACTTGGGATCCAAATGGTGGAATCAAATTCCAAAGCAAATAAGACGTATAAATAATTACATACTATTTCGCAAAAAGTTAAATTGGTGAATTGTATATTTGTGACTGATTCTTGTTAATTGTTGCTTTATTCAGTATATTATTAATGTAATGTGTTCCATTAAATGTAAGCCACATTGAACTAAAAATTAATTTTCAAATAATGTGGGGTAGAAATGTTAAGTAGTAGTAGTATAAGAACAAATAAATATATAGAATAAATGAAAGTTTTATATTTGAAGTTTATATGAGTGTCCTGTGTTTTCAACTAGATGCCTATGGCTGCTCTATCTGATATTGAGGTTCTGAGGCTACTACACAGGTTTCCTGAGCACTGTGAAGAGTGGAAGGGAAAAAGGGATAAGGAGTGCTTTCCCATGTCCTGTCAGATGCATGTGTCACCTGCAAGACTATCAGTGAAGTTATGTGCAAGACATGCAATTCCTATGGATGGTGTGAACCCATGTCATCTCTGAGCTGCAGTACAGTCGCTCAGAGGCGCATGGTTTGGAATAAGGTATCTTTTAAAGATATCACCAAAACAGGGAAGATAGGGTATCCCGATAGTGAGGTTGAAAGAGAGACCATAATAGATCAGGTGTCCTTAAATAAAAATCGGACCAAAGATTGCAATTTAATACAGTCAAGTACTGAGCATGATGTAAATAGGAACAACAAACATTGTTTGAAATGTCTATATGCGAATGCCAGAAGCCTAAGAAATAATATGGGAGAGTTGGAATATATTGCAGTAAATGAAAAATTAGATATAATAGGCATCTCTGAGACCTGGTGGAAGGAGGATAACCAGTGGGACACTGTCATACCGGGGTACAAATTATATCGTAGTGATAGGGTGGATCGAATTGGTGGAGGGGTATCATTGTATGTTAAGGAGGGCCTTGAATCAAATAGATTGAAAATTCTACAGGAAGCAAAACACATCTTAGAATCCCTGCGGATTGAAATTCCATGTGTAAAGGGAAACAGGATAGTGATAGGAGTGTACTACCATCTGCCTTGCCAGGATGAACAGAAGAATGTAGAAATGTTATTGGAAATTAGGGAGGCTAACAAACTGGGCAACACAATAATAATGGGTGATTTCAATTACCTGGGTATTCATTTGTGTGCTTCTAGTGCATATATATACTATATACAGCAGCCATAGTGCAAAACATTATTGTCAAACACAGCTACTTAGCTTGTTGCGGCTCAAACCAGGGCCTCCCCAATGGTCCCGTTTCGCCAACTGGGGCTTCATAAGGGGAAGAGTGCTCCGCAACACCAAACTATGGCAAAATCCTAAAAGGCAAACACACATTCACTTTTCTTACAATGTAAACTACTGCAACCCACAAGCGATACTAGCGTTGATAAAACCTAGTGTAATTTACCCAGCTAGCCGTCAATACAGCAAGACGTATGTGCACCAAAACTTCCTGCAATCCTGTGAGAATTTAAACCCCTCTATAGTGGACGCGCCCAAAACTCGCCATCCAGCTGATCTTGAGAGGAAACCATACGTCAAATCCAGTGAAAAAATCAAACCAATTATAACACGCACAGAAAAATAAAAGATGAAATTAAAGAAAAAAACAATGAAGAAAAATTACCACAAAATCACCCAAATAGTAAAGACTAGCTAGGTAACGAAACCCAGTCAGTGATATACTCGCAATTTCAAATACAATAAAAAACTGGACTGTTCCACACTGCCTGCTCAATGGATTAAAGATATCACCGGTCTGAGGTCCTCTCCCTCTCCATTTCTAATTCACTATCTTACAATTTATATTAATTATCTACTGCTGTTGGGATGTAATGATTTCAATTACCCCAATATTGACTGGGTAAATGTAAGATTGGGGCATGCTAGGGAGGTAAAATTCCTTGATGAAATCAAGGATTGCTTTATTGAGCAGCTGGTACAGGAGCCGACAAGAGAAGGAAAAATTCTAGACCTTATCCTTAGTGGATCACATGATCTGGTGCGGGAGGTAATGGTGATGGGGCCACTTGATAACAGTGATCATAATATGATCAGATTTGTTATTGGCTTTGGAGTAAGTATACACAGGATATCCAATACGTTAAGCATTTAACTTTCAAAAAGGAGACTATGATAAAATGAGAAGAACAGTGAAAAAAAAAACTTAGAGGAGCGGCTGCGAGGGTCAAAAATTGACATCAGGTGTGGATGCTGTTCAAAAGGAGGGAGGAAGACCAAACAACATCCGGCATGGTTAAAATGTGAGGTGAAGGAAGCTAGTAGAGCTTAAAGAAAATCCTTCAGAAAATGGAAGAAGGAACTGACTGAAAATAATAAGAAACAGCATAAGGAATATCAAGTCAAATGCAAAGTGCTGATAAGGAAGACAAAGAGGAACTTTGAAAATAAGATTACGTTGGAGGCAAAAACACATAGTAAGAATTTTTTTAGGTATATTAAAAGCAAGAAGACGGCAAAAGAATCGGTTGGACTGCTAGGTGACCGAGGGGTAAAAGGGGAGATCAGGGGAGAGATTAAATTAATTCTTTGCTTCGGTCTTCACCGAGGAAGATTTGGGAGTGATACCGGTGCCAGAAATGGTATTCAAATCTGACAAGTCTGAGAAACTGAATGAAATCTTTATAAACCTGGAGATTGTACTGGGGCAGTGACAAATTGAAGAGTAGCAAACTCCTGGACCGAATGGTAGTCATCCCAGAGTATTAATAGAATTGAAAAATGAACTGGCGGAACTATTATTAGTAATATGTAAATTATCTTTAAAATCAAGCATGGTACCAGAAAATTAGAGGGTAGCCCATGTAACGCCGATATTTAAAAAAGGTTCCAGAGGGAATCCTGGAAATTATAGACCAGTGAGCCTGATGTAGGTGCCAGGCAAAATAGTAGAGACTATTATAAAGAACAAAATTACAGAGCATATTCAAAAGAATGGATTAATGAGACAAAGCCAACATGGATTTAGTGAAGGGAAATCTTGCCTCACCAATCTATTACATTTCTTTGAAGGGGTGAACAAACATGTGGATAAAGGCGAGCCGGTTGATATTGAGTATCTGGATTTTCAAAAGGCGTTTGACAAAGTACCTCATGAAAGACTCCAGAGGAAATTGGAGAATCATGAGATAGGAGGTAGTGTCCTGTTGTGGATTAAAAACTGGTTAAAGGATAGAAAACAGAGAGTAGGGTTAAATGGTCAGTATTCTCAATGGAGAAGGGTAGATAGTGGGGTTCCTCGGGTTTGTGCTGGGACTGCTGCTTTTTAACATATTTATAAATGATTTAGAGATGGGAGTAACTAGTGAGGTAATTAAATTTGCTGATGACACAAAGTTATTAAAAGTTGTTAACTCTGAGGGAATTTGTAAAGGATTTTAAAAATTGATTTTCAACTAGAGAGTTGGTCGGGAACAGAAATCTTACCCGTCCCTGCCCGTCCCTGCTAGAATCTTACCTGTCCCCACCCATCCCCATAAGAATTTAATGGTGCATAAAAGAAAATTTCAGTCAGCTCCCTCAGTCTCTCTCTGGATTTGAGCCACAGCACTGAAGGCAGGGAAGAAATGGAAACTGAAACTTAGAACACTCTGGTGTGCACATGTAAGATTTGTCTCTGATTTCTGGCACTGTGTGCTGAGAGGTCACCGCATGCATGCGCCAGTAGGTCAGGTGACTACCGATTCTCATGTCTGTGTCAGAGCTGAGGTCTGTGCATCAGCCCGGGAGCAAAGAGGATTAATTGTAACATAGTAAGTGACAGCAAATAAAGACCTGAACGGTCCATCCAGTCTCATTATCAATTCACGATTAAATCAACAAGTGTGGTATTATATACTTGACTATGGTCTTTCGTGTTTCTGGACATAGACCATAGAAGTCTATCTGGCCCTATCCTTATGTTCCAACTGCTGGAGTTGCCATTTAAGCCCACTCCAGTCTATTTGTCTTCTCATTTGTGGTACACAGACTGTAAAAATCTGTCCAGCACTGTCCTTATGTTCCAGCCACTGAAGTTGCTGTCTAAGCCCTTTCCAGCCCATCCTAAACCAAACTGCCATATATTAGACACAGACCATACAAGTCTGCCCGGTATCGGCCCTAGCTGATCACATCCAGAGTTGCCATCTAAGCGTCACTTCACACATCCATATACATGCAGCCATTTAAGGTTAGGTTTTTTATAACTTCCATTTTCTAGAGTTCCTCTGTGTTCATCCTACGCCTTTTTGAATTCCATCATCATTTGTGTCTCTACCACCTCCTTAATGGAAGACTTTCCACATTTGTGCTGTTAAGGCAAGGAGGAGGAAGAGGAGGAGGAGACGGCACTCAAAGAACTTGGTACTCGGTAGATGAGAGGCTGGTGCAGGTGCAGCTTACACTTCCACGGGAACCCTGCAGTACTGCTTCCGTCCCCGCAGGAACCCCGCAGTACTGCTTCCGTCCCCGCGGAAACCCCACAGAACTGCTTCCGTCCCTGCAGGAATCCTGTGGGTTCCGCGGTATTCCCGCGAACCCTGTTCCCATGCAGCTGTCTATTTTCAACTCTGAGTGACTGACAGTGCACTTTCTCATTAAAGTGTATAATTCTGTTCATGTGAAAATGATTTGGAATGTGTAAGAAGATAAGTCACAGCTATGTGCGGAGGGAGATGGAGCATGTTTTGAGTCCAGGCTGGTCACCTGGATGGAGAAACATGTGACCACATTCTGACACTGCAGTGGACTGCACATAAAAAGTCCTAGGTACACATTTCACCCTTACTCCTTTATATTGTATGGACAGCCCTCCACAAGCTTACTGTACCCAACTATACACCACTACAATAGCCCTTATGTCTGCAGGTGTCATCCATATGTGGGTATAGTAGGTGTTTGGGGGGCTCATACTTTCTACCACAAGTGTAATATAGTTAGAGTGGATTATGGGCTAGGGTCCCCTTCTGTAGAGCGCACTGACCACTAGGCTACTCCAGGGACCTGCTTGCTGCACTAATAGGACTGCCCATAACATCTAAAGCTGTCATAGAGACTGGTAGGTACTGTTTCTTTCACATCTTTGGGGGGGTGGGAGGGGTTCAGTGACCACTGGGGGAGTAAGGGGGTGTCATTCTTTCATTCCTCCAGTAATCATCTGGTCAATTAGGGCACTTTTTTGTGGCTTAGTCATTATTAAAACAGGCCTAGACCAAAACATCTAACTTTTAGTCCTGGACATTTTTGTTTTGTTCCATTATGGCAGAAAAACATTCAAGTGTTAGGAATGCCCTAATCCTGCCCCTAACACGCCACCGACATGACCCCCTTGTGATTTGGATGCACTGCAGATTAACAGCATAGAAAAATGTCTAAAAAAATGGATTTCAAAAATAGCGATTTGGGTGTTTTTGTGAGAAAAACTTCCAGTTGCTGGTTTATGCCACTTTTTGGATGTTTTTCTGTTTTGAAAATAAGCCTCTAAGTTACTTTCTGAAATTGGAAACAATTACTAACCATCAAACTAAATAAAAGAAGCAAAAACTGATCCCTTAATTGGTTACACACTAAGGGGTCCTTTTACTAAGTAGCGGTAAGCACTAACGTGTGCCAAAATACACTACTGTGCGACACACTCAGGTGCCTTGCGGTAGTTCAGGCATCTGCACACGCTGGGTCATGTGTGGGGGTGGAGACTAGGCGTGCTCAGCGCTAATCAATTAGTGCAGTTACATTGCTGCATACCAACCAATTAGCACATGGTTAGCACATGAGCCCTTTCCACCTACTAAATAGGTGTCAGGGTCACGCACTAATGACCATTGGCGCTTGGCCATTAATTGGGAAAAAGGGAAATGTGGCCATTTTACAGCTGTGTTAAAAGTGGCCTCAGTGCACGTGGAAACCCACATACTAATAGCGCAGGCCACCTTTTAGTGCAGCTTAGTAAAAGAGCCCCTATATCCCTTTGGAGTGTTTAGCAGGGAAAGCACTTAAATTGATCATTTCCTTTTGAGGATTAACTCCCAGCAACAGACACCTGTGTTCAGGGCCGGTCTTAGCAAGTGCGGGGCCCTATGCAGACCAATTTGGTGGGGCCCCACCCCCACCCTAGCTCCACCCCATTGATGAGATTATTCCATTTTTAGAACAATTTTTTATTTACGAAATTTCAAATAAAGACAAATGAAGCTAAACTTATACAAAAAAAACTGATTGGAATAACAAGCACAATGCTATCATGAAACCTCCCCTCCCCAGAAATTATTCAGTTCAAGTCCACTACAATTAGTAGCGGGCCCAAGCCAGGGGCGGATGCCGCGCTGGTGGTGGCGGGAGCGGAGTGGCCGAGCCGCGGGAATGGGGATCATCTCAGGCGACTAAGGCGAGCAGTGGCGGAGGTCGGAGTGGAGGCATGAGCGAGGCAGAGTTGAGGCGCTGCGCAGGGCCCCCTTAGGAGCGGGGCCCTATGCGGTCGCCTTGGTCGCCTCTGCCTAAGACCGGCCCTGCCTGTGTTTAGAACCATTCAGATCGCTGTGACTCCTAGTGCAGGTGGTTGTATCGAAACGTGACACCGAGTTGAGTTCTTCTCAACTCCTACTTTTGGGGGGATTTGTTTTATGTGGACCTGTTGGCCTGTGGTAAATTATTTTTCTATCATAATAAACTTTGTGTTTGACATTCTTGACTCCAAGGTTTCCTTTTTCTACTCATTGTTGATCCTCCCCTATTTTTTTTTTCTTCTGTATTTTTTCATAGGGGACTTTTTCTCCTTTTTGGTGTTTGCTGTCAATTAATACAACAGAAGAAGGAGAATCAACATAGACACATACAGTGGGGGAAATAAGTATTTGATCCCTTGCTGATTTTGTAAGTTTGCCCACTGACAAAGACATGAGCAGCCCATAATTGAAGGGTAGGTTATTGGTAACAGTGAGAGATAGCACATCACAAATTAAATCCGGAAAATCACATTGTGGAAAGTATATGAATTTATTTGCATTCTGCAGAGGGAAATAAGTATTTGATCCCTCTGGCAAACAAGACCTAATACTTGGTGGCAAAACCCTTGTTGGCAAGCACAGCGGTCAGACGTCTTCTGTAGTTGATGATGAGGTTTGCACACATGTCAGGAGGAATTTTGGTCCACTCCTCTTTGCAGATCATCTCTAAATCATTAAGAGTTCTGGGCTGTCGCTTGGCAACTCGCAGCTTCAGCTCCCTCCATAAGTTTTCAATGGGATTAAGGTCTGGTGACTGGCTAGGCCACTCCATGACCCTAATGTGCTTCTTCCTGAGCCACTCCTTTGTTGCCTTGGCTGTATGTTTTGGGTCATTGTCGTGCTGGAAGACCCAGCCACGACCCATTTTTAAGGCCCTGGCGGAGGGAAGGAGGTTGTCACTCAGAATTGTACGGTACATGGCCCCATCCATTCTCCCATTGATGCGGTGAAGTAGCCCTGTGCCCTTAGCAGAGAAACACCCCCAAAACATAACATTTCCACCTCCATGCTTGACAGTGGGGACGGTGTTCTTTGGGTCATAGGCAGCATTTCTCTTCCTCCAAACACGGCGAGTTGAGTTCATGCCAAAGAGCTCAATTTTTGTCTCATCTGACCACAGCACCTTCTCCCAATCACTCTCGGCATCATCCAGGTGTTCACTGGCAAACTTCAGACGGGCCGTCACATGTGCCTTCCGGAGCAGGGGGACCTTGCGGGCACTGCAGGATTGCAATCCGTTATGTCGTAATGTGTTACCAATGGTTTTCGTGGTGACAGTGGTCCCAGCTGCCTTGAGATCATTGACAAGTTCCCCCCTTGTAGTTGTAGGCTGATTTCTAACCTTCCTCATGATCAAGGATACCCCACGAGGTGAGATTTTGCGTGGAGCCCCAGATCTTTGTCGATTGACAGTCATTTTGTACTTCTTCCATTTTCTTACTATGGCACCAACAGTTGTCTCCTTCTCGCCCAGCGTCTTACTGATGGTTTTGTAGCCCATTCCAGCCTTGTGCAGGTGTATGATCTTGTCCCTGACATCCTTAGACAGCTCCTTGCTCTTGGCCATTTTGTAGAGGTTAGAGTCTGACTGATTCACTGAGTCTGTGGACAGGTGTCTTTCATACAGGTGACCATTGCCGACAGCTGTCTGTCATGCAGGTAACGAGTTGATTTGGAGCATCTACCTGGTCTGTAGGGGCCAGATCTCTTACTGGTTGGTGGGGGATCAAATACTTATTTCCCTCTGCAGAATGCAAATAAATTCATATACTTTCCACAATGTGATTTTCCGGATTTAATTTGTGATGTGCTATCTCTCACTGTTACCAATAACCTACCCTTCAATTATGGGCTGCTCATGTCTTTGTCAGTGGGCAAACTTACAAAATCAGCAAGGGATCAAATACTTATTTCCCCCACTGTAGCTGTTAGAAATGCGTCCGCACCTTAAGTATTGCATTCAGTTCTGATTGCTGTATCTCAAAAAAGATATAGCGGAATTAGAAAAGGTTCAAAGAAGAGCCACCAAAATGATAAAGTGGATGGATCTTCTCTCATATGAGGAAAGAGTAGACTAAAGAGATTAGGTCTCTTCAGCTTGGAAAAGAGATGGATGAGGGAAGAAATGATTGAGGTGTACAAAATCCTGAGTGGTGAAGAACGAGTAGAAGTAAATTGATTTTTTACTCATTCCAAAAGTACACTCGAGGAAGTTACATGGAAATACTTTTAAAACAAATAGCAGGGAATATTTTTTCACTCAACGAATAATTTTGCCATTCAAAATATTTTGCTGTAAGTGTGCAGTACGAGATACATGAGCAAGCTTGCTCCTACAACGGTCTTTTTAAAGACCATCTTTTCCTGAAGATTTTGCCATCATTTCTCATTCAGAAGTCTGCAGATAAGACTCCTGATGCAGGCCTAACGGCCGAAACACAACGTTGTGTCGAGTCTCTTCACTTTAATACACTTTTCTGTATTATACATCTTCTCAGTCTTTGGCATCCTTGGTCGTCCTCCCACTTTTATTTTATATTGTTGTTTTCTGTGGGGTGTCTTGAGTTCTCTGTCTTTTGGCGGATTTCTTTCTTTTAAAAAAAGGTTTGGACATATTCCTGGAGGAAAAGTCCATAGTCTGCTGTTGAGTCAGACATGGGAAGCAACTGCTTGCCCTGGGATTTGTAGTATGGAGTGTTGCCACAATTTGGGTTTCTGCCAGGTACTTGTGACCTGGCTTGGCCACTGTTTGGAAAACAGGATTCTGGGCTAGATGGACCATTGGTCTGACCCAGTATGGCTACTCTTATGTTCTTATGCTATCTTCTTAGGTATCAAAGGAAAAAGTGACTGCTTTCAAGGGACTTGAAGCTCAAGTACAGTGTTCTGGCATATGTTCAGACCAAAGTTACAGCTTTGAAATCATGTACTTGTATTGTGAAGGAATTCATAGGCCTATGTTTTCTGCTATTATTCAGTCAGTGAAGGAATGTGGTAGCAAATATTTGGTGTTACACACTGAAGGCCATGCCAGGCATACAAGGGTGGGGGGGGGGGGGAGGTCTGCTCAGATACTAAATGAGATAATCACATAGAAGTTATTTAAATAAAAGGGATGTGTCATGTAAAATACCTGGCACATAGTATAGCCCTTTAATACAGGTACAAACTAGTTTTGGGCAGAATTTGTTTTCCTCAAAAGTGTGTGAAGACCTGAGAGGTCTTCAAACTACTTCTTGACCAACTGTCACTAACTGCGCATGTCTGGACTATATAATTTTATGCACCTGCTGCCAAAATAGGTAGTGCTAAAGGGCATCACTCAGTGAAGGGCAGTTAACAAGATTTGCAAGTATTATGTTACTGATCAGTATTATGTGTTTGCACTAACAAGCCACATATATATTATCCTGGGTTGTACTAATGGAAGGCACAAAAGGGGTTCGAAGTTTCCACAAAAAGTACAACAAAAAAGAAGAAAGTAGTGGAAACACACAACTTCAAGAGATCAATCCAAGACAGGGGGTGAGATGCTCCAGGAAAACTTTATTAGGGACCCTACACAGTCCGTGTTTCGGCTTTTAAAAAAGCCTTCATCAGGGGTCTATAAAATAACATGACACATATATAATTAAAATCAAATCAAATCAAATATAAAACACCAAATATCAAAACTTAATGTGAAAACACGTAATGTGAAAAATACCTAATTTTAAAACATTATTAATATAGATCAAATCCTCTAACTTAGAATTTAATATATTGACTAAATCAATACAAACAGTATTACTATATCAACAGACAAACATCATAGAAATCAAATGGTAAATAAATAATATATAAATTAATTAGCATAATAGAACCATATTTCAAAAAGTGATATATCTATATCACAAACTTATAATATCATCCCATAAGTCAATAGATGATTAATTAAAACAAATAGTGGAACAAGTTTCTTTAAATATAAAAACTAATAATGGATACAATGTGTTAAGTAAAAAGAATTAATATACTAAACAAAGCCATCGCATACTACATAAAAATAAAAAATACAAATACAAAATGTCTACAACAGATAATTTCTTAATACATACATATTAAAATAAATAAATATAGAGATTGAACATACCGATCAGTAGTTGCACAGAATATACTGACAGACAAAGGAGCTCATAAAAACTTCCAGCTGCTGGTTTATGCCACTTTTTGGATGTTTTTCTGTTTTGAAAATAAGCCTCTAAGTTACTCTCTGAAGTTGGAAACAATTACTAACCATCAAACTAAATAAAAGAAGCAAAAACTGATCTCTTAATTGGTTATACACTACTACTTACAGTGGGGGAAATAAGTATTTGATCCCTTGCTGATTTTGTAAGTTTGCCCACTGACAAAGACATGAGCAGCCCATAATTGAAGGGTAGGTTATTGGTAACAGTGAGAGATAGCACATCACAAATTAAATCCGGAAAATCACATTGTGGAAAGTATATGAATTTATTTGCATTCTGCAGAGGGAAATAAGTATTTGATCCCCCACCAACCAGTAAGAGATCTGGCCCCTACAGACCAGGTAGATGCTCCAAATCAACTCGTTACCTGCATGACAGACAGCTGTCGGCAATGGTCACCTGTATGAAAGACACCTGTCCACAGACTCAGTGAATCAGTCAGACTCTAACCTCTACAAAATGGCCAAGAGCAAGGAGCTGTCTAAGGATGTCAGGGACAAGATCATACACCTGCACAAGGCTGGAATGGGCTACAAAACCATCAGTAAGACGCTGGGCGAGAAGGAGACAACTGTTGGTGCCATAGTAAGAAAATGGAAGAAGTACAAAATGACTGTCAATCGACAAAGATCTGGGGCTCCACGCAAAATCTCACCTCGTGGGGTATCCTTGATCATGAGGAAGGTTAGAAATCAGCCTACAACTACAAGGGGGGAACTTGTCAATGATCTCAAGGCAGCTGGGACCACTGTCACCACGAAAACCATTGGTAACACATTACGACATAACGGATTGCAATCCTGCAGTGCCCGCAAGGTCCCCCTGCTCCGGAAGGCACATGTGACGGCCCGTCTGAAGTTTGCCAGTGAACACCTGGATGATGCCGAGAGTGATTGGGAGAAGGTGCTGTGGTCAGATGAGACAAAAATTGAGCTCTTTGGCATGAACTCAACTCGCCGTGTTTGGAGGAAGAGAAATGCTGCCTATGACCCAAAGAACACCGTCCCCACTGTCAAGCATGGAGGTGGAAATGTTATGTTTTGGGGGTGTTTCTCTGCTAAGGGCACAGGACTACTTCACCGCATCAATGGGAGAATGGATGGGGCCATGTACCGTACAATTCTGAGTGACAATCTCCTTCCCTCCGCCAGGGCCTTAAAAATGGGTCGTGGCTGGGTCTTCCAGCACGACAATGACCCAAAACATACAGCCAAGGCAACAAAGGAGTGGCTCAGGAAGAAGCACATTAGGGTCATGGAGTGGCCTAGCCAGTCACCAGACCTTAATCCCATTGAAAACTTATGGAGGGAGCTGAAGCTGCGAGTTGCCAAGTGACAGCCCAGAACTCTTAATGATTTAGAGATGATCTGCAAAGAGGAGTGGACCAAAATTCCTCCTGACATGTGTGCAAACCTCATCATCAACTACAGAAGACGTCTGACCGCTGTGCTTGCCAACAAGGGTTTTGCCACCAAGTATTAGGTCTTGTTTGCCAGAGGGATTAAATACTTATTTCCCTCTGCAGAATGCAAATAAATTCATATACTTTCCACAATGTGATTTTCCGGATTTAAATTGTGATGTGCTATCTCTCACTGTTACCAATAACCTACCCTTCAATTATGGGCTGCTCATGTCTTTGTCAGTGGGCAAACTTACAAAATCAGCAAGGGATCAAATACTTATTTCCCCCACTGTACTACTACTTAACATTTCTAGAGCGCTACAAGGGTTACACTAAGGGGTCCTTTTACTAAGTAGCGGTAAGCACTAACGTGTGCCAAAATACACTACTGTGCGACACACTCAGGTGCCTTGCGGTAGTTCAGGCATCTGCACACGCTGGGTCATGTGTGGGGGTGGAGACTAGGCATGCTCAGCGCTAATCAATTAGTGCAGTTACATTGCTGCATACCAACCAATTAGCACATGGTTAGCACATGAGCCCTTTCCACCTACTAAATAGGTGTCATAAGGGCTCACGCACTAATGACCATTGGCGCTTGGCCATTAATTGGAAAAAAGGGAAATGTGGCCATTTTACAGCTGTGTTAAAAGTGGCCTCAGTGCATGTGGAAACCCTCATACTAATAGCATTATTTATTTAACAATATTTGATATACCAATGATCACAAAATAATAATGCTGCTAAGCGGTTTACAATTAAAATTTTACATATTTTTTCTCTGGGAACTTGTCTCAAACCTTTTTAAAACCAGCTATGCTATTGATAACTACTTTCAACATATCCTTTGGCAGCAAATGCCACAGTTTAACTGTGTGCTGAAAGAAAATATTCTCTAATTTATTTTAAAAACGCTACCTATTATTATGGACAGTCCCCTACTACCTATTCCACACCACTCAGGATTTTATAGACATCCATCATACTTCCTCTCAGCTGAAGAACCCTAACCTGTTTAGTCTTTCCTCTTAGGGGAGTCATTTCGTCCCCTTTATCATTTTGGTTGCCCTAATCAGAACCTTTTCTAGCTCCACCATAACCTTTTGTTGATGGGGCAACCAGAACTGCACACAGTCTCTGATCACCACAGCTGATGTCACCTGGCCCACTAAGAATATATAAGTTTAATCCTAAGTGTGCCCTGGTGGAGCTGAGTCAGCTGAACTGTTGAGATTTATCATTTATTTCATCTCAGTTGAGTTGACCACATGGTGCAGAAGAAAGTCTAGGAAATCTAAACAAAACATGATCCCTATACGCCATTATGGATAATAAAAAAAGATGACAGCTCTACCCAAGTGATACCAGGATGCTGTAACAGAGAAACTCATAGCTAACAACATATACAAGGACCATCACCTTCTAGAAGAGAGTCAGAGATTCAAGGCAGCTGTTGACAGGACTTGCACCACATCGAATTTTAGCTAAAGTGTACAGAAACACAATTTAGTTGATATTATTTGCATATTTATTTTTATTTTCACCACAGAAAGAGTACAGCAACATTACAAGAAAATGAACCTGAACATGAAAGCATTTCTTTAAGTGGGTTCCTCCATTTAGGTGCTTCTATGCTGCTCAGTGAGAGCCTATTCTAGAATATCTGGGCACCAGCATTCCATTATAGAATGCTAGCGTAACCCCATAGACCTAGTGTAACTGTGGCCACGTAAATGTGGTAAGGGACATGTGTACCTAACTTGTGGTGTAAGTTAGGCATGTTATTGGCAGCCACATCCATGCTCTAACCATATATATATCCCCCTTGCATTCACATGCATCATTACAGACTAGCACTTATTCGCCCTGCTTTCAATTTTCCCTGCAAGTTTACACATATGTGTGTGACAGTATTCACATTTGGATACTAACGTGGCATATAAAAGTGGGTGACCTGTTATAGAATTACCCTTCTAGGGGCCCTTTTACTAAGCCATGTAGGCAAGTACGCGCATCCTACGTGCGTCAGTTTTGAACTACTGCCCAGCTACCACGTGGCTCAGGCGGTAATTTCATTTTTTACGCACACCCGCTAAGTGCACCAGAAAAATTTCCAGCACGTGGCAATAACCAGGCGGTAATCGGCATTGTATGTGCGCTGATTAGTGCCCGGTTAATACGTGAGACCTTATTGCTAAGTCAATGGGTGGCAGTAAGGTCTCAGGCCCAAAGTGGACGCGTGCCAATTTTCATTTTGCCCCATGTCCATTTTCGGCCCCTCAAAAAATGCCCTTTTTGCATTTGCACTGAAAAATGGACCTGTATGTGTCCAATACATGCATCTACACCAGCGCAGGCCATTTTTCGGCGCACCTTAGTAAAAAGGACCCCCTTGTGTACATGTAATTGTAATTACCAAATGAACTCATGAGATAGAAACTTAAATCACATCCCA
Source organism: Microcaecilia unicolor (assembly GCF_901765095.1). Classification (NCBI taxonomy): domain Eukaryota; kingdom Metazoa; phylum Chordata; class Amphibia; order Gymnophiona; family Siphonopidae; genus Microcaecilia; species Microcaecilia unicolor. The sequence goes on along the minus strand of NC_044032.1, from coordinate 245,309,543 downwards.
TCTCCCTCTAGCCATCTGTGTGGCAGTTTATTTATTTGGTTATCTGCTAGACCACTATTTGAAACAAGATCATCATAGTGGCATACAGTACCATCAATATTTTAACAGAGATTGAAACACAGAATATCCAGAGATTGAATAGACAACATTAATACCCAAAGATTATGAGCAAACAACTGTGACAAGTAGAGAAAAAGGATAGAAGGCATATATGCCACCATTAGTCAAAAAGACCACCATAATTGGATGTCAGAAGTGTGTGTATGTAAAGTGAGCCTTACCTGATGGAATAAGGTTAAAAACCCTACCTGGGGTAGGGTTTGTTTAATTGGAATGAGTTACCCAGACTTCTGTCACATTCCTGCCTTGTTGGAAAAAATAGGTAGAGGAGACACGGTCTTAAAAAACTTTTTTGTTTGTTTGTGTTGTTGGTTATGGGTTTTATTTCGGGTATAAATGTACTATTAGTCCCCACTTGGGATGATAGAAGGAAAAAATGACCTCATGTGCACCTTTCTTTAAATTAGTCACCTTATTTTCTAATTCCTCTTACTCTCTTACCTATCTATACGTTCCATCTTTGCTTATACCCTACACTGTCTATTAAAATGTTCTATTACGTATTGTGTTGACATGGTAAGTAGTAAACTAGGCCATTCTGTGTATTGTTATTTGAATATTTTTTACTGCTGTAATTGTCTGTTGCTCATGTTTGATTTATTCTTACTGTACACAGCCTTGAATGAATTCCTTCAAAAAGGCGGTAAATAAATCCTATTAAATAAATAAAATATGGGAGATGAAATGATGTTGTGGTGTCAGTAGATGGCGGTACCACCATCTTATAAATAGGGACTGACACTGTGTTAATGGGACTTCTTCTTTCTTTGCTCCTGGAATATAGAGAGGATGGGAAGTAGCCACTGGGAGCCTTCCTTGCTGTACCTAGCCTACAGTAGAAGGGAAAAATGGACCAAACGTTTGCAGATTAAGGTTTTCTCAGAGAAAGTACAGACCAGAGAGCAGAGTAACAATTACAATTAAATACCAAAAAGAAACGTGGAGGTCTCATGTGTTCATTAAATACATTGTGCTTCCTTGAGGTGACTAAGTCAAGAAGTGAGGGACTAACTGAAAAAGAAGAAAAATCAGAGAGGGCTGGAGAGAGTAAGAAACTTCAACCGGCCTTCTGAGGTCATGAGTACACAAACTAATAGCTATAGGTTGCCCTGTAAGAAGAAGAAAAAACCTTTGGAAGGTCCAGAATCTTGTTGCAAATTTCATGCATAGCTGTAAGAATGCTTTCTAAGGAAGACTAAAGCCTGAAATGGGGATAAGCTGTCTGAAAGATGGGTTTAAACTTCAAATGTTTGGGGAATTACACAACCTTTGTGCCTCCCAATTATTGATCTTAGAAAATACCAGAGACACTGGAAGGCCCGAAAGAGAATTCTGTCCCCTCAGAGAAGAGTCCCTGTATGAAAAGTGACTACCTTCATGGCCTGGATCATAGAAGACAAATTTTCAAAATGATTGCGGGTGCTTAACTCAACACGTATTACTGTGGCTGCAAAAAAGATAAAACAAAGCATGGTGGGTGAAGGAAACAACTGGCTAGGCCATATTTAAATGTGGAACACAGCAAGTGGTGCACAAGGAGGGAAGATTAGTGGCCAAAGGAAGAGCTAGGGAAGCACTGAAACCCTTCCCCAATCCAAACTCATTCCCAACAGTTTATCCCCTCCCCCCTCAGTCCATCTACAACACACTCGTGATGTCTTTCCAGTCCAGCCTAGCCCATCCATACCACCCACACACTTCCCCTGCCAGCCAGTCCTTAACAGTCCCGCTTCCGTACCAAGCTTGTATACACCATACACATTCTCTTCTCCCAGACCACCTCTCCTCTTTCTCACCTTCTTCTCTTAACCTCTTCTGCCTCTTTGTCCTCTTCTTACCTTCTTATTCAATTTTGTTCTCACTTTTTACTTCCTATCCATAGTTTGAACTGAGCATGCCCAAGACGTGCCAGCATCAGTGGCTGGAAGTATGCCACTAACTTCCCCACTGCTCAGATGACATAGGGGGCTCAAGCACAGGACATCATCTGCTGGCTGGACTTGGTTAGCCCCACCAGCCAAAATATTTATTTTAAGGTGGAGGGGGAGGAGACAGAGAGGAAATGTATGGGCCCACCTAGTCCATCCCAGATGGACTTCAAGTTTATTCATGGATTGATATCCCACCTATTGGACACTGTCTAGGTGGTGTTTATAATATAATAAATTATAAATATCAACTTAAATTAAAAAATGAAGTACAGTCATGATAGGAAAGAGGAGGAAAGCAATCACTATGTCTAGAGGTTTCCAGACCCTTATGTGCATCACCTGAAAAATCCCAACAGTTAGCAGATGGTACTGGACAGCCCGATCCACATATAAAAGAACAAATTCATTAAAAGCATCAGTAAATAAATAGGTCTTAAGGTTCACCTTAAACTTATCAAATGATCTTTCTAGATATAGGGCTCTGTTTACTAAGGTGTGCTAGCATTTTTAGCACATGCATAAAATTAGCACATGCTGTGTAGGCGCCCATAGGAATATTATGGGCGGCTATACAGTTAGTGCGCGCTAAAAGCACTAACGCACCTCTAGCACGGCTTAGTAAACAGAGCCTATAGAGTGGTAAAGTATTCCAATATGTAGGGCTTGAAACAGTATGGGGTTGATATTCAAAGTTATTTAACCAGCCATAATGGAAAAAATAAGGGCATCCCTGACGAGCACTTGGACGACTTTACCTGGTCCTGTTTTTCTTATGACCAAGGCACAAAAAGGTGTACGAAATGACCAGATGACCACTGGAGAGAATCAGGGATGACCTCCACCTTTCTCCCCCAATGGTCACTAACCCCCTTCCACCCTCAAAAAACATCTGTAAAATATTTTTTGCTAGCCTCTATGCCAGCCTCAGATGTCATACTCGGGTCCATCACAGCAGTATGCAGGTACCTGGAGCAGTTTTAGTGGGTGCAGTGCACTTCAGGCAGGCGAACCCAGGCCTATCCCCCTCCCTACCTGTTACATTTGTGGAGGAAACAGCGAGCCCTCCAAAACCCACCACAAACCCACTGTACCCACATGTAGGTGCCCCCCTTCACCTGTAAGGGCTATGGAAGTGGTGTACAGTTGTGGGTACTGGGTTTTAGGGGGGGGGGTTGGGGGGCTCAGCACACAAAGTAAGGGAGCTATGTTCCTGGGAGCATTTTATAAGTCTACTGCAGTGCCCCCTAGGGTGCCCGGTTGGTGTCCTGGCATGTCAGGGGGACCAGTGCACTAGAAATGCTGGCTCCTCCCACGACCAAAGGGCTTGCATTTGGTCGTTTCTGAGATGGGCATCCTTGGTTTTCATTATCACTGAAAATCAGAAACGGCCAAGTCTAGGGACAACCATCTCTAAGGACGACCTAAATTTTGGGCGTCCCCGACTGTATTATCGAAACAAAAGATGGATGTTCATCTTGTTTCGATAATATGGGTTTCCCTGCCCCTCAATCGGGACATTTTGAGAGGACGTCCTGAACAAAACTTGGGCGTCCCTTTCGATTATGCCCTTCCTAGTGTTATAAAAATTGGAAGTAAAGTTAAACTTGCCTTTCATTGGAGCACATGGAATCACTTCACCTCATGTCTTTTGTACAAATGGATTATTCTGCTTTGAACATGTTTCAGAGAAAAGTGGTTTTCAGAAGTCAAAATAATAAAAATAAATATTTTCTTCCATGCAGATCTCTCATTTGCTTAAACATAACTAAATGGGCTATAAGCTTCTAGTGCAGCCCATTGGTTTTCTTATATTTTGTCCTTGCGATGATTTATACTGAGCCAAAACCTGCCCCCCCCCCCCACTGCCACCGCCGCCACCACCACCACCACTATCCCCCTCCTGCATACTACAACCCCCCTCTCCCACACACTACAACCCTCCCAAGAAGACCTACCTTGATCCGTGAAGGCTGCCCTGGTGGTATAGTGGCCTCTGTGGCTGCGGGAGCAGGAAAGAATCCCACTCTTTCCTGCTCTCTGCCGCTCCTCCGTCTCTCTTTGCTCTTCTGTGCTGCGGGCGGCGGTGCTGCCACTGGATTTTCAAAATGGCTGCCGAAACTGCTGCTGGAATCCTTGGCAGCCATTTTGAAAATAGCAAGTTAGTTGCTTGAGAGAAGAGCAGGGCTAGCGGAACATGGTAAGCAGGGTATGCATGGCAGGAGGGTGCCAACATTCAGGAGGCGCCAGAGACTGCCATGTTTACCCTTGCTTACCCTCCCCCCACCACCACAGCAATGCTGCCATCCCCCTCCCACATACTACTACCTTGCCACCTGCCCTGGTGGTGTAGTGGTCTCTGCGGCTGAGGGGGCAGGAAAAAATATCCCACCATTTCCTGTCCACTGCCACTACTCTGTCTCCAGCGCTCTCCACTTTTCTGTTTCATGGATGGCCCCCGTAGAAATGAAAGGTCCCAAAAATTCCACAAAAGTCCAACACAAGAGAAAAACGAGTGGAAATACAATTTCAAGAGATCAAACCAAAAAAAGAGATGAAATGCTCCGAAAAACTTTATTGAGGACCCAACACGGTCCGTGTTTCGGTTTTTAAAAAAAACCTTCATCAGGGGTCTAAAAGATAACAATCAAACATATATGGTTAAGTAACATGAAAGCAAATACATTACAACAATTATAGAAATCTAAAAACACACCATATGTACCAAACATGTAATAATTAAACATGTAATAATTAAAAATTAAAAATTTTTGTAATTAAGAATCTGAAATGTCAACTGAATCGATGCACATATTGTTATTATATCATCAGATGACCATCATAAGAAGCAAAAGGTAAACCGATTATATAAATTTGAATTGATATATATAATAAAACTTGTTTCTACAAATATTAATAACTTCTGATTATCCACAGTTCTTATAGAGACTACATTTTTACAAGCTCCCTTTGTCTGTCAGTATATTTCCTGTGCTACTACTGATTGGTATGTTCAATTGATTTCTTTTCATTTAATATACATGTATTGAGAAAATATTTGCTGCAAACCTCATTTTATATGTTATTTATTTATTTCTCATTTAATGTATTATTACCTTTCTTAAATAAATGATATTAATGTTTTCTATTAAATTCATGACATTTATATGTAGACTTCTGTTCTTCTATTTATAGACATCCGTTTTGTCATATATCATACAAAATTATTCTCATACAGATTCTTTTTCATATTTATGTTTAATATAATTATTTTAATACATAATATTTGTAGAAACAAGTTTTATTATATATATCAATTCAAATTTATATAATCGGTTTACCTTTTGCTTCTTATGATGGTCATCTGATGATATAATAACAATATGTGCATCGATTCAGTTGACATTTCAGATTCTTAATTACAAAAATTTTTAATTTTTAATTATTACATGTTTAATTATTACATGTTTGGTACATATGGTGTGTTTTTAGATTTCTATAATTGTTGTAATGTATTTGCTTTCATGTTACTTAACCATATATGTTTGATTGTTATCTTTTAGACCCCTGATGAAGGTTTTTTTTTAAAAACCGAAACACGGACCGTGTTGGGTCCTCAATAAAGTTTTTCGGAGCATTTCATCTCTTTTTTTGGTTTGATCTCTTGAAATTGTATTTCCACTCGTTTTTCTCTTGTCATGGATGGCCCCGCCATATTTTAAAAATGGCTGCCAAGGCTTCCAGCGGCAGTCTCGGCTGTCATTTTGGGAAAACACGTTGGCATCCGCAGCACAGAAAAGAGAAGAGTGCTGGACATGGAGTAGCGGCAGCGGGCAGGAAAGAGTGGGCGGTTGGTAGAACTCTAGTACGCTGGAGGGGGATGGCAGCATTACTGTGGGGGGGGGGGCAGGTTTTGGCACAGTATAAGTCATCACAGGGACAAAATATAAAAAAATCAATGGACTGCATTAGGGGCTTAAAGCCCATTTAGTTGTGTTAAAACCAGGGCTTTATTTGTGTCGGTATGCACCAGTACAGCATACCGGCACCTTTTTTTCCCTGGCAAGTCGCTGGCCTGCACCCTTCCTCTCGCTCCTCTCTTCTGACCCTCCTTACTCTTGGCAGCGTGGTGCAGCGATTAAGAGAGGCTGCCAGCATTGGGTCCTTCCCTCTGTGAGTCCCGCCTATGCGGAAACAGGAAGTTGAAACAAAGTAGGCAGGACTCGCAGACGGAAGGCCCCCGATGCCGGCAGCCTCTCTTAATCGCTGAACTGGATGATGCTGGGGTCCTGGGCAGCGGGAGAAGGAGGATGGGCAGGGGGAGGAAGAATTGCTGGACATGGATGGATGGAGGGGTGGACAGGGGAGAGAGGAGAAATGCTGGACTTGGATGAAGGAGAGGGGAGAGAGAATTATGGCTGGATATGGATACAGGGGAGGGAAGAGAGAGGAGAAATGCTGGACATGGATGGAGGGGAGGAAAGAGAAAAGAAGAAGATGCACATGGATGGAGATGAGGGAAAGGGAAAAAAGGAGAAAAACTGCACATGGATGGAGAAAATAGGCAAAAGCTGTATTCACGTTATACCTCCTCGAGTCAATTCCACGGAAGACCCATCTTTTACTTATGGACGTAGGGCAAGAAATGAAGAAGAAAGGAGGAAAGCAAAGAAATAAATGGAAAGGAAGCCCTGGAAACAGAGCTAAGAGAACAGATAGAGAGCAGCAGAATCAGAGACTGGGACCAACCTGATCAGAAAAACAAAGTCACCAGACAACATCTGCTGTCTTATGTTGCACTGGGTATACTGGAGCTGTAACAGCTTACAGAAATTATTTATAATGAAACAAAATCACAAGTTATTTTTTTCTCCTATATTGGTATAATATTCTTAATGATGCCTGTTTATATGCGCAATGGCTGGTATAAGGGGTGTGGCTAATGTGGATGTGGCTATCATAGAGGCGGAGCCATAGGTGGTGACCCTGCCCATAATGAGTACCGGTACCTTTTTTCCTACAAAAAAAGCACTGGTTAAAACAAATGAGAAATCTGCATGAAAGAAAATATATTTTTTTATTATTTTGACTTATAAAAGCCACTTGTTCCTGAAACATGCTTAAAACAGAATAATCCATTTGTACAAAAGAGTTGAGATGAAGATGTGATTCCGTGTGCCCTAATGAAAGAATAGTTTAATTTTACTTCCAATCTTTATAACACCAGTCTTCCCAAGGCAGATTACAACAACAGTTAAGATGAACCCATCAGTAAACAGGATATCCTCACTGAAATTTGGCCATATATTATTGTATTTATAGAACAGTGTAGAAAAAGGAGCATAAAATATAGCCTTTATTAGTGCTGTTTCAAGCAGCTACAATAATTTTTTAAAGCAGTTTTAGTGATATTCAATTTTATGTCATGATATTTATTTTCTACATATGGGAAGCTTTCAAATAAATTAAAAAGCTGTCAAATAAAAAAACAACAACTTTTGTTCTTCACCTTTTAAGGCACTAGGCTGAAAAAGGGGGCAGGGTGGGAGAAGGGGGGAGGGAAAAGAGAGAAAGGAGATGCTGGACCGGGGGAGGGGCGCCAATTGATAGTTTGTAGGGGGGTGCACCAGAGACCCTAGCAGCGGCCCTGCAGAACAACGAACTTTCACCTGCTTCCTGAAGAAAAGATAGTCTTGTGTTGATTAAAACCTTTCAGGAAGTGCATTCCAGAAGAAGGTTCATTGACAGGTGTCACACTGTGTGATGTCCTTTAGAGAGGGTGTGGTTAGGGATTCTCCTTGGGAGGACCTTAGTGACCTTGGAGGTGAATAAAGGGAAATCCTGTTCTTCAAGTACTGTGGCCCACTTCCTTTAAGGGCCTTGAAGATCAGACATAGAGTTTTAAATTTAGCCCTGTATTTTACCAGTACCCAGTGAAGTTTTTGGAGGAATAGTGTGATGTGTTCACGTTTCTTACAACCTTTGTTCAGTTCTGCTGTAGCATTCTGATTCTGAATGTTACATTTGATTGCATTATGATCACTGTTGCTAAGAAGCCTCACAGTACAGCAGGTCCTGTATCGCAGTAAGGACTGGATCTACAGTAGTTTCCCTCCTCTTGTGGGTTCTGAGACTAAGGGTTCCTTTTACTAAGGTGCACTGAAAAATGGCCTGCGGTAGTGTAGATGCCTGTTTTGGGCTCACGCAGAATCATTTTTTAGCGCACCTGTAAAAAATGACTTTTTAAAATTTTTGCCGAAAATGGACATGCAGCAAAATGAAAATTGTCGCGCATCTATTTTGGGCCTGAGACCTTACCGCCAGCCATTGACCTAGTGGTAAAGTCTCACACAGTAACCGGGCAGTAATGACCTACGCGTGCCAAATGCCACTTGACACTCTAGCTGATGCGTGCCACAAAATAAAAATATTTTTCTGATGCGTGTAGCAGGGGCGTAGCCAGACTTCAGCGGGAGGGGGGTCCACAGCCCGATGTGAGGGGGCACATTTTAACCCCCCCCCCCAGCACCACTGACCCCCCCCACCATTGTCGACCCCCCCCACCGCTGCCACCACCACCACTTTGACCCCCCTGCCGACGACCCTCTCGACCCCCCCTCCTGCCACCAACCCTCCCCCGCCATTGCTGTCGCCTACCTTTGCTGGACGTCAGACTCAGAAACAGAATGAAGGAAGAAGAGGACCTCGGCTGGCAGGGGTTGGGGTCCCCCGCCAGCAAAGGTAGGCGATGGTGGGTTAATGACGGGTTGGCAGCGGGAGGGGGGGTCGAGAGGGTTGTCGGCAGGGGGGTCCAGGGCCAAATCTACGGGGGCCCAGGCCCCCATGGCCTCACATAGCTACGCCCCTGGTGTGTAGTGGACGTGCACCAAAAATTAAATTACCGCAAGGGCCACGCGGTACCTGGGTTGTAACTGGGAACTGGCACATGTAGGCGCTTAAGCGGCTTAGTAAAAGGCCCCTAACATCTCTAGAAAGTATTTCATTTAAGCTCTGTGTTCTTATTCATCAGATTCTTATTCACCTCAATGGGTGGCGTTAAGTGCTCCCCCCCCCCCCCCCCCCCCCGCATAGCCACGCGGTAAATGCAATTTTACCGCATAAGCCTTTTTTACCCACTACAGTAAAAAGGGCCCTGGCATGCAGCAAAAACAACAGCTGTCGCTACTGCAGGGCCCTTTTTTAACCACAGCTTGGTAAAAGGACCCCTGAGTTTTGGCCACTCCTTTGCAAAGCTGTGTGTGTTTGTGTGAATCTTAGCAGCGGTGGGGGAATTGTCTTGACGTTTTTAAAAATGTTATCTATGTATATGTATTCATTGAAGTTCAACAATTTTGGCATTTTTGTCCTTGCTTGTTATTTAAGGATAATAAAGTTGTTGTTCTCAATTTGTGAATCACATCTGCCATATAAATTGTAATTAGTGGTCTGGATTGAAAACCAATTTTCTACAAACCTCAAACCAAGAAGAATTAACTTCTTTCTTCAAATGAGTTTGAAATGCAGTCCATTAGAATTCAAACCACATCTTACTAGGATCATTTGAAACTGAAAATGGACTGCATTTCAGACTCATGAGAGGAAAACTTAAATGGAGGATGCCACTGGATCTGCAAAAAAAGCACATATGTAGCCCACTGTACATTTTTTATGGAGGGCTCTTTTCCTGTGTTATTAAATTTCCTTTGTAAATGGCTGAGCCGTTGAAATGTAAAGTGATGATCTTTGGCTTTGGAAGGAAGAGCAGAAGAGGGGGAACTACGCCACACTCTATTGAAAGATGTAAGTGTACTTGCAGGGGCCTCAGTTTTCATTGTTTCCTGGTGCGTAAGAGTTGACAAATGGGTACGGCTCCTGATTAATCATGCTGAGATTTAGCTGAGCTCTGTTGTTTATTAATTTACATTTTACAGTAATTCTGAGCTTTCCTGTCCAACTGTGTGTCTCCAGGGATGTCTGCAGGAGATGCACTTCAACACTTCCAGTATTTATCAGGCAACTTGTTTTGCAAGGCAGACACACATCAGCCTCCAGTTCAGATTCTACAAACGTGGTTCCTCATTTACTTATGTGTATTAATATGATTTAATACATATTACATAATGCAAGCCCTATTATTCTTGATGGGGGTTATTTACTAACTATGAGGCCCTTTTACTAAGGTGCGCTAAACCCTAACGGAGGCTTAGCACGTCAAAAAAATGCTTACCGTTGCTTAGTACAAAGAGCCCTTAACCCTCTATTACATAAGACATAAGCATCGCCACACTGGGACAGACCAAAGGTCCATCTAGCCCAGCACCCTGTCTCCGACAGTGGCCAATCCAGGTCACAATCATCCGACAAGATCCACGGAGCAAAGCATTTTGTACTGCTTGTCCCAGGAATGGTGGATTTTTCCCTACGTCCATTTAATAACATTCTACGGCCTTTACTTCAGGAAGCCGTCCAAACCTTTCTTAAACTCTGCTAAGCTAACCGCCTTAACCACATTCTCCGGCAACGAATTCCAGAGTCAAATTACGCGCTGAGTAAAGAAAACTTTTCTCTTATTTGATTTAAACCTACTGCACTCCAGACGCTTCATATCTATCTTTTCCACTCCACTCATTATTTTATATACCTCTATCATATCACCCCTCAGCCGCCTTTTCTCCAAGCTGATGCAAAACAAATTGTAAGCCCTCCAGGGACAGGAAAATACCTGCTGTACCTGAATGTAACTTGCCTTGAGCTATTACTGAGAAAGGTGTGGTATAAATCCAAATCCAAAGTCCAATCAAACATATAAACGGCAAGTGACCGACTCACCTGCAAATGCGCAGTAGAGACTTCCCTTTCTGTCCCACCCTCGCGTCAAGACGTGATGACGTCAGAGGGCGGAACAGAAAGGGAAACTGAGTCAGAGTCACTGTCGGATGCTACCGCCTGGAAACGAACATCGCGCGCACCAACCTCCACCCTCCCCCCATCCCCGCCGCCGCTCCCGCCCTCCTCCGTATCGGGCCCCCTGCACTGACCTGACAGCGCCTCTCACCTCCGTGTGGAAGCACTGCAGGCAGCAGCAGAGCGATCTGCTGCTGCCTGCAGCGCTTTCACACGGAGGTGAGAGGCGCTGTCAGGTCAATGCAGGGGGCCTGGCGAGGAGGGTAGCTGGAAATCTCGCCCGTTTTTATGGGCTTAATGGCTAATACTAGGTATAAAGTGAATAAATACAAACACTATATACATTGCTCAGGACCTACAGAGCAATTCCAACATACCATAATAGCAGTAACTTCCACGAGTCACACAACAAGGACCTACCTAGGAAAAGACTGCACTAAGCACTAGAACGTCAATACTCCAATTGAAAAATTAAACAAGCCAGATTAGTACAGATTGATCCTGCAGTCAATGCTAATAGAAAACCATGTCTCTTTCACACATGCAGAACACAGACCCTCATCCAGTATAGAATAAATAACCATGAACTAAAAATAGAAATAAAAATCAAACAGAACCCCCAAATGCCAGACTCTGTATGCACAGTGCAACACCAGAGAAAGAGAAAGCAATGCATGTCCCTCTGTACTTTGCAAAATATAAAGATATTTATTGCAAATTTCAAAAATTGACATATTCCAATCACTGCATCACAAATTAGCAAACACAAGTAAAACAAAAAATGGAAAATGTGATACCATTTTTTATTGGACTAAATACATTTTTCAATTAGCTTTCAGAGGCCAAAACCCTCTTTCTCAGGTCAGGACAGTATACAGTTGTCATAGGAGCCGACTCTGTGGGTGCTGTGGGTGCTTGAGCACCCCCAATATTGAGAAAATTGCTTGTATGTGTCCAGGGAGGGGTTATTTCCATTGGGCTTAGCACCCCCAATAGTTTTGAAAAGTTGGCTCCTATGACTGTTGTTATGGTATTCTGACCTGAGGAAGGAGGTTTTGGTCTCGGATAGTTAGTCAAAAAGGTATTAAAATTAGTCCAATATAAAGATAACACCTTATTTCCATTTTCTATTTTTTATTTATTAATGTCTATTAACACAGCTACCACACTACTTTATCTTAAACAAAAAATAGAATTCTTTTTTTCTACGTTTGCTTTTCTCATTAGTGTTGGCCCCAGTCTCTGGTTTCTGCTTTCCTTCTCTTAACTCTCTTGCCAGGATTTCCTGTCCTTTTGTTATTTTTCTCTCCTACTTTTCCTTTCAGCTTTCTTCAATTAATTTTGTGCCTCTGTTTGGATTTAATTCTCTCTTACTATTCTGTCCTCAATTTCCCTCTGTCTACCTACAGCTTGCTACCTCTTTCCCTATCCCCAGCTCTCCTATTTCACTTCTTCTTATTCCCCCAGGATCTCACTAACTATTCTCTTCCTCCCCATCCAGCATGTGCCCTCTTTCTCACCCCCATTTCCATCCAGTATCTGCCCCGCTCCACTTCTGTCCAGTGTCTGCCCCCTCTCTTCTCCCCTCTCTCCTCCCTCTCCTCCCTTCCATCCAGTGTCTGCCCCTCTCTCTACCCCACTTCCATCCAGTGTCTGCCCTCTCTCTCTCTCCCAAACAGCATCAGCTCCCCCCCTCTCTATTCACCCCACTTCCAAGCAGTGTTGGCACCCTCTCTCTCTACCCCACTTCCAAGTAGTATCTGCTCCCCCTCTCTCTGCACCCCACTTCCATCCAACATTGGCCCCCTCTCTCTCTTTTCACCCCACTTCCTCTCAACATTAGCCTCCATCTCTCTCTCTCCACCCCACTTCCATACAACATGGACTCCCCTCTCTCTCTACCCTACTTCCATCTAGCATAGGCCCCCTCTCTATCCACCCCACGTCCAACCAGCAGTGACCCCCCCCCCTCTCCATCCCACTTCCAACCAGCAGGGCCCCCCCCCCTCCTCTTCACCTCACGTCCATCAGCATCTGCCTCCTGACACCCCCACCGCTGCTTTCCCAAACCAGCAGCAGCGACAAACCTAAATACAGCAATCGTGGACCTTCTTCTACATACCCATGGCTGCTGACTCTGTCCCGGAAAAAGAAGTGATGTCGGAGGGGAGCAGGGAGGTCCCATGACTGCTGTACTTTGGTTTGGTGCTGCTGCTGCTACTGGTTCAAGAAAGCAGCAGCAAAAGCAGTGGAGGGTGGCAAAGAGGTGTGGAAGTCCCAGAGTGCCGGCTGCACGTGGGGCTGAACGACTGCATGGCCTCTTACCAAAAGGTGCTCAGCTGTGTAACTTAGAGGGAACATTGCAACCCGCCCTTAGGGACTAGCCAGGGCATTGCCCATTGTGGCACAGCGGCTAGGGGAGGTAGCCACGGGCCAAATGCAAGAAAAGGTAGGGGGCATACTGAAGATTGCATACAACAGGGAAGCACCCTCTAGAGTAGATGCTATTGCTATCATCAGAAGTTAAGTGGGGGAGGGACCACCTATCTTGGATGGATGGGAAGACCCAATTGTATGTCCAAGACCACTGAAACCATCACCCTGACTTTGACGGTTGAGGGGGGTGGGGGGGGGGGAATGATGGAGAACTGGGTGCACTTTGATGGCTGCCCTGGCAAAGAGTCACACAGCAGAATATAACCAGTTTTAATGGTAGTACATGTTCTGAGCAGTGGTACAACCATGAAGCTGGTTTTAGTTATGCTATAGCAAGGTGGATGGCCAACAGTTAAAGAGAGGAGAGCAAGGTTACCTCCCCTTAGCCAATTAGTCAGTTCTAAACGTTAGCATGTATGCCTTGTAGCGCTATAGAAATGCTAAATAGTAGTAGTAGTAGTAGTAGTAGCATGTTAGAATGGAATATTATTGATGTTGCTGATATTTTGTGAATGTTTCATAAAACTTGTATTTTAATTGTGATGCGGCCATTGTAATAAATTCCACCTTTCAGAAGAATTGATGCAGATGTCATATGTGTGTTTATGAAAGTGGGGGAGGAAGGGGGAAAGGGGAGTAAATCAGGGAACATGGTAGTCGCTGTCTAACCATTTTGTGGAAAAATAGAAAAAGGCCACATTTACATCTGAGCTAGAAATGGTCTTAGTGTGCAAGAAAGTCTCGCATTAGGACATGCTAAGCCCATTTCTTAGTAAAAGGGCCCCTATGAGCTTAACAACTTGAGTACAGCAAAGCACAGCTAGGTAACATGACCAAAGTTAAATTCCAGATCAAGTATTCAATAACTTCTCTGTGGTATGGAGGAAAGGGACCCTTGTATTGCTTTTAACCTGTAATTGGAACTAGAATGATAACTGTGCCTATAGAAGACTGTGGATGTGCCGATCTATGCAGTAGTGTACCAAGGGCAGGGTGGTGGGGGAGGTCTGCCCTGGGTGCAGGCAGCAAAGGGGTGTGCAGAGCAGGCATGCTGCTGTTGGTTCTGCTTGTCCTCTGCCCCTTTTAAAGTTACTTCCTGTTCTGGGGCAGGGGACTGGCAGAGTTAACAGCTGCGCGCCTGCTCCACAACCCCCTTGCTGGGAGGAAAGGTCTGGTGATGTGCTTGGGGGAAGTGTGATGTGCTTCGGAGGGTTGACATGCTTCGGGAGGGTGATGCGCCGGGGTGGGGTGGGGGTGGGGGGTTGCTGCAGCAACCTGTCCCGGGTGGTGAACAGGCTACCAATGCCACTGAGTCTATGTACTTCTTTTCATATGTGACTTAGGATTGTGGTGAATTTGGGAAACTAGAGAAAAAACATCTGTTTGTAGGTGACTGGAATAAGGAAAGAGGTGGATAAGCACAGAGATGCATCAAGAAAGCACTCTAATACAAAACATTGAAAATCCTCAATAATCTTTCATGCCATGCTTCCTATATAAGAACATAACAGAAGACAGGAAGAATAGCCATACTAGGTCAGACCAAGGTCCATCTAGCCCAATATCCTACTTCCAACAGTGGCCAATCCAGGTGACAAGTACCTGGCAGAAACCCAAATAGTAGCACCATTCCATACTATCAATCCCAGAGCAAACAGTAGCTTCCCCCTTGTCTATCTCAGTAGCAGACTATGGACTTTTCCTCCAGGAACTTAACCATACCTTTTTTAAACCCAGATAAGCTAACTGCTGTTACCACATCCTCAGGCAATGAGTTCCAGAGCTTAACTGAGTGTAAAACTATTTCCTCCTATTTGTTTTAAAAGTATTTCCATGTAATTTCATTGAGTATCCCCTGGTTTTGTACTTTTTGAACGAGAGAACAATCGATTCACTTTTACCCATTCTACTCCACTCAGGATTTTGTAGACCTCAGTCATATCCCCCCACAGCTGCCTCTTTTCCAAACTGAAGAAGCCTACCCTCTTTAGCCTTTCCTCATGTGGGAGGAGTTCCATCTTCTTTATCATTTTGGTTACTCTTCTTTGAACCTTTTCTAATTTTGTTATATCTTTTTTGAAATACGGCAACCAGAATTGAATGCAATACTCAAGGTGAGGTTGCACCATGGAGAGATACAGAGGCATTATAATATTCTTGGTCTTATTTATCATTCCTTTCCTAATAATTCCTAGCATCTTGTTTTCTTTTTTGGCCGCTGACGCACTCTGGGCAGAAGATTTAAGCTTATTGTTTACAATAACACCTAGATCTTTTTCTTAGGTGCTGATCCCTAAGGTATACCCAAGCATCAGGTAACTATGATTTGGATTATTCTTCCCAATGTGCATCAATTTGCATTTGTCCACATTAAATTTCATCTGCCATTTGGTCACCTAGTCTTCCAATTTCCTAAGGACTTCCTGCAATTTATTACAGTTTGCATATGTTTTGACAACTGCAAGTTTAATCACCTCACTTGTCATTCTGATTTCCATATCATTTAGAAATATGTTAAATAACACAGATCCCAGTACACATCTCTGTGGCACTCCATTATTCACCTTCCTCCATTGAGAAAAATGGCCATTTAACCCTACCCTCTGTTTTCTGTCCAATAACCAATTCCTAATCCACAAAACAACATTGCCTCCTATTCCATTACTTTTTAATTTTCTTATGAGTCTCTCATGAGGAACTTTATTAAAAGCTTTCTGAAAATCTAGTTACACTACATCAACTGGATCACCTTTATCCACAAATTTATTCATGCTTTCAAAGAAATGAAGCAAATTGTTGAGGCAAGACTTCTCTTGGCTGCATCCATGCTGTCTCTGTTCCATTAAATTTGTCTATATTTCCATCATTTTATTTTTTATAATAGTTTCCATTATTTTGCCTGGCACTGAAGTTGGGCTTACCGATCTTTAATTTCCCGGATCACCCGTGGAACCCTTTTAAAAAATTGGTGTTATATTGGCCACCCTCCAATATTCAGGTACTACAGATGATTTTAATAACAGGGTACAGATCACTAACACCAGATCAGCAATTTCATATTTGAGCTTCAGTTCCAGTCCCGCTTGTTCCAGTCCTGCCTGTCTTCAGCTTCAGCTCCAGTCCTTCTTGTTCCAGTCCAGCCTGTTCCAGTCCTGCCTGTCTTCAGCTTCAGTTCCGGTTCCGCTTGTACCAGCTCTGCCTGTTTTCAGCTTCAGTTCCAGTCCTGCTGGTTTTCACCTTCAGCTCCAGTCCTGCCTGTTCCAGTCCAGCTTGTTCCAGTCCTGCCTGTCTTCAGCTTCAGTTCCGGTCCTGCTTGTACCAGTCCTGTCTGTTTCCAGCCTCGATCCTTGTTTGGGTGGTTCGCCTGCTGCTGCCGGTCGCCAGCAGTGGCCCAAGGGCTCACTATTCTTGACTCCGTGACAATGATGCTCCCTGATGTAACATTTATCCAGTCACCCATTATTATTCTGTTGCTCAATTTGCCAGGTTTCCTAATTTCTGTAAACATTTCTTCATTTGTCTGTTCGATCGGTTCAGGTGGACAGTTCTACAGCCTATCAGTATACTCCTTCCCTTCACATATGAATTTCTATCCATAAGGATTCCATGCTGCTATCTGTTTCATGTAGAATGTTTATTTTGTTTGACTAACTTTCCTTTTTAACATATAGCGCAACCTACCTCCAATTTGATTCACTCTATCATTGCAATATAATTTGTACTCTGATAATACAGTGTCCCATCGATTGTCCTCCTTCCACCAGATCTCCGAGATACCTATTATATCTACCTCCTCTTTTAGTGCTATATACTATAACTCTCCCATCTTATTTTTTAGGCTTCTAGCATTTGCATACAGACACATCAAATTGTATTTTTCCCTTGCATCTACATGCTGCTTAGAAGTTGACGTGGATAGTTTGCATCCTTTGCTCTGTTCTCCCCTTAAACACTTGACTTTCTTTCACAATTATTGAAGCCTCTTTATCGGGATTCCTTAAATGTCCAGTATCAATAGTATTCTTCAAACCACAGCAAACCACGTGCTAATGGGTGACTGTTGGCATCCCCTCCCATTTTAGTTTAAAAGCTGCTCTATCTCCTTTGTAAATGTTAGTGCCAGCAGCCTGATTCCATCTCAGTTAAGGCAGAGTCCATCCTTCCGGAATAGGCTCCCCCTTTCCCAGAATGTTGCCCAGCTCCTAAAAAATCTAAACCCTTCATCCCTGCACCATCATTTCAACCATGCATTGAGACTTGGGAGCTCTGCCTGCTTCTTGGAATGGAATGGCGAGCATTTCTGAAAATGCTACCCTGGAGGATTTGGATTTCAGCTTTCTATCTAAGAGCCTAAATTTGGCTTCCAGAACTTCTCTCCCACATTTTCCTATGTCATTGTTACCCACATATACCAAGACAGCACTATTTAAAATTCTATTCTGGTGGCATGTGAGGTCTGCCACCGCCGCATCAGGCAAGCAAGTGAACATGCAGTCCTTATGTCCACCAGCCACCCAGGTATCTATATGCCTAATGATCAAATTATCAACTACAACAGCTGTCCTAACCTTTCTCTTCTGGGCAGAAGCCCCTGGAGACATATCCTCAGTGAGAGAGGATGCTGCATCACCTGGTGAGCAGGTCCTGGCTACAGGATTATTTTCTTTCATCAAGGTGATGCTCTTCTTTTAGGAGGCTTCCCTTCTCCAAGTAAGGATGTACCAAGGTAGTTTTCTTGTGAAGTTCTCTACTGTGCCATCACCACTAACCTTTTTTTTTTTTTTCCAAATATTTTATTAATTTTCAAAGAATACAAATAACAGGAAAACAATGATGGAAAAACCTAGGAAGCAAGAAACACAACAGGTGGGAAAGGAAAAAAAAAAGAGAAAGGAAAGAAGAGAAAAAAGGAGGGGAAAGCATCCAGGTGTTTAACAAATAAGTCCTTTGTACTGGTTTAAGGTGTGGCCTGAATAGTTTGGAGGTAGTTGTCCAAAATAGACCAAATTTTTTTCTTAGATACTATCATCCGACTTTTCGCAGCCATGGCGAGCTCAAACTTCTGATGCTGCAGGACTGTATTCCACCAGAAATGAATATTCAGCAACTGTGCGTTTTTCCAGTTTTGCAAAATATGCCGTTGAGCAATAGTGAGGAGAATGTCCAATAGTTTTGATTGCGGGGAGGTCAAATCAAAAGTTGCATGAACGGACTTAAAAATTACAATTGAATAAGTCAGGTCATCAGTTATGGGCAAAAGTTTTTGTATAATGTTCCAAACAGCCTTCCAGAATTGAAAGATCGGAGGACACTCATATAGCATATGAGAGAAAGTACCCACTTGCAGCAAACAGTGCCAACATTTGTCTGATGAGCTCAGGCCAGCAGTAGCAAGTTTTCGAGGAGTCCAATTGGTTTTATGATATAAAAAAAACATAGACTGCAAAACCGCTGCAGAGGAAAGAGGTTTCATAACTTTAGACCAGAAACAGAACCACATATTTTCATCTACCACAGACTCTGTATCAAGCTGCCAATTATGTTGAAGGGCAGTATTGAAGTTGTGTGTTGCGTTAATTAAAATTTTATAAATAGATGAAGCTGTGTGCCCAGCTAATACTAGTGTCTGGGCGTTGGCAAATAAAGAAGGCAGCTGAGATGACAATGATGCCAGCTCAACAGATGCCTTCACACTATGAGTAAGTTGCATCCATTGAAAGAACATAGTAGGAGGTAGAGAAAATTTGGATACCACCTCAGAAAAGGACCAAAAACTATTATCAGCATT
Source organism: Microcaecilia unicolor (assembly GCF_901765095.1). NCBI lineage: Eukaryota > Metazoa > Chordata > Amphibia > Gymnophiona > Siphonopidae > Microcaecilia > Microcaecilia unicolor. Next base: position 245,290,367 of record NC_044032.1, on the reverse strand, counting down.
AACAATATCAGACAGATAGAAGACTCCCTTATCTATCCACTCTTTCCAAAAGAATGGAGCCTTATTTATTAAGATATGCGGATTATACCAAAGTGACTGATGTGATGACTTACCGAGAGGTATTGCTTGAAATTTGTCGAGGTCCAATAAACATTTGACCGTGGAGACTATAATCTGATTAACTCTATGTGATGGAAATGAAGAAGCAGTAAGAAGAAGTGGTAAAGTGAGAGGAGCTACCATGGCCTCCTCCAATTGCAGCCACATGGGCTTGTATTCAGAAGCGCGGAAGAACCATCTGCACCCCTGCTGTGAAATGTAAGATTTATGATAAGTGAGGAAGTCGGGAAATAAAACTCCGCCTTTTTCCCTGGTGCATTTAAGTTTCCTCAAAGCAATCTTTGGAGGCTTATTTGACCATAGAAAGGAAGATAATAATTTGTCAACTTGTGAGTAGAATGGAAGGGGGAAGACGATCGGAAGCATACTGAGGATATAATTAATTTTTGGAGATATCATCATTTTAATAGTTTCAAGCCGGCCCCACCAGGACAAGTGTAGAGGATGCCAGGAATGCAGCAAAGCTTTAAGGGTTTTCAAGATTAAGTCGGAGTTATGATGAATAGAATCTATGGAGTTGGCGTGCAATTCTATTCCTAAGTATTTAATTTTTGGGGTGGCCCACACCAAGTTAAAAGACTGAGCTATATTCGGAAGCGCTAATGCGTTGAGAGGAAATAATTCCGTCTTCTGCTGATTGATTTTGTAGCCCGAAAATTTGGAAAAGTGAGCGATTAGGTCCAGGAGCGCTGGGATAGACTGGTTCGGATCAGAAATATAAAGTAAGACATCATCTGCATAGGCAGAGTACTTAAATTCTAGATCTTTATAGACAATTCCATGTACACATGCATGAGATCTAATCGCAATTAGAAGCGGCTCTAATGCAATATTGAAGAGGTATGGGGATAATGGACAGCCTTGCCTGGTGCCACGGAGCAAAATAATGTTCTCTGACAAAAGGTTATTAGTGATTACCTTGGCTACTGGTTTTGCATAAAGAGACTGAACTTTAAGCACAAATTCAGAAGGGCAGCCGAACCAGGTTAGCGCTTCAAAGAGAAAGTTCCATTCAACCCTGTCAAAGGCCTTTTCTGCATCCAATGATAAAGCCACAATTGGTTGGGGCTGGAAAGAGGCTATATGCGATAAATGAAGAAAAAGCCTTGCGTTATCGCTAATAAGTCGTCCAGGCATGAAACCTACTTGACAGGGATGAATAATTTTATGCACAACTTTTTTAAGACGGTTGGCTAGGATTTTAGCGTATAGTTTATAGTCCGCATTGAGTAAGGATATAGGCCGGTAATTAGACACCAAAAGAGGATCTCTATTCGGTTTAGGAATGACCGTTATGACTGCCTCTGCGAATCGACTGGTAGAGGTGGTTTCCGGAGACAGGTCATTGAATAAAAGTAAGAGAAAAGGAATGAGGTCAAATTTAAAGACTTTGTAAAACTCTATAGGGATCCCGTCTGGGCCTGGGGACTTCCCTAGGGGAGAGTCTTGGATGGCCACTCTAATTTCTTTTTCAGTGATGGGCTCCAGAAGGGGGATGACTTCCTGCTCTGTCCATTTAGGACATTGTAGGGGGGTTAAAAAGTTTTCCGTTAAGTGAAATGATTGAGGGGCTTCTGACTGGTATAGTTCTGAATAAAAATGATGAAAAGCCCTGGAAATATCGGTTTGAGAGGTGACAATGCTATGCTCAGATATTTTAATGGCAGAGATCTGCACCTTGGATCTTTTTCTTTTTAGATAATTAGCTAGTAATCTACTGGATTTATCCTTTTCAGCATAATGTTTAGACTGAAAGTCAAAAATCTGCTGGCCGGCTTTAAAGCTTAATAGCTTGTTCATCTCAAATTTTAGGTGACATAGGTTATTAAGGAGGGTAGGATTAGAAGTTTGAAAATAGTTGTTTTCGATTTCTTTAATTTGTGATTCAAGCTTTAAGATTGAAGCCCTCTCTGCCCTAGCTTTATATGCAGCAATCGAAATAAGCTCACCTCTGAGGGTAGCTTTAAAGGCCTCCCAAACTGTAAGCGAGCTACTTGTGAAAGAGGAATTGTCACTAAAGAAGTCTTTAATGAATGCTTTTAACCGCAATAAAATATCATCATCAGCCAGAAGATTTAGAGGCATTCTCCATAAAGGAGATCGCCTACTATTGGTGCTGGACCAATTCAAATCTAATGAGACTGGCGCATGATCGGAGACAGTGATTGGAGAAATAGAGGAAGTAAGAATTGACTCCGTCAGAGTGTTGGAAATTAGAAAATAATCCAGCCTAGAGAAACTCTTATGAGGAGAGGAGTAAAAAGTAAATTCTTTAGCGGTCGGGTTATATAGTCTCCATGGGTCGACAAGATGCATGTGATCAATAAGAGAACACAGAGCGAGAGAAGATTTTGAGGGAGTAACCTTAGCCTGAGAATGTCTATCGAGATGATAATCTAAAGGTAAATTAAAGTCACCTGACAAAATTATGGGAAGGGGATCAAATGCCTGAATTAGCTGAAGGAGGTTAAGGAAAAACTCAGGAGCATCAGTGTTAGGAGCATATATATTAACAAGTAAAATTGAGGCATTATTAATAGATACCTTAACAATTATCCATCTACCTTGGAGATCCACCTTCTGTTCCAAAATAGTTGGATGCAAGTCTTTGTGGAATAAAATTGAAACACCGTGCTTCCTGCCTACTGAGGGAGAGTCTATGGAAGATGAGATCCAGTTACTTTGTTTGATAAAAGCTGTCATGGAGACACAATGGGTCTCTTGTAGTAAGATCACCCCAGGTTTAAGTTTCTTAAGGTATATCAAAACCTTTTTCCTTTTAACAGGATGATGCAAACCATTAACATTCCAGGTCACAAATCTTATAGGTGCGGCCATGCTAGACTGAGACATCAGAGATGAAAAGGAAAGTAAATGTGTTAATTGATGATCTTTTATTAGACAGACACCTGGGGAAATACCAAAAAGAGAAGGAAAGGGAAAGCTGAGTTAGAAGTAAGAAAAGCGGCATAAAGAACTAACAATTAGTTCAGCCTAAGAAAGTGTTATATAATAAGAGAGGTTGCGAGGAGAGACGAGAGAACACTTAAAGACAGCCCCTGCATGTTTCATATATATGCAAAAATGAAAAAAGAGAAAACTTAACGCTTGTTAAACCTATACCTCATATTATAAAAAAAGACATCTAAAGACAAGAACATCTTGAAGACTGCAATGTTGAGGTTCAAACATGAGGGTTATTACTGATTAGCAACTAAAACACCAGAATAAAAATAGACAGAAAAGCTATACAGTATCATTGAAAGACACAGCTACAGCAATAGTCCTCCATCATACAGAGAATGGCTGCTATCGGGAGAGCAGGAGCCATAGTTATTGGACACTAGAGAAGGTGTGTCATTACAAATGCAGCATAAGGGGCTAACCTGCAACAGTGGTTAAACCAAACTGCATAACTACTTTAAAAAGGAAAAACGCCTATATTGTATAGGAGAAATGCTGACTTAGTGCAGCCGAGTCAAGAGAATGGAGATACGTATCTAACACATTTACAGAAGAACCCTCATGTTTGAAGGATATGAGAGACTTATAGCAGACAGCATATAACAAACATATGTACAGATAGGCTATCACATAAGTGAACAGACCAGTTAGGGAGAAACATTCCCGTTACAAACAGGTGCAGCAGTAACTATAAAGAAGTAAGGCTATACAGTTAACCTGAGATAACTTTTACAAACAAGACATTTTGTGGTACAACAAAGCAACAAACTAAAACCGGAAGGAAGAGCAGGCTCAAGTATGTTTTGTATTAATTACTCTTCTCCCAAATTAGTTTGTTGCATTTTTTTTTCCCTATTTTTTTTTTTTATTCTCTGGCATTACTTTTGCTTGTGGTAAGGCATGAGAGAACAGCACCCCAGCAGAACCTGAAGAAAGCAGTCCAGCTAGGAGGTGACCACTGCGAGTTTATGTTTCTCTATGGTACTCTGATTGTCTGACAGAGGATGAAGTAAAATCAGAGAATATGGCTGTTGGAGCAGAGCTAAAATGCGCATAGCCAGGAAGCAAAGCCAGGAATAGGGAAACTCAGTTGTATGGCATATTGTAGCTGAAAGTGGCTGAGCCAGTGTGGTTGCAGAGAGCAGGAGAGGAATGTTGATCGAGACTTGCTTCTCACTCTGTTAGCGCTGTGCCTTGGGGGGTGGGGGGGTGGGACTGTAGTATTCAAGCAGAGTTTGTGTTTGAAGCCCCAATACATCCCTAGAGATTGAGGAAGATGAAAGCAGACCCCGAGGGCACAGCCCAGGAACTGTTATCACTCAGGCTGCAGACATCAGCTGTGAAAAGCAGTGTGATGTAATAACAGCCTTACAGGGGAAGCCACTGCTAAGTCAGAGAATTGATCAGCACAGTATATTTAAACAGGACTGCAGAGGTATCGCTGTATGTAGTAAGGAACACCAGCTTATACACGTCACTGAGCAGGCAAAGAAATCTCAGAACTACACATGAAACAGAGTAAAACAGGGAAACAAATGCGCTCAAACAACTCCACTAGTAAACGATACTTCACTGCATTCTACATGAGTCCAGGAATTATGAGGCCATGCCCTGCGATTGCAGCTGATCTAAATAAGATTGCAGCTGATCCGGCGAGTCAAAAAACTTTGATGTGTTATTTAGAGTGACTTGCATGCGGGCAGGATAGTAAAGTCCATAGCGAGCCCCTACAGATTTAAGGCGAGCTCTAAGGTTCAGGAAAGCCTTCCGCTTTCGAGCCGAGGTTAGTGCCAGATCGGGGACCACCAGGATCCGCTTTCCCTCGAAATGGAGGTCTTTTAACACACGAGCTGCCGTGAGTATGGATAAGGCTTGCTGATACCGAAGGAGCTTAGCGATAAGCGGACGGGGACCCAGCAGTCCCTGCTTGTGAAAAGATGGCGATCTGTGAGCTGATTCGAACTGCAACGGAAAGTCCGTTTTTAACTGTAGAGCTTGTGGGAGCCAGGAGGAGAGAAACTGGATAACATTGTTGCCCTCTACTCCTTCCTTGAGCCCAATAATCCTGATATTATTCCTTCTATTCCTGTTTGATAGATCCTCAATTTCCTGTTCTAACTTTCTAAACCGCAGCTCTGACTTCTCTCCTTGCTGTGCCAGCAAAAGAGCAGTTTGATCTGCTCGTGACTCCAATGATTCTACCCGGAGGGTGAATGCTGCTAAATTAGAGGTAAGGGACTGTAAATCCTCTTTCAGATCACACGTTGCTTGGAAGTGCTTTGTGGTTAATTCCTTTAACGACCTTATCTCTTCCATTATAATTTCAGTCGCGGAAGATGGCAGCCCTGTCTGCAATGCCTTCTCTGGTGTGAGTGGATCTGATTTTGATCTTTTCGATCCAGTCAGAGATGAGTGAGCTGAATCAGCCTTTGCAGATTTAGATGAGGACATTATAGAGTAGGGATTTGTTAAGCCTTGAAGAAAATGGGTAAAAATTGTATTTTAAACCGATGCTCCAACCGAAGCAGGGGAGAGAGAGACTCTAAGCGTCCATCTTCATCACCACTAACCTTCAAAAAGTTCCAAGGTGCTGTGGCCAGGCCAAAATGTAGTGCAAGGAATGGCTGCGATTTTTGGGCCACCACCTGATGACATCACCCACCTGCATATAACAGACAAAGCTCCTGAGGTATCACGCCTCAGGTGTCATGCCAAAGGGGCATGCTAAAGAGGCCCATCCAACCCCTTTGTGTGCCCCTTCGTGTGCGACTGAGGTGAGACTGAGGCCTATAGGCTTTTTTAAATTGTATAAGCAGAGTCTCTTTTAGTGTTTTAAACATCTTGGCTTAAGTTTTTTACATTTTTATTGCTGCTTAGTGGGGGCAGATAAAAGCACTTTCGCCTCATTTCTCAAGGTATATTTCTGATGTCTATTTTGCTCCTATTTCAACTCAGCTTCCAGGAGACATTATGCTTGACTGTTCATCTTTTATACAAAGAGAAATCCCAGTAATTACTAGAACTCGTAAAGCTAGAAATGTATCTCTCAAATCTAGCCTCATATACTTCTGTTCTCTGTGCTTATATTAATGTTCGATCAGCCACTAGTAAGGTAGAGATACTTAAAGATTTGATAGAGCTTAACCAATTTGGGTTTTTATTTCTGACTGAAACTTGGTTTCCTATAATTGATAAACCTAGATTGAAATCACTTTGCTCATTTGTCTATAAAATTTTACACTTATCAAGGGAGGTCTGTCGGGGAGGGGAGGTTAATATCCTATATAATAATTCTCACCTCCAACAGGATGTGCTTGGGACCGTGCCTGCCGGAAGTGGTCTGCTAGGCAGGCACGCACTGACCTCAGTGACATCAATGACAGACAATTTGGCAAAGCAAAACAATCTGAGTGCTGGCCATTAGGACACAGGGTTGATAGAAGAGTTTTAAAAGACTGAAGGAAACGAAAGTGTTAAACTGGAGAAGGGGGGGGGGGGGGGGGAGTTGTGAACGACTGAAAGACATGCAAATTTGGGACAGGAAAACAATCTCAATGCTGGCCATTAGCACACAGGGTACATAGCAGAGTTTTAAAAGACTGAAGGAACTGAAAGTGTTTGGGGGGGGGGGGGGGGGGGGAGTTCTGAATGAATGAAAGAAATGAAAATTTACGAGAGGAACACAATCTGAATGCCGGGTAGATAGGACACTTAAAAAAAAAATGAAGGACGTCAAACTGTTACATCTTGGGGGAGGGGTGAGGAGGAAAGCGGTGGGGTATCCGGATACTGGGCGTTAGGGCCATGGTACATAGACTTTTGAAAGCCTTAAGGAACCCAAAGTGTGGGAAGGAGGAGGAAAAGGAGGGGAGGGAATGGGGTGAGGGGCATTAGGAACAGGGGAGGGGGCCCTGCCACACACTCTCATTCTCACACACACACTATCACACAGACAGTCTCACTCTGTCACACACCCGCACATTCACTCTGGCTCTCTCTCTCAAACATACACACTCCCAGGAAAACCTTGCTATCACCCGTTTCATTCGTTCTAGAAACGGGCCTTTTTTACTAGTAATTGTATAAATCTTTTTTTTTTTAGTTTGTCTTTTAGATGATGTTAGTTCTCCATTGCTGGAATGCCTAGCACGCTTGGTTACTGATGATTGATTTCAGGGTACCTTATGTTTCATTTTGTGCTACGTCCCTCCGGGGACATGGCATAACATTGAAAGTGACATCTTTGAATTTGTAGCTAAACATACTATAAATGCAAATTTTACCCTATTATTGGGTGACATTAATCTCCATCTGGATAAACCTGCTCACTCTCAGGTAGATGGCTTTTTTTTTTATATCTCTAGATAAGTTGTATTTTACTTCTTTAATTTATTCTCCAACTCATGAAAAAGGCCATCAACTTGACTAAGTAGCAGCTACAGTCAAAGATGATTGCAATTGTAAGTTCTCTTTTAATGGAGCTATCAAGGTACCATGGTTGGATAATTTTCTGTTAGATTTCTCTCTATCCTGGATGGAGGCTCAGAGAAAGCAGCCTATTGCACCGGCCACTTGTTCTCACAGAGTCAAGATTGACCCTGCCCTGTTTTGGAAGGATGCCAATGTAAAATTATGTTTAGATAAAATTATTGAGAACTTCCTGGAGAATTGGAATTAGATTAGTAAAGAACTTTTAGACGCATTGTCTCCTATTATAACTAAAACTAGGATTCAGAGAAATTCTAATAGATGGTTTGATCAAGAATTATTAGTTCTAAAATACACATGTAGAAGGTTGATACTGAGGTTCACCTTAGGGGTCAGCACCCAAGAAAAAGATCTAGGTGTTGTTGTAGACAATACACTGAAATCTTCAGTCCAGTGTGTGATGGTGGCAAAAAAAGCAAACAGGATGCTAGGAATCATTAGGAAATGGATGGTAAATAAGACTGAGAATACTGTAATGCCTCTGTATTGCTCCATGGTACGACCTCACCTTGAGTATTGTGTTCTGTTCTGGTCACCGTATCTCAAAAAAGATATAGTGGAATTAGAAAAGGTTCAAAGAAGACTGACCAAAATGAGAAAGGGGATGAAACTCCTCTCATTTGAGGAAAAGCCAAAGAGGTTAGGGCTGTTCAGCTTGGAAAAGAGAGGGCTGATTGGAGAAATGATTAATGTCTACAAAATCCTGAGTGGTGTAGAATGAGTAGAAGTGAACCGATTTTTTACTCTTTCAAAAAGTTCAAAGACTAAGGGACACTCAATGAAGTTACATGGAAATACTTTTAAAACAAATAGGAGGAAATATTTTTTCACTCAACAAATAGTTAAGCTCTGGAAATCTTTGCTGGAGGATGTAGTAACAGCAGTTAGCTATTTGGGTTTAAAAAAAGGTTTGAACAAATTTCTGAAGGAAATGTCCATAGTCTGCTATTGAGACAGACATGGGAAAGTCATTGCTTGTCTTGGGAATGGTAGCATGGTTGCTACTATTTGGAATGGTTGCTACTATTTGGGTTTCTGCCAGATACTTATGACCTGGATTGGAAACAGGATATTGGGTTAGATGGACCATTGGTCTGACCCAGTATGGCTCTTCTTATGTTCTGAAGACTAATACATGGAAAATCTCTGAACTGAAAGCCTCCAAACACCTGCCTCACCCAATGAAGATCCAGAAACTCTTACCAGGACCTGGAAAGTGTCCTTCTAGGCTCTTCTTTTTCATGTCAATGATGCATTCTAAACCTATGTCATTTTTTAATTGTGCCCCATTAGGAACTGTATGAATACACTAAGGCTTCTGTTGTTGATTCTATTTTGAAGCAAACCTCTGTTTTGCTGATGAATGCAAGATCTGTGTGCAACAAGGTTCATGTTATCTTTGACCTTCTAGTAGATCATAAACTGGATGCAGACCTCAGAGCTGGTTAAGAATTACTGAATCAGATTCTGTCTCTGCCTGAATATTTGTTTCTACATCAACCTCTTCTCATCAGGAGATTATACAGAAGGACTTGAATTTGCGTCTAGTGAATGTGGTCTCATCTACTACTATGGAGCTTTTAATAGGAACTAAAACACGTGGGAACTTTGATACACAGACCACCTAAAGCTGCTAGTTTTGAGTAGTCTTTTAATTTTTTTTTTATTGAAACCATGTTCTCCTCCAATTTAGATTTGAATAAAATAATAATTCTAAAGTACTTTAATTTACATATTTTAAGTGACCTGGGAGCAACAATGCAACTTTGTAAGGCCAAATTCTTTGAAAATATGCCTCTTTATCATTAGATGTAGAGGACTTTTTTGTTCAGCTAGTCCAAGAATCCATGAACAAAAACGGTCACATATTAAACTTGTTCTTTTTAGTATCTGTGTTTACGGGGTGTTTTATCCCATCAGAAGAATGAAGAAACAAACTCCACAGATCGCCAAACAAGAACAAAGGGAAAGGAGATGGGCCAAAGGAGAAAAAATAGCCACTGGGGTTCATGCTGCATTGAATTTTATTCATTTGTTGACCTGACACAGCTGTGTTTCGGCATGTGCATGCATCAGGGATCCTGTGTATGCAAAAAACAAGAATGCTTATATTTGTCCATTGTTGAGTCTAAGCCTTCTATAAAATTATATGCAGCAAAAGCTGTTAAGTAAAAAGGCTATGGTCAAAGTAATTTGCCTATCAAAAAATTATCAATTTAAAAAAGTGGAAAAGGCATATACATGCAAAAAAAATTCTCAAACACCTTCACAGAATATACTTCATAATTGTACTCATTATGTGTCAAAATCTCTTTCAAAAACAGCCAGTACAACTTCCAACTTGATTTAAAAATACTAAATTAAAATAAAAACAGTTCAAGCTTCAATATTATCTAACATACAAAAAAGCCTAACATATCAGGGGCGTTGGTGTGCGGGTTTGCCACGCACTGAGGCATAGTGGGTAAAAGGATTAAAAAAAAATAGAAATAGCCATACGGTTTGTTAAGCACTTGCTGTGCAGCCATTTCCTGTAGGAGCACTTACTGCCTTCTATTTAGGAGGCAGTAAGTGCTCCTGTGCTAACCCGGTGGTAATCTGGCAGCACGAGGTGCTGCCTGATTAGCCAAAGTACAAAACATGGGAAATCCTCTACGATGACGAATCACAGCAGGTAAAAGTAGAGGCTGACCAAAGAAGATTCACCACTGGAGACTTGCAAGTTCTGTTCATGCAGTCGTTGCAAGTGCTTATCCATTTGTTTTTAGTACTATCGTGCTTTGAAAGGTGACAGCTTCGCACACCAGCAGGGCTGTGTCTACGAGTTTTCATCCGGAGTATTTTATTTGACACCTGATGTAGGTGCTTGCATGCATTGAAACACAGCCGTGTCGGGTCCTTATTTTACTTATACTAATAAAGACTATTGGATTCAAGTCTCTAGTGGTGAATCGTCTTTGGTCAGCCTCTACTTCTACCTGCTGCCTGATTAGCACCAGGTAAGCCCCCTGGTGTTCAAAAAATAAAATTAATTTTTGAGCACCAGAAATTATGCGTGGCACACACTGGCACTACCACTAGCGCTTTTACAAAGCCACAGTAGTGCTACCGCGGTAATGGCACATGGCAAATCAGCCTTACAGTGAAAGATCACCGCTGGGACAACTTAACATGTATGCTGTGTGTTGTAGAGATTGCCATGTGAGCAGGTGTGATTGTTTGCGACAGAGTAGTCAAGAGGGTGGCCAGGGGCAAGTTATAAATAGCTACCTCGTGCTTCCAGAGATGGGAAGGTGGTAGAACTAGGGGACATGAATTTAGATTACAGGGGGGCCGACTCAGGAATAACGCTAGGAAGTACTTTATCAGGTGGTAGATGTCTGGAATGCCCTCCTGTTTTCCCTGGGATTGGTAGTATGGAATGTTGCTACTATTTGGGTTTCTGCCAGGTGCTTGTGACCTGGATTGACCACTGTTGGCTATTGGGCTAGATGGACCATTGTTCTGACCCACTTTGGTTATTCTTATGTTCTTATGACAGCAAAAAGACTATCCCAATTTTGGAGCCCTTTTACTAAAGCTAAGTGTGTGCTAATGGAATTGGCTTGTTTTTTTTTTTTTTTTTTTTGGGGGGGGGGGGGGGTTCCCTGGCATAGTGGTCATTTGCATGAAGAACTTTGTTTTAAAATTTTTTGTTCACATTATTTGAAGTGTACTCATTCACTATTTCCTAACGGTTATTAAATCATAGTGTGGGAGAATTTTTTGGAACCAATTGTTTTTCTCCTTTTGGGAGTTTGTTTCTATTGGTTCTTTTTTTCCTTCATTATGGAAATCAATGATAACACATGACTCCTGATATAGCAGAGGGTATATAAATTCTATTGTAAATTCCCCTACTTGGAGGTTTGAGATTTCATTTGGTAATATAAAGATTTTGCTATAAAGGAATGGTGAATGGGTGGAGTCTTTATTAACAACTAATTTTGGGTTAGCATAGTCTTGTAGTGCAGTTTGTTTTCCCTATTTTTTGTTTGTATAATCAAATTCCTTCCCCACTGAGAAGCAAATATAAAAGATTTTAGAACACTGAACATCAGCTTCAAAACAACAGAATGTGCTGTTGTACGAAAAGTAGAAAAGGGTAAAACACACACCAGAGCAGAAGGAACAATGATTCTTTTCTGATGGAAAAAAAGTTGGTCTCGATTAGCACAAAGAGTTCTTTTATAAGCCTGTGTAGTCAGCTTCACACATCGTCTCTTGTAAGAAGTCTGTCAGTCAATATGTTAGGTGTTAGACTGTGATTGGACTACCCCTCCTGCAACTGCCCCACCATCTCACAAACTACCCCAAACCCTGCAACTTCCCTATCACCCTGCAAACAGGGCTGGAGTTAGAGGGAGGCTAACAGGGCAATTGCCCTGGGCTCCCATGCCACAGGGGCTCCTAGGTCTGAGTGATGGGGGCTCAGGGTCAGCCTGTCCGCCTAGGGTGGCACAGTTTAGGAGGTGGCACCAGCATGGTCTCCAGCATCTATTCCACCCCCCCCCCCACCATGGTCTCCAGGCTCCCCTCTCCTTCCTTCCTTCCTTCCTTCTTTCTATCCCTTTACTGTGAGGTGTACAGTGTTTTACCTGTCGTTCCCCAAGGCAGCAATACAACAGTCAGCAACTATAGAAGAAGCATTGTGGCGGTTGTGGGGCCTTGAGCATTTGCTCATCTCCAGGCCTGCCACCTTCCACCCTCTCCAAAACAGGAAGTTCTCATCTCCTCTCCTGACCACAGTTATACAAAAAGCATGCGCACACACACACGCACACACACACACACACACACACACACATATATATATATATGACCACAGTTATACAAAAAGCATACGCACACACACACACACACACACACACACACACACACACACATATATATATGACCACAGTTATACAAAAAGCATACGCACACACACACACACACACACACACACATATATATATATATACACAACACCAACCCCTCCTTCCATACAAGAACCCCATGAGCCTGGTTTTGCTTTTATACTTTTTGCTATCTCTACCTATATTGCTTAAGATTTTTGCTGGAAATATACCTAAAAGAAATTCCTAATTTTGCCTTGCTTTCTCCAGAAAGAGGCAAATTCAAATAGTGGGGGACAAGAACTCATATAGGGGAAAAGGTATTAATAACTCAAACAAACCTCCATATATTACAAATGAAATAATTATCTAACAAGTATAACATTTATTACAAAAACTTTAAACAAAGTGCTGATTTCACAAACAGACAGCTAAGGTTGGCAAAGCTGACCATAGATTACGTATCTTCAAGTAAGTATAATCATAGTACTTCAAATAAACTATAAAAACCAGAATGGTTAAATTACTAAAACTTAACTTATATGAGCATCATCTGAGAGTAGATATTTAAAGGTCCTGACGTGGACTGTGTTTCGCTGTAGCTTCTTCAGGGAACCCACTTGCATAAATAGCACTCTTTATTATAGCCAAAGGTATACAAAAAAGTAGCAGTCTTGATCATATCATATAAATTTTCAACCAAAAAAGCATATTCACAATTTAAAAGCGCCAACAGTAAAGGGTGTAACCCCCCCAGCAAAAGCATTAAAGGAACGGAGAAAACAACAAGATATATGATCCAAACAAAGGGGAAGAGGAGACCACAATAAAAACTATACAAAATGAAAGCAAACCATTTAAAGATTGGTGAGTGACTGGCTATGAGCTCAAATGTTCAGTTTAGGCCAGTTGTTCCCAAACCTAGTCCTGGAGGCACCCCAGCCAGTCAGGTTTTCTGCATATCCACAATGAATATTCATGCCTTCACTGCATGCAAATCTCTCTCAAGAATATTCATTGTGGATATGCAGAAAACCTGACTGGCTGGGGTGCCTCCAGGACCAGGTTTGGGAACCACTGGTTTAGGCAATAAAATATCTGATCTGGAAGCTCTAGGACTAGGTTCAGTAAATTACACTTAAATTTGTGTGCCAAAAAAATTGAGCATGTGCGCTATTCTATAAACAGTGCTCCGAGTTGAGTGCTGTTTATAGAATAGCACTTAGCATCAGGATCTGTGCCCAATTTGGGGTACAAGGATTTACAACAACTGAACCCTGGTGTACATCTTTTTGCCTAAATTAGGTTCAGATCTCCCATATTCTCTAATACTCCACAGATCTGTAGTGAATGCTCCTGACAAGCCCATGCTCCTCCCATAGCCATGCCCCCTTTTCAGTTGCATGCTGAAAAATGTGCATGTGCATCTTTATAGAATAGCACCTAGCAAGTCTTACACATAAATGTCACGGTCACGGCCTTGGGGGCCTTTGCAAACTGTTACGGACTTAGGGAAAAATGTGAGCTCTTGGGCTGCTGCCAATGAACGGCAGCAGCAGGTGAACCTTCCAACCAGTACTGGACTAAACAGGAAGGACTGGAACAGACTAGAAGTGCAATAAGCACACAGACAGGAACAGGGTACACAGGAACTGAGCTTGACTAGGCAGGACTGGAACAGATTAGAAGGGCAAGAAGCACACAGGCAGGAATGGGGTACATAAGAGCAGAGCCAAGTAAGGCTAGAGGAAGGGCACTCAAATGGGCCGCAAGGTCGAACTGGAACCTGTGCACACCAGATCCCTCTTATACGGGCTGTAAGGCTGAACTGGAACCCACACACAATGGCAGAAGGCAAAAAGGGAAGGCACTTACACACAGGCAGAAGCAGACTAGGCAGAACTGTAGACTAGGCAGAGCACTAAGCAAGACAGATTAGGCAGAGCAATAGGTAAGGCAGACTAGGCAGAACACAAGGCTGGGCCACACAGCCACAAGGGAAGAGGGAAACCACACAGAAGGGCAGGGCTGTGCAACATAGCCACTCAGATACAAAGAACAGAACAAACAGGGAAAAACCAAGACAGAAGTGCTAACCCTAGACAGATAAGAACCAAGACAAATGTGCTAACCCTAGAACACAGACAAACAGAAAGAACCAAGGCAGAAGTGCCACACAGGCACACTAACTAACAAAAGAAACTAGGCAGAAGTGCCCACACCAGTATACAGACTAGGAAACTAGGCAGAAGTGCTACACAAGCACACCGACAAACCTGGAAACCTTTGGCATTGCAAAGGCACTGAATGTCCTCAGCTTCCTTATCAAGGCCTTCACTGATGATGTCATGACTACAGGAAAGAGGCTTGAAACACACTGAACACCAGAGTGAGGCTTGAAACATGCAGAATACCAAAGTGAGGCTTGAAACACAGAAGTGGTAGCAGAGGCAACAATGTAAGGAAAGAACAGACTGGAGCCACCTCTGAAGCTGACCACTGGAAGACAAGGTGAGTCCTAAAGTGGAGTCATGACCACAGTCGTGACAGTAAATTCAAATTGTTGCCAATTAGCACTAACGATTGTTAGCACCCAATTATTGGCATTAATTGGCTCATTACTCACACTGCACACACAAATTGGATATGTGTGCAATTTTGAGCACCATTTATACAATTTGAGGGCTAATATGGAAATAGACTTGGACATTGTGGTTTTTCGGAGACATGGCATAAAGAGTCTAATGAATGGGTTACCACCAAACCTGGCTGTAATCTGTTCAGGAGGTATAGAGATGGCATAAAATGGGGAGGGGTAGCTCTCTATTTTAAAATCAATATTAAAGCTGCTGAAATGGAGGAGGTGTGGAGAAAGGAAGCCCTGTGGGTCGTTTTGGAAAGAAGAGATGGCACTTTCATCTGCTCTGGTGTAGTCTACAAACTTCTGGCTCAAACAGAAGAGCTAGACAGAGACCTGATCAATGCTATAACTAAGGTGGGAATAAAAGGAGAAGTGATGATACTGGGTGACTTTAGCTCTGTAGCACATTTGGAATCTTGCAGTATTTATTTCTTGGATTTATATCCCACTTTACTAACAAAGCAGGTTACAAGATAAAAACATTCATAAAGATATAACAGACAATACAAAACTTTTATACAATCTAAATCAATATTGTGTACTGTGTACTGCAGGAAGAGCTGTAGGACAAATCAAAAATCAATCCTCCATAAAAGCCTTCATAAAATATAAAGGTTTTAAAAGTTTCTTGAATCAAAATTTCCCAGAACACAATCACAAATAACTAGGAAGATGATTCCACAAATCTATCCCTGAAATGGAATAAGACTGCAACATGTGCAAATCACTGACTCCCTTACCTTTTCCTCAAAAAAACACCACACACCAGAAATTGGGAACAATAAGGGCCACAGCTTTATTAATTATTGTCACTTAAAACATTCACAAAACCTCAACCAAACCCCAACCTGTCCAGCCACTTTCATAAACAATCGTTAATTCTTCCACCACCTGAATAGATGGTAATGTCCTAGTCCAATTATACAAAAAACAATGGTCAACCAAGACCTCTATGGTGATGCCATGGACCTTCATTAATTATTCATATGGCACAAATCATTCTCAAGAAGTGATGCAAGAGATGTATTATCCTTGCAACATTTTTTACATAACTCTTTAGGCTGGAATTTACCAGGGCATATCAATTTCCTCTGCCACAAGCGAAGACAGTGACTCGCTTGTCTTCAGCTCCCACACCTAGCTGCAGCCCTCACACTTTTACCCACATCTTCTAAAACGTCCTGAAAATCACTCCAAAGAATATTCAGACCAATTTCCGAGAGAGGTGTTCTGATCTGGTTTTACAGCCTGCCTCACTGATACAGACTACTCAGTAATTACTGTGGATTCTTTTGGATTTGTATTAGGTAAATGAGACTTTTATTAGAGGTTCTAAAATACATAATGATTAAGATATATACAATGATTAAGCCATATAACTGAAAAGAAACAATACCTATAAACAATCATTACATCACTGGTCCCTACATCCAAGTGTCACAATTGTGACTATATTCCCTGTCGGACTTGCTTTGGGGTTCCTCCAGCCAAGCCAAGCCTGTGTGTAAATCCTGAAGCCTGTGTGAAAATTGTCCAGTCTAGTCCATGCCAGGATCCTGTTCCAGCCAAGCTATGCTCTGCTGTTGGGTTGCTAAGCCCCACCCTGCTGGTGACCTCACCGGTAGTGCCTTTATTACCATCTGGGAACTTCCTAAGTTGGCCTTTGCATCGCTATAGGTCAGTCGGTGTGCTGTTGCACTTCTGCTTGGTTCTGTCTGTGGGTATTTTTGCCTTCTGTTTCAGTGTGTCTGTTTGGGTCAGTGGTGTTTGTTATATTCCTCTTACTTGTAGTACTTGTTCTGTCTCCTTGTGCTGGTTGCTGCCAGTGGGTGTGTAATTAGCCCTCACCATACTGCACCTGGGATTGTTCTCTCCGGTTGCAGTACTCTGTGGTGAGCCTGTTTCTCTCTAGTGTTTCTCTGTATGTTTTGTGGCTGCCTTGTGTTCAGCCTTCTGTTAATGCTCTGGTATTAGTTTGTGGGTGTAGCCTAGCTTTGGGTTCTGCTTTGTCTGTCTTATTTTATGTCTCTAGTTCCCCTCTGCCTTTTCCCTCAGTCCCTGTTTGTGCAAGCTTGTTGTTGTACCCTGTTACCTGAGGAAGTACCCTCAGTTCTGAGTCCTGATTCCTGGTCCCTGTTTAGTCAAGCTTGCTTTGGAGTCCTATTCCCTGTGTGAGTTCCTGTGTCCTGTAAGTCCTGCTGGCTGCCTGCACCTAGGGGCTCAACCCCTAGGGAACGGCGGTCAAGTGCAGGTGAAGTCTTGTTCCAGTCCTGAGTTCCAGTCCGAGTGTTCTAGTTCAGTGTGTTCCTGCTTTGCTTATCTTCATCTGCAGCCCCTGTCTTGTTGGTGTGTTAGCCCAGTTCTGGTTGGGGGGTTTTGCCTGCCACTGCTGCTCTATGCCAGTGGTCCAAGGGCTCACAAATCCAGTTTTCCCTTGAGAGGCCTGACACCAAGCAATGCTAGGAGTTTCTAGACCAGGAAAAGCAATAATACACTATAATATAAACAATACCTATCATTACATCACTGGTCCTTACATCATCCAGGCTTTTTACATCAGCTGAGAGAAGCCCCTTTTTCAGCGAAGCCAGAGTCTCATAACCAGGAGTCTGGTTCTGTGCAATGCGTCCATCTATAGTTGAGCTTCTGGTTTCACTGTAAGAGGCCCCCCCCCCTTTTTTTATTACGCTTAGAACTCATGTTCAGAGCTAAGGAAAAATACAGAATGCTTGAGAATTTCTCTGTTTAGGTAAACAAGCCATACTGTGGGAAGGTGGTCACATGTTTCTCAGTCCAGGTGGCCAGTCTGAACTCGAAAAAGGTTCCACCTCTCCCTTCACATACCAAATTAATTAGAGCTGTGTCTTATCTTCTACATTTCAACTTATTTTCACACAATCAAAGTTAAACAATCATTTTAATGAGTGAGTGCACTGCTGGTCAAGGCAGAGTTGAAAAACAATCTTTAAAATTCACTTCTATTACAGAGAGGGACCCTGTCAGACCGAAAAAGGCCAGGACAATCAACAGTTATCAAATCATGGTGTGCCACAAAACCACCCATTAGCAACATCAACTTACCCATCTCACAATTTACTCTTTTCCAGAAGTGCTCTATGGCTTGTACTTTATGCGCACCTATCCAAGCTCTCCTGGGAATAATGTCAGACCAAATAACTTGTATTTCAGCAAACAAATCATGAATCTCTAATAGATTCTTTTTCATCTGTCTAATGAGGTCCACTCCCTTAACAATACAAAAATAGTTACCCCCCCCCCCCCCCCAACTGCAATAACAAAAGTTTTGGCTCAGACAACCATCTATTCGCCTGCAACAAGGAAGGCAACAACTGGTTCCATAACATTCCACAGATTCTGAGCCAGTAAATCCAAAATCCCCAGGATGCCAATCCCAAATGCATTCCTTTAGTTGACTTCTCTAAATACTACTGGGCCCAGAACACATGGGAATGACCACAAATCCAAACAATCGTTTCTTCACTGCACAGCACTAGAATCAAAACTACAATATTAAAAAAGTGAAATATCAAACCCACACTAGTGCATTTAACATTTGTAACTAGGCAGGCACCATCTGCCAATCTTTTTAATTGCATCAACTGACAATCCTTGAGCAGCTGCAAATGACGCCACTCCAGTTCTAAAAGAATGGGTTTCGAAACTTTCTGATTCCAATCCAGCCCATCTTAATGCTAACTTCCAAACAGCATTAAACTGATAACAAGTTAATGGATTCAAATCATCATGAATAAGCCAATACATTCCCGCCCTCCTTCTGTCTCTGGAGAAACATTTTACAAGCAAGAACTGTACAAGTAAGTAAACCTTTTACCCTGTTTAACATCACTACAACCCCTTTTCCCAGCTGATCTGTCTTTGAATTCCTAATAGAGAGAACAACTTTATCTGAAAGAGCTTCAACATCACCCAATAACAAACCTTGCATAGATGTGTCTGATGTTGAATTTGCAACTAACAAACTAACCCTAAATGCCCCATAAAATGCCTAAGAAAAGGCAACCTGAAATAAGGCCAACTCATATTTCAAAAAGCATATTTCCGGAAGAACTGCAAATAAAGACACAAGAATATCATGACTAATAGGTAGATAACTTTTCATACTAGTAGGTTTAAACATAGTCAAACAGACACCTTTTAACAATTTCTTCACAAAGAAAGAAGTAGAAGGATACTTAAACCCTAAACTTTTATAATAAAAACCAACACTAGCCAAAGCAATCATAAAAGCAGACTTTGACCAAAACATCCTCTACACATTCAAAATAAATTAAGTTATCAAATCTTGATCAACAGGAGCACATGGGACAAATTTACCAAATCGCACTAGCATCCAAAATCTCTTCAAAGCTGCTGAATAAGTATTCAATGTATTAGATGAAAGAAAATCGGATAATAACTGCTCCACGAATGCAGGAAAGCTGTCCAAAATTCCTCTGGCATTCTTACAGCACTTCTTTCTGTATCTAGAGCAAGCCGCCAAAAATGAGACCACTGAAAGTGAGGTGATGTATCAGTCAAATTATTAGTATATCCAGGAATATGACATACTTTCAATAAAACATTCAAATGCAAACAACTTAAAATAATCATATGCAAAACAATGCCAATTCACAATGAACAAACTGATGATCAATAGCGAATACAACTGACATGTTATTAGATCTAATCACCAATCTCCTGTTCATTAACCACTCACCCCACAGCATTAATGCAACCCAAATAGGAAATAATTCCTAAAAGACTACATTCCTAGTCCAGCCCTTCTCAAACCACAAAGAGGGCCATGCCTCCATACACCAAGAACCAGCAAAGTAAATCCCGAATGCAACTCCACCAGAAGCATCTGAAAATAACTGTAAATCAGCATTGCAAACTTCAGGTGTCTGCCACAATGTCACACCATTAAACTGTTCCAAAAAACTCTTCCATAACATTAAATCACACTTCACATGGGCTGGGATCCGAATAAAATAATGTCCTTTAACAACTCCCCTTGTCAAAAGAGGCAGCCATCTAATAAATACTCGCCCCGTGGGGATCACTCTACATGCAAAATTAAATAGGCCAATCAAAGACTGAACCTGCTTTAAAATCAACTTTCTTGCTACTAAAGCTAAGTCAATAACCTTGCTCAATTTGTTTAACTTCTCCATTGGCAATCTACACTGCATATGACCTAATTCCACTCCCAAAAAAACAAGAGTCATACAAAGCAGTGGCGTACCTAGACCTATCATTTTGGGTGGGCCCATGGTTAAGATAGGTGGTCCATCTAGAATATCCTCCCACTTTGCCATGCATCTCTCTCACTCTCCTCCACCCCAAAATCCAGCATTTGCCACCCACCCATGGTCCAGTAAACTTCCTCCCAGTTTACATCAGCACCTGTGGTGCAGCAGCAACGCACATTCACTAGAGAAGAAACAGATCATCATCACTGTTGCACCGGTGAAGATGCTGAGGTAAACTGAGGTGGGGTGGGATGAGGGCAAATGCTGAATCTGGGGGCATAACAGAGGAGAGCAATGGGCTGTTGAGCAACTTTTTTGATGGGCCAGACAGGACGGGCTTGTGCCCACCCAGGCCCACCCATAGCTACGTCACTGATACAAGACCTTCAGACTTCTCTCTCGCCAAAGGAATTCCAAACTGATTTGCCACATTTTCAAATGTACTCATTAAATGCTCACAAACATTGGTATTAGCAGGACCAACAAAAAGAACATCATCTAAATAATGAATAATATTTACATCACCTGAAACCTGCTTGACCACCCAATGAATGAAAGTAGAAAATGCTTCAAAATGAGAACAAGAACTAGAACATCCCAATGGCATTGCTAAAAACAAAGACTGAAACTTAAATCCAAGTAAATAAAATGATTCTAGACGGACAGATAACAATCTAAAAGCAGACCCTATATCTACCTTTGCCATTAACGACACTTTATTGCAGCACTGAAACAATAACACTGCTTGATCCAGCAAAACATATCAAACGGACCAATCATCGGCATCAATAAATACATTAACACTCACTCCAATAGGGTATAAAAGATTATGAATTAAATGATATTTGCCTTGTTCTTTTTTAGAAACCACACCCAAAGGGGAAATGACCAAAGTAGGCAAAGGGGAAGTAGAAAAGGGTCCTGCAATCTGTCCCAATTCCAATTCCTTACATAGCTTCTTCACAACCACTTTTCTATGAGGCAGTACAGATGGAGCATTACAAGACTTATGCACCAAAGCAGGACCACTGAACAGAATCCTAAATCCATCCTGAAAACTCTCCAACAACAAAATAACATCATCTTTGTTAGGATAATCAATCAACCATATCTCCATGGCACTCACATTAATTGGGAATGGAGCCTTGCAGAACACCTCCAGGGGAAATAACTCTGGGTCCAATGCATTTGGAAGGCACACTTCCTTTAAACTGACAATGGAAGGCTACATGACTTTCTCTGCAGATGGGACATCAATGCCTGAATTTACAGACAATGCAAGGTGATACACATTGGAGAGAATAGTCCGAATCGTAGTTACCTGTGCTAGGATCCACCTTGGGGAGTCAGCACTCAAGAAAAAGATCTAGGTGTCATTGTACATAATACGCTGAAATCTTCTGCTCAATGTGTGGTGGGGCCAAAAAAGCAAACAGGATGCTAGGAATTATTAGGAAAGGGATGGTAAATAGGACCAAAAATACTATAATCCCTCTATATCGCTCTGTGGTGCGACTGCACCTTGAGTACTGTGTTCAGTTCTGGTCGCCGTATCTCAAAAAAGATATAGCAGAGGGGGGGGGGTGTCCAAGATGGCGACTCATACTCGAGGTTGAACACTCTAAGAGCTCTGGATGTGAACCTCTTTTGTTTTTGCAACAAAAATAACAATGCCTCATACTAAGAGGAAAGGTGTGGTGAAGAGTACACCACCGGTGCTCCTTACCTCTACGCCCCTCCAGACAACCTTGGACCGCTACACCACGAGCTGCCCTCGAGTGACCGGCGTGTTGCAGGCTGCGTCGAGAGAAGTCGAGGGAACGACTTCTCTCTTGGCCACGGAAACATCTCTCTCACCGCCGGACGTTAACACCCCTCCATGTCCTGCCCGCTCGAGAGGGAGGATGTTAGACCCGATCTCTTCGGAAGGCAATAGAGACGGCTCTGAAAATGGCGGCGCCACCCCAGAGCGAGCAGAGGAAATAGCATTGGAGCTTTCTGCTCCACAGGAGGTAATGCTGGACTCGATTTGGAAGTCTATTCAAGGCCTGACAACGATAGTGACGAACACTGCTCAGGAGACTAAACTTCTTGTGAGTAAAGTTAATTCTTTAACCGAAATGGTAGAAAATATCAAAACTGACTGTTCTGTAAAATTTGAAACGATTCAGGCTGAGATAACAACAATGAAGGCTATAAATACACTTTAATTAAAGATAAAACAACTATGATGAGGAAAATTGAACAAATTGAGAACTATAACAAACGACTGAACTTAAGAATCCTGAACTTTCCTGTAATAGAAGGTATTGGCCCGATGGAATTATTCCCAAAATATTTAATTGAGGTATTACAATATTCCCCCTCTCTTATACCTCCTCTAAACAAGATTTTCTGCATTTCCTCTTCAAAAAAAAGTCAGGGGGAATTGAAGGAAGGATCTCAAGCTGAAGGTGGACATAATTTACAGGATATTTCAACATTTCTTGAGCAATCCTTCTCTGACATATCTCAACGACAAACATTACTTATATCTTTTGTTTTTTAGCAAGATATGACTTCATTGTTCAAATTATATTTTAAGAATTCCCTGAAGACCTTTTGTGGGTCAAGACTTTGGATATATCCTGATGTTACAAAATCTACTCAGGACAGAAGGAAATTATTTCTATCTATGAGAGAGGAAACCCGAGCACTTGGAGCCACTTTTTTGTTGTCTTACCCATGCAAATGTTTAGTTAAATATTCAAATGTTAAATATGTTTTTTTCGAACCACAACAGCTTAAATGTTTTATAGAACAGAAAAAGCTTTCCAATGTAAATCCAGCTTAGGATAATAACGGTTAACATGGAAAAATAATTGGGTAGATTATAGAGTCAGGCCATTTTCTTTTATTTCAATTTTCTTTCTTAAGATCTCTCTAATTAAATGACTAACCCCCCACATTATTGTGGTCTAAGGAAGAGTAGCATAATTTGATTCATAATTTTAGCGAGTGGGAAAATATTTTCACTCTTATTTCCTTTTTTGTGTGTGTATTTCTATCTCTGTTTTTCCTTATATAAGATGTTGATGCTTGTAAAATGTTTAATAAATAAATAAATAAAGATATAGCAGAATTAGAAAAGATTCAAAGAAGAGCGACCAAAACAATAAAGAGGATGAAACTCCTCTCGTATGAGGAAAGGCTAAAGAGATTAGGGCTCTTCAGCCTGGAAAAGTGACGGACAAGGGGAGATATGTTTGAGGTCTACAAAATCCTGAGTGGTGTATAACGAGTAGAAGTAAATCAATTTTTTACTCATTCCAAAAGTACAAAGACTAGGAGACACTCAAGAAAACGACATGGAAATACTTTAAAAAAAATAGGAGGAAATAATTTTTCACTCAATGAATAGTTAAGCTCTGAAACTCTTTGCCGGAGGATGTGGTAGCAGCAGTTAAGTATCTGGGTTTGAAAAAGGTTTGGACAAGTTCCTGGAGGAAAGTCCATAGTCTGCTACTGAGACAGACATGGGGAAGCAACTGCTTGCCCTGGGATTGGTAGCATGGAATGTTGCCATGATTTGGGTTTCTGTCAGGTACTTGTGACCTGGCTTGGCCACTATTGGAAGCAGGATACTGGGCTAGCTGGACCATTGGTCTGACCCACTATCCTGCTTATAATCGAACGAGAAAAACGCCCAAGTTCTGACCTAAATCGGGAGATGGACGTTTATCTCACAAAAACGAATAACGCGGTATAATCGAAAGCCGACCTTGGACGATTTCAACTGCACTCCGTCGCGGATGCGGACAAAGTTGATGGGGGCGTGTCGAAGGCGTGGTGAAGGCGGAACTGGGGCGTGGTTATCGGGCGATCAGAGATGGGCGCCTTTCGCCGATAATGGAAAACAAATAGCGAGAATTTAGGGCACTTTTCCTGGACCCTGTTTTTCCACGAATAAGGCCCCAAAAAGTGCCCTAAATGACCAGATGACCACTGGAGGGAATCGGGGATGACCTCCCCTGACTCCCCCAGTGGTCACAAACCCCCTCCCACCACAAAAAATGATGATTCACAACTTTTTATTTTCACCCTCAAATGTCATACCCACCTCCCTGGCAGCAGTATGCAGGTCACTGGAGCAGTTATTAGGGGGTGCAGTGGACTTCAGACAGGTGGACCCAGGCCCATCCCCCCCCCTACCTGTTACAATTGTGCTGCTTAATGCTTAGTCGTCCAACCCCCCCCCAAACCCACTGTACCCACATGTAGGTGCCTCCCTTCACCCCTTAGGGCTATAGTAATGGTGTAGACTTGTGGGCAGTGGGTTTTGAGGGGGATTTGGGGGGCTCAACACACAAGGGAAGGGTGCTATGCACCTGGGAGCTCCTTTACCTTTTTTTTTGTTTTTGTAAAAGTGCCCCCTAGGGTGCCCGGTTGGTGTCCTGGCATGTTAGGGGGACCAGTGCACTACGACTCCTGGCCCCTCCCACAAACAAATGCCTTGGATTTATTCACTTTTGAGCTGGGCGATTTCATTTTCCATTATCGCTGAAAAGCAAAAACGCCCAGCTCACAACTTGGCGAATAAAACATGGACGTCTATTTTTTTCGAAAATACAGTTCGGCCCGCCCCTTCACGGACCCGTTCTCGGAGATGAACGCCCATGGAGATAGGCGTTTCCGTTCAGTTATGCCCCTCCATGGCTACTGTTATGTATGTTAATGCAAAAATAGGGGACTAACACAGTAAAACCAGAGTAAGTTAACTCAAATACATTTTAACAAAAATACTCCAGATCTCATTTTCAATCATATCAAAAACATTTATTATATGAAAATATAATTACTCCTATCTCACTCACAACACTCATTCATACTACTAACAACCTGACTTGGTGATCACAATATTACATTTAATGTTGCCAAACATAATTTTCAGTTTGTTATCTTATTTTCCAGAAAATGTCAACCGACAAAGAAAAAATAGATCCGACACTGCTTGTTCTTTCTTCTTTGACCAAGGGCATGAAACTCATCCTATACAAAGTTCCCAAATGTAATAGTGTCTCGTTGTCAAGTCAATACCACTCTCATAAAGGCAGAATCAACAGCAACACACTGATGACATTCAATATGTTCTATGACACGATCCGACTCAAGATGATCCTTTACAGTGGGTCGATCATTGAGAACAAAAGAAGCGATCAACCTGACTAGTATTAAGGTAATATATACTGTCTGTCACCAGGATCATATTTCCCCTTTGTTTAAGAATGAATACTGGCTTCTGGTATCTGCTAATCTCAAATACAGGATCTTGCTCTTCCTTTATAGCGCCATTTGCACAGGTAAGTTCAGCTATATAGCCAATCTCAATGTCTTTTTATGTGCTACCCCATCCCTTACAATCATCCCAGGCAGACTCTCTCATGTCTCTGTTTAGATATCTGCAGGAACTGTATGTAAAACCAACTTCATGCGGAGGAGCATTTCTGTTTGAGTGCCAGCTGCTTGATGTCTGTGTAATGAGTTTTCAATATGTGAGTCTCAATCCCTGATGACGAGTTTTGCGAAACATGGACCATGTTGGGTTTTGAGCCTATGAGTGATATTGAGAAATTTTGAAAGCAGAATTCACAAAGTATATGCAAAATTGTGTTGGAGGTTATTCATTGCTTGCTGGACATTTTGCTGAAAGATGGAATTTGAATAAGAATAACAGCATACAAAATGAAGAGTAGCAAATCTCATGGACTGGATGGTATTAATCCCCAAGTACTGATAGAATTGAAAAATAAACTTGCGGAACTATTGTTAGTAATATATAGTTTATCTTTAAAATCAAGCATGATTCTGGAAGATTGGAGTGTGGCCAATGTAACGCCGACTTTTAAAAAAGGTTCCAGAGAAGATATGGGAAATTTTAGACTGGTGAGCCTGACATCAGTGCTGGGCAAAATGATAGAGACTATTATAAAGAACAAAATTACAGAGCATATTCAAAAGCATGGATTAATGAGACAAAACCAACATAGATTTAGTGAAGGGAAATCTTGCCTCACTAATAGATTTCTTTGAAGGGGTGGACAAACATTTGAATAAAAGTGAGCAGGTCAATACTATGTATCTGGATTTTCAAAAGGTGCTTGACAAAGTACCTCATGAAAGACTCTAGAGGAAATTGGAGAGTCATGGGATAGAAGGTAGTATTCTATTGTGGATTAAAAACTAGTTAAAGGATAGAAAAGAGAAAGTAGGGTTAAATGGTCAGTATTCTCAATGTGTGCTGAGCTCCCCCAAATCCCCCCCAAAACCCACTCCCCACAACTCTACACCACTTCCATAGCCCTTAGGGATGAAGGGGGGCACCTACATGTGGGTACAGTGGTTTTTTTTTGGGGGGGGGGGGGCTGGAGGGCTCCCATTTACCACCACAAGTGTAACAGGTAGGGGAGTGGGCCTGGGTCCACCTGCCTGAAGTGCACTGCACCCACAAAAAACTGCTCCAGGGACCTGCATACTGCTGTCAGGGAGCTGGGTATGACATTTGAGGCTGGCAAAAAAATGTTTTTAATTTTTTTTTTAGGGTGGGAGGGGGTTGGTGACCACTGGGGGAGTAAGGGGAGGTCATCCCCGATTCCCTCCGGTGGTCATCTTGTTAACTGGGGCACTTTTTTAAGGCATGGTCCTAAAAATAAATGGACCAAGTGAAGCCGGCCATATGCTCGTCAGAGCCGGCCTTCTTTTTTCCATTATCGGCCGAAGCCGGTCATCTCGTAACCACGCCCCCGCCCCGCCTTCCATACCCTGCTGACACGCCCCCTTTAACTTTGGCCGGCTCTGCGACGGAAAGAAAGCAGTTGAAGCCGGCCAAAATCGGCTTTTGATTATACCGATTTGGCCAGGTTTAGGAGATGGCTGGCCATCTCCTGATTTGTGTCGGAAGATGGCCGGCCATCTCCTTCGAAAATAAGCAGGATAGGCATATATATGCTATTATTCTAATTTATGTGCATAATCTGCATGTAAATAGTATTAAAGTATGTTCTCTTTGCACAGAGAGCACACTGTGTCTGAAGAGTCTATATTATTTATGGCATTGCCCCCTTCATGGAAATTCAAAAAATGTATCAAAATTAAAATTCATGTAATCAGCAAGGGAAACTAAAGAAAACCACCATTTTTGGCCAGCACACCCCTACGGTGCATTCTTTGTTGAGGTAGCAGGACCTAATTTTTAAAATATTCTGCTTAAGACTGAGAGATCAAGCACATCCGCCATCTTTATTTGTCCTAAGAGCAAAACCTGAAGTGAATGGAAAGAAAAGAGTGATAAATGGATGTGTCACTCAATAGTGCTGCATTTTTTTTCATTTATAAAACAAAACCCCTCATTATCTCTGTTTTGTAACTTTTGGATCCCATCAATTTTTGATGGGAGACATTTAAATTCCTGTTTTTGTGCGTCAGAAAACAAAAGGTCAGAATGGTATCCTGAACACAGCATGAAAGACAGTTGTGCTCTTCCTGTGTAAACTGATTAAATGTTGTGTTCTGTGCCACAGATAAAAAGAGCTCAGCCTGCTATTTTTCTGTAATCTGTACGGGCAGAATATACAGCAGTTTCTAAAGTAAAATATCTTCACTTTTGCTCATTTTTTAAATCTTGGCTCAATGCGTCCCGGTGACAATACTTTTCAGGTAAGCACTAACATATTTCCAGTATGACAGGATAAAGTGTTCAACACTTTATGGCTTCTGCATGCATAGTGAGGATTTTTGAAATATGGCCTAGCCTGTCTACTGTCTCTGAGACTTAAGAATAGCCATACTGGGTCAGACCAATAGTCCATCTAGCACAGCCTCCTGTTTCCAACAGTGGCCAAGTCAGGTCACAAGTACCTGACAGAAACCCAGATAGTGGCAACATTCCATGCTACTAATCCTGGGGCAAGCAGTGGCTTTCCCATGTCTGTCTCAATAGCAGACTATGGACTTTTCCTCCAGGAACTTGTCCAAAATTTTTTTTAAACACAGATACCCTAACTGCTGTTACTACATCCTCCGGCAAAGAGTTTATTGAGTGAAAAAATATTTTCCCCTATTTGTTTTGAAAGTATTGTGTTCAGTTTTGGAGGCTGTATCTTGCAAAGGATGTAAAAAGAATTGAGGCGATGCAAAGAAAAGCTACGAGAATGATATGGGATTTGCATTACAAGACATATGAGGAGAGACTTGCTGACCTGAACATGTATACACTGGAGGAAAGGAGAAACAGGGATGATATGATACAGACGTACAAATATTTGAAAGGTATTAATCCGCAAACAAACCTTTTCCGGAGATGTGAAGGAGGTAGAACTAGAGGGCATGAAATGAGATTGAAGGGGGGCAGACTCAAGAAAAATGTCAGGAAGTATTTTTTCACGGAGAGAGTAGTGGATGCTTGGAATGCCCTCCCGCGGGAGGTGGTGGAGATGAAAACGGTAACGGAGTTCAAACATGCGTGGGATAAACATAAAGGAATCCTGTTCAGAAGGAATGGATCCTCAGAAGCTTAGCGGAGATTGGGTGGCAGAGCCGGTGGTGGGAGGCGGGGCTGGTGGTTGGGAGGCGGGGGTAGTGCTGGGCAGACTTCTATGGTCTGTGCCCTGGAAATGACAGATACAAATCAAGGTAAGGTATACACAGAAAGTAGCACATATGAGTTTATCTTGTTGGGCAGACTGGATGGACCGTGCAGGTCTTTTTCTGCCGTCATCTACTATGTTACTATGTAACTTCATGGAACGTTCCCTAGTCTTTTTTACTTTTTGAAAGAGTACAAAATCGATTCATTTCTACTTGTTCCGCACCATTCAGGATTTTGTAGACCTCAATCATATCTCCTCTCATCCGTCACTTTTCCAAGCTGAAGAGCCCTAACCTCTTTAGCTTTTCCTCATATGAGAGGAGTTCCCCAGGGGTTGCTAGTGGACTACACTGTTGCTCACATATAGTTTTGCAAAACCCCTGCTCATACACTGGTGATGCCTGCACATGACAAATCAGTGTTTGTCTTTTGCATTTGCAGGATTCTAGCATTGTGGCTCCACATCTTAGAGATGTAGTTGCTAATATGGTCTACTTTTCAGATGTGTTATTTTAACACTAACTCATATTGTTTTAGCACAGATTCCATTTTATGCAATGACACCTAATTACTAATAACTGGGATTAACTGTAAAATAACACATCTTAATGGTAGCCCACTTTGACAACTCTCTCTCCCCCCCCCCCCTCAGTTTCTTGTTTTTAAATAATGAAACAGTAAGGCAGTACCATAGGTTAGTACCAGGTGCAGGAAAGAGCCTGACTTGATTTGATTCATTAGAACTTGATTAATCGCCTTTCCTCAAGGAAATAACAAAGTGATGTACACGGTTTAATTAAAATGACAAGAAAAAGGAAAGAATGCTAAATACTTTAAAGGAAATGAGAAAAAGAGAAAAGGGACTGTGGGAGGAAGAAAAAAGTGGAGAGTGGGGGGGGGGGGGGGGGGGGGGGGGGGGGGGACACACAGTTCGGCTAGTGGATTCCGAGAGGGCCACCAGGGTCTAATTAAACAGAGAAAGCCTTTTCAAAGAGATATCTCTTTAGTAACACTTTAAATTTGAGGTAAGAACGCTCGAGGTGAATGGAAGAGGGAAAAGAATTCTAGAGCAAGGGTTCAAACCATAAAAACGCACAAGCATGAGTAGATTCATGACAGGCTTCTCTGGGGTGGGGGGGGGGGGTTTCACAAGCGATTGTCAGTAAAGAACCAAGAACTCTGGGTAGGGTATATGGGATAAGAAGAGAGAAAAGATAGGACAGAGTGCTCGAGTAGTGAATCTTGTGAACGAGGGCAAGAATCTTGTAGTGAACATAATGGGCAATACGCAACCAGTGTTATTGAAAAGAAGCGGAGTAGCTCGGTCAAATCTGGCAGCATAGGTAAGGATTCGAGCTGCAGTGTTCTGTATTGTCTGAAGACGGTGAATAGAAGATTGGGGGAGTCCTACAGTAATCAAAATGTGAAAACAAAAGTGCATAGAGAAATGTTTTTGAGAAGAGATGTCAAGGTAAGGTGTAAAAAATTTTGAACTGACGGAGAGCTAAGAAGCAGGCTCGGACGAGGGATGAAATTTGTAGATACAGCATTCAGAAGGGAAACAGTCATATATCAAACATGAGACAACTTAAACCAAAGAAGATAATGAAATCAAAAGCTTTATTTAACCACAAGGCTCTCACTGGCAATATCTGTTGCCTGTGACTCTCACCAATTTTAGGTTTTGATAGAGATTTGACTCAGCTCATTCTTGGATGCATTGTGACTCCAAGAGCACTGCTGCTCTAAGCTAAACATGCAGCAGTGAATTATCCTCATTACAGATATGTAAAGTGATACTTATTTAGCTGTTTCTGAAATTGATACCTTTCCAAAAGCACTTCGTTGCTGAGTGTTTGTTTTTCATATGCCTGAGTGGCTCTGCTCTTTCTTCCCCACTGGAAAATGGACACTCAGAGGTGCATAATCGAAAGAGGCACCCAAGTCCTCGTAGGACGTCCCGGTGAAGGGGCGGGGAAACCCGTATTATTGAAAAGACGGGCGTCCATCTTTCGTTTCGATAATAAGGTTGGGGACGCCCAAATCGCGAAATATAGGTCGACCTTAGAGATGGTCATCCTTAGAGATGGTCGTCCCCGATTTTTGGCCATAATGGAAACCGAGGACGCCCATCTCAGAAACGACTAAATCCAAACCATTTGGTTGTGGGAGGAGCCAGCATTCGTAGTGCACTGGTCCCCCTGACATGCCAGGACACCAACCGGGCACCCTAGGGGGCACTGCAGTGGACTTCAGAAATTGCTCCCAGGTACATAGCTCCCTTACCTTGTGTGCTGAGCCCCCCAACCCCCCCCCCCAAAAAAAAACCCATTCCCCACAACTGTACACCACTACCATAGCCCTTACGGGTGAAGGGGGGCACCTACATGTGGGCACAGTGGGTTTGTGGTGGGTTTTGAAGGGCTCACATTTACCACCACAAGTGTAACAGGTACGGGGGATGGGCCTGGGTCTGCCTGCCTGACGTGCACTGCACCCACTAAAACTGCTCCAGGGACCTGCATACTGCTGTCATGGAGCTGGGTATGACATTTGAGGCTGGCATAGAGGCTGGCAAAAAATATTTTAAAAGTTTTTTTTTAGGGAGGGAATGGGGTTGGTGACCACTGGGGGAGTAAGGGGAGGTCATCTCCGATTCCATCCGGTGGTCATCTGGTCAGTTCGGGCACCTTTTTGAGACTTGGTCGTAACAAAAAATGGACCAAGTAAAGTCGCCCAAGTGCTCGTCAGGGATGCCCTTCTTTTTTCCATTATCAGTCGAGGACGCCCATGTGTTAGACACGCCCCAGTCCCGCCTTCGCTATGCTTCCAACACGCCCCCATGAACTTTGGTTGTCCCCACAACGGAAAGCAGTTGAGGATTACTACTACTACTACTACTATTTAGCATTTCTATAGCGCTACAAGGCATACGCAGCGCTGCACAAACATGGCTTTTGATTATGTTGATTTGTGTCGAAAGATGGGCGCCCTTCTCTTTCGAAAATAAGCCTGTCAGTGCAGGCTCGGCGCTTAGTTCAGTTTTCCCTTTTCTCTCTCTCTCAGCTCTGATCCCGCCCTCATTTCCTGTTTCTGCAAGGGCGGGACCAGAGCTGAGATAGAGAGAAGGGAAGACTGAACTAAGCGCCAAGCTGGCACGCTTTTTACCGCTGCTGCCGCCATAACCCCGATGAGGTGATTTAGGAGGAGCCAGCATTCTTATTATGCTGGCTACAAACATTCCAGCAGAGCAGTGGGGCTCCCTAGAGGGCACTGGTCCATTGCAGTGGACCTGACATAAAAGGTCCCAGATACACATCTTACCATTATCCCCTTATATTGGATAGGGAACTCACCAATAGCCACTAAAAACCTACTATATCCAACTGTACACTACTACAAAAGCCTTTATGCCTGTAGGTATCACCTATATGTGGGTACACTGGGTTTTTGGTGAGTTTTGGAGGACTCACAAGTGTAACCGGTAGAGTGGGATTTGGACCTGGGTTCTTTCTCTACAGTGCACTGCACCAACCACTAGGCTACTCCAGGGACCTGCTTGCTGCTCTAAGAGTACTGGCTATAACATCTGAAGCTGTCATAGAGGCTGGTGTACTGTTTCTTTCACATCTTTGGGGGGTGGGAGGGGGTCAGGGACCACTAGAGGAGTAAGGGGGGGTTATGCCTTAATCCCTCCAGTGGTCATCTAGTTACTTAGGGCACCTTTTTCTGACTTAAGTCATGATAAAAACAGGTCTAGACCAAAACATTTAAATTGTAGCCCTGGACGACTTTGTTTTGATCCATTATGGCAGAGAAACGTCCAAGTCTTAGACAAGGAGGTTAGATTGAGAACAGGAGACGGGGTGAGCCTATCTAGCCCATTATATGGGCTGAAGCCAGTAGGCAGAGCTTGCAAGCAATAGGCGGGGATTGCCACCATTTTTGCTCACCCAAAACAATAGCAAACGCTATTGAATACAATAGCAAAAGATTATTAGAAATAACAGACTACCTATGTGTGGTCCAACTGTAAAAAGTCAAAAGCTGTTCCAGTTGGATAGGTAGAGCCTTAAAAGGTGGAGGACAAAAGATTTATTTATTTTACTTATTTGACAAAAGAATTCTTTTTTTTTTTTTACTTATTTGACAGCTTTGTATTTTATTTGAAAGCTTCCCATATCAAATATCATGAAATAAAAATTGAATATTACTAAAACAGCTTAAAAAATTATTGCAGCTGGTAGAAACAGCATTTATAAACTCTGTATTTTGTGCTCATTTTTCTACACTGTTCTATACAATACAGATGGCAAACTTTCAGTGAGGATATCCTGTTTCCTGATGGGTTCATCTTAACTGTTGTAATCTACCTTGGAAAGCCTGGTGTTATAAACATGGAATATATTGAAATTAAATAAAATTAAAATTAAACTCTCCTTTCATTGGGGCACATGGAATCACATCTTCATCTGTTTTATAGAAGCTTTCATTTTGGATACACAAATTGATTATTCTGTTTTGAGCATGTTTCAGGGACAAGTGGTTTTATAAGTGAAGATAAAAATAAATATTTTGTTTCATGCAGATCTCTTTTTGTTTAAACACAACTCTTTTGAGCAGGGACTGTCTTCTTTATGTTCAATTGTAAAGCGCTGCGTATGACTGGTAGCGCTATAGAAGTGATTTATAGTAGTAGTAGTAGTAAATAGGCTACAAGCCCCTAATGCAGACCATTGGTATTCTTATATTTTGTTCTTGTGATGACTTATACTGTGACAAAACTGAAAAATCTTATACCTTCTATCTGGTCGATAATAAAAGCAGCTCATTGTGAACACTATCCACCCTAAAAGGTTGTTTTGTGGCTGTACATGAGGAAGTGTGATATTGAATATTGTTCCTAGTTGTGAAGAAACAGTGTGTTTTAAGCCTGTAAAATGTATTGGATATTTTCTTGTCTTAAATATGTCTAAAGTATATTTCTCCTGTTTGGCCAGCAGATGGTACATGTCAGGACTTCTCTTTCTTTTAGTTGGCACACAGATAATACCGTGTTTCCCCGAAAATAGGACATCCCCCGAAAATAAGACCTAGTAGAGGTCTTGCTGCAATTGTAAAATATAAGGCCTCCCCCAAAAGTAAGACCTAGCAAAGTTTTTTTCTTTTAAAGCAGGGCTGCCGAGAGCTGGACAAGGTCGCCCCCCCCCCACCCGAGGTCGCCGGGCCCCCCCTCCACCCGCCTTCCGTCGCTCCCGGAAGTTGGAACTAACCTTAAACGCCTCCTTTCACCAAGTTCGCACTCGCAGCAAGCAGCAGCAGGGCAGGCCACTCCTTCCTTCTGTGTCCCGCCCTCGCCTGGCGTAACATAACATTTGCGAGGGCGGGGCACAGAAGGAAGGAGTGGCCTGCCCTGCTGCTGCTTGCTGCGAGTGCGAACTTGGTGAAAGGAGGCGTTTAAGGTTAGTTCCAACTTCCGGGAGAGATGGAGGGCGGGTGAAGGGGGGGCCCGGTGACCTCGGGTGGGGGGGCAACTCCAATGTTTCCCCGAAAAATAAGATATCCCCTGAAAATAAGACCTAGCGTGTCTTGGGGAGCAAAAATTAATATAAGACAGTGTCTTATTTTCGGGGAAACACGGTAGGAAGTGCCTGTAGTGATGTAACCAGCTTTTATTTGAAACTTGACTGTTCTTGGCTCTGATTGGCCTGGAGTTTGAAATTTCCCAGCAGCTGCTGG
Organism: Microcaecilia unicolor; assembly: GCF_901765095.1. Classification (NCBI taxonomy): domain Eukaryota; kingdom Metazoa; phylum Chordata; class Amphibia; order Gymnophiona; family Siphonopidae; genus Microcaecilia; species Microcaecilia unicolor. Next base: position 245,255,642 of record NC_044032.1, on the reverse strand, counting down.
CTGTTGCTTCAGTTTCAGCCCGGGAGAAGAGAGAGAGAGAGAGAGAGAGAGAGAGAGAGAGAGAGAGAGAGATCTATTTGCTGAAACTCTGTGAACAGATATATGCCCTGTTCTCCCCAGGCACTTTCTAGGAAGTATGCAAATGTTTAGTTAATTTTCTAATTGATCCATTTTTCAGTTGCTTGTTACTGTTTGTTATTTGCACATTTTTGCAGTCCACTGTTCCAAGTTCTGAAAATAAACACATTTGTTTGTTCTTTCTGCCTGTCTGGACTGATGGAATATTCACATAGCAAGCAGCCTGATCCAATAGATTTATTTTCCGTTGAACATAATTAACTTTGTATGAACTTGATGGCTAATAGTGTGCTGAACTGGACAATGCTGGCACATTTAGACTGACTCGACAGAACGTCTGCATGAAGGAAGCCCTTCCCTCATTATTCAATACCTCTCTGTGAAATAGTAATGATAAAAAAAGGCAAGGGCATTTTTATAATATACCCCTGCAATTCACAAAACAAAATGAGCAAGTTCCCACTTGCCATCTTTTTCTTTTGATGTAGACACAAGATAAAAAAAGATGTTAAATGCTCCCAGGTTTCAACCTAATTAATATATATATTTTTTAATTGTACTTATAAATAGTAAGTCTGATTGTTAAGCACTTGATTCTTATAACATGATGTCTGTTTTGGTGGCCCTTTACTAGGTGAAAACATTTCTACATAAATAGAGGGAGTCCCTATAAGCAGCACCTCCAAATGACACAATGATTTAAAATTTAGAACTAATTATTATTCTAACCGATGAAACTAATACTTCCTCTGTGTATGTCCATATGCTGTACAAACCAGCAAAAATATAAAAGGTCCTTTTACCATGCTGTGGGTAGCAGCTGGGGCCATTTTTCCTGCACCTCAGGCCCGTTTTCTCGCAGTGGATCAAAAGTCCCAAAAACAAAGTGGCCATGCAGTAAGAAAACTCTTGCCGCATAGCCATGCAGCAGGCAGCCGTTACCACCACTCATTGAGGTGGCGGTAAGGGCTCCTGTGATAACCAGGCAGCACACAGCGATGCCCGATTACCACCAGGCTACTGCTGCGCTAACCTTTCCGGGGTTTTCCCACCCCTGGGAATGGTGTGCGCATGACCCGTAACTTCCACCGGCAGTCGCGTTGGGCCAGTGGTGGTCCTGGAATAGCAATGGTAAGCCCGCATTGGGCTAACTGCTGGTCTGTATAAAGGCCCCTAAGTGAAATCAAATACAAATGTTACCAACAATAAAGAACGACAATGTGGATAGAACAGCTCATATATTTGCTTGCTTTGTTTTGGGTGAACAGGGATGGCGGCTGTGTGGAGGAGAGTGAAAGGGAGATTAACCTAATTGGCTCCACCTTTTTCATGTCAACCCATCTCCTGTGGAGGAGAGTGAAAGGGAGATTAACCTAATTGGCTCCACCTTTTTCATGTCAACCCATCTCCTGTTATCTAATCTCCTTGGTTTTAGGCATGCCCGGATCCTGCCCCCAACAGACCCCCTTGTGATTTGAATGTTCTGCTGACAAACTGCATAGCAAAACGTTTAGAATATGGGTTTCAAAAATAGTGATTTGAACATTGTAGCAAGCAAGACATCCAAATGCCACTTTTTGAACATTTTTCTCTTTTGAAAATGAGCCCCTTAGTGAATCAGATACTTTTCTTTGTCATAAATGCCACATTGAAAGCTGGTAGCTTAGCTGTTTAGCTTTCTTAATGGTTTTTGTTTGTGTGTAGGTATTTATATTTTCATTTCTTTGTGTATTTGTGTGTGTTTCTATGTCTATTTTGTGTCTATGGGACTGTGCATGGGTATACCTATGTTGGATCTCTCTGTGACAGGGAGAGGGGAAAAGAGTAAAGCGGCATTTTGAGAGGAACAATTCCCTAACTGCTCTATTTCACCATATGTAAATTTCTATGCTGCAGAAGCTGGAATTGCTTCTCTGATAGAAATGCACTGGGCTATTTTTTTTGGGGGGGTGGGGTGGGGTGGGGTGGGGGGGTGGGGATGCTTAGTCCTCTGGATCTTCTGATCTGATCTGACCCATTGTCAAACTCAATGAGTCTTTCCATCTGTTTTGACCTTGCCAGATTTGGTCCTGTTCTGAAAAAGTTTCAAAGAATTATTTTACCCCAGAGAGGCAGACATTCTAAACCCCTCATGCATACTTTCTAACATCTGTGTGGGTTGAAGAGAATAAAGATAGTTAGCATGTGGAATGTTAGATTGAGGCTGCTTTATCAGTCTCACTGTCCATGCTTTGGCCTCCTTACTATATTCCAGCACAAACCAATGATATTTTTACATTCACTTTGCATTTCAACATTTAAAATTCATCAGAAAGTAAGAATGGTAATATTTATTTCACCTACCAACCCCCAAATAAGAAAAATGGCCTTTCGAAAAATTAATAATTTTCACTTTTATGATTATAACTGCATTGGAGACTAGGAAGCAATTTTTTTTCTTGCAAGCAAACTAGTTATTTATTATATTTTCTGTTCATTTTTAGTCAGTCCTCTTATTGCCAGGAATCTAGACACACTTTCCAAAAAGGTTTAGTTGCCAAAAGCTAACTTGGCAGTGGCTGAAATATGCAACTTTCTTTGTCTTAACCACAGATCTTGCTTAAATGCTTGACACTCCACTGATCCTCAGTGACTCACGTGATCTCATAAATAGGAGCCTGGAATGCTGTGGAAGGCTCCATAAGCTTGCCCCTTGGATTAACATAATTATTCTAAATTAAGAATCTAATGGGAGAGCATACACAGCATATTTGGTTGTGATTGAGAACTGTCAGAGGATAAATGTCATAATCCTTTAAAAAAAATAGAAATGTGTTTCTTACATTTGCAAGGGCCAAGAGGAGTGTATACTGCGAATTTTTATTCTCCGAGGACAAGCAGGCTGCTTGTTCTCACTGATGGGTGATGTCCACGGCAGCCCCTCCAATCGGAAACTTCACTAGCAAAGGCCTTTGCTAGCTCTCGCGCGCCCATGCGCACCATGCATGCGCGGCCGTCTTCCCGCCCGAACCGGCTCGTGTTCGTCAGTCTTCTTTTGTCCGCGCTTGTGACGGTCGTGTTTTGCCACCGTTTCGTGCCCCTCAAGTTGACCCTCGCGCGTCTTCGCGATTTCGCTAAAAAAAAAAAAAAAAGAGACCTTCGGTCTTTGTCCCTTCCCGTGTGTCCAGTTTTTCCCCCAGCGTAAGTTTCCTTTCGCTTTCGGGATAGGCCTTTTTGGCCTCGGTATGGGTTTTCTCTCCCTTATTTTTGGTGCCTTTCGTCATCATCGTGAATTTTGATTTCGCCGGCGTGATTTTTCCGCCCATGTCATTGAAGTCTCCTAGCGGCTTCAAAAAGTGCACCCAGTGCGCCCGGGTAATCTCGCTCACTGATAGGCACGCTTCGTGTCTTCAGTGTCTGGGGGCTGGGCACCGCCCGCAGGCCTGCAGTCTTTGTGCTCTTTTACAAAAGAGGACTCAGGTAGCGAGATTGGCCCAGTGGAACGTGTTGTTCTTGGGCTCTTCGTCGACAACAGCACAGGACGCATCGAGTGCATCGACGTCGACAGCATCGACGTTTTCGACCTCGGCATCGACTGCATCGACGGCATCGAGGCTTCGACCCTCTGCATCGTCGGTACCGAGACATCGGAAGGCTGAGTCGACGTCGGTGGTACTGGGACCTCCGCTGTTGCTGATGTCATCAGATGGTGGTGCTTCGACTGGAGTGCAGGTGAGGGCTGTCTATTCCCCTGCTGGTGGCGGTGAGCCTTCGGGTGGGTCTCCTCCTGCCCTGAGGGCTCCTGCGGTACAGCCCCCCTGAGACCGACCTTCTTCGGCCTCGGCCCCGAGGAAGAGACGGTTGGATTCTACGTCCTCCTCGTCGGTACCGGGAAGCTCCGGTGACATGCTTTGTTTGAAGAAATCAAAGAAGCATCGACACCGGTCTCCTTCCCGTCTCAGTACCGAGAGCTCTGGGTCGCCGAGGGAGTCGGCACCCAGTAGGCATCGGCACCGGGAGGACCGCTCACCCTCTGTTCAGGAGGTGTCGATGCGCTCCACCTTGTACAGACCGGAACCGCCTCCACGCCCGGAACAGACTCTGACCTCGACGCCTGCATCGGCTTCCCAGTCTTTCTCCACAGCCGCTCTGCACGAGAGTCTCCGGGCCGTTCTTCCAGAGATTCTGGGATAGCTGTTGCGCCCTTCTCCTCCGGTACCAGGGGTGCTTGCGCCACCGGTACCGTCGAGCGAGGCGACGGCTGGCCCTTTGCCCAGGGTGAGGTCTGCGGCCGCCTCCCAGGAAGACTCCCCGACGATGTCGGTGGAGGGAGCTTTGCCGGTGCTGGCGAGGGAGTCTACCTCTCGGCGCTCCCACCGTGGCCGTGTTTCCACGGAGTCGAGTCGGGCACGGCTTCAGACACAGTTTCATGAACTTGTGTCTGATACCGATGGTGAGGCCTCGTGGGAGGAGGAGAAGGACATCAGATATTTCTCTGACGAGGAGTCTGATGGCCTTCCTTCTGATCCCACTCCCTCCCCTGAAAGGCAGCTTTCTCCTCCCGAGAGTCTGTCTTTCGCGGCCTTTGTCCGGGAGATGTCTACGGCCATCCCCTTCCCGGTGGTTGTGGAGGATGGGCCCAGGGCTGAGATGTCTGAGCTCTTGGACTATCCTTCTCCACCTAAGGAAGCGTCCACAGTACCCATGCATCATGTCCTAAAAAAGACATTGCTGGCGAACTGGACCAAGCCTCTAACTAATCCCCACATTCCCAAGAAGATCGAATCCCAGTACCGGATCCATGGGGACCCAGAGCTGATGCGCACTCAGTTGCCTCACGACTCTGGTGTGGTGGATCTGGCCCTAAAGAAGGCTAAGAGTTCTAGGGAGCATGCTTCGGCGCCCCCGGGCAAGGACTCTAGAACCTTAGACTCCTTTGGAAGGAAGGCCTACCATTCTACTATGCTCGTGGCCAAGATTCAGTCCTACCAGCTCTACACGAGCATCCACATGCGGAACATTGTGCGGCAGTTGGCGGGCTTGGTGTACAAGCTCACTTCTGAGCAAGCCAAGCCGTTTCAGGAGGTGGTCAGGCAGCTGAAGGCGTGCAGAAAATTCCTGGCCAGAGGGGTATATGATACCTTTGATGTTGCGTCCAGGGCCGCTGCTCAAGGTGTGGTGATGCGCAGACTCTCATGGCTGCGTGCCTCCGACCTGGAGAATAGAATCCAGCAGCGGATTGCGGACTCCCTTTGCCGAGCGGACAACATTTTTGGAGAAAAAGTCGAACAGGTGGTAGAACAGCTCCACCAGCGGGATAACGCTTTCGACAAATTCTCCCGCCAGCAGCCTTCAGCATCTACCTCTTCAGGTAGACGTTTTTATGGGGGAAGGAGGACTGTTCCCTACTCTTCTGGTAAGCGTAGGTACAATCCTCCCTCTCGACAGCCTGCGGCCCAGGCTAAGCCCCAGCGCGCTCGCTCTCGTCAGCAGCGTGCGCCTCAGCAAGGCCCCACAGCTCCCCAGCAAAAGCAGGGGGTGAGCTTTTGACTGGCTCCAGAAGAGCATAGCCAATGTCAAGGTGTCCGTGCTGGGCGATCTGCCGGTTGGGGGGAGGTTGAAAGTTTTTCACCAAAGGTGGCCTCTCATAACCTCCGACCAGTGGGTTCTCCAAATAGTCCGGCAAGGATACACCCTCAATTTGGCCTCGAAGCCTCCAAATTGCCCACCGGGAGCTCCGTCCTTCAGCTTCCAGCACAAGCAGGTACTTGCAGAGGAACTCTCCGCCCTTCTCAGCGCCAATGCGGTCGAGCCCGTGCCATCCGGGCAAGAAGGGCTGGGATTCTATTCCAGGTACTTCCTTGTGGAAAAGAAAACAGGGGGGATGCGTCCCATCCTAGACCTAAGGGCCCTGAACAAATATCTGGTCAAGGAAAAGTTCAGGATGCTTTCCCTGGGCACCCTTCTTCCCATGATTCAGCAAAACGATTGGCTATGCTCTCTGGACTTAAAGGATGCTTATACACACATCCCGATACTGCCAGCTCACAGACAATATCTTCGATTTCGTCTGGGATCACGTCACTTCCAGTACTGTGTGCTACCCTTTGGGCTCGCCTCTGTGCCCAGAGTGTTCACGAAGTGCCTAGCTGTGGTAGCAGCAGCGCTTCGCAGGCTTGGAGTGCACGTGTTCCCTTATCTCGACGATTGGCTGGTGAAGAACACTTCCGAGGCAGGAGCTCTACAGTCCATGCAGATGACTATTCGACTCCTGGAGCTACTAGGGTTTGTGATAAATTACCCAAAGTCCCACCTTCTCCCAGTACAGAGACTCAAATTCATAGGAGCTCTGCTGGATTCTTGGACGGCTCGGGCCTATCTCCCGGAGACGAGGGCCAACAATCTGCTGTCCCTCGTCTCCCGGGTACAAGCGTCCCAGCAGATCACAGCTCGGCAGATGTTGAGATTGCTTGGCCACATGGCCTCCACAGTTCATGTGACTCCCATGGCTAGTCTTCACATGCGATCTGCTCAATGGCCAGTGGTTTCAGGCTGCGGGGATCTAGAGGATGTGATCCACCTGTCCACGAGTTTTCTCAAATCCCTGTACTGGTGGACGATTTGGGCCAATTTGACTCTGGGACGCCCCTTCCAAATTCCTCAGCCACAAAAGGTGCTGACTACAAATGCGTCTCTCCTGGGGTGGGGAGCTCATGTCGATGGACTTCACACCCAAGGAAGCTGGTCCCTCCAGGAACGCGATCTGCAGATCAATCTCCTGGAGTTACGAGCGGTCTGGAACGCTCTGAAGGCTTTCAGAGATTGGCTGTCCCATCAAATTATCCAAATTCAGACAGACAACCAGGTTGCCATGTATTACATCAACAAGCAGGGGGGCACTGGATCTCTCCCCCTGTGTCAGGAAGCCGTCAGCATGTGGCTCTGGGCTCGCCGTTACGGCATGTGGCTCCAAGCCACATATCTGGCAGGCGTAAACAACAGTCTGGCCGACAGGTTGAGCAGGATTATGCAACCTCACGAGTGGTCGCTCAACTCCAGAGTAGTGCGCCAGATCTTCCAAGTGTGGGGCACCCCCTTGGTAGATCTCTTCGCATCTCGAGCCAACCACAAGGTCCCTCAGTTCTGTTCCAGACTTCAGGCCCACGGTCGACTGGCATCGGATGCCTTCCTCCTGGACTGGGGGGAAGGTCTGCTGTATGCTTATCCTCCCATACCTCTGGTGGGGAAGACTTTGTTGAAACTCAAACAAGACCGGGGCACCATGATTCTGATTGCTCCGTTTTGGCCACATCAGATCTGGTTCCCTCTTCTTCTGGAGTTGTCCTCCGAAGAACCGTGGAGATTGGAGTGTTTTCCGACCCTCATCACACAGGACGAAGGGGCGCTTCTGCATCCCAACCTCCAGTCTCTGGCTCTCACGGCCTGGATGTTGAGAGCGTAGACTTTGCCTCTTTGGGTCTGTCAGAGGGTGTCTCCTGTGTCTTGCTTGCTTCCAGAAAAGATTCCACTAAGAGGAGTTACTTCTTTTTATGGAGGAGGTTTGCCATCTGGTGTGACAGCAAGGCCTTAGATCCTCGCTCTTGTCCTACACAGACCTTGCTTGACTACCTTCTGCACTTGTCTGAGTCTGGTCTCAAGACCAACTCTGTAAGGGTTCACCTTAGCACAATCAGTGCATACCATTACCGTGTGGAAGGTAAGCCGATCTCAGGACAGCCTTTAGTTGTTCGCTTCATGAGAGGTTTGCTTTTGTCAAAGCCCCCCGTCAAACCTCCTACAGTGTCATGGGATCTCAATGTTGTTCTCACCCAGCTGATGAAACCTCCTTTTGAGCCACTGAACTCCTGCCATCTGAAGTACTTGACCTGGAAGGTCATTTTCTTGGTGGCAGTTACTTCAGCTCGTAGAGTCAGTGAGCTTCAGGCCCTGGTAGCCCAGGCCCCTTACACCAAATTTCATCATAATAGAGTAGTCCTCCGCACTCACGCTAAGTTCTTGCCGAAGGTAGTGTCGGAGTTCCATCTGAACCAGTCAATTGTCTTGCCAACATTTTTTCCACGTCCTCATTCCTGCCCTGCTGAATGTCAGCTGCACACATTGGACTGCAAAAGAGCATTGGCCTTCTATCTGGAGCGGACACAGGCCAACAGACAGTCCGCCCAATTGTTTGTTTCTTTTGATCCCAACAGGAGGGGAGTGGCTGTGGGGAAACGCACCATATCCATTTGGCTAGCAGATTGCATTTCCTTCACTTACGCCCAGGCTGGGCTGGCTCTTGAGGGTCATGTCACGGCTCACAATGTCAGAGCCATGGCTGCGTCAGTGGCCCACTTGAAGTCAGCCACTATTGAAGAGATCTGCAAGGCTGCGACGTGGTCATCTGTCCACACATTCACATCTCATTACTGCCTGCAGCAGGATACCCAACGCGACAGTCGGTTTGGGCAGTCAGTGCTTCAGAATCTGTTTGGGGTTTAGAATCCAACTCCACCCCCCTAGGCCCATGTTTTATTCTGTTCCAGGCTACACTCTCTGTTAGTTGGATATGTTTTTAGGTCAATCTCAGTTACAGTGGTGGAAATAAGTATTTGATCCCTTGCTGATTTTGTAAGTTTGCCCACTGACAAAGACATGAGCAGCCCATAATTGAAGGGTAGGTTATTGGTAACAGTGAGAGATAGCACATCACAAATTAAATCCGGAAAATCACATTGTGGAAAGTATATGAATTTATTTGCATTCTGCAGAGGGAAATAAGTATTTGATCCCCCACCAACCAGTAAGAGATCTGGCCCCTACAGACCAGGTAGATGCTCCAAATCAACTCGTTACCTGCATGACAGACAGCTGTCGGCAATGGTCACCTGTATGAAAGACACCTGTCCACAGACTCAGTGAATCAGTCAGACTCTAACCTCTACAAAATGGGCAAGAGCAAGGAGCTGTCTAAGGATGTCAGGGACAAGATCATACACCTGCACAAGGCTGGAATGGGCTACAAAACCATCAGTAAGACGCTGGGCGAGAAGGAGACAACTGTTGGTGCCATAGTAAGAAAATGGAAGAAGTACAAAATGACTGTCAATCGACAAAGATCTGGGGCTCCACGCAAAATCTCACCTTGTGGGGTATCCTTGATCATGAGGAAGGTTAGAAATCAGCCTACAACTACAAGGGGGGAACTTGTCAATGATCTCAAGGCAGCTGGGACCACTGTCACCACGAAAACCATTGGTAACACATTACGACATAACGGATTGCAATCCTGCAGTGCCCGCAAGGTCCCCCTGCTCCGGAAGGCACATGTGACGGCCCGTCTGAAGTTTGCCAGTGAACACCTGGATGATGCCGAGAGTGATTGGGAGAAGGTGCTGTGGTCAGATGAGACAAAAATTGAGCTCTTTGGCATGAACTCAACTCGCCGTGTTTGGAGGAAGAGAAATGCTGCCTATGACCCAAAGAACACCGTCCCCACTGTCAAGCATGGAGGTGGAAATGTTATGTTTTGGGGGTGTTTCTCTGCTAAGGGCACAGGACTACTTCACCGCATCAATGGGAGAATGGATGGGGCCATGTACCGTACAATTCTGAGTGACAACCTCCTTCCCTCCGCCAGGGCCTTAAAATGGGTCGTGGCTGGGTCTTCCAGCACGACAATGACCCAAAACATACAGCCAAGGCAACAAAGGAGTGGCTCAGGAAGAAGCACATTAGGGTCATGGAGTGGCCTAGCCAGTCACCAGACCTTAATCCCATTGAAAACTTATGGAGGGAGCTGAAGCTGCGAGTTGCCAAGCGACAGCCCAGAACTCTTAATGATTTAGAGATGATCTGCAAAGAGGAGTGGACCAAAATTCCTCCTGACATGTGTGCAAACCTCATCATCAACTACAGAAGACGTCTGACCGCTGTGCTTGCCAACAAGGGTTTTGCCACCAAGTATTAGGTCTTGTTTGCCAGAGGGATTAAATACTTATTTCCCTCTGCAGAATGCAAATAAATTCATATACTTTCCACAATGTGATTTTCCGGATTTAATTTGTGATGTGCTATCTCTCACTGTTACCAATAACCTACCCTTCAATTATGGGCTGCTCATGTCTTTGTCAGTGGGCAAACTTACAAAATCAGCAAGGGATCAAATACTTATTTCCACCACTGTATGTCCTCGCCGTTGCGAGGCCCAATTGACCATGTTTGTTGTTTTGAGTGAGCCTGGGGGCTAGGGATACCCCATCAGTGAGAACAAGCAGCCTGCTTGTCCTCGGAGAAAGCGAATGCTACATACCTGTAGAAGGTATTCTCCGAGGACAGCAGGCTGATTGTTCTCACAAACCCGCCCGCCTCCCCTTTGGAGTTGTGTCTTCCCTTGTCTTTGTCTTGCTACATACGGGACTGACGAACACGAGCCGGTTCAGGCAGGAAGACGGCCGCGCAAGCGCGGTGCGCATGGGCGCGCGAGAGCTAGCAAAGGCCTTTGCTAGTGAAGTTTCCGATTGGAGGGGCTGCCGTGGACGTCACCCATCAGTGAGGACAATCAGCCTGCTGTCCTCGGAGAATACCTTCTACAGGTATGTAGCATTCGCTTTCTTCCAACCTAATGGAATTGGAAAGAAATTATACACAAGGGGGTCAGGACTATCTGTCCATTTGTAATCTGGGAGGCGAAATAACTCTCCAAAGGCTTAAGAAAATGGGACCAAATTTTGGGAAAAGACATGAAATTGAAAATGGACCAGATCAAATTAGGGGTTCTAGAGACATACCCTCGAATTCTGTATATGGTGACCAAATTTGGGTGCGGATCTCAGATACGCACGCAAACTAATTAGTTAACAAGCCATTAATAATCAATTATTGATGTTAAATGGCTTTAATGAGGATTTGCATGTGGATCTGCCTGCATGCTGTAACACAGGCAGGACCGCCCCCTCACCTTGGCCACTGCCCCCCCACACGGGCTGTCGCCCATGCACCCTTACCTTCCTTTGTCTAATCCTCTCTTGGTCTGTTAATGCAATCATCCGGGTCCTCACACACAGAAGCAGGAGAGAGACAGACCCAGAGCTAATAGGCAGGAAGAATCTTCCTGGCACTGGGGCCACCCCATCCCCCCTTGGAGGCTGGGCCTGGGAAATCTTGCCTCCCCTGCCCCCCCCCCCCCTCGGTGGCCCTGACACAGCATGCTCAAAATTGTCTTGATTGCAACTGAAAAGGGAACGTGGCCATGGAAAGGAGGGTAGATGGGTCAGGGTCATTCCAAAAATGTAGGTGCAGTGTTATACAGTAGGGTCATTTGCACACCCAACGGCTATCAGTTGGGCGAGAGGATTTACACCAGGTTTCAGCAGATATAAGTCCTCACACAAAAATTGGGTGCTGTAATCAGTGCTAAATGCTATTCTATAAAGGGTGTTTGGCGTGGCTGGACCCCCCTCCCCTTTATAGACTATGAGCTTATGTGGTTCTTTCTGGTGCCTAATTTTGGGCACCATTTACTGAGTCCGGCCCATAGAGTTCCCCAAAAATGACCTAATACATTTCTATGAGAGAAGCTGTTACAGCTGCCAGCACAGAAACTACTATGCGGAAGCATAGTAGTTAGGGAATTACTCCTTTCAAACTGTCTTTATTCTCCTTTCCCGGCCACAGTACACAGAGCCAACACAGATACACACACATGCCTACATACATACACACCTACACTGAACTAGCAGGCCAAAGTGGTTTACATAAAGTGCAGGAAATAATGACAAAAACTCCATTTCAATAAAGGAAAAGTCAGTCTGCCATACTAACATAAGCATACAAAGTGCATAGTAACCTATGGAACTTTGCAAGTCTAATTGCTTTGAAAATGAGCCCCAAGTCATCCAATTCCCATTTTTAACAACTAAGATAGAGGCAACATGTGGGAGAGGGTTGTTTCTGGAACTGGAGGAGGAAATAGGGTGGGAAGGGAAAGAAGCAGATGTGGATATGGTGTATTTGTTTAAGATGGATGTTGAATGAGTAGACTGAAGGACATGAGAGGGTCTAGCAAAGAATGGATGATGATAATAATAATGAATTGCAATTAAAGGAGACTAAGATAACATATAATCACTGATGATGCTGAAGTGATGTATGCTGTGGCTATTGCTGACAGTCCTGTGAGTAAAGGAATAAAAGTGTACAACTGGTGGAGACCTAGTTGAAAAGTTTCCCCAGGTGTGAACAAAAATATGAATAGTGAGTGCAAACTGCACTGTAATGCCTACTACTAATATAACCTTGGTATCCTTGAGCCTAGGTGGCATCCATCTGTGAAGCAAAATACTAAGCCTAAAAAGAGTGAATGCGGATTTCATTTCATTTCCTTGTATCTACTGAATTTTTATTCTGTTCTAGACAAGAATATCCTGAACGGACTCCAAAACAAACATACATAAACTTTTTATGGACAAATATAAAACAGTGGTTCTCAACCCAGTCCTCGGGGCACACCCAGCCAGTTGGACTTTCAGGATATGCTCAATGAATAAGCATGAGGTAGAGCTTCATAGAAAAGAGGGCATGCATGCACTGTGCATATCCTGAAAGTCTGACTGGCTGGGTGTGCCTCGAGGACTGGGTTGAGAACCACTGACATAAAATGGCAACATACAGAAAAACGCTGTAAGTTTCATTACAGTCTTATAAGTTAAATGCTTGTACAAACTGGTAGAGACTCTCCATGGTCAAAAATAGATGCTGTGAAATATATATTCACCAAACATCTATAGCTACAGGTTTCTTTCCCTGCTTATTTCTGAGTGACTATCAAGCTTATTTTCGAAAGTGATCACCGGCCATAAATCGGGAGATGGCTGGCGATCTCGCAAAAGCGGCCAAATTGGTATAATCGAAAGCGGCTTTTTTGACAGCATCGCCGCTTTCCCGTTGCCTCGCCGGCGAAAGTTCAAGGGGGCGTGTTGGCGGCGTAGCGAAGGTGGGACATGGGCGGGCATGGGCGTGGCTACCAGATTGCCGGCTTTCGTGGATAATGGAAAAAAAAAGCGGCGTTCAGCAGTATTTCGCCGGGTTTACTTGGTCCTTTAATTTTCACGACCAAGCCTCAAAAAGGTGCCCCAACTGACCAGATGACCACAAGAAGGAATCGGGGATGACCTCCCCATACTTCCCCAGTGGTCACCAACCCCCTCCCACACTAAAAAAACAAAAAACTAAAACCTTTTTTGCCAGCCTGTATGCCAGCCTCAAATGCCGGACCCACTTCCATGACAGCAGAATGTGTTCTATCCTCTGACAGCCTTTCCCTGGTTGTGATGTGGCTCTCCAGGTAAGTGTGACACCTTTTCTGTTAGGTGCACTGCAGTCACATCAGCAATGCATTGTGGTGGGTGTAGGGTAGTGGGCTCTACTCCCATGGTGCTTTCCCCCCTGCTTACTGGGTCAGAGTGTGTCCAGTTTTGTTTCCGGTAGTCCATGAGGTAGTGGCCATTTTTGTCAGCCACTTTTAGATCCCTTTCATGTGTTAAACACGTTAGAGAACTTAGTTATTACCTTGAATGTTGCTGAAAGAGGGCATTGTACACCATTCTGCCAGCTCTGACCTACTGCTAATCTCAGTACCAGGGAGACTCTTTGCCAGTGGGGCACAACCTCTGATCTGCAGTTAACTGTGAGTAAACATGCTTTTTCAAATAAAGGACTTTCAAACTGATTAGTCTTCAGGTGTCAATTGGTGTGCCAAGATTATACAGCAGCAACAAGTCCTAGAGGCCTGCATGTATGCAGGTCCCTGGAGCACTTTTAGTGGGTACCGCAGTGTACTTAAGGCAGGCGGACCCAGGCCCATCCCCCCCTTTAACACTTGTGCTGGTAAATGGGAGCCCTCCAAAACCCACTGTACCCACATTTAGTTGCCCCCTTCACCCCTAAGCACTACGGTAGTGTTGTACATTTGTGGGTAGTGGGTTTTGGGGGGGGGGGTTGGGGGGGGCTCAGCACCCAAAGTAAGGGAGCTATGCATGTGGGAGCTTTTTCTGAAGTCCATCGCACTGACCCCTAGGGTGCCCAGTTGGTGTCCTGGCATGTCAGGGGGGCCAGTGCACTACGAATGCTGGCTCCTCCCATGACCAAATACCTTGCATTTCGCTGGGTTTGAGATGGCCGGCAGTTTTTTCCATTATCGCTGAAAAACAAAATCGGCGATCTCAACCTCGGTGAACTCTGGCATTTGGCCGGGCTAAACCGTATTATTGAAAAAAAAGATGGCCGGCCATCTTTTTTGAAAATATGGTTCCGGCCAGCTATTGCGCCGCCGCCAAAATAGATCGCCGGTGACGTTCGATTATGTCCCTCTATAGCAGTGGCGTGCCAAGAGGGGGTGGTGAGGGCGGTCCGCCCCGGGTGCACGCCACTGGGGGGGGGGGTGCTGCGCGCCTGTTGGCTCTTCGTTTTCATGCTCCTTCTGCCCCGGAACAGGTTACTTCCTGTTCCAGGGCAGAGGGACCATGGAAACGAAGAGCCGACAGGCGCGTGGCACCCCCCCCCCCCAGCGGGGATTTTTTTCGCCGGGGGGTCGCACTGCACCCGGGGGGGGGGGTTATTTTGCCAGGGGGGGGTTGTACTGTTCCGGGGGGCGTGGCGCATCGGCGATCCGCCCCGGGTGTCAGCGCCCCTAGGAACGCCACTGCTCTATAGCACTCAACCAAATACACAGGACACACCCAGCCAGTCATGTTTTCAGGATACTGTTGGTGGGGATGCAATGATGAAGGCCTAGAATATGCGGTTCCAGTGCTGGTAATGTTTAATATAAAGAATAACCATAATGTACAGATGGTGAAGTATGGAAAGTAGACATTTTTTTTGTTCTGCGGATTACAAAAAAACAAACAAGGCCATTTGGTGCCCAACACAAGCAAGCACCCCTCTTCCTCCCCTCTTCTGGCCAGGTAATTGAGAGACAATCCTGCTTATTTTCGAAAGAGAAGGGCGGCCATCTTGCAACACAAATCAGGAGATGGGCACCCTTCTAAGGGCAGCCAAATCGGTATAATCGAAAGCCGATTTTGCCCAGCCGCAACTGCTTTCCGTCACGGGGACGGCCAAAGTTCAAGGGGGCATGTCGGCAGTGTACCGAAGGCGGGACGGGGGCGTAGTTAACAGATGGCCATCCTCGGCCGATAATGGAAAAAAGAAGGGTGGCCCTGATGAGCATTTGGCCGACTTTACTTGGTCCCTTTTTGTTCATGACCAAGCCTTGAAAAGGTGCCTGAACTGACCAGATGACCACCAGAGGGAATCGAGGATCACCTCCCCTTACTCCCCCAGTGGTCACCAACCCCCTCACACCCAAAAACAAATTTACAAACATTTTTTGCCAGCATCATAGCCAACCTCAAATGTCATACCCAGCTCCATGACAGCAGTATGCAGGTCCCTGGAGCAGTTTTTAGTGGGTACTGCAGTGCACTTCAGGCAGGCGGACCCAGGCCCATCCCCCCCCCCACCTGTTACACTTGTGGTAAATGGGAGCCCTCCAAAACCCACCTGAAACCCACTGTACCCACATATAGGTGCCCCCCTTTTACCCTTTAAGGGCTATGGTAGTGTTGTACAGTTGTGGGTAGTGGGTTTTGGGGGGGTTCAGCACCCAAGATAAGGGAGCTATGCACCTGGGAGCAATTTCTGAAGTCCACTGCAGTGCCCCCTAGGGTATCCGGTTGGTGTCCTGGCATGTCAGGGGGACCACTGCACTACAAGTGCTGGCTCCTCCCACGACCAAATGGCTTGGATTTGGCCAGTTTTGAGATGGCCGGCTTCGGTTTCCAATATCGGCGAAAACTGAGGCCGGCCATCTCTAAGTCCGGCAATCTCAACATTTAGGTCGACCATCTCTAAGAGTGACCTAAATGTTGAGATTTGGCCGGCCCCGACTGTATTATCGAAACGAAAGATGGCCGCCCATCTTGTTCGATAATACAGTTGGCTCCGCCCCTTCCCGGGGCCATCCCCGGAGATGGGCGCCCTTATAGATGGGCGCCCCTGTTCGATTATGCCCCTCCACGAGTCATGCAATTCACTGTTTTCACCGGGTGTGTTCAAAGAGGCCATTTGGAGACTACTTGGATGCAGCAGCTTTCCATCTGTTGAGAATTAATTACCATTTGAAGGGAGCAAGGAGATGGACATGGGGGGAGAGGGACAGGATTCTTGTAGTCTTAAGGGAAGGAAAAGACATATTGTGAGGATGGGGACTCTGTGAGAACTGGATCCTGACCCTTTTGAAGTGAGAGAAGGGATCTTTTACTGAGGATGTGTTTAATTAACAAAAGGACTGAAATGAAAAAAAACAGCTCTTTGTGCTTTGGGCTGAGAAACTCTATATAAGTGCCTGGTCTGAAAGGCAGGAGGGCATGTCTTAACTTATTAAGGAATAGGCGTGCATTTCAATGGCAAATCCCTTTTGTTTATGTTCCCTTATTACCCTGCTTTTTATTTGCTGCTATTAATTTCTTATTTTTTATATTCTTGGGTAAGAATAAACTTTATTAACGTGAGAAGCTTCTTTTGTTTATAGTTGTTTTTTGGTACTTATCAGGCCGGTCATTTATAAGAAATCAGTTGAGGAATTTGTTTGGGTGAGGTGTAGGGTTTTTGGTTCTGAGGCCCAGCACCAACAAGCCCAAACAATACCCACAATGAATGTGCATGAAATAAATTTGCATACACAAACTCTATTGTAGGCAAATCTGTCTCATGCATATTCATTGTGGATATTTTGAAAATCCAACTGGCTAGGTGTGTCCCAAGGACTGGGTTGAGAACCACTGGTTTATGTTTGTTTTATGTGCTAAAATTCTAAAAACAAAGACACACTGAATGGGAACTTAATTTTGTAATGAAAGAGCTAGATCTCCTTGATATGTGGAGAATCTCACATCCCTGGCAAGAGCACTTTCTATTCTAATCCTCAGAAAGTGTATGCCAGATTGGACTATATTTTGTTTGCTGTAAGACTTCCATTCTTAAATTATCTCTTTGATCATTCTTTGATGAGCATCACCCTGAAGTTAGTGGAGGCACTAAAGGATTTCCTATGGAAGTCGAGTCCAATGGACTATGACAATAAGGTCTTCCATGATTTTCTACAGGAAAGTTTGGCGGAAATACAGATCAAGATAATAGAGCAGTCGAGATGAACCCTGTTATTTTCTAGGAAGCAGAGAAGCCAGTACTAAGAGGAAGAATTATAGGACACAAGGCATATATGATGTAATAATAATATTTGAGGAGAAAAATGAAGCACCAGCTGTTACAGTTAACGCCAGGGTTGCAGAAGTATCATAGGATGTTTGTATCTCAGTTGCCAGCAGATGCTCAGGATAATTCGGTGAGAATCAAAGAATGATTAAATGAGTTACTGACAAAAAAAAAGAGCTAAAAGCAGCATATTTTGTTTCAGCAGTATAAATCTGGGGACACAGAATGGGGAAATTACTAGCAAATATAATTGGTCACCTAATGTAAAGCAGTGTGATAATGTGATCTGTTAGGGAGGCATAGAACCCTCAGAAAACACAGAGGGCAGTGTAAGGTCAAAAAGGAAAACTTTTTTACTATGTATAAGGGAAATAAACCAGTCTATTTCCTCACAGGTTCAGAGAAGGGTGACAAAAAATGATAAAGGGGATGGGATGACTTCCCTATGAGGAAAAGCTAAAGCAACTAGGGCTCTTCAGCTTGGAGAAGAGACGGCTGAGGGGAGATATGATAGAGGTCTAAAAAATCAGTGGAATGGAATGGGTAGATGTGAATCACTTGTTTACTCTTTCAAAAATACTAGGACTAGGGGGCACACAATGATGCAACAAAACAAACTGGAGAAAATATTTCTTCACTCAGTGTGTAATTACTCTGGAATTCAATTGCCAGAGAATATGGTAAAAGCAGTTAGCTTAACAGGGTTACATAAGTACATAAGTATTGCCATACTGGGAAAGACCAAAGGTCCATCAAGCCCAGCATCCTGTTTCCAACAGTGGCCAATCCAGGTAACAAATACCTGCAAGATCCCCAAAAAGTACAAAACATTTTATATTGCTTACCCCAGAAATAGTGGATTTTCCCCAAGTCCATTTAATAATGGTCTATGGACTTTTTCTTTAGGAAGCCGTCCAAACCTTTTTAAAACTCCGCTAAGCTAACCGCCTTTACCACATTCTCTAGCAACGAATTCTAGAGTTTAATTACAAGTTGAGTGATTTTCCAATTCGTTTTAAATTTATTACATTGTAGCTTCATCGCATGCCCCCTAGTCCTAGTATTTTTGGAAAGCGTAAACAGACGCTTCACATCTACTCGTTCAACTCCATTCATTATTTTATAGACCTCTATCATATCTCCCCTCAGCCGTCTTTTCTCCAAGCTGAAGAGCCCTAGCCACTTTAGCCTTTCCTCATAGGGAAGTCGTCCCATCCCCTTTATCATTTTTGTCGCCCTTCTCTGCACCTCTTCTAATTCCACTATATCTTTTTTGAGATGCGGCGACCAGAATTGAACACAATATTTGAGGTGCGGTCGCACCATGGAGTGATACAAAGGCATTATAACATCCTCATTTTGTTTTCAATTCCTTTCCTAATATTACCTAACATTCTATTTACTTTCTTAGTCGCAGCAGCACACTGAGCAGAAAGTTTCAACGTTATCATCAATGATAACACCTAGATCCCTTTCTTGATCTGTGCTCCTAACGTGGAACCTTGCATGACGTAGCTATAATTCGGTTTCCTCTTTCCCACATGCATCACTTTGCACTTGCTCACATTAAACGTCATTTGTCATTTAGACGCCCAGTCTCGTAAGGTCCTCTTGCAATTTTTCACAATCCTCCTGCGATTTAATGAAGTTGAATAACTTTGTGTCATCAGCAAATTTTTTTTTGTTACATTTGTACCCCGCGCTTTCCCACTCACAGCAGGTTCAATGCGGCTTACATATTATATACAGGTACTTATTTGTACTTAATTTAATTACCTCACTGGTTACTCCCATCTCTAGGTCATTTATAAATATGTTAAAAAGCAGCAGTCCCAGCACAGACCCCTGGGGAACCCCACTAACTACCCTTCTCCATTGAGAATACTGACCATTTAACCCTACTCTCTGTTTTCTATCTTTTAACCAGTTTTTAGTCCACAATAGAACACTACCTCGTATCCCATGACTCTCCAATTTCCTCTGGAGTCTTTCATGAGGTACTTTGTCAAACGCCTTCTGAAAATCCAGATACACAATATCAACTGGCTCACCTTTATCCACATGTTTGTTCACCCCTTCAAAGAAATGTAGTAGATTGGTGAGGCAAGATTTCCCTTCACTAAATCCATGTTGACTTTGTCTCATTAATCCATGCTTTTTAAATATGCTCTGCAATTTTGTTCTTTACAATAGTCTCTACCATTTTGCCCAGCACCGACGTCAGATTCACTGGTCTGTAATTTCCCAGATCTCCTCTGGAACTTTTATTAAAAATCGGCGTTACATTGGCCACCCTCCAACCTTCCGGTACCAAGCTCAATTTTAAGGATAAATTACATATTACTAGCAATAGCTCCGCAAGTTCATTTTTCAGAACTATCAGTATTCTGAGATGAATATCATCCGGCCCAGGAGATATGCTACTCTTCAGTTTGTAGAACTGCCCCATTACATCCTCCAGGTTTACAGAGAATTCATTAAGTTTCTCCGACTCATCAGCATCAAATACCATTTCTGGCACTGGTATCCCACCCAAATCTTCCTACGTCACTCAACATAACATTTTTGTTTTCACAAACAGTATATATCTCACTGGTTCAGGGTCCGCTGTGATATTTTCATACACATTGTCTATAACAGAACCACTCACAGTTTCAGAATCGTTACCAGCCTCATACTTGCTACCGGTGGTATCTACTTCCAAAGACCTGCTCTCTGTGCTGATACCATGGTGCACCCTCTTTCTTCTTCTTTCCTTAGGAGGGCTACTTGTGCATTTTCCTCTTTTCTCGGTTGTGTGTCATGGTCATTTTCCAAATGGTTGGATTTATCTCTAGATTTGATATACTGATTTGGCGGTGTCACTTGGCCATGATCGGACTGCGGCAGATGTCCACCTGTTGATGTTTCACCAACCGGTTCTTTCTGGTAGGATAAAAAACATTCATTGGATAGACCCAACACAGTCCATGTTTTGGCATAACTGCCTGTGTCAGGGGTCTTGAAACAGTGCATAATGTCCAAAGAGTGCATAAAATTGCAATAAGACACTGCTTAATCTTCAAACTGGATGTCTCTTAGCACACTAGGTCTCCAAATAGAACCACAATTGTATTGAATCTCATTTGGCAGAAGCTCATTGGGAGCATGGAGAAGATAGTTAAAATGCCAGAGGCGAAACAGTTCAATCTCAATGTCCCTAGGGGTATAATTTTGAGTACCCAGCAACCATTCTTTCAAATGCCAAGCCAGGCAAGCTTGATTATACTTCCTCAGGTCAGGCAAGCCCAAACACCCTCCCCCCCCCCCCCCCCCCCCCCCCACACACACATACTTTCCAGTTGTCAAAAAGAAAATACAGCTGCAACTTAGGTTTCTTCCTCCCCCCCCCCCCCGAGGAAGACATTCCAATAGGGTCTTGCAACATCTGGAGGTCCCTCCTGAGCAATCTGATGGGAAGAACCTGTAGGATGTAGAGCGATTTGGGGGAAATTGTCATCCGATATAAACTAATACTACCACTCAGAGAAAGAGGCAGCTGTGACCAAGCCACCAAGTGTCTTTTTGTCTCTTCAAACAATTGGTAGAGATTCAAAGAGTGACTTTCACAATATCTAACTCTTTATTTCCTATCACTCATACTATTTTGAAGTTTAATATTCATGATTGTTTCAAACTAAGTTATCCCGATTTTATTATAAGATGAACTTTCCTTCCTGAATACTTACTCCATTCTGTCTCCTCTACCTTAACTATGTATTTCTTTTTCTACGGAACTGGTACTCACTATTACGGAAATATGTAAGCCACATTGAGCCTGCAAATAGGTGGGAAAATGTGGGATACAAATGTTGTAAATAAATAAATAATTGACCAGGATCTAAAGGCAACAGGATCCACAAGTATTGGAAAGGAAAAGAATCCCCAGGTTCCTGTTCCAACCCATCCCTATGGCCAGTACCTCTAACTTTTGATAGTTAATATTGAAGCCCAAATAATCACCATACTCCGTGAAACTCTCTAATAAGGTTGCTAAGGAATCACAAGCATCTGTAAGATAGACCAATAAATCATCGGCAAACGCCGCTATTTTAAATTGCTGAGACCCAAACTGAACCCCCATAATTTTAAGATTCCCCTAAACCTCTCGCAAGAAAGGATCCAACGTCAAGACAAGAGAGGGGGGCAAAGGGCAAACTTGTCTAGTACCTTGATAAATGGGGAAGTCCACTGAGACCCGTCCATTGACCAACACTCTAGCCCGGGGACCAGAGTACAATGCATGAATAGCCTGACAAAAGCGCCCTTCTATGCCATAGTGAGAGAGAACTGAAAACCCATTGGATCTGGTCAAAAGCTTTTTCCGCAACAAAGCTGGCCAAAAGTGAGGTCCTGCGGTTGTGATGTACTCTCCTATAGAAGCCAGGATTTTCCATATATTCAAAACTGTATAACAGTCCCATACAAAACCAACCTGAGCCTCTAGTACCAGAGAAGGATGGAAACGTGCTAAACGGTTCACTAGAATTTTTGCCAATAATTTAATTTCAACACATGGGAGAGAGATAGGCCGATAAGATTCCAGTAAGTGAGGATCCTTACCTGGCTTCAGGAGAACTATGATCTGGGCAGAGACTAAACTCGGGGGCACCACCTGGTGTTCAACAATATGATTAAAGACATTAACCAGGGTTGGAGATGTACTAGTTTGCAAAAAGTCTCATGCCATGGCCACCTTCTCCAAGAACTGCAAGGAGCCCTCATATTCTACTCTCAGCCATGCTGGATAAAGAAGTGCAAAACAAAATTTTTTCTCAAACTAGGACTTGCAGATAGGGATGAAGGCTTTTCTCTGTGCAGTCACTCTGGCCGAGTAATCTTGGAAGCAATCAGTCCTCATAGGTAAGGGATTTTCCCGACCTAGGGGGCCCTCAGAACGCCCTGTATGTTGTAGAAATTTAAAAGTCTAAATATCACAGTTCTGGGTCTCACATTCACTTCCCTGCGAGAGTGCGCTCTTTCAGTGCATATGAGCCCTGCACGATTCTGCAACAAGCCCAGCCAGGTTTCTAGGAAACCACGAGGGTCCCCCTCCATGATGGCTTCAGGAAGACCGACTAACTTGAGATTATTTTGCAGGACCTGATTCTCTAGATCTTCCACCATGTCCTCGAGCTCTTTGAGCCTGTTGACTGTTCCCTTTGAGGTAACATCCAATTGCTGTTGGATGATGAGTCACGCTAAATTCACACCAAAACTCCACTATGCATTCTAAGACCAAGCTAAATTGCTCCGCAGTAGGCCGCAGTTGTTTGGTTAAGGGATAAAACCATTGCAGCAGTCACTTTGGCCACTACCTCAGCCGTCCACACTGAGCTAACCGAAGGTGAGGATAGGCTATATGGGGCCACCATTTTGGCACGCTCCTCTTCCTTTGAAACCTTTTGATACCATTCAGACCCCGGGTCACAAAAAAGCTGTCTCCGTGGAGTCTGCAAGCACCAAATCCCACCACTGTTGATGTCCAAAGCTTGGAATAATGCTGTGGGAGAAGAGGTTAAGCAGCAAGGTTGACAGGTGGAAATTTTTTTTCCCACCCAAACCAGCCTAAATCCAGCCCAAAACCCGCCCAAACTCAAACCCCGCCCCTGACACTCCCACCCCCGCATCATCACCCCCGCCCCCGCCGTCACCAACCCGCCCCCGCTGTCATCAACCCCACCCCCGCCGTCATCGGCCCTGCCTCCCCATCATCGGCCCCGCCCAGAATGTCACTAACCCCGCCCAAAACGTCACTAACCCCGCCCCCCCCCCGCGGCCGAAAAAACGCCAAAAAAACCGCCCAAAACACAAAAAAGAAGCCCAAAAAACCGCAACCCGCCGCGGGCAAAAATTTCCCGCGGCGGGTTGCGGAAAACCGCCCACCTGGCAACACTGTTAAGCAGTTGGGCTCAGGAGCAGCAAATATATGCGTCTGCTCTGGAGCATAGCATCACTTGACTCCGCCTCTAAGTACTATTCTTTAAACGTCACCTAACTTTGAGTGCCATTTATAGAACAGTGCTTAGTGCACATTTTTTTGGCCACCCAAATTTGGGTGCCATGTACAGAATTGAGTCCTTATTGTAGAGAGGGACTCTATTATTGCTGCTTTAAAATATTTTTTAATTATTTAATTTGCACTGCAGTACACTGGGCTTTTTTGAGCAAGTGATTGTTGCACCAAGTGGCAGCGGCTGTACTGAGATTTATTGTTTAACTGATTAGCACATCACATGTATTTTGCAACTGCTCAAATGCCCCAGGCTGTAATCTAAGAATTTGTGAAACAACCACATCATGTGTTTTCACCATAGAAAATTAACTCCAAAATACTGAGAGGGATTAAGAAAAGAGATGACATCCTAAAACATTCAGAAGAACCATAATTATGAAGTGGGTAAAAGGAAGAGAAGGAGCAGTAAAATCACCTGAATATGCTCTGTGCTTTCTTTAACATCCAAAGGGAGTGGGGGTGGGGGAGAGAGATACAAAAGCTAAAAGCAGCTTCCATTGCATTTACAGTAGTATTAAATTTAAATCCTGCAGAACAAATTCAGAAGTACTAAGTGCTAACAAAAAGACATTAACATATGGAGTGCATTATATGATATGATATATACCAGATGCTTGTTTTTCTCAGTATTCAAACAATGATGTTCCTTTAGATTGTCACATTAATGTTGATACTCACAGGAGTATTTTAACATCTATGTGCTGTCCTCCTGCCTTAGCTTTAGTTTCTTTGATTTGAAATGATCATTAAAACAAAAAAATCCCCTTCATTGCAGAGATGAATATAATCCCCTTCTCCGAGATAGTCTTGATTATATGTTCCAACCTCACTCTGTTCTGATAATAAAGAGTAATAAAGCAAACAATAGAAAGGAAAAAGATACCTTTTTATTGGACTAACTTAACTCTTTGCTACAGGAGTTGAGAACAATTATATCACAGTTATTTCACAGCTAAAAGCTTTTCCTGAGTGAGACAATAGCAGCGCTCTATATCCTTTGATGAAAAGACATTTCAATTTTTAATTTTTTTTTATGCTATGCGTTTATTGAAGTTTTTATATTGATTTTATTACGTATGTTATTTGTACCCTGTTAGATTTTTAGATGACACAGGCTATAAATTTTGTAAATAAAGAAATAAATAAAGGGCCCTTTTACTAAGCCGTGGTAGGCTCTATGCGTGTGCCAAGATGAGACTACTGCCAGGCCAGCATACCCTTCTGGCGGTAATTTCAGATTTGGCGCACGCCCATAATGCCTGGAGGAATTATTTATTCATTTCCTCCTATGCGCAGTAATCGGCACTTGGCGTGTGCCAACCCGTCACCGCATGTGTAGCGCAGGAGCCTTTACCTCTAGATCAATGGGTGGCGTTAAGGGCTCAGGTTGGTTTTGAGTGCATGCTGGTTTCATTTTTATTGTAGGCCCTTTTCCCGTCCCATTAAAAGAAACAAAAAAATTTTTTTGTAGATGCGGTAAAAACTTGTCTGGCGTGCGCCCAATACATGCGTCTACACTACCGCAGGCCACTTTTGACCGCGGCGTAGTAAAAGGACCCCTCAATTTGTTGACAAGTTTTTGAAGGCAGAGCCTTCTTCTTCAGGTTGGTTATTCTGTCCAGGTAGCCTGCGCTTTGTTGGGCTGTGAAATAATTAGATTGTAAGCTCTGTCGAGCAGGGACTGTCTCTTCATGTTCAAGTGTACAGCGCTGCGTACGTCTAGTAGCACTATAGAAATGATAAGTAGTAGTAGTAGCAGTGTAGAATGGATGCCCAGTTGAGTAAGTGGGTTGGAATTGGACATATACCCCTCTCCAATACAACTGCTGCCTAGGAAAGGCCAAAGGTGGTCACAGTAGTGCTGTCAACCTTTGATCATTATGGACCCTCACCTGCTGTCCCCAGAGTTCTTCTGAGCTCTCACTGTAAATTGTGGCACAGACGCACGGCAAAAGGCTGTCAAGAAGCTGGGGGGGGGGGGGGCTTTTACGTAGGCGCACTGGCATTTTTAGTGCGTGTTAAAAATAGGCACGCGCTAAAGATGCCAATGTATTCCTCTGGGTGTCTTTAATGTTTAGCGCACACCTATTTTTAACATGAATTAAAAATGACAGCACGCCTACATAAAAGAGCCCCTAGGTTTCTTGAAGATTAAGAAATATTTCTTTGGAGACAAACTGTACAGGAAATATGTAATTCTCCCATATATCTCTAGCAGAGTAATTTTAGGCCAGGAGGAATGTGAAAGAATTATGTTAATAACTTGCAAGGTGTATGGGATTTTTAAGTTACAGTAGTTAAAGAAAAAAACATTTGAAATATATTTAACAAGAAGTTCCATGCGCTAGTAATGGAACCTACTTTCTGAAAAGCACATGGGTATACATCAGGATTTAAAATTAAAATCCACCATCAGGATTCCCTTCAGCCCCTTAACATGTACTTACAATTTGCTGTCGACACCTAACAAACATTTATGATGGGAACACACCATAGGACTAGATTCTGCAAATGACGCCAAGAAATTGTTGCCAAAAAATTTAAGAGCTGAGCGCTATTCTATAGTGGCGGCCAAAAAAGCAAACAGGATGCTAGGAATTATTAGGAAAGGGACGGCGAATAAGATGAAAAATACTATAATGCCTTTGTATCGCTCCATGGTGCGACCTCACCTTGAGTATTGTATTCAGTTCTGGTCGCCATATCTCAAAAAAGATATAGCAGAATTAGAAAAGGTTCAAAGAAGAGCAACCAAAATGATAAAGCGGATGGAACTCCTCTCGTATGAGGAGAAGCTAAAGAGGTTAGGGCTCTTCAGCTTGGAAAACAGAGGTATGGGGGGAGGTCTACAAAATCCTGAGTGGTGTAGAATGAGTAGAAGTAAATTGTTTTACTCGTTCCAAAAGTACAAAGACTAGGGGACACTCGAGGAAGTTACATGGAAATACATTTAAAACAAATAGGAGGAAATATTTTTTCACTCAAACTTGGAAAATAGTTTGGGAGAAGACTGACCCAAGGAAAGTAGAAAAGAGACTGGGACCAGCCCAATCAGAAAAATAAAATGCCCAGACAACAAAGGTAGAAATAAAAAATATTAATTAATAAAGGATTGAGATGTGTCTGCTTTGGGAAAATGTAAATGTTTTTCTATTTTTTATTTCATAGAGTACAGGAAAAAATACATGTTTTGTTTCTCTTTTACCAGGGTCTAGTTTTTTGTTTCTCTTTTTATAGGGTCTAGCTTTCTTGGGCATAGGGGAGGGAGATCTCCATTTCAGTTTTTGTACACCTGTCTTTGTAGTGTATCAGGTGAGGATCTGTCCATGTTCTGGATCTGCAGCTGACGTAAAGGATTCTGCTAGCATGTAGTGTCTGTGTTGGAATCTGTAATAGTTCAGCGTGTTCTAGTTTCCCAGCAGTGCTCTAGAGCCTAGAGTAATATTTATAGAACTGTCTTTTCATAAGTGAGTTATGGTCTGGTAAGTTTGCTATATATGTTTTGAAAGTGTCTTTGCTAGGGTTACCATATGGCTCCAGAAAAGGAGGAAAGATTGGGCCAGTCTGGATTTTACTTCCATTGCTTTATTTATTTTTGTTACATTTGTAGTCCGCGTTTTCCCACTCATGGCAGGCTCAATGCGGCTTATATATTATATACAGGTACTTATTTGTACATGGGGCAATGGCTTTCAATGAAAGTAAAACCTGGACTTGCTCACGGTAACCCTAGTCTTTGCAGGGTTTTGTGTTATTGGTCTCCTTATCCTATAGAGTCACCACATAAACAATCCCATCTGATTTAATCAAAGTCTCTGACAGTGGAAGGAGCATTGTGCTGTTCCAGAGGTGATATTCACAATTTGAATATTTTATGTATGACATGTGGATTGAGAGATAGCTCCATTGTTGGGTAAAATAGAGTTTGTGATACAGAACTGGAAATGCAGGATTTATATTGAGATTCTATCCAATCCTGTAGAGAATTCAGCTGTCATGCTACATAGAAGAATTGATTGAATGATGTTATCAATTATGATGGCAGTTTTACCTGGAAGCTGAAAGTAGCTGGAGGAGGAGGGTTTCTTTGTGCATAGAAGGCCATGCTGTCTTATTTTGCTAACTTAAAAAAGGGGATTGAGGGGGAGGGTGTTTGATGTAGTGGGCATCATGTGTGAAAATTTCACTTTGGCTTGCTCCCCTCCATTCCTAGCTTGCCTCCCTGTTGCTACCCCAAATATTTCTGTCTGGAGACGCCACTGCTGAAGATCTTTTAATGAAAGTTAAGAAAAGACGGTGGAAAGCAGAAATTGGAGACTGGGACAAACATAATTGGGGAAAAAAACAAAACAACCACACAACAAGAATAGAAAGAATTTTATTCTTAATAGGTCTGACTACAATATTTACTGTATTGCATTATCCTAGGTAGGGTCATTGTCTTGTTGCTTCTGTAAGTTAGTGGTGTTATGGTAGAGTAGATTAGTTCTATAGGTCCTGAATGATTTTTGTAGGCTTTGTATTACAGGTACTTCACAATATGCTTGGGACTGAAGATGGTCTATGTTTTTTTTTACTGAGATTACACCCAAATCAACTTTTTTTGTATGGTAAATTCCTGGGGAAATGCCCTTTTTCTGCCTTGCATCCATTCTTAGAAAAGGAGCTATGGGGGTTTCTGCGGAAGTGGAAGAGTGGTGTGAGGGCAAGGCCTTAGATCCCTTCTCTTGTCCTACATAAAAACTGCTTGAGTACCTCCTACACCTCTTTGAGTCTGGTTTGAAAACCAACTCTGTAAGGATTCATCTCAGTGTAATTGGGGCTTACCAATCACCGTATATGAGGCGAGTCCATCTCCGTACAGCTTTTAGTTGTTCGCTTTGAGAAGTTTGTTGCTGACAAAGTCCCCTACCAAACCTCCCACTGTCATGGGATCTCAACATAGTCCTCACCCAGCTGATGAAAGCTCCTTTTGAGCCTCTGAATACCTGTCATCTGACATTTTTTGATCTAGAAAGTTGTGTTTCTGGTAGAGGTCACTTCAGCTCGCAGCGTCAGTGAGCTCCAGGCCCTGGTAACTCATCCAGTGTACACTAAATTTCATCACAACAGAATAGTCCTCCGCATGCAGCCTAAGTTCCTTTTTAAGGTAGTATTAGAGTTCCATCTTAACCAGTCAATTGTTCTGCCAGCATTTTCCCCCAAACCTCATGCCCATCCTGGCAAAAGTATACTGCATAGTTCAGATTGCAAACAAACCTTAGCCTTCTATGTGGAGCAGACTAAAGCCCACAGATAGTCCATCCAAATTTTCATTTCTTGTGACCCCCCAACAAGTTGAGGGTGGCCATCAGCAACCACACACTTTCAAGTTGGATAGAAGATTGCATCTCCTTTGCTTATGGCCAGGCTGGGCTGACTCTTGAGGGTCATGTCATGGCTCACAATGTCAGAGCCATGGCTGCGTCGGTAACCCACTTGAGATCAGCCGCCACAGAGGAGATTTGCAAGGTTGCAAAGTGGTTTTCAGTCCACTTGTTCACTTCCCACTACTGTTTGGATCAGGACACCCGACACGACAGGCAGTTTGGACAGGCAGTTCTGCTGAATTTGTTCGGTGTCTAGATTCCAAATCCACCCTCCTAGGCCCTTATTATTCTGTTCCAGGCTGTATCTACACAGCTAGTATGTAAATAGTTTAAGGTTGATTGAACTTTTAGTCTCAACGTTTTGAGACTCAGTTATCCTAGCTTTCTTGTTTTTGGTGAGCCTGGTAGCTAGGGATTCCTAGATGTGAGAATAAGAAGGCTTGCTTGTCCTCAGAGAAAACAAAGATACTTACCTGTAGCTAGTGTTCTTCGAGGACAGCAGGCCGATTATTCTCACATGCCTTCCCACCTCCTCTAGGAGCTGAATTTAGTTGTAGGCTGGAATTCGTTGCCAGAGAATGTGGTAAAGGTGGTTAGCTTAGCGGAGTTTAAAAAAGGTTTGGACGGCTTCCTAAAGAAACAGTCCATAGACCATTATTAAATGGACTTGGGGAAAATCCACTGTTTCTGGGATAAGCAGTATAGAATGTTTTGTACTTTTTTGGGACCTTGCCAGGTATTTGTGACCTGGATTGGTCACTGTTGGAAACAGGATGCTGGGCTTGATGGAGCTTTGGTCTTTCCCAGTATGGCAATACTTATGTACTTTTTGCTTTTTCACCTGACTGGAGAATCCGCACTTGCGCGTCGGGTGGGAAGGCACCAGCGCATGCACGGTGGGACGCTGCTAGAATTTTCTACTTACTCGCTAGTCAGATGACGTCACCCAAATGTGAGAATAATTGGCCTGCTGTCCTCAAAGAACATAAGCTACAGGTAAATATCTTTGATATATCAATAATTGGTTATAATTGGCACTAATTTCCAGATATGCACATAACTGCACTTACTTTTCCACTGTATAACCTTAGTGCATAGTTTCTTTAGCACACAACTGCTAGGGTGTCAGGAGTGTGCTCAGCACATATGAACTTACTTAGAATATAGTCAGTTATGCGCTTAAATGACAACAGTTAGGCACAAGCGTATACACCAGCCATTGAGTTGGCATAAGTGCTCACACCTAAAGTTAGGCACATAACTGTGGACTTATGTTAGCATTCTATAATAGCAGTCCACTGTCCACTCCCCCCACGCCCTCAACCTGGCTACGCTACTGAGCTGAAGATAAAGAACAGGCAGAGGAGCAGAAGGATGATAGTATGACATGTTACACTATCAGGTTAGAGGCCCTGTTTATTAAGGCACGCTAGCATTTTTAGCTAAACACTAGAGACATCCATAGGAATATATGGGTGCCTTTAGCATTTAGGGCGTGCTAAAAACGCTAGTGCACCCTTAGCATAGCTTAGTAAATAGGGCCTTAGGGCTGTGTGGGTGCTGAGCATCTTCAATATTGAGGAAACTCCTGCACTCTATCCAGGGATGGGTAATATGTGTTGTGTTTTAGCAACCCCAGTCAGGGCTGGCCCAACCATTATGCAAACTAGGTGGTCGCTTAGGACAGCAGCTCCTGAGTGACAGCTACTGTCAAATAAAAACACTCAAAGAATCACTAAACTATACTTTTACCTGCAGGATTCTGTCTTATTCAGTTGTTGGCATTTTTAAAAAACTTTTATATGTTATATCAAGTGCGGGTCATAAACATGAATAGTTTGCAAAAAGCCTATTTGCCCTTTAAATGGTTGTTGGAATTGCCTTCACCTGATTTGGATAGAATACACCCCAAGGTACTGAAAGAACTCAGACATGAAATCCTGATTTGCAGTTAGTGATCTGTAATGTGTCGTTAAAATTGTCCGTAGTACCGGAAGATTGGAAGGTGGTCAATGTAACACTAATTTTTATAGAGGGTTCCAGGGGTGATCCGAGAAACTACAGACCAGTAAGCTTGACTCCAGTGTTGGGCACAATAGTGGAAATTATTATAAAGAATAAAATTACAGAACTCATAGAGAAAAAACATGGTTTAATGGGACAGAATAATCTGAATCACAGTTACCTAATGGGTCCACCTTAGGAGTAAGTACCCAAGAAAAGGATTAAGGTGTCATTATAGACAATATGCTGAAACCTTCTGTCCAGTGTGCGGCGGGGGCCAAAAAGCAAATAGGGTGCTAAGAATTATTAGGAAAGGGATGATAAATAAGACCAAGAATATTACAATGCCTCTGAATCGTTCCATGGTGCGACCTCACATTGAGTACTGTGTTCAATTTTGGTCACCGTATCTCTAAAAAGATATAGTGGAATAAAAAAGGTTCAAAAAATAGCAACCAAAATGATATAGGGGATGGAACTCCTCTCAAACGAGGAAAGACTAAAGAGGTTAAGCCTCTTCAGCTTGAAAAAGAGATGGCTAAGGGGGATATGATTTGTTGGATTATTTGTAGTAAATAATTAGCAGATTTTAGTACACACAGCTTCAGCTTTAGAAATGTTAATTTCTT
The DNA here is from genome assembly GCF_901765095.1 of Microcaecilia unicolor. Classification (NCBI taxonomy): domain Eukaryota; kingdom Metazoa; phylum Chordata; class Amphibia; order Gymnophiona; family Siphonopidae; genus Microcaecilia; species Microcaecilia unicolor. The sequence continues at coordinate 245,224,254 of NC_044032.1, read as the reverse complement.
TCTTCATCTCTCTCTCATTCACCCCAGAATAATTCACTGCTGAGTCACTTTAAAGTTGAAGTAACAAAACATCTGTTTACTCACAGTTTGCAGTTAGATTATAATCAGACAGGCTTATATATACATATTACTATACATTGTATTATCAGCTCCTTCCATGTGCTTAGATGGTAATGGATGCTCACACCACCATAGATTCTCTCAGGTTAGGAGAGATCATGAGCTCCAAGTGCTCCATGTGCTGCATGTGCTGCATCTATCCCCCACAGGAAGTTGCATAGCTGTGTGACCTCTCTAAGTAATTCACATCAGAGGTCACAGAGTAATCACAGAGAAATAATAGGTGACAGGCAATGCATGTAAAATACAATTACATTCCAACAAACCCCTTCTCATGCATAACTGTCATGTAATTATTTATTCATACAAAGTCCAAGCTTTATACGCAGATTCACAAAATGTTCTCTGGGTAACGGTTTGGTCATGATGTCAGCTGTCATCTCACTGGTGTGACAATAGTGTAGACTGATGACCCCTTCTTTTGCCAACTCTCGCACGTTGTGGTATTTCGTTGCGATGTGCTTGGTGCGTGACTGAACCTTGTCATTCTGTGACAGTCGGATGCAGCTCTGATTATCTTCCATTATCTGGATTGGTCTCTTTTCAGCTATTCCGAAATCCAGCAAAAGTTTTTCAATCCACATCAGTTCTCTGCACGCTTCCGATACAGCCACGTATTCAGCTTCTGTAGAAGACAAACTCACAATACTTTGTTTATGACTGGCCCATGAAATTTGTACATTTCCATACATAAACACATATCCACTTGTGGATTTATAATCAGAATGATCCCCTGCCCAATCTGAATCACAGTAACATATTAGTTTTGGATTACTATTGGCTGAAATCTTTAATTTACAATCAATGGTACCCTTTAAATACCTTACCATCCTTTTAACTGCAGTCCAATCTGATTTGGTAGGTGAGCTGACCCTTCTGCTCAAAATTCCTACTGCATTTGCTATATCAGCCCTGTATGTGGTAGCTAGATATAAAAGCTTACCTATGGCTGATCTATATTGGATGTTATCTGGTAAAGGTTCTCTTACTGTTTCATCCTTCAGAAAATCAGTGATCATGGGAGTGCTTACAACTTGGGCATCTTGCATACCTAAACTTTCAATAAGCTCATTTATTTTCTGCTTCTGGCTTAGAAGATAAGAACCATCATTTTGTTTCTCAATTTCTATACCAAGATAGTATGACACATTACCAAGTTCTTTTATCTCAACATTCTGGTTTAAACACTTTACAATGTCCTTGTACTCTTGCTCACTTTTGCTTGCAATGAGCAGATCATCAACAAAAGCTAAAATGTATGCATATTGTCCATTTGTGCACCTAGTGTACAAACATTTATCTGCTTCACCTTGCTTAAATCCTAAATTTGTCAATATTTCATGCAATTTGTCATTCCAACATTCTGCACTTTGCTTTAATCCATAAAGACCTTTGTTTAATTTACACACTAGCTGTCTTTGTTTTGTATTTATGAAACCTGTTGGCTGTTCCATGTACAAGTCTTCAGTTATATCTCCATGAAGAAACGCTGTTTTCACATCAACGTGGTTGACTTGCATGCCTTTTGAGACTGCAATGCTCAGAAGTGTTCTTATTGTCGTGTGTTTCACTACAGGTGCAAACACTTCATCAAAATCTTCTCCATATTTTTGAAGATATCCCTTTGCCACTAATCTGGCTTTATACCTTTCCACTTTTCCTTGTGCATTCCTTTTTAACTTGAATACCCATTTGCATCCTATAGCTTTCTTGCCAGGAGGTAATTTTGTAAGAATCCAAGTATTATTTTTATCCAATGCATCAATTTCTTCTTGTGCAGCTTTATGCCATTCAGCAGCTTCTTCTGCTGGCATTTTCTCAATCTCATCCCATGTTAAGGGCTCTTGAGCTTCTGCTGACTTTGTTAGGTAAGACAGTCTTAGGGGTGGAACACCTTTGTTTTCCCTGGATGAGCGTCTGACAACAGGTTTGTCTGACCTTTCCGCATCCTCAAAATCTGAGAGTTCTTCTCCAATTGATTCCCCTTCTCCAACTGTACTGTCTTCTTCAATGATCCTTTCTGTGTCTGCTTCCTCTGCCTGTTCCTCGTTAGATACAGGTGAGTTGCTTTCAGACATCTGCCTTGGTATGGCATTTATATACACTGGCATGTCTATTATTGTTCTAGTTTCATATTCTGGATGATAAGGCTCATCTGGGATAATCCAGCCTTTATCAACCCTTTTGTTTTCATCAAAATATGTAACATGTCTTATGCCAACAATGCCAGTTTTCAGATTCAAAATTCTATATCCTTTGTGTCCTGGAGCATAGCCAACTAAAATGCCCCTTTCTGTTGTGGAATCCAGCTTATGCCTTCTTTGCTTTGGTACATGAGCATATGCTGTACTTCCAAATGTTCTTATGTGTGACAGGTTTGGTTTCCTACCATGCCATGTCTCATGTGGTGTGCGCTCAGCGCCTTTAGTTGGCATTCTGTTTTGTAGGTACACTGCTGTGAGAATGGCTTCCCCCCATAGTCTTTTAGGGAGATTGCTATCTGACAGCATACATCTGGTCATTTCCACAAGTGACCTAAATTTTCTCTCTGCAACAGAATTTTGTTCTGGTGTATAAGCTACTGTTGTGATATGCTGAATGCCTTCTTGTTCTAGAAATGTGCGCATGCTTTGTGAAGTGAACTCACCACCATTGTCGGTCTGAAGAACCTTTGGTTTTCTTTCAAATTTATTGCTCACCATGGCTACGTATTTCTTCAGCATGTCTGTGACTTGACTTTTTTCTTTCAGCAAATAGGCCACACAATATCTAGAGAAATCATCCAAGAATATTAGCACAAATCTGTTATTTCCCAATGATGGGATATTAAACGGTCCACATAAGTTACTGTGTATTAAGTCCAGTACTTTATTACTCCTATTTCCTGTGTATGCAGGAAATGAGGGTCTCACACCTTTTTGAGTAACACAGTCTATGCATTTCTCCATTTTACCAGCATCTGCACTTATCTGAATGCCGGTGGCCAGTTGCTTACTGTAAAGATCCTGGATCACCTTAGAATCACGATGTCCCAGGCAGCGGTGCCGGATTTCCAGACTACATTTACCATCATTCTTCCTTACTTGCGCCATATGTGAGGCTTCACCTGAAATGCTCAGTTTATAAATATCATTATGCATAAAAGCTTCAGCATACACTTCATCATTTTTAGAGATTGTGCACTTACTGTTTTCAAAATGAATCACAAAACCCTTCTTATCTAATGTAGATACACTAAGCATATTGCAAACTGCTTGGGGAATATACAAGACATCACTTACAGGAATTTCTTTAACTTCATTAGACACTTTGCATTTTAAGAATCCAATACCTTTTGCTTGGATCTTAGCAGTCCCTGCGTTTGCAGTTTTAAGAATACCTTCCTCTGGACACATTTCCTGAAAGAAATTCTTACAATTGGTTAAATGGCATGTGCTCCCTGAATCCAAAATCCAAGTACTTTCATTTGAATTATTATTTACCATAGTCAAAGATTTTTCTGCCATTAGAAAGCCCTTGTGTTTATCTTTGTCCTTCATACATTTCCTGGTTTGAAAATTCTTTAGTTCCATTGGCTTAGGTGAGCTAGAGGGAGTGTTTTGTGTTTCCTTACACCATTTAGATACATGTCCCTCCTTTCCACATGAGTAGCAAATCAGCTTGCCCTTGGGTGGAGTTTTCCCATAGCTCCGCCTTCCTCTGTTCTTTGCCAAGAAATTTGTTTCATTTCTCTCTGACTTGCTTTGAGAACACATCTCCTCAGAATCATTTATTATGCATTCCTGCCTTAGTTTTGATGTTGCCTGTTCAAAAGATTGCCCTTCAATGGCCTCATTTACAGACCTAAAAACATCAAACTTCTTTGATAGTGAGGTAAAAAGAAATGCTCTTTTCAATGCATCACACATGGGAATTCCAGAAAGTTCTAGCTTTTGAAATGAAGACATAAGATGCATAATGTGATCATTACATTTACTTTTATCCCTTAATTTGGTTTCATTCAACTCTGCCAACCAAATTGGTTGCTGCTTTGCATATGTAGTTGCATACATAGTTCTCAGTTTATATAAAATGTCCTTTGGTGTATCTTTTCCCTCCACTAATATGGCTTGTTTCTCTGAGAGAGCTTCCAAAAGCATGCACTTCACATAATAGTTTGCATTGTCCCATTCAGCCATATTTTCAGCTGTTCTGTCTTGGTCTAAGCATATATTTAATCCTTTTGCTCGAAGGAGACATATGAATCTTAATTCCCACTGCCGATAATTAAACTCAGTTAATTTAGGCACCTTGAGAGAATAGAAAAATGGTGAATTTCTTCCCTCAGCCATTTTCTTAGCCTTCTGTCTGCTGTGTGGGGGGAGAGAGAGACAGACTGAATCTTTCCTTTAAAACTTAAGAGAAAAATGTGGCCCTTTTTTTTTTTTCTGCCTGGTAATATTTCTCTTCTTTTTCAATTCCTGGCCCTGGGCCCATAACCCTTTTGTTGGATTATTTGTAGTAAATAATTAGCAGATTTTAGTACACACAGCTTCAGCTTTAGAAATGTTAATTTCTTTCTTCATCTCTCTCTCATTCACCCCAGAATAATTCACTGCTGAGTCACTTTAAAGTTGAAGTAACAAAACATCTGTTTACTCACAGTTTGCAGTTAGATTATAATCAGACAGGCTTATATATACATATTACTATACATTGTATTATCAGCTCCTTCCATGTGCTTAGATGGTAATGGATGCTCACACCACCATAGATTCTCTCAGGTTAGGAGAGATCATGAGCTCCAAGTGCTCCATGTGCTGCATGTGCTGCATCTATCCCCCACAGGAAGTTGCATAGCTGTGTGACCTCTCTAAGTAATTCACATCAGAGGTCACAGAGTAATCACAGAGAAATAATAGGTGACAGGCAATGCATGTAAAATACAATTACATTCCAACATGATTGAGGTCTACAAAATCCTGTGTGGTGTAGAATGGGTAAAAGTTAATCAATTTTTTATTCTTTCAAAAGTACAAAGACCAGGGGACACTCAATGAAATTACATGGAAATACTTTTAAAACAAATAGGAGGAAATCTTTTTTTCACTCAATGAATAGTTAGGCTCTGGGACTCCTTGCCTGAGCATGTGGTAACAGCGGATAGCATATCTGGGTTTAAAAAAGGTTTGGACAAGTTCATGGAGGAACAGTCCGTAGTTTGCTATTGAGATAGACATGAGGGAAGATGCTGCTTGCCCTGGGATTGGTAGCATGGAATGTTGCTACTATTTGGGTTTCTGCCGGGTCATTGTGACCTGGATTGGCTACTGTTGGAAGCAGGACACTGGGCTAGATGGACCATTGGTCTGACCAAGTATGGCTATTCTTATGTTCTTGTCAGTTTAGCCAAGGGAAGTCTTGTCTCACCAATTTGCTTCATATCTTTGAAGGCATGAATAAACATGTGGACAAAAGTGAGCAGGTTGATGTAGAGGGGCATTTTCGATATGACATCTAAGTCTGAGTTTGGATGTTTTGCTCACAATGTCTATAATCTTAATAGCAAATATAGCCATTTTTGAAAGAAACCTATATCTTTTTTTTTTAATAGCCACTTGCTAGATGTTTTTGTGCATTTATCTTTGTGGTCTATTTTTGAAAAACAAACAAACAAACAAACAAACAAACAAACAAACAAACAAAAAGCATCCAATTGAGCCAGCATTCTTAGTAGAATGGCCACACAGACATCCCAGCAGAGCAGTGGGGCACTGCAGTGGACTTCACCTAAAAGCTCTCATTACATATCTTACCCTTATATTGTATAGTGAGCCCTCCAAAACCCATCAAAAACCTACTGTACCCAATTGTACATCACTACAATAGCCCTTATGGCTGCAGGTATTACCTATATGTGGGTACAGTAGGTTTTTGGTGGGTTTTGGAGGACTCACACTTTCCACCACAAGTGTAACAGAGTGGATTATGGGCCTGGGTCCCTTTCTCCCTAGTACACTGCACTGACCACTAGGATACTCCATGGCAGGGGCATAGCCAGACTTCGGCAGGAGGGGGGTCCAGAGCCCGAGGTGAGGGGGCACATTTTAGTCCCTTCCCCGTCGCCATTGCCGACACCCTCCGCCGCCGCCAACACCACCACCAACTTTGACCCCCCCCCCCCGCCCGGCTGCCTTCACCTACCTTTGCTGGCGGGGACCCCAAGCCCCGCCAGCCGAGGTCCTCTTCTTCCTTTGTTCTGTTTCTGAGACTGACGTCCTGCACGTACAATGTGCAGGACGTCAGACTCACAGAAACAGAACGAAGCCTTGCAAAGGTAGCAGACGGCGACAGCGGGAGGGGGGGTTGAGAGGGTCATTGGCAGGGGGGTCCAGGGCCAAATCAACGGGGGCCCAGGCCCCCGTGGCCCCATAGTAGCTACGCCACTGCTCCTGGGACCTTCTTACTGCTCTAATAGGACTGGCTATAACATCTGAAGCTGTCATACAGGCTGGCATGTACTGTTTCTTTTACATCTTTGGTGGGTGGGTGGGTGGGTGGGAGGGGGTCCGTGACCACTGGGGGTGTAAGGGGGGGATCATTGCTTTATTCCTCCAGTGGTCTTCTGGTCATTAAGGGCACTTTTTTGTGGCTTAGTTGTTATTAAAGTATCAAAATACGCTGGAAACTCACTTGCAAACACTGTGCACAGCCGCAGACATTGAGCAGTACTTTCGAAGCAAGGCAGCACCGAGTCCCCTGAGGAAGCCACATGGCGAAACGGGTCCCCATATGGACATTTTTCAACTGCCTCACACTGCCGCATAGAAGCTAAGTTTGTTTTTTGTTTCATTGTCACATTTTGATAAAGTTTTTGCACACATAAAAACATATTGTTGGGGGTTTTCATGACCCATGATCGAAGCCAGCACTGTGATTCAGCCGCTGTAATCGAATAACGGTACAGCGAAGAGAGTGTCACAGGCGTCTGAGGTCTTTCCCCCAACTTTTTTTTATACAATATACATATAAATAAAATGGTAGCTACAGAGAACACTTTTCCTCACTTGATTTTTTGGATTGTGGTTAGTTGTTATTACACCAGGTTTAGCTCAAAATGTCTTAGCTTTAGTCCTGGACATTTTTGTTTTGTTCCATTATGGCTGAAAAACATCCAGGTCTTAGGAACGCCCAAATCCCACCCTTAACATGCCCCCTTGAGATTTGGATTCACTGCAGACAAACTGCATAGAAAAACATTTGGAAAATGGGTTTCAAATATACCAATTTGAATGCATTGGTGAGAAAAACATCCAAATGCTGCTTTATGCCACTTTTTAGATGTTTTTCTCTTTCGAAAATGAGCCCCATAGCATATCTAGATTTTCAGCAAGCTTTTGACCAAGTCCCTCGTAAGAAAATTAAAAACCCATAGGATAGGAGGCAATATTTTGTTGTGGATTAGGAAACAGAGGGTAGGGTTAAATGGCCATTTTTCTCAATGGAGGAAGGTGAATGTTTATTTAGATTTTTTACTCAGTAGTAGCTCAGGGTGAGTTACATTCAGGTACACTGGATATTTCTCTGTCCCTGGAGGGCTCACAATCTGTTTGTACCTGAGGCAATGGAGAGTTAAGTGACTTGCCCAAGATCACAAGGAGCAGCAGTGGGATTTGAACTGGCCACCTCTGGTTTTGCAAGACAGATGCTCTAACTACTAGGCCACTCCTCCACTCAGTGGAGTGCAAAAGGGATCTGTGCTGGGACTGGTACTATTTAACATAGTTATAAATGATCTGGAAATTGGTATGACAAGTGAGGTGATTAAAGAATTTGCAGATGACACAAACCTATTCAAAGTTGTCAAAACACATGCGGACTGTGAACAATTGCAGGAAGACTTGAGGAAATTGGAAGACCGGCATCCAAATGCAGATGAAATTTAATGTGAAACAAATGCAATGTAGTGCACATTGGGAAGAATAATCCAAACCATAGTTACCTGATGCTAGGGTACACCTTGAGGGTCAGCACCCAAGAAAAGGATCTAGGTGTCATTATAGACAATACACTTAAATCTTCTGCCCAATGTGCAGTGGCAGCCAAAGAAGCAGACAGGATGCTAAGAATTATTAGGAAATGGATATTATAATGCTGAGTCGAGGTGGCATTGGAGTTAGTCGCTCAATCCTGAACTCTGCACTAACCCAGGTCCACAGTGCCACGATGCATCCCTTGTAATGGGGAAAAAGAGGAAGGGGACAGTCAAGGCCATCCCCCCAGTGATTGAACCTTCCTCGGCTTCTAAGCAGCTAACTTTGCAGGCATGCGGGGTGAGGACCGAGTCAGTGTCTCTAGCTGTGTCTTCGACCGGGTCTACATTGTCAGACCACAGTGCTGACAGCACCCTAACAACTCAGAAGAGTACTGTTCATGGGAGGTGAGCGGAGTAGTGGAGTCGGGCTGGTACGGACTCTGTCCTTGCTTGAGGGTCCTTCTGTGGCTTTTTCCTCTCCCAGTGCTGGGGGCACAGTGTCATCATCTCTGTCCAGATTTGCTGCTTCCTGTGGAGTGCAAGTGGAAAATCTGCAATCTGGGAGTCTTGATGTAGAAAAGAAACCCCCTGCTATTGTGACATTAGAGTTATTCATATGGTGAACTCTTCTTTACAAACACTAGTACGTCAAATCGTGATGCATAAAGATCTTAAAAAGGTCAAGCAAGACCAGGCTGTTCGTATGCAACAATATGCTGTGAGATTGGAGTCCGTTCAGGGGAGATCTTCTCATTTGCAGGAGGGAGCGGTTGCCTTAATGAAGGACAAGGAATATTTGCATCAAAAGCTAGAAGTTTTGGAGAATCAAACAAGAAAAAAATAACTTGAGATTATTACATTTTCCACGTTCTCCATTAATTACTGCTATTGATCTTGTTTGCCAGTATTTCCTTGAAATCCCAAAGATACCATCTTCCCAAGCATACTGTCTTCCTGGCCTTGGGAGAGCAGGTGGAGGGAGAGCAAGGTGGGGAGATAGCTACCACGGTCCTGACTGGCTTCCTTGAGTCATCTTTGGAGGTGGTTATGCAGAGATCAACTGTGATTGTTACTTTTATGTTGGAGCCTGATTGGGACCAAATTTTGCGTATTTTTTTGAATGAAGTCTTTTGGGTCACAGATTTGTATATTTCCTGATTTATCAAGAAGTACACAGAAGAGATGTCAGGGCCCTGGCTCTTGGAGCGAACTATAAACTGAATTTTCCTTGTGTATGTTTGGCTGTTTTTGAGGGTAAATCTTTCTTATTTTTTGACACAAATTAAAAGACAGTGTGCTTGCTAAGGAGTCATTACCAGAGAGTTCAGCATTGTTCAGGTTGGCTGATATGTCTGGTAGTCGCTGTAGTCTAGCCCTTTGATTACTTTGTGATTTTTATTAATTTATTTTTGCAGATTCCTCCAATCTATTATGGTGGTCTGTTTTCTTTATTCTTGGGAATATTAGTGTTAATTTTTTATTCACTTTGTATATTGTGAACTATTCTTTAAAGCATATGTAAAAAGTAAAAAAAAAAAAGAATATTATAATGCATCTGTATTGCTCTATGGTACGACCTCACTTTCCCTCTGTTTACTAAGCCATGCTGCAATGCTGACACAGCCCATTTAAAGTGAATGGGCAGTGTCGGCATTAGCGCATGACAGCCGCTAGCGTGGCTTAGTAAATAGGGGGGATTTGAGTATTGTGTGCAATTCTGGTCACCGTATCTCAAAAAAAGATATAACGGAATTAGAAAAGGTTCAAAGAAGAGGATGAAACTCCTCTCGTATGAGGAAAGGCTAAAGGGATTAGGGCTCTTCAGCTTGGAAAAGAGACAGCTGAGGGGGGCATATGATTGAGATCTACAAAATCCTGAGTGGTGTAGAATTAGTAAAAGTGAATTGATTTTTCACTCTTTCAAAACGTAAAAAAAGCAGGGGACACTCATTGAAATTACATGCAAATACTTTTAAAATAAAAAGAAGGAAATATTTTTTCACTCAAAGAATAATTAAGTTCTGGAACTCGTTGCCGGAGGATGTGGTAATGGCAGTTAGTGTATCTGGGTTTTAAAAAGGTTTGGACAAGTTCTTAGAGGAAAAGTCTACAGTCTGCTATTGAGACAGACATGGGGAAGTCACTGCTTTCCCTCGTGATTGGTAGCGTGGACTGTTGCTACTATTTGGGTTTCTGTCAGTTTACTTGTTGTGACCTGGATTGGCCACTGTTGGAAGCAGGATACTAGGCAAGATGTACCATTGGTCTGACCTAGTATGGCTAGTCCTATGTTCTTAGGTATATGTAATGTTTAAAAGTATGATGTCCAAATATATATTTTTATATGATTGTTCTGGAAACAATGGGGCCCTTTTACAAAGGTGTGCTGAAAAATGGCCTGCAGTAGTGTAGACGTGTTTTGGGCGCGCGCAGAATCATTTTTCAGTGCACCTGTAAAAAAATGCCTTTTTAACATTTTTGCTGAAAGTGGACGTGCGGCAAAACGAAAATTGGGCATGCGTAGACGCTTATGTGGCCTAGTAAAAGGACCACAATGTGCTACCAAAATCTCCTAGATTGCTAGGAGTAATAATTGAGAGGGGGCTCAATGCTAAAGTTTCACCTACTACTACTACTATTTAGCATTTCTATAGCGCTACAAGGCGTACGCAGCGCTGCACAAACATAGAAGAAAGACAGACCCTGCTCAAAGAGCATACAATCTAATAGACAAAAAAAAAAAAAGGTAAGCAAATCAAATCAATTAATGTGAACCTAATTTCCCTGCTCTCCAATCATAGGAACCATCTTTTCAGAAGAATAGGAGATACTAAACCCATCACAAGTTACACCCCCTTGGACAATATTGGGGGGGCAAGTGCACGAACCCACAGAGCTTACACCTATGCCTCCAGCCCAGCCCCTCCCCTCCTCTTGAAACGTTAGTACTTGTGCTGTGGAGTTGGACTATGCCTAGGAAAGGATTTTCTTTTGTTTTTTTCCCGGTTGAGGAGCCCAGACTGGCGCTAGGGGGCGCTGTGTACTCGTCCTTCCTTACGAGCCGTGGGCCGAAAAACCTATTCGGGTAGGGCTGAGGTTGGAGGGTGCTGCAGGCTCAGCCTCTGCCTCCTCCCCTCTCTGTTCCTCACTTCCTCCCTCTCCTGCCGGGAGGGCTGGCGCGGGTGCCATTCCTGCTCGGGCACGGCAGCATGTCCCGATCGCAGCCCCCTCCTCCTGCAGCCAGCGACGCCTGAATCGCCGCCCCTTCCCCGGCACTCCCGAGCCAGCGAGCAGCACCGAGGGGAGGGGGCCCGAAAGTTCCTGCAGCTGCATCGGTGGGGGGCAAGTTTGGCACGGGACTAGCGAGAGTGAGAGGAGGAGGAGGAGGGATCGGCTTGGGTTTTGTTCGCATGCGGCTGCTGTGCAATGGCTAGCGGCGCTGCTTCGGGGACCGCGGCTTAGACTAAAGCTCCCGGCCAAGGTAAGCGCTGCTTCCCTTTCCATGGGGGGGAGGGGCGAGAGCGCTTTCTTCCCTCCCCCTCCATTTAAAAGTGTGGCAGGAGGCTGCGATCTGTTACTGCTTTTTTTGTGTGTGTGTGGATGTGTATGTTAAACTCCGAGTCGGATTCCCGGACGGTACCTTTAATCTAGGAGCTGCTTTGAAGTCCCTGGGACGGGTCGGACCTTACTGAGCTCAGCCTAAGCCCCCCAATACAGAATGTAATGGAATAAGAATCAAAAACAATGTTTTAAAACCAGACGTCTAGGTCCTTTGAAGGAAGCGGCGGTGTGTGAGTGAACTGACAGTAAGGTAGGCAGTAGGTGAAGTTTTATTTCTGTATTTTAATTTGGCTAACGACTTTTTCACTTGTAGCGCAAGGTGAGGATCAGGAGGGATTTTACTTGACTATTTTAGATGGGCACCATCCAACAGTTTTAAAGAACTAAAATGTAGGAGGCAGGTTTATTTTGGTACCTTTTTTTTTTATTATTGTTTGTGTACTTGTGCTAGTAACACTGGCTGTTCTTGACTTCCTGTTTGAAGTGAATCCGTAGGCTGGAGCAGGTTGCCTTGTCTATTGTTCTGTTAATTACCGTCAGGATCTCATTGCTTGAATACGCTCTGTGGGTACTTTGAGTGCTAGAGCCCCCCCCCCCCCCCCCAGTATTGACCAACTTCCTTGAATGTGTCCAGGGAGGGGTCATTTCCATTGGGTTTTGCACCCGCAAGTATTTTGAATGATAGCCGCCTGATTACATATAAGCATGGATGAAAAATATTAGATTAATGGGCCACGTAGAGGGATTACACTAGAAGTGAAGTTACTGAATATTTTTGAGTCTTGTAGTACAAAGAGATCGCGTGATAGATTTGCTGACATTGTTTTGTTTACTTTGATAATGCCGGTGGGAGTTTTTTGTTACACGTTTTTTTTCTCCTTGCAAGGCAGTTTTGGCTGAGGAGAGTAATTGGTGACGATAAAACCACTATCACGCTAGAATGCTCAATTATTTGATTTTCATTAAACGTGTTTCTAGTATAGGAGTTGATCGAGTTGGTTTCGCAAGTGCAGGTCAGCTAGGGAGTTTCTTGCGGTGCAGATAAGTTATGCCACTGCCTTGTTGTGCCCAGTATAATTAGTACTTACGGGTCTGTACCGACATCTTTAATGGGTTTAAGCTGTCTAGTGAGAGAGGCAAAGGCGCCCACCTTGAAAAGGGAGGAAGGAAGTTTGCTGGATTGTCAAGCATCCCAGAAGCTGTGTGCTGTGGTGGTAGTAGTGTTGTTTCAGCTCCGCTTATGTAAGTGGGCTGTGAGTTAGTTATGTGGTTTCCACTGTGAAAGTCATTGGGAATGCATCAACCTCCCTAAAAGGCTGCTTAACACAAGACTATCGCTACTTCAGGAAGCAAGTAACATAGTAGATGACGGCAGAAAAAGACCTGCACGGTCCATCCAGTCTGCCCAACAAGATAACTCCTATGTGCTACTTTTTTGTGTATACCCTACTTTGATTTACACCTGTGCTCTTCAGGGCACAGACCGTATAAGTCTGCCCAGCACTATCCCCGCCTCCCGACCACCAGCCCCGCCTCCCGATCTCGACTAGGTGAAAGCTTGACTCTTCAATCAGGCCTTTAATGGAAGAAGTAACTAACTTGTTAGTCTCACTCACAAACATAAGGAGTGACTCGGGCTTCACACATGCAGCAGGACATGTTTATCCACTCCTACCCTAGCTGAGATAACATTTAATCATCTCTCTGACCTCATGTGCAACTTTCTTTTAAATTAGTCACCTTATTTTCTAAATCTTCTTACTTTATTACCTAGCTATATATTCCATCTTTGCTTATACCTTACACTGCCTATTAAAATGTTCTATTACCTATTGTGTTGACATTGTAAGTAGTTTACTATGCCATACTTTTTATTGTTATTTGGATATTTTTACTGCTGGAATTGTCTATTGCTTATGTTTGATTTATTCTTACTGTACACCACCTTGGAAATCCAAATAAATAAATAGGTCAGTCTAGAGAATGTCCCCATCCCCGCAGGTTCTGTCTCCATTCCTGCCCTGTCTTTGCAGATTCTGTCCCCGTCGGCTCTGTCCTTATCTGAAGAAGCCTAGAACACTTATGATTTTATATTTAAATCTTTTTAATAAAGTATAAAAAGGAACAATATGCTGTTCAACTGTTTATAAATCACAACTTGAAAACTATAATAACCCCCCACCACCCTCTACCCTTCCAACCCCAACAACAGCTGACTTTTACTACCCCAAGGAACCCTAATCCACCCTGTTAAAATGTCCAGGGGTACAAAATACAACCCATTCTGTACGCCCTAAAGGGGAGAAATATACCCTATGAAGCACTGTTATGATTTTTTAAAATCTGTAGATGAATCATAGGTCATCAACAATCTTAGGATTCAGTCTAGCTCTCCTGTCTTCCACAGTCCTTCCTGCAATAGAAGATGTCTTCTTAGAAGATGAGCTGGTAGCAGGAATGTACAGGATTCCCCATGCAAACTTTGCTAGTTGTGGCCAGCACTTTTGCTTGTTTTTCCAAAAAATGAAAACTTCATCGCCTGCTTCCCTCGAATATAAATAACTGTTCATTTCATTAACAGCCCTTAAAATAGAGAATGACATGGGGGAAAAGTTTGTCTCCATCTCTGCACTGTCACTGTGGGATGTGGCCCTGGCCCTATCCCCACGGTTACCGTGGGTCCCCGTCTCCGTGTCATTCTCTAGTTCAGTCCATCTACAGAAACATCCTGCTGATAGTTTCTGACCCAGATACAAGTAAGCAAAACAAAATGTTTCCAAGCTTTATGCTTTGTTGAGGTGAGACTTTTTTTGCCTAGTTGTAACTGCTTCCTGGTCCTTTAGCTTTCTGGCTCAGCTGGACCTGCCTGCAGTGTATCTAAGATGCCATGAATCTTTTCATTTTAGTGTCTATTCCCTTTTCTATATAATTTGGTAAGTGTACGACTGCCTTATCCGTATATGCTATTGACCAATCAGTAGGTGTTGCTGTTGCATAATGGCTGATGTTCCCTTCCGGAACTATAGACCCTACCACCACAGTGCCCTTGGCCTTTGCCAATCTGAAGAGCTGTGAATTAGGGCCAAAACCAGTGTTCCTCTATGTGCATGTGAACGTAGGTTAGACAGGGAGCACACATTCCTAGCAGCTGCACACCCAAAGCTTTTGCTGGCTTTCTTTATTACTACTACTACTAATTTAGCATTTTTATAGCGCTACAAGGCATACGCAGCGCTGCACAAACATAGAAGAAAGACAGTCCCTGCTCAAAGAGCTTACAATCTAATAGATAAAAATAAAGTAATCAAATCAATTAATGTGTACAGGAAGGAGGATAGGTGGAGGCATGTGGTTACAAGTGGTTACGAGTCAAAAGCACACACACACACACAATTGTGACCAAAACAACAAAATTATGCCATCTACTGACAGTAAAACATCACTTAGCTTCTTTATTGTGAACATAGGCTACACCCCACACATCGAGTCGAGGCTGAGGACTTGTGCACAAAATGTTTTTCATGCGCATGTGGGCCAGCAAAAATTAGAGAGAACATTGGCTAAGACCCAAACAGAGGACTCCTTATGTGCTGTGCCCCTTCCCCCACCCCCTCCCCCAAGCAGAATAAGTTAATGAGTAACAAACCCACTAGAAACAGGTTTCTCATCTTATAAGGTGTCCGAGTGAAAGCACTGGTGATCATAGAATAGGTACAACATAGGAGAGCCAGCTGGCTCCAGTTTCATCCAATGTGTTTGATCCAGTCCTGGGTTTGCCCCACTGCAGTCTTGCTTTTTCTTAGAGAATACAGTAGGGAAATCATAAGTACAAGTCCTTGCATGCTATGTTGTAAAACCATGAACAAGTCCGGTTGGGCGAATCTTGAGCCAGTTGGCAATAGTTCATTTTGTTTATTAATTTGATATACTGCTGCTTTCGAGCATGAGTCGGGGCAGTTTACATACAGTTAATTAGATGTGAGCCCTCCAAGAACAGAGAAGTACCCAGTGTACCTGAATGTAACTCACCTTGAGCTACTACTGAAAAAGGTGTGAGCAAAAGCTAAATAAATTAAATTGTGCAGGTGCTTGTACTGTCCCTGATGGGCTCACTAAGTAGTATAATGTACCTGGGGTGACTTGCCCAGGGTCACATGAAGCTGCAGAGGGAATCAAACCCAGTTCCACAACCCACTACAGTAACCATTATGCCACTACGCCACATGTGATGTACAGGATGGTCAGCAGCAGACCTGTTTGAGGGCTGTGAGAACTGGAGTTCAGAATGGGAGGAGCATCCTCGGGCTCATGACCACATTATCGGATAGTAGAGATGCGTTCACTTGTAAGGACACTGACCATGCCATTGACACTGCTCATGTCGTTTGCTGCCTGAAATGACAAGAAGTGGAGGAGTGGCCTAGTGGTTAGAGCACCTGTCTTGTAATCCAGAGGTGGCCGGTTCAAACCCCACTGCTGCTCCTTGTGATCTTGGGCAAGTCACTTAACCCTCCCATTGCCTCAGGTACAAGCTTGGATTGTGAGCCCTCCTGGGACAGAGAAATATCCAGTGTAGACCTGAATGTAACTCACCTTGAGCTACCAGTGAAAAAGGTGTGAGCAAAATCTAAATAAATAAATAAGAAGAAACCTGAAATTTTTGTTTTATTCCCCTGTGCCATAAATACTGCATACTCCTGACAATATCGGCCTCGAAATCCACCTGTGAATGACATGGGAAACTAAACAAAAGGAAAATACTTATTTTGGCTGCATACCCACTATCAGGGAACATTATTTGGGTTTTGGACGACACCTTTTCACCTGTATTTCAGGTATGCTAGGTATTTTGCTGTCCCTGAAGGGCTCACAATATAAATTTGGATTTGAAGCAACAGAAGGTTATTTGACTTGCTCAAGGCCACCAGGGGCCGCACTGAGATTTGAACTGGGCTTTCCTGGTTTACAGCCCTTCTGCTGTAACCATTAGGCTATTTGCCACAGGCAGAGATTGTCACAGGGGCAGTAGCACTCTCTCCGTGGCTGTTCCCTAGGGGCCAAGAATGTGACTATGAAAGTGATTTTTCATACAGGCATGCAGACCGAGGTAGCCAGGAGAAAGTGAGGGCTCACAAAGAGACAAAGGAGCTTAGAAAATCATCTGGACTGTGACATGCCAGCTGGCCTGTATTGTCTGCTGCAGTGCCGCTGAGCAGCTGTGCCTTTTAGCTTAGCACGTGGATTTGAATAGTACAAACCATGGCTAGACCGGCCCTTACTCCTTGGGATCCTTCAATATCCACTGAAGTGTGTTTTGTTTTGTTTGTGAAAGCCACTTATTAGAAGACAACTTTTGCAAAAGAGCCAGCTAGGTGATAACCAAACTGGCCAAAGATTAAGATTTCACTAGTCAAGTCTTATTGTTGTAAAATGGTACAGCCTTCTTGTCACCTTTCTGCTGTGCCTGAATTAACTCAGCACCTTTGGTGATAGATTCAGTATCTCCAAAAGATTCATAGGCCGATGCTCAAAACCTAATTCCGGTGTTAGAGGGATTAGCGCCGGCGTTATTAGCACAGGAAGAAAAGTGTGCCAAAGATGAATGCAAATTGCATTTAAATGTAGACAAACGGATGTAAATGAGGTCATTAGCTATTCCCTCCCAATGCTCAGAGAACAGTTCAATAAACAAACCCTACCCTAATATCGGGAACCTACTGCCAGCTCTTGAGATCGTGTTGAGGGGTTATAAGAGAAGATTTCTCATGATTTTCTTTTTAAAACTTCTTTTGGAAGAGGAAGGAAGCTTGTGCAGGCCTCTGAACACCGGTGGTGAGGAACAAAGGTGTGCGAGTCTGAACAAAACGAAAACTGGAAGCACACTTTGGCATCTGTTTTCTGTGCTTAAATGTGAGCTTTTCAAGTGAAAACAAATTATTATTTTTTTTGTTTGAAAAGCTTATATTTAAGGAGCAGAAGAACGGTAGTAATGTGTGCTTGCACTTCCGGGTTTCAATGGGCATGCAGACAACGGCTTTGCTTACCGCAGAACTCTTGTGTGAATAAGCCAGGCACATTCCTCCCCCTTAACACAGCTCACATATAATTTGCATGCTGTTAACGTCGCGCATCGGGAAGTTATTTTTGTGCGCTGTTCCCTGTTGCGCCTGAGTTCTGAGCTTCGGCCCGTCATTTTCTAAGTTTCGAAAATCAACTTGCTGGGAAAAAAAGATCCATTTAAACACGGCACTTAATGAAGCCTGTATGTTTTGAGATTAGTTTTCCTGTACATGCTTGGTATTGTACTGTGTTTTTAAGGATCAGTTTTTATTTTTTTATTATTGGAGTTTCACAAATTATGACACACAAAAAAAAAACCCAATCTTTGTAACATATATTGTAAATGTCAGCAGATAAAGACCTGCACGGTCCATCCAGTCTGCCCAACGAGGAGGTCAGAGTTGAATCTGGCACTCTGCTCAGGTTCTATTTCTTCATGATTAAACACTGGAATACTTAATCTCTGTCTTTTCCTGCCAATTTTGGGGCATAGACCGTAGAAGTCTGCCTGGCACCGGTCCTATTTCCCAACTACCGGACCTGCCGTTGAAGCCCACTCTAGCCTTGATCCTGATCTGTTTTGTCATTTAAGGGACCCAGACCGAAGAAGTCTGCCTGGCATTAGTCTTGCTTCCCAACCTCTTAAGCTGGTATCAAAGCTCACTCCAGTTATGAGGCCATTTAAGGCTATGTAGAAAGAGTTATTTGGTTTCCAGTGTCTTCAACAAGATCTAACTGCAGCAAATTTGGCAGTTTGTAGATGTAAGGACATATGCTACCCAAGGAAGGGAGAACTGGGAAATAAGTGTCTGAACCTACTTTTCTAAGCCTTATTCCCATAGCTACAAAATGAGTGTGTGTGTCAGGGGCATAGCCAGACTTCAATGATAGGGGGGTCCAGAGCCGAGGTGAGGGGGCACATTTTAGCCCCCCCCACCGCCAGCCATTGCCGACACTGACCCCCCCCGAACGCCCGCCTGCCATTGCCGACACCTCCAACAACTTTGCCCCCCCCCCGCCGACGACCCTCTTGACCCCCCCCGCCCACCGTCGCCGTTGCCCACCTTTGTTGGCGGGGGGCCCCAACCCTCGCCAGCCGAAGTCTTTTTCCTTCATTTGGTTTCTGACTGAGTCTGAAGTCCTGCACGTACAGCGTGCAGGACATCAGACTCACAGAAACAGAATGAAGCCTTGCAATCTGCAGGGCTTCGTTCTGTTTCTGTGAGTCTGACGTCCTGCACGTTGTACGTGCAGGACGTCAGAGTCAGAAACCAAACGAAGGAAGAAGACTCAGCTGGCGGGGGTTGGGGTCCCCCACCAGCAAAGGTAGCAGGCGGCGGGAGGGGGTGGGATTTGAGAGGGTCACCGGCAGGGGGGTCCAGGGCCAAATCTACAGGGACCCAGGCCCCCATGGCCCCATAGCAGCTACGCCCCTGGTGTGTGTGTGTGTGTGTGTGTTTGTTTTTATTGTGCTTTTTAAAATAAATTTATAAAGCACTCAGAGGTTTTTCCTGGATGAGCGGTATATTGAGTGTTTATAGAGGATCAGTGGTCTTTCTTGGGGGGGGGGAAGTTTCTGCATGTGTTTTATCTGAGGTTTTGTCTTCCTAGTAGAGAAGACACATTTTAGTGAAAAGGAGGGTCAGAGAGCGGATTTCAGGAAGCAGGGACAGGAAAGGATTGTAGAGCTTGGCAGTTGGTGTGGATTGGTAAACTGGATAGGCCATCTGGTCTTTTTCTGTTATTATCTCAGTTACTTTGTTTAAATACCTTTCTCAGTATTCACACTAATGCAGGGCTGTTTACAACTGTCGTGGAAACTGTATTCTAAATAAATGTGCATGAAATTAATTTGAATAGATTGTCTTCTGACATGCATATTTGTATTTGCGCACACTTTTTTTCAGTAGTAGCTCAAGGCAGTGACGATCCTAGGTTGGCGGCCACCCGGGGCAGATCGCCGATGCGCATCCCCGTAGATATGGCCCTGGACCCCCCTGCCGACGACCCTCTCAAACCCCCCCCCCCCGCCGCCAACCCTCCCCTGCCTACCTTTGCTGGCGGGGGACCCCAACCCCCGCCAGCCAAGGTCCTCTTCTTCCTTCTTTCTTTTTCTGAGTCTGACGTCCTGCACGTTGTACATGCAGGACGTCAGACTCGGAAACAGGAAGAAGAAGAAGAGGACCTTGGCTGGCGGGGGTTGGGGTCCCCTGCCAGCAAAGGTAGGCAGCGGAGGGGGAGGGTTGGCGGCGGGAAGGGGGGTCGAGAGGGTTGTCGGCAGGGGGGAGTGAAAGTTGGTGGTGGTGGGGGGGGGGGTGCCGGCAATGGTGGGGGGGTCTAAAATGTGCCCCCTCCCCTCGGGCTCTGGACCCCCCTCCTGCCAAGGTCTGGCTATGCCCCTTACTCAGGCACAAGCAGCAGGTGGTCTTCCCAGTCGGGCAGTCTCAGGCAGCGATGCCACAGATTAACGAGCCTTCATCGGGTGGCAGGGCTCGGAGCCAGCTGAGGGCTGTTACAGAGGTTGAGGAGATAACAGCGCGTGTGCCAGCTAAGCTGATAACACCTTCAAGGAAGGGATCTTTATACCTTTTTTAGTGCCAGTTGATCTGGAGCTTGACGACCTAAATTTCCAGTAGTGACGTCCATGCTGATAAAAATTTAACAGTTTGTTGTTATTGTCCAGTTGTTTAGCCTTTTGTCAGACTGGATGACTCCTTTAGGCACCTCGAGACCTTCACACAGTACCAAGCCTCTGCGTTAAGTCTGAAAATAGTCAGGTCTGTAAAAGTCAGGTTCATATTGCAGTCTAGTGGTGAATTGTAATGCCTTATGCAGGGTTTTAGCCTTACAGTGTACTCTGAGCACTGGGGGGAATAGCAAATGACCTCGTCAACATATGTTTGACTACAATTAAATACAATTTGTGGCCATCTTTGGCACGCACATTGTTTCTTGCTCTGAAACCCTCTGAACAGTCTGTGCAGATTAACGCCGGTTCTAGTCGGTTCTGAGCATTGAGGGAGTGGCCTAACGGTTGGTGCAGTGGGCTTTGATCCTGGCAACCTGGGTTCTATTCTCACTGCATCTTCTTGTGACCTTGGACATCAAACCCTCTGTTGTCTCACATACAATACATAGATTGTGAGCCCTCTAGGGACAGAGAAAGTACCTGCAAATAATCTGTGATTATACTTCGCCTTGACCTTGACTGTTAAGTGGATTATAAATGCAGATAGAATAGTGCAGCCAGTCAGGTTTTCAGGATACCCACAATGAATACGTGTGACAGATTTGCACGGGTTAACGGGATCCATTTGTAATGGATCTGTATCATGAACGGTATGTCCCGAGGACCACTTAGAGAACCACTGGAATAATGCAAATACCCTGAAGTGTTTTTTTTTTTTTTAATTTATGCTGTTAAGAGATTCACTGCAGTGGTTAGTTTAGAAATAAAGATGCAGTGTAGAAGTGAGTAGATCGACCAGCAGAGCCTGTCTGTCATTGCCACAGCCTCAAGGTGAGGTTTTGGAAACCAAGGATAAAGCTGGAGATGAAAGGGGCTCTGCAGTGTTCCAGTAGGAAGGGAAAATGAGCAGCTTGTATGAGCTTTGTGGTCTTTACTGTCATATTACATATTTTACAGTTCAGACTTGTCAGGACTTCCCATGAACCTGCTGGCACTCTGCCCTTGTATATACAGTAGGAGTAGCCTAATGATTAGTGCAGTGGGCTGAGAACCAGGGGAACTGGGTTTAAGTCCCACAGCAGCTCCCTGGGCAAGTCACTTAACCCTTCATTGCCCCAGGTACAATTAAAAAAAAAACTTGATCGGAAACCCACTAGGGAAAGAGAAAATGCCTGCATGTAATATATATGTAAACTGCTGTGGTTGTTTCCACAGAAAGGAGGTATATCAAATCCATGACCCTTTACCTTGAAGGCAGTTTTAGATACCCATCAGGTGACTGTAAAACCATCCTGTGAATTTCCTTCAGGACAGGCTAGCTGTGGGTGAGGTTTTAAATGGTTAAAGCTATCAAAGATTCCAGCCTGAGGGTGAACTAGGAAGTTATTGAACACTAGTAAAAAAGGCCCGTTTCTGGAACGAATGAAACGGGCGCTAGCAAGGTTTTCCTGGGAGTGTGTATGTTTGAGAGAGAGAGCCAGAGCGAATGTGCGGGCGTGTGACAGAGTGAGACTGTCTGTGTGAGAATGAGAGTGTGTGACAGGACCCCCTCCCTCCCCTGTTCCTAATGCCCCTCACCCCGTTCCCTCCCCTCCTTTTCCTCCTCCTTCCCACACTTTGGGTTCCTTAAGGCTTTCAAAAGTCTATGTACCCCCGTGGCCCTAACGCCCAGTATCCGGATACCCCACCGCTTTCCTCCTCACCCCTCCCCCAAGATGTAATACTTTCACGTACTTCATTTTTTAAAAAAAAGTGTCCTATCTACCCTGTGTACAAATGCCTGGCATTCAGATTGTGTTCCTCTCGTAAATTTTCATTTCTTTCATTCATTCATTCATTCATTCAGAACTTGCCCCCCCCCCCCCCAACACTTTTGGTTCCTTCAGTCTTTTAAAACTGTCCTATGTACCCTGTGTGCTAATGGCCAGCATTGAGATTGTTTTCCTGTCCTAAATTTGCATGTCTTTGTCATTCACAACTCCCCCCCTCCCCCTTCTCCAGTTTAACACTTTCGTTTCCTTCAGTCTTTTAAAACTCTCCTATCTACCCTGTGTCCTAATGGCCAGCATTCAGATTGTTCCCAAATGTTCATGTCTTTCAGTGGTTCAGAACTCCCCCCCCCCCCTCCCCCCATTTAACACTTTCGGTTCCTTCAGTCTTTTAAAACTCTCCTATCAACCCTGTGTCCTAATGGCCAGCACTCAGATTGTTTTGCTTTGCCAAATTGTCTGTCACTGATGTCACTGAGGTCAGAGCATGCCTGCCTAGCAGACCACTTCCGGCAGGCACGGTCCCAAGCACATCCTGTTGGAGGTGAGAATTATTATATAGGAGGATGGTTTATATACTAGCCCAGCACATTTTTGCCACATGGGTCAAATACATTTTAAAATTGGTTAAATGTTAAGTGTCAGACCAAAAAAATAGGTGCTATTTTTTTAATCCAAATTTTTCATCAGGGAACTATCTTGATCGGTGAGAAATCATCACCCCAGTTCACTATCATTTCAGCCAAATTTGCTGTATTAACATAGGAGTCAGGAGGCCCAAGAATTAAAACCATCAAACAAATGTGACAGACAAAACACACACACAAAACAGGCTGCAGTGCAATTATGTTTCAACGAAAAATGAGTTGGCCTTTAGGGGAAATATCAAACCTGTTAACTGCTGATAAATAAAACACAAAATCTTGCTATTTTTTTCAGGTAGGGGAGGCACTGCTTAGGCTCAGCAATTCTTCTCTTCACCTACTGTGGTTGTTTGAACCTTGGCATACACTTAACAGGCCTGTGTTGCATTTGAGAGGAAGAGGGAAGAGCCTTTGAATTCTTTTTGCAGGGAAATGGAAATAGGCTTTCAGCTAGAGCAGAGGCTTTGGGAAGAAGCAAGTTTTCATACTGTTTTTCAGTCAGCCGTCCACCGCTGTTTCTCTTTCAGCAATTTTCCCTTTTACCACTTCCTGTCCTCAAGCCAGCATGAGAGAGCACCCTAGAGAAATTCTGACTTACCACTTTCTAGCAAGGTTGTGGCGTATCGTCCCAGCCTGATAAGTTATTATCTGGATTATTCAAAAGGTGAGTCAGTAAAAGGTATCGGCCTTTCTATTTTTAACTTTTAATTTTGTAAATTTCCTTGCTTCCTCCAAGGATCAAAAGGCAGTATGTCAAATCCCTAAATAAACTAAACCAAACTAAGAATTCATTTGGGAAAGGAGAATCTCCTCTCAAAAACTTCCCTCATCTTGCCTGATGCTGGCCTTATGCAGTGATGTGGAAACTGGGGAAGGGGGGGGGGGGTACTGATGCACAAAACTACTGCCAGTATTAACATGGGGTTAATGCCAGGTTTGTGTGCATGTGGTACGCTGAATGCTCCAGTGGTTTTAGCGCAGATTGCGTTAAAATGCTTGTTAATGTAGTTATTACCCAGCCTGCAGCCATGGTAAAAAAAAAAAAGTTTCTCTTGTGGATTTAACGCGGGGAAACTTTATGCCAGGTCACAGGAAGAGGGGGTGGAGAGGAGTGGGTGTCTAGCATCACCCCTTCTCTCCCTCAAACCCAATTACCCAGCCCTGGAATGCTTCCTGCCCCCCCCCCCTCCAAGCCAAGCTGAGCCTGGCCTAACCCGGCCCCCCCTTCCTCTAATAAAAGAAAATACTCTGGTGGTCTA
The DNA here is from genome assembly GCF_901765095.1 of Microcaecilia unicolor. Lineage (NCBI taxonomy): Eukaryota > Metazoa > Chordata > Amphibia > Gymnophiona > Siphonopidae > Microcaecilia > Microcaecilia unicolor. The sequence goes on along the minus strand of NC_044032.1, from coordinate 245,200,138 downwards.
ATGGCCCACCTCCCGACTTGATCTAACCCATAGTGAGCATCGGCCTCCACACTCCAATTAAAAAAAATGCCCTGGTGATCCAGTGCCCCCCCTCCCCAGCCCTCTCCCCTCCTTCCAGTCACAAATTGCCTTGGTAGTCTAGTGGAAGCCCCCCTCCCCCCCCCAGAGGCCCCCATACCTTGTAGAAGGCAGGAGTGATGCTCACTCACTCTGCCTCTGGGCACCATCATTTTCAAAATGGTGCCCTGCGTGATGCATTTTGGGATGCACTGGGTGGGGCTGGGCTGATTTACTATATAAGATAGAAAGTGCATACTAGGATGCACTGCGTGGGGTGCTGCCATTTTAAAGATGACAGTGCCTGGAGGCAGGAGCAAGTACGTGTCGCTCCTGCCTCATATGAGGTATGAGGGTAGGGGGTGGACCTTTTTAGACTGAGGAGGAGAAGGGACACACTCAACCACTAGGGCATTTTTTTTTTTTAGGAAGGGGGGGCAGTCGGTCATGTGGGAGCAGGGTGGGCTCTGCTGGACACAGGGATATATATATATTTTTTTTGGGGGGGGGAGAGAGGGCTGGAAGAAATGTCAAGTTGGGGGAAAGGGGCCGATGCATGCCGTTTGGCATGCTTTTTGTGTGTGTGTGTGTGTGTGTGTTTTTTAATGCCATCTATTCTGTCAGTATGTGAGCCAATCACTGCTCAGGCACTGACCAGAAAGTTGACATTTTGTGCTAAGCTGCAGATTGCTGCTGCAATTTTTAACATGGTAGTAATTTTGCATGCTCATTAGTTGGAGCATGCCCCAGCTATTTTTTTATTTTTGTGTTCTAGTTTTGCGGTAGAAAAGGACTCGACTACGAGCCTTTGAGCATCCGCTTCTGGGAATGTGAATGATCTGGCATAATAAGAACAGTGTTGGGCAGGTGCGTTAGCTTTTTCTTTTTTGTTTTGTTTAGATTGGAATACAAATATAAAAGCTTTGGGCTTGTAAATCTTGGTTAGATCACAGGAAACAAAATCAGTCGTCACCTTACAAATTATATAAGGTTCTGTGTCCACTTTTAGGTGACTATGACATGGAACTTTTTAACTCTAAAGTGATGAAATGTTGGACTCGGTTGGGAGTGGAGCCCAACAAGTTACATGAATGAAGAGAGTGAGGTGGAGGGAGTACAGCCTCAAAAGTATCTTTACTGCTGCTTTACTGCATTTGTGTGCAGATGTGGAGATTTTGAGTGCTTATGGGAAGTGAGTGAATAGATCATTACCAGTAACTGAAGTCTACTACTACTACTTATCACTTCTATAGCACTACAAGGCATACGCATCGCTGTACACCAAACATGAAAAGACAGTCCCTGCTCAAAGAGCTCACAATCTAAGTAGGACAGACAGAAAACTAAGAGGTAAGGGAATTAAAGAGGTGGGGATAAAAGGGTACAGGGTGAGTGAGTAGTGGATAGAAGTCAAGTCTAGCTGATGGTGCTACTGCTCACAAGTTTCAACTCTTGGGGGCCCTTTTACTAAGCTGCGTCGGTGCCTACGCATGCCCAACGTGGGTCAATTTTGAGTTACCACCCGGCTACCGCATGGCCCTTTCAGGAATTTCATTTTTGAAGTGCGTTGGAAAATTTTTTATTTTCTGGCGCGTGGCAGAAACTGGGCAGTAATCATCATTGTACGCACGTAGACGATTACCGCACGGTTAATGCGTGAGACCTTACTGCTAAGTCAGTGGCTGGCTGTAAGGTCTCGGACCCAAAATGGATGCGTGGCAATTTTTATTTTGCTGCATGTTTATTTTTAGCAAAAATTAAAAAAAAAAAAAGGCTTTTTTTAACATGCGCCTACACCAGTGTAGCCCATTTTTTCGGCGCACCTTAGTAAAAGGGCCCCTTAATGTAGCACCAGCTTTTCATCAACTGCATTGGCTTCCGATTTCTTTCCAGTCATAGTTCAAGATTCTTACACACGGTTCTGCATTTTGGTAGTCCTTCATCTCTCTCCTCTGTCACTATTTTGTACACGCCAGCTCGTACCCTTCATTCTTTAGACGGTGACGGTCTTGTCCTTCCCTCCCCTCATAATGCGCACTATGAATCTACCAGGTCTGCTACTTTCGTTTTCCTGGCCCCCGAAACTCTGGAATGACCTCCAATTCGTTCTAAGCTATCTTTTCTTCAATTTAGATCGTCCCTTAAAAGACTGTTTTTTTCAGTTTAGCATTTGGAACCACTCTGAGCTAAGTAGACTAGTAGTAATTGTGAAAATGGAAGCAGAAGTATTTGTTAGGCTCTAGGTTTTAATTTTATTTTAGCCTTATAAAGCTAATTTAGTTTTATTTATTGTTTTGTAGTATGATTTGTACGAGATTGACTTTCTCTATGGTGTGTGAATCTTGGCTATGATTTATGGATTTCTTTTCTCTTGTAATTGATTTTTGTGTCATTTTTAAACCCCCTTTGACCTTAGTAATGTAAAGGCAGTATATCAAATTCTGCAATAAACATAAACACGCGTACAGTGCATTGCAAGGTTTTCACACCCCTCTCCATTTTTCACCTTCTGCTGTCTCAAAAATACTATTCAAAATGCATTAAAACAAGGATTTGTTTCCCTATCTACACTCTAAACTTTTAAAGTGAGAGAACGTTTACAGAAATATTCAAAAAGTAATTAAGAAACAGTCTTGATTGCGTAAATATTCACATCCTTTGTCTTAGCAGACCCAAATTATTTCAGTTTCCAAAAATTGCCTTAACAAGGCCCGTAATAAGTTAAATAGACTCCCACCTGTGTCCAGTCAAAATAGCTTAACTGATTCAACTATGCCTGGATGAAGAATCAAGCTCTTTGTTGTATGAAATGTATCTGAAGCAAGTTCTAAACACGCTGAATACAGCAGCAGGAAAACTCCAGGATAAGTTTAAAGAAAATGTTTATATGCCTTGAGGTACTGATTGTTCCAGATAAATGGCATTAAGATTTATTAAAATTGGACCTCTCGGGGGGTGTACAGTCTGATCTACCTACACTGGGGAGGGGAATGAATGGAAGATGGCTTTTAACTAGGGCTGCGCATTTTGTGCATTAATAATGCAGTTAACACGTTAAGAAGTTTAACTCGCGTTAAGTAGGAGGAAATATATTTTTCAGTTAACGAATGGTTATGCCAGTGGTTCCCAAACCTGGTTCTGGAGACATCAGGTTTCCAGGATATCCACAGTGAATATTCATGAGAGAGATCTGCATGCAGTGGAGGTAATTCATGCAAATCTCTCTCATAAATATTCTTTGTGGATATCCTGAAAACCTGACTGGCTGGGGTGCCTCCAGGACCAGGTTTGGCAACCACTGGGTTAAGCTCTGGAACTCTTTGCTAACAGCAGTTAGTTTGTACGTTCAGGTTGAAAGTTTGGAATCAGTAAAACAAAATCATACTGTAATGCATTTTTAATTTTTTTGTAATGTGTATACACACACTTTGTGTACTTCTTTTGTTTATCATGTTGACAGACTTATTCAAAACTAATTCTGCATGATGCTGGTAAGGATACGGTGTATGTAGCAGGTGCGTAGCCAGACTTCGGCGGGAGGGGGGTCCAGAGCCCGAGGTGAGGGGGCACATTTTAGCCCCCCCCGCCACCACCAACAACTTTGAAGACCCTCCTCCTGCCGACAACCCTCTTGACCCCCCCCCCCCCCGCTGCTGTTGTCGCCTACCTTTGCTGGCGGGGGACCCCAATCCCCGCCAGCTGAGGTCCTCTTCTTCCCGCAAAGGCTTCGTTCTGTTTTTGACGTCCTGTTTCTGTGAGTCTGACGTCAAAAACAGAACGAAGCCTTTGCGGGAAGAAGAGGACCTTGGCTGGCGGGGATTGGGGTCCCCCGCCAGCAAAGGTAGCCCACGGCGACGGCGGGGGAGGGTTGGCGGCGGGAGGGGGGGTCGAGAGGGTCATCGGCAGGAGGGTCCAAGGCCAAATCTACCTCCCTCTGATCCCTAGAAATTTTGAAAGGGGATAGGGGGGTAGACTGGGAGATTTGTGCCACATTCCTTTTTTTTCCCCCATTTGTTCCAAGCAGTTTCCTCTCTATTCTTCAAATTCCCTGCCTAAATAGTAACCTAGTAGATGATGACATTTGGTGGCCAAAGTGCCCCATCTATTCTGCCCAGAAAGGTGGTTGGGAGCCTGCCAGATGTCATTTTATTTTCCCTTTTTTATATTCATTTTTTTTTTAAATTTTACATAGGCTTTCAGGGAGAAGCAGTGGCGGCCATTTTAGAAAGGCTATTTGCAGTGTATAAACTGTCACTTAAATGTTTATTTTGGATAAACATCTACATTTCCATTTTACAAAGCTGGGATATGACTATCTAAAACCTAAATGCATGCAAATGGCAAGGGAACATGGTCGAGGTAGGTTTTGGGCAGGACTGGGGCATTCCTAGAGGATACATTTATTCCCCACTTCAGAAGGGGAATAAATGTCCATGTCTTAATAGATCAACATTAGGGTTTACACCTGCTATCAAGGATGTTTAGGTGTTGGCATACTGCTCCATTTGACCAGCACTCCACTATAGGAGGTTGCTCCCTTTAAGTTCCCCAGTGGTTTTTGCCGCCAGTCCCCCAGCAAAACTGGCAAGGGCTACTGATTTCTGTGGCAATGTCAGGAAAATATATAGCAACATAATAAATGACGGCAGATCAAGGGTGTAGCCAGACCTTGAGATGGGAGGGGCCAGAGTTCAAAGTGCAGGGCGGGGCACCTTTTGTTCCGCCGCTCCCCACCCACTGCCGCCGCACATACCTTGGCTGGCGGGGGTCTTCAACTCCCGCCAAATGAAGGCTTTGTCCAACGCTTGTCTCCGGTGCCGCCACATTGCCTGCCCTGTTTTCTCTACCTCTCGTGCCCAGGTTGCTTGTTTTAATTAAATTGAGCATGCGCATATGCTCAGTTTTTAACTAAAACATACATAGTAACATAGTAGATGACGGCAGAAAAAGACCTGCACGGTCCATCCAGTCTGCCCAACAAGATAACTCATATTTGCTGCTTTTTGTGTATACCCCACTTTGATTTGTACCTATGCTCTTCAGGGCACAGACCGTATAAGTCTGCCCCGCACTATCCCCGCCTCCCAACCACCAGCCCCACCTCCCAACCACCGGCTCTGGCACAGGCACAAACCGTATAAGTCTGCCCAGCACTATCCTCACCTCCCCAGCCCTGCCTCCCAACCCCGGCTCTGGCACAGACCGTATAAGTCTGCCCAGCCCTATCCCCACCTCCCAACCACCAGCCCCGCCTCCCGATCTTGACTAAGCTCCTGAGGATCCATTCCTTCGGCACAGGATTCCTTTATGCTTATCCCACGCATGTTTGAATTCCGTTACCGTTTTCATTTCCACCACCTCCTGGTCTGTGAGGGGAAGAGAGGGCAGGCAATGCGGCTCCGGAGACCAGCGCTGGATGAAGGCTTCAGCTGGCGGGGGTTGGGGACCCCCACCAGCCAAACCAGGGGCCCAGGCCCCCGTGGTCCCACGTAGTTATGCCACTGCGGCAGATAAAGACCTTCATGGTCTATCCAGTCTGCTCAGCGATCGCATTCATAATCAATTCATGACTGAACCAACAATCCAATAGCATTACTAGCATTGTACTCACTACATACCCCTTTAAGATGTCTTTCCCTCCCCCACACTCATAGCATACGATATGAATGTGGTATAAAATATGCATACTTGATCCTGATCCAACTTTTATTTTCGGGACTCAGACTGTAGAAGTCTGTCCGTCACCGGCCTTACTTCCCAACTACTGGAGTTGCCATCGAAGCCCACTCCTGCCCATCATAACTGAACTCATAGCTATTGATATGTTAAATTTTGTTTATAATGCCATTCTCTTTCGATTTAGGGATCCTTTTATTCCACATATTTTAAAATTTTGTCATCGTTTTTGTCTTCACTTCTACTGGGAGGGTGGCATTCCAGGTATCCATGTCTATTTCTAAACTGGCAAAGATAAAGCTGTATATGCCATTACATAATGGTAGGTTTCAATTTATTGTTTTCAAGTTTATCTTTACAATTATGCTGTTAACATTATAAGTTTTATGTTAACTGTACTGGGTGAGTCTCTTCATAAAGGCAGTTAGTAAATCTCAAATAAAAAAGTAAATTAAATAAATTAAAAAAAATAATGCATATATTTTTTTATGTACCATCAATATCCAAAAGCTAAAGATGGTTTACATATCAAACATATAAATTGCGAGTGACCGTACTTACCCGCAAATGCGCAGTAGAGACTTCCCTCTCTGTCCCGCCCCCGCGTCAATACGTGATGATGGGGGCGGGACAGAGAGGGAAACCACGACGGGGAGGGAGGGAACCGCCCAGGTCGCCACCCCTCCACCCGGCCGGGGCCCTCTCTTCGCTATTCAACTTACATCGCCGCAGCACGCAGATCAGCTGAGCTGCCGTGGCCTTCCTTCCCTGCCTGTGTTCTGCCCTCGCCGACGTTACGTCACACAAGGGCGGGACACAGGCAGAGAAGGCAGGCCGATGGGAGCTGATCTGCCTGCTGCGGCGACTCCGGGGAGGGCGGGGGGTACCGGTAGCGGCGACCTCGGGAGGGGGGAGGGGCCTTGGAAAACCCCCATTCCAATACTAGCCCATTTTAACGGGCTCAACGGCTAGTAAAGCTAGATTCTACATATGGTGCTTGAAAATTCCATGCAGAAAAAAATATATGCCTAGGCATATTCTGTATAGCATTCCTAAATTTTATAGGATAGGCTTAAATTTTTGTGTGGTATATAGAATTACGCAGAGTGCCTCTCCGTGTGACCAAGTTTAGTTGCGGCCATTTACGCAATATTTGTAAATCCTAATGCCTAAATTAGGGGCTGAGTGGGTGTATTTTATAACAACGCACACAGATTTTAGAAATGGCCATGCCCCTTTTCAATTATGCGACTTAGAATTTAGGCGCACCATGTTACAGAATACGCTTAGCAAGTTGCGCGCGAAAATCTTAATGCCAGTTAGTGCTGATAATTGCTTATTAACATCCAATTAACAGCGCTGATTAGTTAAACAGTTAAGTTACGCACTTAGAATATGCTTCTGTTTAGAATATGCTTCTGTTTCTGCGCAGACATTAAGGCTCGTTTATATAGAATCCCGGAAATAACTTCCAATAAAATTTAAATATACACCACAATGCTATAAAATGATTAAGAACATACTTACATATTTTTGAAATAACCCGAGTTTTTAAGAATTTAGAAAAATGTTTACAATGTGAGCCAAACTTTAATTTCATAGGGAGAGAATTTCATTATTGTGGAGCTGCTGCAAAAAAATAAACTTTTCAAGTTGAGAGTAAGCATATGTTTGAAAAGAATGATAAATCCAATTTATTTATACGAAGCTGTCTACCCGTTCTGCCAGTAGAACGTAGACAAAAAATTGTCCAAATTGGGCTTATCGCATATAAAACCTAAAAAAAAAAAAAAAACCTAGACTTAACCTTAAACAATATGATCTTTACCAGGCATTCAATGCAAAGACATCAACAGTGCAGTAATCTTTTCAAACTTTGATCTATTCAGTATAAGTCTAGCTACCATATTTTGAATTAGCTGTAATCAAGGTAATGAATTGGGCATTATTCCTAAATATAAAACATTACAATAGTGTATAAAAGAAAAGACCAACTCCTAGGATAGTTTTTGTAGATCATAAGATATAGATGACAGTTCTTGGACATCCACTTAAGGTTGAATTTAACAAAATCCTCAAATTCTGAACAGTTATCTATAGAAGTATAAAATTTCTATCAAGCTCTTAACGTGGAAGAGGGGGCTTTCTCCCCACTACCCATAAAGTTATAGTTTTCCGGTATATTGGCTCTCATCCATTGGGATATTTTTAAGAAACAGTCATTGACAAAATACGTGTTTATTTGCAGGTTTTCAACTTGCTAAAATTTTTTTTTACATTTATTTTTCTAAAATTGATGTTTGTGGTGCCTGCACTCAACACATAAATGCCCATTTCTCTTGTATAGTAGAGCAGCCTTTACTTCAGCAGATTCTGCTCGAAAATGCTACTGAACTTGAGACATCCTGACCTGGATGTCTCGGTTTCAATTTATTTCTGTCTAAACTGGGGCTGCATGTATTCTACGTAGCTTTTGTGGAATTGGAGCTCATATGGAGGGCACATCATCCATCCAGACAAATTCATTAAAAAACCAAACACCATTAGCTTTTCTGCTGAGCTGTGTATGTGCTGTATTGGGCCAAACAAAAGCTCACCGAATCTTGCACCTAGGCTCTGATGGTGACCAATCCCAGGTCACAAGTACACAGCAGGATCTCAGAGAGTAGATCAGAAAGCAATAGATCATGAAAAACAATCCCCCTCTCTTTCTGATGGAACATGGAAATACTTTTAAAACAAATAGGAGGAAATATTTTTTTTACTCAACGAATAGTTAACCTCTGGAACTCTTTGCCGGAGGATGTAGTAACGGCAGTTAGCGTATCTAGGTTTAAAAACCGTTTGGACAAGTTCCTGGAGGAAAAGTCCATAGTCTGCTATTGAGACAGACATGGGGAAGCCACTGCTTGCCCCGGGATTGGTAGCATGGAATGTTGCCACTATTTGGGTTTCTGCCAGGTACTTGTGACCTAGCTTGGCCACTGTTGGACACAGGATACTGGGCTAGATGGACCATTGGTCTGACCCAGTATGGCTATTCTTATGTTCTTATGGTTATTTAAGATGCAATGGTACATTTTAAACAGCTGCTGTCCAAATCAAATATGGGCTTAGTCATAAGCCACAGGTATGTTCAGAGTAAACAACATGGCATTTGAGCATAGAATAACCTGGTTCCCTTTTTTTCACTTGTTTCCACTGGATTTTTTTTTTTTTTTTTTACTGTTTTTTGTAAGTACAAGAGAAGCAGAGCGAGAGGAATGTAAGCCTTCCGCTGCAAAACGTTACAGAAAGTTTAAAACTGAAAGATACTTCCTTGGTACTCATAAAGTATTAAGCAAGGGCCTTGGTCCATATCCTGTTGGAAGTTTCCTGTGCCAGTAGAATCCAATGTGGCCGGGGTGTCTGTCTTTCACAGTGCCTCTTTCATGCTGCTAATTGGAATGAGATTTTTTTTTTTAACGTTGTGGGAAACCTTTCCAGCTGGCATTTGCAGGATACCAGCGTTTGGCATATGTACCCTGAAAGGAAAATAGTTCTCATAGGCAAGAGGTAAAATGATTTGATCTCTATTGCTGCACCAGCAATGTAGTCTAAAGTAACAGTAAATTGGCGGTGTTTTATTAAGAAATGGCACACTCTGCTTCTATCTGTGCAGGGTACTGTAGATGTCTCTTGGAAATGCACTCTGGATATCTGTAATTGTGTATTCTTGATTTTCTGTTTAAGGTATAGTACCTTGTGATGCATTTATTTTTGTGAACACACTTGTTGATTCTTTATTCCTGTCGTCTCGTATCAGGACAGTAAGGTCCTGTATTGGGGGGGGGGGGGTCTTCATTTTTTTTAACACCCTACTAACATGAGCTGGATTTGAATGGGTGACCCTGGGGTTGAAGGGCTGTGGAACGTTGTGATGTAACTCTTGAATTATCTAGTTCCCCACATCTACGGTAGTCACCTATGGAATGTGTAAGTCTAAGTGCTTTGAAAATGAGCCCCTTAGCTCACGTAGGCTCTGAACCAATCACTAAGAATATCATCTGCTTCTGCATGGAGTGGGGGAGTGGCCTAGTGGTTAGAGCACTGGTCTTGCAATCCAGAGGTGGCCGATTCAAATCCCACTGCTGCTGCTTGTGATCTTGGGCAAGTCACTTAACCCTCCATTGCCTCAGGTATAAACTTAGATTGTGTGAGTCCTCCTGGGACAGAGAAATATCCAGAGTACCTGAATGTAACTCACCTTGAGCTACTACTGAAAAAGGTGTGAGCAAAATCTAAATAAATAAATAAATAATAATTGAATATTTTTAGGAAGTATTTATTAGATACAACAGAGCGTTGTGGGACCTAAGACTACAGAGTGAAATATAAAGATGGCTCTTTATAAATATAAGATTATGAACAGAACTCAATAAAATAAGTACAAGGAACTATGGATTTTGAAAATAAGTGAATTGGAATATTTAACAAATATTCAGTTAATATTAAAGATGGTTGCTTTTGAAGGTTTTTTTTAATGCCATTGATGAAAGTTTCAGCTCCGAAGGGATTGTATTGCCTGGACCTCATTTGAGGCTTTTTCCTTCCATTTTTTTGGCCATCTATTGGAAAGATTGGTACTTCAGATTCATTTTGAGGGAATTATATGTATTTTGATGCTGTTTCTATTTACAAGAGGAGCAGATCAATGCATGTTGTCAGTTGTACAGCATAAAGAAATGGAGCAGGTGATGAAACTGAAAGTGGATATGGGTCTAACAAGTGCTTCATCTCCTGCAGACTGGCCTCTGTCTTAGACCCAGAAGTGGGAACTCCTGTATTGATGGGCCAAGTGAGATTTGTAACTGGGGGCCCTGATGAAGCCCATTTTGGGCTGCTCGACCAGAACATATAGGAGTGAAAGAACAAGTGAGCGAGTGGCTAGGAATATCTGAAGCTTCTATCTCCCTAGTGAGAGAATTACAAAAGCACATCTTTCATTTTCATCTTTTAATTTGATAGGTAATAGCCATGTGTTTTGCTACATATGCACGGGAAGCTTGAAAGGAAAATGTGGGCACCATGAATCTAAAATATATGCAAAGAATTTCAAGCATATATGATTACTAGATAAATGACAAGACCTCCCCTCCCCCAAATTTCAGTTCCCCCCCCCCCCGTGTTGTCAATAGTGCGCACTCAAGATAGCACATCAACTTGCCAACAAATAATATGACTACCACTTTGAGTGACAGGGGTAGCCTTCTGGTGATAGGATGGCTACCTGTTGGGAAGTCCTGGATTCATTAAGGTTATGTTTAATGGGCCCAATTTCTTCAATCATGGCAGTCAGTGGTTAAAGAAACCGCCAGCTGCCACAGTTAAAATTAAGCTAGATATTCCGTGCCGGTATCTAGGTACCAGTCGGCACTCAATACCCAGTTTCAGCGCCAACCCAGAAGTGTAATCCAGATAACGGTGATATTCATACCACTAATGAGATGCCTTCCTTTGTCCTAACTATTATGTGGTTAGTGGTCTGAGTATGGTGCCTACTGGATAATCTCTGGCTGTACCTCAGCTCTGCCGTGGCACGGTTTGGATAGCGCAGAAGCAGTCGGAGGGGATATTCGGCGACACATTCTGGTTAGTGCCAATACGTATCTGGTTAGCAGAGTCTGTTAACCAAATAAGTGCCTCTCAATATCAGCCATAGTCTGTTTAAGCCCCCAAGGAAATCTTTCTGCTTCTTCCTCCATATCCTAGCCAAGATCATCATTCCTCTCTCCTTTCCTGTGATCCTCAGCCTGATTATTTCTCTCCATTTCTGCCATCTCTATAGCTTACTAAAGTCTCCAATGACCTATTACTGGCTAAATCCAGAGGTCAATATTCCATCCTCATTCTTCTTGATCTTTCCGCTGCTTTTGACACTGTCGATCACAGCATACTTCTCGATACCCTGTCCTCACTTGGATTCCAGGGCTCTGTCCTTTCCTGGTTCTCTTCCTACCTCTCCCTCCGCACCTTTAGTGTTCACTCTGGTGGATCCTCTTCTACTTCTATTCCTCTGCCTGTCGGCGTACCTCAGGGTTCTGTTCTTGGTCCCCTCCTCTTTTCTATCTACACTTCTTCCCTTGGTTCATTAATCTCATCCCATGGCTTTTCCTACCATCTCTATGCTGATGACTCCCAAATCTACCTTTCTACCCCTGATATCTCACCTTGCATCCAAACCAAAGTTTCAGCGTGCTTGTCTGACATTGCTGCCTGGATGTCTCAACGCCACCTGAAATTAAATATGACCAAAACCGAGCTTCTCATTTTCCCCCCAAACCCACCTCCCCGCTCCCCCCCCCCCCCCCCCCCCCCCCCGTTTTCTATTTCTGTTGATGGCGCTCTCATTCTCCCTGTCTCCTCAGCTCGAAACCTTGGGGTCATCTTTGACTCTTCTCTCTCCTTCTCTGCTCATATCCAGCAGACCGCCAAGACCTGTCGTTTCTTTCTTTACAACATCCGTAAAATCCGCCCCTTTCTTTCCGCGCACTCTACCAAAACCCTCATCCACACCCTTGTCACCTCTCGTTTAGACTACTGCAATCTGCTTCTTGCTGGCCTCCCACTTAGTCACCTCTCCCCTCTCCAGTCGGTTCAAAACTCTGCTGCCCGTCTCGTCTTCCGCCAGGGTCGCTTTACTCATACTACCCCTCTCCTCAAGACCCTTCACTGACTCCCTATCCGTTTTCGCATCCTGTTCAAACTTCTTCTACTAACCTATAAATGTATTCACTCTGCTGCTCCCCAGTATCTCTCCACACTCGTCCTTCCCTACACCCCTTCCCGTGCACTCCGCTCCATGGATAAATCCTTCTTATCTGTTCCCTTCTCCACTACTGCCAACTCCAGACTTCGCGCCTTCTGTCTCGCTGCACCCTACGCCTGGAATAAACTTCCTGAGCCCCTACGTCTTGCCCCATCCTTGGCCACCTTTAAATCTAGACTGAAATCCCACCTCTTTAACATTGCTTTTGACTCGTAACCACTTGTAACCACTCGCCTCCACCTACCCTCCTCTCTTCCTTCCCGTTCACATTAATTGATTTGATTTGCTTACTTTATTTATTTTTTTTCTATTAGATTGTAAGCTCTTTGAGCAGGGACTGTCTTTCTTCTATGTTTGTGCAGCGCTGCGTATGCCTTGTAGCGCTATAGAAATGCTAAATAGTAGTAGTAGTAGTAGCTTCTCCATCTGCACCTTTTTGCTATTCACCTAAAAGGCAGCATCAAGACTCATTTTTCTCCTAAGCAAGCCTGTTCTTGGCAGGCTTTTTATTTTCTCTTTAAAGATCCTGTGTGAGCCTCACTGTCCTCTGCCCTCTTAGCTTGCCCTCATCTCTGAGGCATGCTTGCTTTCTGCTACTCCCAGGGTGACCTCACCCTTGCATTGTAAAAGAGCCCTCTGTCTAGTCTTGCCTGAAGAGGAGGCTCTGCCACATGTCATTTAGAATAAAGCTAAATCGCCCTCTGATCCACTGCCCTCTCTCTGCTTCTGTAGCTTCCCATAACTTTTATGACCCTATTTCCTCACACATAGGTGTCAGTTCCCAGGGGAAGGGAGCTCCCTGTCCTGTTGTACCTGCTGCATGAATCATGTCGGCCATCCTTTGTTCATGTTCCTCTCCCTTTAGAAAAATAACATGACAGAAATAGACATTTGTGCCCAGTTCAGCTGCCTTTTAGTGGGCAGATGGGGGGGGGGGGGGGGGGGGTGTTCAACTATCAAGTGGAAAAAAAAAAGCTGAAAATAACTGATTCTGCCTACCTGCCTATGAGCCTCTTGGGGTTTCCCCATCTCTGGACCTCTCTCTCTGTGTCAGGGGCGTATCTGCGTGGGGCCACAGCAGATTTCGCCCTGGACCCCCCTACTGCCGCCGTGGGTACCTTTGCTGGTGGGGGACCCCAACCCCCACCAGCCGAGGTCCGCTTCCTCCTGCCGCTGCGAGGTTTTTTAAGTTCTTCATCGGGATTCGTCCTCCGTCACTCTGTGCTGCTGTTCAAAGAAGCTGCTAGCTGAATGCAGTTTCGGACTGAGTCTGACGTCGCTGCTGCACGTTGTATGTGCAGGACGTCAGACTCATGTACAACGTGCAGCAGCGACGTCAGACTCAGTCCGAAACTGCATTCAGCTAGCAGCTTCTTTGAACAGCAGCACAGAGTGACGGAGGACGAATCCCGATGAAGAACTTAAAAAACCTCGCAGCGGCAGGAGGAAGCGGACCTCGGCTGGTGGGGGTTGGGGTCCCCCACCAGCAAAGGTACCCACGGCGGCAGGGGGGGGGGTCGGAAATGGCGGCTTCGGCCCCCGCTACCGCCGACTTTCAAATACGCCCCTGCTCTGTGTGTATGCAGTTCTGAATTAAGTATTAGGATGTCTTTGTGCATCTCCATGGCCTATTTATACCCAGGGTTTCTCTTTTCCCTTGGCATTGTCTGCTGTTTGAGGGTTTGCAGTCAGGGAGTTTAGCTCTGTGAATTGAACTTCTGAACTATGAACTTGACACTGAAGTGCTTGGGACAGTGTGCAGCTCATATTCTATGTACACAGAGCTTTTTGTAATCCTTCTCAGTCTCTCCTGCCTCTAGCACTCTCGGCTAGAAGCCCTTCATGTTCACAGTGCAACATGGTCATCATTGTTTGATTTCCTTTTACCAGTTTACCCCGTTCATATTCAAGGGTAAAGGGGGTCAAAGGAGTAAAGGGTCATGGATTTGATATACCGCATTTCTGTGGTGCAACCAAACTTTCTCTGTTCCTAGTACTCTCACAATCCAAAGAGCCCTTTTTACTAAGCTACGTAAGCGTCTACGCGCGCCCAACGTGGACCAGAATGGAGTAACCTCCCGACTGCCGCGTAGCTCTTGCGGTAATTTCATTTTTGGTGCGCGTCCAATACGCATGGCTGAAAAATATTTTTTATTTTCGTGCGCGCATAACAGATGCGCGCAGGTCATTACCGCCTGGATTCTTTACAGCTAGGTCAATGGCTGGCAGTAAGGTCTCAGACCTAAAATGGACACACAGCAATTTTGATTTTGCTGTACGTCTATTTTCGGCAAAAAGAAAAAAAAAAAACAAGGCCTTTTTTACAGGTGCGCTAAAAAATGGATTGGCGCACGCCCAAAACCTGCGATTACACTACTACAAGCCATTTTTCAGTTTGCCTTTGTAAAAGAACTCCTCAGTTTTATACCTAGGGCAATGGGGAGGTTTAAGTGACTTGCCCAGAGTCGTAAGGAGCTACACTGGGAATTGAACCCAATTTCCCAGGTACTCAGACCACTACACTAACCTTTAGGTGTGTATTTTTTTATTTTTATCAGATGCAAATGGTGAGGAATCTGTTTGATATAATTTGTTGCCTCACAATTTCTGGTCCAGTTGGGTTATGTTACGGATGCACATCTTTAGATTAATACCTGAGGTGGTGGACATGATCTAATCCCCTACAGGGTGTCTCATTCAGAAGATACCCTCCCAGCTGTGCTTCATAATGATTATTTTGATCTATTCAGCACCTTTCATCCAAAATGGATCCTGAAATTAACTGTATTTCTGTAGGCTGCATTTAATTAAGAAGTGGCACATTGGAGGTGATAAAACATTTGGGGCCTGATATTCAAAGGATTTATACTCCTCATAAATTGGCCTCTTTGAAAGTTGACTGAAACGGAGCGCATAAATTTTTACTCAGATTTTCACTAAGCTCTCTTAAATTTAGGAGCATAAAAAGCAGGTGGCAACAGGAGTAGATTTAGGGTGGGGAAAAGGAGCTTAGCACTGATTTTCAGCACTAGGCTTACAAATTAGGCTCATAAATCTAGGCAAACAAATGGCAGGCCTAAACATGTGCATAACTCTGAAGCTCCAAATTAGGTTGAATTTTCAGCTGACAAGTTCTGCGCCTAAATCTGGTGGAAAATAGGGTACACATTTAGGAGTTCAGCACTTTCTGAATATTGAGCCTTTGGATATACATTTTTTTTTTTTTTTTTTTGCAAACATGTCATGGTGAATCCACAGCCAGTAGGGTCTTCCAGATATCCATTGTGAATAAGCATCAGAAAGAGAGATTTGCCTTTACTGAAGATTGGTATATGCAGATTTTTCTTACTTATATCTGGGGGCGTAGCCAGACCTCGCGGCAGGAGGGGGCCAGAGCCCGAGGTGGGGGGGGGCACATTTTGATCTGCTGCCGCCACGCCATGCTACCTCGCTGCTGCAATTTAATACCTTGACTGGTGGGGACCTCCGCCAGCAAAACCAGGGGTCCAGAAGAAATTTAGGGGGGCCCAGGCCCCCGTTGCCCCATATAGCTATGCCACTGTTTATATCCTGAAAATATATTCTCAGACAATTTTCTTCCTTTAAATGAAAGAAAAAGTAGATAAAAAGTGTGAGAGAGACAACAGTTGTAAAGAGAGTGTAAGATAGGTTGGGAGTATTTGGCTAGTATTGTTTGTTCTGTGACCACTGTATTTACAGGCATAGGGTGAAATTTTCAGTGACAGCCTTACCTGCAGAGTTAGACATGTGCCTTGTACTATGAACTAAACAGGCTGATGTTCAAGGGTAGGAGAACCTAACTAAGTTGACTGGAAAATTGGGTTGCTATACATCCCATATGTACATTTAGGTACTGTAGCATATATTAGCGACATGCAGTCTATATTTTTGCCTTTGAGAATGTGAGATACACATGTACATCTAACACAGACCTCTAAAGTGACTTAAAAAAAAAAAAGCGATCAAATTTGGGTGTACTGTATGAACGTACTTTAAGATGGTTGCAAATCTACTTCACCCACGTCGGTTAGGCGTGTTCAGGTAGCTCCTTTTTAAAATTCAAATCTTTTAATTAAAATCCATTGTAATTTGTCACAACACACCAACATAAACATCAGTCAACATCATTGTGTTACGTTTGTTACCAAATTTATACAAAAATCATTTTACCCCAGTATCCTCACTACCCACCTTATGGGTATCTTATCACATTCATATTCTGTGCCAAAGTGTGGGTACTCTGTATTTCAGCAGGGGAAGAAATCTTAAGGTTCAAATTAGGAAGTAAAATGTTAGCAATATTGTTTTGAAAATACTCTATAAACAAAAACTGGGAAATTCCAAACCCTTTTAATGTAAATTCTACTACCCAAGATTGGTTTGAAAAATAAATAAACTTCAGTGGTGTTACACCCTGTAACTCAATAATCCACAATTAGGATCACCTCTAATAAATAAACAAGGAACCTCAAACCTCCTCATAGGGAACACTCTGCTACATTAGCTTGGTCCACCATTTGAATAAAGGAGTAAAATACTATTACTGGTTCCAGTGAGGAAAAGAAAAGAAAAAAAGCCAACCGCAAAAACTCATAATTACATGAGAAAAACGGATGGCATAAAAACTCTCCTTCTCCTTCACTAACTATAGAGTTAAAGTAGGTGAAACACCCCTCTTCTAATGTGTCCCCCCAATACCACTCATCAATTACTTAGAGCCTGACCTCGTAACTTAAAACTACCCGCCCTGTTATACAAGATGAAATGAGAACTTAAAGAAAAACGCGGGCAATATTGTTTTAAAATAATGTCTTAATAACATGTAGCTCTTTTTCTGCCATCATCTACTAGGTATTATGTTATCCCCTCCCCCTTTATCTTCCCTTTCCTCCTCTTCATCACTTCTATTTCCCCCTCCCCCTCATCCCCTTTGCAATTAATCTCCATTTCTAGTGGGTCTGTCTCCCTTTTGACTTCCTTTCCTTTTGTCCCCTCCTCCTTCCTGCCAACAAGGATTGCTTATCTTCTCACACCTGTTCAAATATCTGTCCTGAAAGAGTCCTGTCACTCTGCAGACCTATTCAGAATCAGAGGTAGGGCTCTTGGTTGAAGTATCTGTTTATAACTATCCTAAATCAGAAGAAACGGCATTTTCCACCTAGAGTGCAGGTAGCCTCTGGTTTTATGGGTACAAAGGCAATGACATATTTGAAACTTTGTCCATTAATGCTTTTTTTTTTTTTTTTTGATCCTGTATGCACTGTCATGTTCTACATTTCTGTGGTCTCCTATGTACACCTCTAATGACGACATCTAGTTTAGGAAAGACTGCTATAAATAAGAGGGATTGCACCCTGAAGGACAAATAATCCCTCTCCTCTCCCTGTTCTTCAGAATAGGCAGAGCATCCAGCGATGGGGAGCTGCCCTGATTCTGGCCCTACAGGACCAGCTTTAGCTGTTTGACCTTCCCCATCCCCCTCCCAAACAAAGCCATAAATCAAAGTCCAAATAGGATGGGCTCTTGTTTTTGAGTCTTAGATTTTATTTGCAGGAAGTATTCAGCCCTGGATTAACTATTGAGCAAAATAAGCATGTGTACAGGACACCAAGGGAAGGGGCACCACAGAGGGTTTTTTCCTCTCTCCTTGGCTATCACACCCTTAACTCTTTTACTGTTGTCTTTCACACCCATTATCCAACATGTATTTCAGGTGTTTTTCTAATCATTCTAAATATATGTGATGATTCACACAATAATGATATTTCTCAGTACAATGCAATCCGCTTAAGTGCAAGGATCTGGGACCAAAGAAATGCATGCAGTTAACTAGAGCATGCACTTAACCGTTGTGACCCAAAGAAGCTTGACATCTGATAAACATATGTACAGTACTGTTATTATACGTACAGTATTCAGTCTCCGTTAACTGACATTAGGCTTACTTGAAGTAATCAGTTATAGTCCTCTGTACAATCTTGGGTCTATGAGTTCCATAGACTACCTCTGCCAGATGGTAAAAACTGTCATAGCAGTGACATCCAGTGGCCTCCAGATAGGCCTGCACGATGTTGAGACTCCAGTGCTCTTGCAAAAGTGACAGGAGGAGGTTGTTGAATTTCGTCAGCATGTGCCTCGCTGCTCATTTCTTCATCTGTTCCATCATCAGCCGTTGTTGTCTGTGTGTAGGCGCATATCTCGACAGTGCTGTCTTCAGCTGTTTGTAGATTGTAATCAACAGCTACGTAGCGATGGAACTCCTCTTCAGTAACACCGGCTGGGATATCAATAACTTGTTCATTTGACGTGTTTGCAACAGCTGCATCTGTTTCATCCCTTTCCACATCCTTAACAAAGCTTGCCCGCTTGTAGCAGTTCACTATGGTTGCCTGTGTAACATGATTACAGGCTTCTTTCTGCATATGTAGGGAGTCCAACAGTGATAGATTATGAGCCAGTTCAACAGAACGTTTATCCTTGCCAGTCTGGTCATCCATAACGCTCATCAGACGACGTAGCACAAGAGTCCGATAATGTTGTTTGAAATTGGCTATTATGCCCTGATCCATAGGTTGGATCAGAGAGGTAGTGTTTGGTGGCAGGAAGACCACCTTGACATTAGCTTGACATCATCACTGTATGCAGCACAATTATCACAAAGCAGCAAAATCTGACGCTTTTGTGCCCACATTCTAGTGTTTAACTTCTTTAGCCACTGCTTCCAAATTTCCCCAGTCATCCATGAATTTGCGTTAGCCTCGTATGACACAGGAAGTCGCTTAACTTTCTTGACGCAACGGGGCTGTTTGCTCTTTCCAATGACAAGGGGTTCCAAATTCTCACTCCCATCCATATTGCAGCAAACTCGTTCAAGATGGTAGGAAGAACTGAAACAACCCAATTTTCAGCACCAAAATCTTGTTTTTCACCATGCTGTTTCTTGAATTTTATGCTGTTCCTCTCCTATCTTTCCAACCATCCAACAGTGGCTTTGAATTCAGTTAGTCCAAGACTTTCAGCTGGCTGGTTAGCTTTCTCCATAAGCAGTGGACCACTGACAGGAAACTGTCTGCTCCTGACTCGAGAAAACCACCGAAGAGCAGCATCTTCTCCAGCTTTTCCCGCCTGTTTTCGTTTCCGTTGTGGATTTGTATTGTTTTGCCAGTCTTCCAGAAGCTGGTCTTTCTGCTTCAAGACACGTGAAATTTGACTGGGATTGACACCATATTCTTTAGCAATAGATGCTTGACTTTGTTTTCTAATTTTTTAAAGAACTTCTATTTGTTCAGCCAGTGTTAAAGTCTTACAGATCCGCCGCAACGACGACGACCCCGGTGTATCAACAACATTCTTTCACTTATTCTGCCTATGGCAGTTAAAGAGGAAGTAAATTTGAAATCTCGTTGGTTGTCATGCTCCAGTCGGCTTCCATATTCCATGCGTGCGCTTATGCAGAGTCTTTCCTGCAGAGGAGCGGTCTTGAACCAAGCATATAAGCGAATCTTGCACTTATCAGTGGTGCGCTAAACCGAAGTTTGTCCCCATAGAAATTGATGGTGCCAAAAAAAGGACCGAAGTACGGCATGCAGTTAAACAGAGCATGCGCTTATCCAACATGCACTTAAATGGAGTGCACTGTATTTATTAGTGTCTCTTCAGTTAAGCAATGGGGGTGCCACTGTTAGGCTGTGCTTAGGGCATCAGTTGGACTTAATCCCTGGTAGTATATCAGCTAACTAACCCTGCAAGTTTTGAGCATGGTTTGACCAGCTGTGCATGTTGAATTTGATGCACTGTGCATTTTGTGCTTTTATTTTTTTCCAGTTATGTTTTTTTTTTTGTCTGTAGCCTAGTTACAGTTGAGAGGGAATAAGTGATGGTAATTCGAGGTAAGAAGTGCAAGGGTCAGTGTCTCTCCCTGTCCCCTGCAGGGAGCGGTCATGAGGATCCCAGGGTCTTCTGCACTCTGGCAGGGAGAAACATCCAGAGGTTTGGTAGAGAAGGAAGCAGGTGACTGTTTTTGAAACCTTTCCAGACATGTCTTTCCTAATAGTGACACTCTGCTGTGAATGTATTACAGCTCCATGACTGCTAATCTTCAACCCTTCCAATGAAAGGATTAACAGGGTTTATTTAGTTGGTGATTTGATCAATCTTTGAGTATGGCATGGAAGTTTGTCTGAGTCGGCTCTTTTTTGCTCGTGTAAGATGTATGTATGTATGTGTGTGTATTTGTTTCCATAGTGTCCCACAGATCAATCCAGAGACTTGTAGGCTATGTCTACCATCAGATCGAGATAGAGAGAGAACTTTAGAGAGAGCTATATGTGGTCATGTGCAGCAGCCAACTTCTCTTCAGTATTCTCTCTATCTAGCAGGTGGAGGGTCATAACAGTTCAGCTCTGGATTGATCCAGCTCTTAGCCCGTCCCAGGAGTCTCTTTTGATTCTGGAAAGGGGTTGAGGTCTGAGATTTTTTTTTTAGGGGGGGGTATGCCTGCTAGTGCCAGGTCCCTCCCCCTCCCCCCCACCCTGACGACCTCTCCTGTTTCCCAGGCGTATTTACCTTTCTTTCGCCAGCCTCGGCTATTCTGTCCTGCCTCCAAAACAAAAAACTAAACAGAGATTATCTACTTCAGGTACTGGGGGAAACTGCTCTTCAGGGAGGATCTGGAAAAGATTATGAATGTTCTGGGTGACTCTAAGGACCAGTGATATACCCGAGGATAGACCAACGATCGGAGCTCGATTGGGTCTGATACGCAGGAGGCCTTCAAAAGACCTCGGTTTCAACAGAAAGCGCAGTCCTTTTGTTTCAAGTGCTGGCCTTCTGCCTCTAGGGCGCAGCCCACAGCAAGAGTTGGTGGTGACCACAGATGCTTCCCTCTCTGGTTTGGGGGCTCACTGCCTGGGCCGGATGACCCAGGGGTCTTGGTCTCTGGTGGAGTCGTCCTGGCTCATCAACCGGCTGAAGTTACAGGCAATTCGTCTAGCACTCTGGTAGTTTCTGAGCCTCCTGCGGGGATGCCCTGTGCCGGTTCTGTCGGACAATGCGGCAGGGGGAGCAAAGAGCGCCTCTTTGGCAAGGGAGGCAGAGCACCTATCCCTGCTCTTGGCAGTGCACATTGTGGGATCGTCCTGGTCCTTCAACCGTTTGGACATACGGGCGATTCGCCTGGCTCTCCAGGAATTTTTGAGCCTCCTGTGGGGGTGCCCCATGTGGGTTCTGTTGGACAGTGCGACAGCGGTGACTTACATGAACAGGCAGGGGGGGAGCAAAGAGGGCCTCTTTGGCAAGGGAGGCGGAGGTGCACATATCCCTGCTCTCAGCGGCGCACATTGTGGGATCGGCAAATGTGCAGGCGGACTTCCTCAGTTGGAACATTCTGGACCTGGGCGAATGGGAGCTTTTGCCACTGGTGTTCAAACATCACAGAACACTGGGGGATGCCGGTGATGGACCTCATGGTCATCGGGGCTAGTGCCAAAGTATCTCGATTCTTCAGCAGAAGAAGGGAGTTTGGTTCAGAAGGGATCGATGCTGTGCTATAAACTTGGCTTTCCGGACTCTTTGTGTTCTGCTGTGACCTATGATGGGACGAGTAGTGGGCCGGATTGCGAGACATCCCGGAAGAGTAATCCTAGTGGCACCGGATTGGCCTTGGCATTCCTGGTATGCGGATCTTGTCCGGCTGCTGGTAGATTGCCTCCTGCATCTTCAGGGAGGACTCCTATTCCAGGGGCCCATTTGAATGGAGGATCTCTCCCCCTTTGGTCTTATGGCCTGGCCCTTGAGGGGGTACATTTGAGAAAGAAGGGTTACCCTGACATGGTTATTGTGACCGTGCTGCAGACTAGAAAGTGCTCTACTTCCACAGCATATGCTAGAGTCTGGCAAATGTTTGAAGCATGGTATTCTTTATCTGGCGTCCCCGCAGTCTCTGCTTCGGTTGCTGTTATTTTAGCCTTGCTGCTGGAGGGTCTGGAGAAATCTCTCTCCTTGAATACCCTGAAGGTTTGAGTGGCTGCTTTGGCCTGCTTTCAGGGCTGACTGCAAGGCTCCTCGTTAGCTGCACCTGGATGTTCACTTCCTCTGGGGGGGGGGGGGGGGGTGGGGATGAAACATCTGCATATCTGAACCTCGTTTTGTGGGCCATGCAACAGCCTCCCTTTGAGCCTCTAGACTGCCTATCATTGAAGAATCTCGCCTTGAAAATGGGTTTCCTGGTAACTATAGCTTCAGCGCGCTGGGTTTCGGAACTGCAAGCCTTATCGTGCAGGGACCCATTTCTCCGTTTAACAGAAGCGGGAGTTTGCATTCGAACGAAGCCATCCTTTTTGCCCAAGGTGGGGTCCCTGCTTCATCTGAACCAGGCGCTGATGTTGCCTGCATTTCACCAGGAGGACTGACCTGCAGAATTCAGGGCACTACCGTGCCTGGTTATTCATCGCATTGTTATGCATTACCTGGAGGTCACTAATGACTTCCACCGTTCGGATCGTCATTTTGTCCTTCATGCTGGGAGCAAAAAAAGGAGACATGGTATCCAAGGCCACGGTGGCGCGTTGGTTACAAGAAGCGATTGCTTCTCCTCCCTTGCAGGTGTGGGCACACTCCATGCAAGTGCAGTTGGTGTCGCATGCTGAGGCATGTTTGATTTCATTGGAGGACATTTGCAGGGCCGCCACATGGGCTTTGGTGCATTCCTTCACTAGGCATTACAGATTGGATGTGGCGGCCCATCAGGATGCATTGTTCGGGGCTTCAGTGCTTTCTTCTGGGGTGGATCTTTCCCACCCTACTTGATGACTGCTTTGGTACATCCCGCAAGTCTCTGGATTGATCTTTGGGTCACTATGGAAGGAAAAATTAGTTCTTACCTGTTAATTTTCTTTCCATTAGTCCCAACAGATCAATCCAGTGGCCTGCCCTTTGTATGACAATGTTCTGTGGTTTGTTTGAGTTCCGTGTTTGTTCATGGTGTGGAAGAGTTACTGCAGTTGCCTTCTTTCTTAGCAAAAAAAAAAAATTACTAGACAAAAGCATAATTCAGTTTCCGCTTCAGTGGTATGAGTCTACCTCCTACTGGAGCGGTTCAGGTTCTAAATTTGGTTTATTGAGGTAGGAGAGTGTTTGGCGTGCTTGGTTTTCTTTCTGGATTTCCACTGCTTTGGTATTGACAATACTGAGGAGAAACTGCCTAGATATTACCACATATAGCTATCTCTAAAGTTCTCTCTGTATCTCCAAAGCTGTGGTCAAAGTGGCTTAGCATGGCCTTACCATAGGTCTTTCCCGCATCAGGCCGTTTTTACTGCAACATAAAACTCCAATTTTCTATTTTTTTTTCCATTAACGTAGTGGAGGAGTAGCCTAGTGGTTAGTATAGCGGCCTGAAAACCTGGGGAACTGGGCTCGATTCCTGCTGCAGCTCCTTGTGACTCTGGGCAAGTCATTTAACCCTCCATTGCCCCAGGTACAAAATAAGAACTTGTATATAATACGTAAACCACTTTGATTGTAACCACAGAAAGGTGGTATATATTAAGTCCATCCCCTTAATGACTGTACACTAATGTTTAGAATCTTCTATCACACTTAATACGAGCTAGAGAGGATACCACTATGACGTACAACTCTATAATTCTCTTCAAAATATACTGGCTATGTTTTCACTTTAAGTTGCTTACTATATGCTCAATGTGGGTATGGACAACACTGGGCATCATGTTCAGATAAGTTCTGTTATAAAGAGTTTTGTGTGCATTGAACTTAGAATGTAGTTCAGTGATGGTTGGAGGTTTTTTGCTGCTGATGATAGTGAAAGCTCCTTGGTACAGTAGGCTGGATGCTACATTTTATAAGGAGCCCGTTTGAGGCTTTTTCCTCCATTGTTTTTTTTTCATTTTCTGAGCAGCTGTTAAGAATTGAGCATAAAGTAAGCAACTTAGTGAAAACATAGCCAGTATATTTTGAAGAGGATTATAGAGTTGTACGTACACTAATGTTGCCATCATTGGAAAAAATGCACGCAGCCATTTTTCAAGATTGCCGCAGAAGCGATTGCCGCAGCCTATTAAGAGGATGGTTAGGACTCCTTCGTTATTCATGTGCTAACCAAGTTAGCATGTGGTAATGTAATGCTGACTGCTTAGTGCAGGAATGCTAATTTTCTGCCCTGATTTGCCCCCCTCCAAAAAAAATTGCATGATTACCATTCACGTGGGAAAGCTAATGTGCAGTGCTTTAGTGTATCTTGCATTAGGCCATTTTTGCTGCATTAGGAACGCATTAGCGCCTCATGCAGCTTAATAAAAGGACTCCTGAATTTGATCCCAGAAACAAGCTATGCAAGAAAAACCTGGGGAGGGGAGAGTGAAGTATGGGCCACAGAGCAGTCGCTGCCCTCGTCTTAATTTGCATCCGAGATGACTCTCTGCACCAGAAAGCAGACCTATTTATTACGATTTATTTACTGCCTTTTTGAAGGAATTCACTCAAGGCGGTGTACAGTAGGAATAGATCAAACATGAGCAATAGGCAATTACAGCAATAAAAATATTCAAATAACAATACAAAGTATGGCATGGTACTACTTGCAATGACAACACAATACGTAATAGAGCATTATATTTGGTAGTGAAGGGTAAGGCAAAGTTGTAACATATAGATGAGTAAGAAAGTAGGAAGAATTTGAAAGTAAGGTGACTGATTTAAAGAAAGTTGCACATGAGGTCAGAGAGATGGTTAAATATTATCTCATTTAGGCTAGGAGTGGATAAACATGTCCCGCTGCAGTATGTGCAGCCCGAGTCAATTCTTGTGTGTGTGAGTGAGACTAACAAGTTAGTTACTTCTTCCATTAAAGGCTTGGTTGAAGAGCCAAGCTTTCACCTGCTTTCTGAAGTAGAGATAGTCTGTGTTAAGTGGAACCTTTCAGGCAATGCATTACAGAGTGTGGGGGCTACTCCAGAGAAGGCTCGCTGCGGGGTAATCGCATCCTGTAATGTCTTTTGGAGAGGTGTAGTTAGTGAAAGTCCTTGGGAGGGCCTTAGTGTCCTTGGTGGTGTGTGGAGGATCATCCTATTCTTCAGATACTCGGGGCCATTTCCTTTCAGGGCCTTGAAGATCAGGCATAGAGTTTTAAATGTAGCCCTGTATTGTATTGGTAGCCAATGAAGTTTTTGCAAAAATGGTGTGATATGGTCATGTCGCTTGCAACCTTCTATGAGTCTTGCTGCTGCATTCTAAATCAACTGGAGCTGGTGCAGGCCCTTTGTAGTCAGACCATTGTATAGTGCATTGCAGTAATCCAGTCTTGATGTTACCATGGCATGCACAACTGGGATAAGATTTACCTTCTCGATGTAAGGAGAGAGGCAGCGTAGCTGTTGCAAATAGTAGAAGCAGCTCTTGAAGGTTGCTTGGATTTGGGGAATCAGAGTAAGTGTTGAATCTGTGTTCCAAGGTTCCTGACTTGTGATTTGAGGGGGAGTTCATACTTCCCAAAAGGGATTTTGATGTCCGGTATGTATCCACTTGTGTTAGGGACCCAGAGGCTCGGTTTTACTTGGGTTCAGGCAAAGTTTGTTGTGTTTAGCCCATTCTTGAATTGATTTGTCTTTTCCCTTCTGCCGCTGTGAAAGATTACAAAACCATTCTCTTTCATTATCAGAAGACTTCCTGGGGCATGCTGTTGTACTACAGCCAGAAAAGGATTCATATGAGTGTTTTCCGGTGCACGCTGCCAGGTCTCTCAGTATTGCTCTGTCCCAGTGCCTTAGGTGTGGATTGGCATTGTTGAGAATCAGTGAGTTGTTTGGCCAAAAGCGAAGGGAAAAGATTTTGGGTTCCACTCGCATCTTTTTCAGTTGTATTTTAAGGTGAGTTATATTCAGCTGCTGTATAAATTTTCCTGTCGCTCCTATGGCTTGTTTGTACCTGATTCAGTGGAGATCCCAAGAAGCAGCAGTGGAGTTTGCACTTTGGCTTTACACTACTCCCCCAACTCAGAACCTGTCATATGCTTTCATCGAAAGGATGGGGGCGAGGGCAGCATTTATTTTTGGCACTGCCTTACTTACTTGTCTGCTGCTTGCCTGTAGGTGAACTGTAGGGATTTTTGGCTTCTCCCAGCAATACCTGAATGCCTTCTGTGAGACCAGAGGTCCTGTCGAACGGAAGTGATTCTTTTGTGGCATTTGCATGACTGTATCAGAAATGGGTGTGAAATCTCCCCTGCCCCTGTGACGAAGCATATGCACCTGAAGGCGCAGCTGTCTAGGTGCAATGTCACCTCACCCTGATGTTCAGAGGAGGTGCTCCCTGTTGTGTCTTTTTTTTTTTTTTTTTTTTTTTTAAACGTGCTACTGCTCTGGCAAGTTTTAGCTTGGCGTTTTGTGGATAATTTAGGGAGTTGGGTGATTGCTAATAAGTCTGTACCTGGTCTTTTTCCCTGCTGGGAGCTGAGGGAAGTATAGAAATTGGAACTGCTGTGACTGAAACAGTATTTTCTTTAAACTGTAATGTTCTAGTTATTATCTGATTTGTTTGTTTTAGCCCTTTGTTAGAGTGCCGGCAGTAATTTAAAAGTTTTATCCTTTATTTTTCTTCAGATTGTTTATATTCTGGATTCTACTTATTACTTAATGAATTCCTATCTCTTTTGAGTTTTGAATGTACTTTTATTTGTTGAATTGTTACTCCACCTTGCACATGCTTGTGGGAAGAACACTGGCAAAAGTCAAATGAAATAGATGCCCGTTCTGTATGCATAGGGCTGTCATTCTGAGAGGCTGTGAGCCCAAAACGGAAGGGATACTGAAAGAGTAAAGGGTCAAGGGTCATGGATTTGATATACTGCCTTTCTGCGGTACAGCCAAAGCGGTTTACATTTTATTATATGCAGGTTCTTTCTAGTGAGCTCACAATGTAAGTTTTTGTACCAGGGGCAAATATGTTGTGCATGAAGGCTTTTAGTACAGAATTATGTATGCTGTCTGCTTTTTTTTTTCCCCCCTGATGCCACTGGAAAGTTCCAGGCTCTTTCTGAAGGCAGAGAAGGCCTGTGAGATGGTTTTGTCTCTTGTTTGTCTAATAAAGTTTGTTTTGGATAGCCTGTCCTTGTCAGATTTTCAGAACATGTCAAGGTATGTGTGAGGATTCAGATGGGGCAGGTTCTAATTTGGGTCTGTGGATTTGCGTGAAATGCAGATGAATGAAGATATGTAGATGCTATTAGTTCCAGCTGAAACGTCTTCTGTTCTGGTCTTTTCCAACTCATTGGTTAGGATGATCTTTGGCGTCTTTTCTTAATGCCTACATTACTTTAACAGGGAAAACTGTTTTAACATACCATATTTGCTATGGAAAAAATTAGTTTGCTTCCTCAATTAATGTGGGTATGTTAATAATTGCTCACCGCAAGTGATGTAGTAGTACTCTTACACAAAGACTTACTTTCTTCTGTTCCATTTTCCCTACAGACCATGCAAGCGACTCATCCCAGGGGTAGCTCCCCCCTCTTCCTGCAGCCTCAGAGCAGAAGCAGTCACCGGTCCTCTGGATATGTGCCAGGGAAAATTGTTCCACTGCGCCCAGCGCCGCTGCCAAAGACCCAGGCACTGGCTAAATTTGCCTGTGCAGGGCAGGAGGCCGATGCCACGTTTGCAGTCCCCTCGGAGGAAGAGAGGCGACAGGCAGAAAACTGCAGGAGGAAACGACACAAAAACACTCTCAATTTGGTTGCCATGTCTAGCCTCTCATTTTTTGTCGTACTCGCAATAGTTTTAGGAATCTCGTCGAAATATGCTCCGGATGGTAAGTCTGTCCAGCATGGATGAAATGTTTTGGGGGCCAAAGGCGATTTAAGCATGATTAGAGCAGATGGAAGGTGGTGTAGCCTGGTGGTTATAGTACTAGGGCTAGGAGTGGAAGTGGGAATGGGGGAAGCCTGGCAGAGGAGTGACCTTGGGCAGTCGCTTTAGTTCCTGGGGCTCTGTTTTCCCCAGGTGTAACAAAGTGTATTCTTTCCCTTCTGAGAATGATTTCATTCAGCATCATCCTGCCTTGTTGTTTGCCTGAAAAACGACTGCAGTGATGTTTCTGTATGAAATTGGCACACATGTGGCAGTCTTTATGGCATGAAACACACTATAGAAATCCAGACTAGCATTATTACCTTTGTTTTTTTTTTTTTAGCTGTATAAAAACAGAAATCTTACTGATCGTTTCCTATCCAGACGTGTTTTTGTATAACTTCATAAGGCATTGTGACTAGAGGACAGGAGAGGGGGGGTTGAGATAGAAACATTTAAATATCAGGTATATAAGATTTGACAGTTAATACACATTAATGGCAAAAGTTAGCCTGCAGTAGCTTTGAAATCTTCTCAGTAAATGTTGGGGGCCTTCTAGTACTTCGGGAATGGCAGTGGTCATTACTATATGTTTATTAACCATTAATACAGCTATTAACATTAATAACACGTGTTTAACTATAAGGCACACTCTGCACCTCTTTCCCATCTCCTGACATGATAGTGTGCTATTAATGCGCTGCATTAACTGTTTTTAATGCATGTTAAACTTCATTAGGTGTCAACATGGGTTTAGTTTGTGGACTTGTAATTCTATAAGTAACACCAGAGCTCTTCTTACGATGCTCAAAGAGAACAAACTTGGAAGTAAATTATAAAGGTATGTTTTTATAAAAAGGAGTGGCTTTCATAGAATAGCCTCTTGGGGGATGACGACCAAAGCAAAAACAATAAGAATTAAAAAAAATGTGGGTAATGAATAGAAAATTAAAAAAAAAAAAAGGAAAAGATACCTTTTTTTTTTTTTATTGGAGTAACTTAGTACATTTTTTCAGAAAAAAATACTATTAGTCCAAAAAAAAAGTATTGTCTTATTTATTTATTTCTATTCATTACCTTTAAAAGTGGATTAACATGGCTACCATACCATTTTATTAAAAAAAAAAAAGTGGGATAAGCACGGAGCATCCTTGTATCAGGGATGTAAGGGGATAGCTTGAGAGTGGCTACACTTTTGTAGTATTTCATCAGGAATGGGCTGATTTATATGGGCCCTGCAGTCCTTGTGTATCATCATTTTCTCTCTTGCTGGGACTGACTGGAAGTACTAGTTCTTGATTAGGCATGGCATGCTTTTTGTCAATGGAACCCTTGGTGTTAGTCCAGCCAGAGGAGAAATGAATGTTTACATGCTCAGACTCTGGATTTTTCACTTGTTTGTGTGAAAGTTAGAAGTTTAATGTTAGCGAGTCTGCGTTTAGTTAAGCCGTGCTGGAGAATTTTTTTTCTGTAGTCTACCAGCGGCTTCACAGAACATTTACAGAAACGTAATTGACAGGAATTAGCTTGAGCCACAAGAGCAGTTGACAGAAGTTGGCAGAGTTTCTTCCTCACGCTTTGATACTTTTTGGGAAAATAAAATGTTTGACCTTTGCTTCAGCCTTTTATATTCTGCACGAGAGTGTGTGGTGAACAACTGAGACTGTAGCTGAGCTACAGTTTCCAGAGATTCTCTGTATAATCCTGAGTCCAGGCAGCTCAAGCTGGAAGAAGCGGGGGTAGAGAATATTAAAGCACACATACTTTTCTTCCCCTCCCGTTGAGGAAAACAAATAGTTCTGTCTCCTGCACATGAAACAATCTAGGCTAGAGCAGTGGTGCAAGGCAGCTGTTAGTCTGAATGCCTGTTTCTCAGAAAATGTTGAGATAGGAATTGAGAGTCCAGGTTGGGTCATTCTTAATTCCCCTGGTAATTTATGAAAGGCTGTGCCAAATGTGGAGCCTTTTGTAAACTATGATAATGACATTTCAGGAGTGCATGCATATCTACTGACAATCCAGCAAGAGCAGCAATTTTAAAAAGCTGCATGTAGAGAAAAAGGACATCCTGCTCTCCCTAAGTTTCTTAAGATTGCTGCCCTTAAGGGAGGGGTGGGGGGCAGGGAAGCTGGAACGATCTCCAGTCAACAGCTGTTATTTTGAACCTGGTGTTCAAAGGTCCAGAGTGATTACTCCTACTCCCCATTAAACACCAGGGAGACCCCCTGATTAGACCTGGAGAGGGTCTGAGGGCTGCTTTTGTTGGGGGTGGGGTGGATGCGGGATATTTATTTATTTATTTGTATTTGCTCACACCTTTTTTCAGTAGTAGTAGTTGGAGTATCTAGTAATGATAGGGGAGGAAATGGAGGTTCAGGAGAGGGGATTGTATAGTAATGTTATTGGGGAGGGGGCATGGCAGGTGGGGTTCTGTTGACCCATTTACTTGCCCCTTCAAGCTGGCACTTATGTGTGCCTCAGGGAAGGTTTAAATTAAGGTGGAAATTTTAGGTTCAGGTTTTTATCTGCCGTCACTTACTATGTTAATGTTATGTGTGCTACTTGTATTCCTCTTGTAAAATGGGGAGTTCGTGTAGATTTTCAGCTTGCCCAAACCACACAGCCTTATTAAATTCTGCATGTGTTATGGATCTCCAGGTGTAAATAGTAACTTTCCAAAATTGCTCGTTGCACATCTAGCCTGAAAGCTACTATTTAGACACAGAAATGCTTCTAAAATAGGCATCCTAGTATTTTAAAAAGCTATGAACAATGTACAATCGATTGGATTAATTCTAAAAATGCAGTCAGTGGCTGTTATGGCAGGTAGTAAAGGTAGACGAGTAATATTGTTAAATGAGTTTTATAAGGAGATCATTAGAAGCATCTACACGATTAGATAACACATGCATGTAAATACAGATTTTAGAAGGCCTCTATGTTTATGTGTAGATCCCCGAGATAGAGATTTAGAGAGGTTGTGGTCTGGGCATACTTTGGCAAACCAAAAAAAAAAAAAAAAGCAGATCAAAAAAGACAAAAAAATGGAACAGGAGGGTAACAGAAGAAGTGGTTTATTGCAAGGTTACCCGACGTGGCCACGTTTCGCCCTCATGCTGCTTCAGGGGTACAAAAAACTAATAGGGGTAAAAAGCAAAGGGAACCCCTAAAAGTAGTCATACAACCACCTTACATAAGTGCCTCCCAAGCTTACTCAGCAGACTTCGCAATGCTATGTTGACTGGCAGAAAAATGTTCTTTTTAGTAAATAAATATCTCAAATCGTCCCTTAGAATCAGCTGTTACTCTTGGAAGTGTTTGGTACAGCTTACTGCTGAAAAATCTATACAGTTCCAAGGGACAACTTGAGATATTTACCAAAAAGAACATTTTTCTTGACCCCTGAGGCAGGTGGTGCATGTTCTGCGGAAACATGGCCCATGTCGGATCATTTTCATTAAAGATTGTACCATTGCTCCAGCCTGGAGGCACCCCAGCCAGTGCATGCAAATCTTTCTCATGAATATTCATTGTGGATATCCTGAAAACCTGACTGGCTGTGGTGCCTCCATGACCAGGATTGGGAACCACTGCTGTATATGGTGCCGAAAAAAAGTGCTATTCTATAAGCAGTGCTTTTTTTTGTGCCGGTACGCAACGGTACGGCGTACCGGCACCTTTTCTTTTTGCTCCCCCCCGCCCCGTGAGTCCATGTCCCGCACGCAGTGCCAGCCCCCATTTCCGGTCGCTGCTGCTTCTCCTGTTGAGCAGCAGCGGCCGCTACACAAAGAAAAAGATTTTAAAATAAACTTCAAACCTGGCTGAAACGCCGCACCCCGGCACTGTAGACAGCCATTAGGCATTGGCTGTTGCCCGGCCGCAGCCGCTCCTCCTCTTGCCTCTACATCACTGCTCTCCTCCGGGTCTTCCTCCAGGGGCAGTGACATAGAGGCAAGAGGAGGAGCGGCTGCGGGGCAACAGCCAATGCCTAATGGCTGTCTACAGTGCCGGGATGCCGTGTTTCAGCCAGGTTTCAATTTTTTTTTTTAAATCTTCTTTTTCTTTGTGTAGCGGCCGCTGCTGCTCAACAGGAGTAGTAGCAGCGGTCGGAAATAGGGGCTGGTGCCGCGTGCGTCGCAACTTCGCGCCGTTCGCGGGAAACTTGGCAGGGAGAGGGAAACCAACAGAGGGAAGGATTGGGGAGAAAGAGAAAGAGGGAAACCAACAGAGGGAAGGATTGGGGAGAGAGAGAGAAAGAGGGAAGGATTGGGGAGAGAGAGGGAAAACAACAGAAGGAAGGATTGGGGAGAGAGAGAAAGAGGGAAAACAACAGAGGGAAGGATTGGGGAGAGAGAGGGAAAACAACAGAGGGAAGGATTGGGGAGAGAGAGAGGGAAAACAGGGGAAGGATTGGGGGGAGAGAGAGAGGGAAAACAGGGAAGGATTGGGGAGAGAGAGGAGAAAACAGATGGAAGGATGGGGAGAGAGGGAAAAACAGATGGAAGGATGGGGAGAGAGGGAAAAACAGATGGAAGGATGGGGAGAGAGGGGAAAAACAGATGGATGGGGAGAGAGAGAGGGAAAACAACAGGAAGGATTGGGGAGAGAGAGGGAAAACACAGATGGAAGGATTGGGGGGAGAGGGGAAAAACAGATGGAAGGATGGGGAGAGAGAGGGAAAAACACAGATGGAGGATTGGGGAGAGAGGGAAAAACAGATGGAAGGATGGGGAAAGAGGAAGGGAAAACAGATGGAAGGATGGGGAGA
Source organism: Microcaecilia unicolor (assembly GCF_901765095.1). NCBI lineage: Eukaryota > Metazoa > Chordata > Amphibia > Gymnophiona > Siphonopidae > Microcaecilia > Microcaecilia unicolor. The sequence goes on along the minus strand of NC_044032.1, from coordinate 245,166,951 downwards.
GAGAGAGAGGGAAAACAGATGGAAGGATGGGGAGAGAGAGAGGGAAAACGGAAGGATAGGGAGAGAAAGAGGGAAGGCGCTGGATGGAAGAATGCAGAAAGAAATAGGGGAGACACTGGAAGGATGGGGAGAGAAAGCAGAGCTGCTGGATGGAAAAGGGGAATAGAGAAAGACTGGAGAATAAGAGGAAGGGGGATGGGGAGAACAAGGGTGAGGAAAAGATGAAAAGCCACAGGTAGATGAAGGAAATTAAAGAATGGATAGTAAGAATGAATTAAATCTGGACAGAGAGAGAGCCTGAAAAATATAGAAGAAAGCAAAGAAAAAGGAGACAAAAATGACAAATGGCACAGAAGAGTTAAGCGAAAATAAAGGAAAGGAGAATCACAGACTGGGACCAATATGGAAAGAAAAACAGTCACCAGACAAAGGTAGAAAGAAATCATTTTATTTTCATTTTAGTGTTTGTAATATGTCCAATTTGAGAATTTACATTGGCTGTCTTATTTTGCACTGGGTATACTGGAGCTGTAAGAGCTTACAGAGATTATTTATGTTTGAATCTTTTTATTATTATTAAGAATAACAAAACATAACTTTCATAATGACATTACACAAAGCTCTTGTACCATATTTCTCCCTATTCCTAACTTATCCCCTAACTCCTCTCTTCTCCCCTTCTACTTCTTTCTAACCCGCCCCTCTACCCCCCCCCCCCCCCCAAATCAAACAGAATACAAATACAGCAAGAATATGGTATTATATATTCAATATCTGGCTTCTAGATTCAGAGGGCATTGTGCTCAGGAATGGGCTCCATCTGTCCATAAATAGTTCAAACTCTTGGTGAGGCTTCTCTCTAGCCTGTAATCGTTCCATTCTCATCATGGTTATCATCTGAGTTCTCCATATCTGCATTGAGGGACCTTTTACTTCAAGCCAGTCGATTAAAATCGTTTTCTTTGCCATCATAGTAGCTCTTTTCACAAATGCTAGATATCCTTTAGGTCCAGGTCGGCTAATCTCTGGTTTGCCGAACAACAGCAGTGGCGAGCATCTCCATTTTGCTTTCCACAAACACTCTATTTGACTGAGCAAATTTGACCAAAACTGGGCAACTCTCGGACAGTTCCAAAACATATGTCCTAATGTTGCTCCGCTCCCTTTGCATTTAGGGCAGGCTCCATCAGGGGACAATCCCATATGAAAAGCTCTTCGGGGTGGAACATAAAGCCGTAACGCGAACCGATACTGGAGCTCCCATAGATCAGTCCAAGTAGTCATCTGTCTCAGAGTTAGAACGTGTTCCTGAAAAACACGGGTTGTTAACTGTATTGATAAGTCTTTCTCTCATTCTTTAGCATATTTGGCATAGTCTAATTCCAATTTAGTATCCTTAATGTGCCTGTGATGGTAGAGCAACGGTACCTTCTGCTGAGAGTGTAGGGAGAGCGCTGAGGGTAGCTTCTCCTGTACATCTTCTGCTAACGCCTCCCAGGGGAGACTAGATACAGATTATTTATAATGAAAAAAAATCACGTTATTTTTTTCTCCTAGAGTACTGTAATATTTTCAATGATGTCTGTTTATATGCGCCATGGCTGGTGTAGGGGGTGTGGTTGATGTGGGTGTGGCTATCATAGGGGTGGAGCCATATGTGGTGACCCCGCCCATAATGAGTACCGGCACCTTTTTTTGTACAAAAAAAGCACTGTCTATAAGCAAGTTAGGCGCGGTTTATAGAATAGCACTTAAGTCCCAGGGGTTGCCTATAAATTTAGGCGCATCCATTTGCACCAACAAAAACATGGTATACGTGCCCCATCCAAATTTACGTGCAGAACCCCTTATTCTATAATTGTGCGTGTAACTGAAAACCACGCCCAAAATCTGCCCTGAACCGCTCATATCCCTCCCATTTCCATGCTCTTTTTTTCGAGACACGTATAAAATTTAGGCGTGGATTACAACTTACACACGCACAACTTAATTGATTCCAATTACTGCAGATAATTGCTTATGACAATTATTGGCACTAATTGGCTCATTCAATTAAATGGCATGTGCAAATTGGACACCCACCCAAATTTGCTTGTGCAATTTTTGGCGACTTTTATAGAATTAGGGGAATAATTCAAACAAACGTCATAAGTACATGTTGCCATACTGGGACAGACCGAAGGTCCGTCAAGCTCAGTATCCTGTTTCCAACAGTGGCCAATCCAGGTCACAAGTACCTGGCAAGATCCCAAAACAGTACAATACATTTTATGCTGCTTATTCTAGAAATAAGTAGTGGATCTTCCCCAAGCCCATCTTAATAATGGCTTATGGACTTTTCTTTTAGGAAGCTAGCAAAACCTTTTTTAAACCTCGCTAAGCTAACTGCTTTTACCACATTATGTTGCAACGAATTCCAGAGTTTGTTTACACATGGAGTGAAGAAATATTTTCTCCTATTTTGTTTTAAATTTACTACTTTGTAACTTCATTGTGTTCCCTACTAGTATTTTTGGAAAGAGTAAACAGACGCTTCACATCTACCTGTTCCACTCCACTCATTATTTTATAGACCTGTATCCTATCTTCCCTCAGCCCTCTTTTCTCCAAACTGAGGAGCCCTAGCCGCTTTAGCCTTTCCTCATAGGGAAATCGTCCCATCCCCTTTATAATTTTTGTCACCCTTCTCTGTACCTTTTCTAATTCCACCATATCTTGCGGTGACCAGAATTGCACACAGTATTCGAGGTGCAGTTGCACAGTGGAGTGATACAAAGGCATTATAACATCCTCCTTTTTGTTTTCCATTCCTTTCTTAATACCTAACGTTTTGTTTGCTTTCTTAGCTATTGCTGCACAGCGAGCAGAAGGTTTCAACATATCATCAATGACAACACCTAGATCCCTTTCCTGGTCGGTGACTCCTAATGTGGAACCTTGCATCATGTAGCTATAGTTCGGGTTCCTCTTTCCCACATGCATCACATTGCACTTGCTCACATTAAATGTCATCTGCCATTTAGACACCCAGTCTCGTAAGGTCCTCTTGTAATTTTTCACAATTCTCTTGCGATTTAACAACTTAAATTGCAACTTTGAATAACTTTGTGTCGTCAGCAGATTTAATTATCTCACTAGTTACTCCCATCTCTAGATCATTTATAAATATGTTAAAAAGTTGCGCTCCCAGTACAGACCACTGGGGAACCCCACTATCTGCCCTTCTCCATTGAGAATACTGACCATTTAACCCTACTCTCTGTTTTCTATCTTTTAACTTGTCTTTAATCCACAATAGAACACTAATACTGTTCCTACATTTCCTTGTTTTTACTGTATTCTTTACTATGTAAGATGCTTTCTTTTACTATGTAAGCCGCACTGGACCTGCTGTATGTGGGAAAGAGCGGGGTACAAATGTAATAAATAAATAAAATACCTCTGGAGTCTTTCATGAGGTACATTGTCAAATGCCTTTTGAAAATCCAGATACACGATATCAACCAGCTCACTTTTATCCACGTTTGTTCACCCCTTCAAAGAAATGTAGTAGATTGGTGAGGCAAGATTTCCCTTCACTAAATCCATGTTGGCTTAGTCTCATTAATCCATGCTTTTGAATATGCTCTGTAATTTTGTTCTTTATAATAGTCTCTACCATTTTGCCTGGCACCAACATCAGGCTCACAGGTCTATAATTTCCCAGATCACCTCTGGAACCTTTTTTAAAAAATTGGCGTCAATTTGCCACTATCCAATCTTCCGGAACCATGCTTGATTTTAAAGATAAATTACATATTACTAACAATCTGCAAGTTCATCAGTACTCTGGAATTAATGCCATCTGGTACAGGTGATTTGCCACTCTTCAGTTTGTCAAATTGCGCCATTATATCTTCCAGGTTTATAGAGATTTCGTTCAGTTTCTCCGACTCGTCAGCTTTGAATACCATTTCTGGCACCAGTATCTTTCCCAAATCTTCCTCGGTGAAGACTGAAGCAAAGAATTCATTTAATCTCTCTGCAATGGCTTTGTCTTCCCTGGATGCCTCTTTTACCCCTTGATCATCTAGCGTTCCAACTGAGTCTTTTGGCGGCTTCTTGCTTTTAATATACCTAAAAAAGTTTTTACTATGTGTTTGCCTTCTTTATTAGCTTCCTTCACCTCACTTTTTAACCATGCCTTCTGTTGCTTGGCCTTCCTTCCTCCTTTTTTTAATACACGGAATATATTTGGCCTGGGTTTCCAGGATGGTATTTTTGACCAGCATCCACACCTGATATACATTTTTGACCTTCACAGCTCCTCCCTTTATCAATTTGTGACAACACTTTGATTATGGTTAAAAAAAAAAATATATATATATATATATATATATTTTTAGGAGCGGTTGTTTTTCTCCACATTTAATGGAATTTTTTTTCCCTGCTTCTTTTTTCCCCTTAAACAGAAACCAATGATAGGAACAGTGCTCTATTAAGAAAATACTACTGCTACTACTACTATTTAGCATTTCTATAGCGGTACAAAGCGTACGCAGCGCTGCACAAACAGCGTATGTATATCGGGAGTTTTGAGGTTTCTCTTAATTGTTATTTGGAGGTGCATTACAGGTTTTCCCAGGTTCAGCAACCTTGCTTTTTGATATATTGTATACTCATAAGTACATAAGTATTGCCATACTGGGAAAGACCAAAGGTCCATCAAGCCCAGGATCCTGTTTTCAACAGTGGCCAATCCAGGTCACATATACCTGGCAAGATCCCCCCCCCAAAAGTACAAAACATTTTATACTGCTTATCCCAGAAATAGTGGATTTTCCCCAAGTCCATTTAATAATGGTCTATGGACTTTTTCTTTAGGAAGCCGTCCAAACCTTTTTTTAAACTCAGCTACGCTAACCGCCTTTACTACATTCTCTGGCAACAAATTCCAGAGTTTAATTACACGTTGAGTGAAGAAACATTTCTCTGATTTGTTTTAAATTTACTACATTGTAGCTTCATAGCATGCCCCCTAGTCCTAGTGTTTTTGGAAAGTGTAAACAGACGCTTCACATCTACCGTTCAACTTCATTCATTATTTTCTCCGAGGACAAGCAGGCTGCTTGTTCTCACTGATAGGGTGACGTCCCCGGCAGCCCCTCCAATCGGAATCTTCACTAGCAAAGGCCTTTGCTAGTCCTCGCACGCCGATGCGCACCGCGCATGCGCGGCCGTCTTCCTGCCCGAAACCGGCTTGTGCCGGCCAGTCTTCTTTTCTCCGCGCTCGGTACGGTTGTGTTTTACCGTTCGTGCCCCGAAAAGTCGGCCTCGCGCGTCGTTTTCGACTACTTTCTGTGAGAAATTCCAGAAATTATTTGGATTAACCATTTTTGGTTTTTCCTTCCTCTACTTCGAGTTTTTCGCCCCGTTAAGTTTTCTTTCGTCGTCGGGGTAGGCCTTACTTAGGCCCCGGTTGAAATGTCCCTTTTTTTCTGTGCCAAATTTCGCCATTTCGTCTTTCGATTTCGCCGGCGTGATTTTTCCGCCCATGACATCGAAGCCTTCCAGCGGCTTCAAGAAGTGCACCCAGTGCGCCCGGGTAATCTCGCTCACTGACAGGCACGCATCGTGTCTTCAGTGTCTGGGGGCTGGGCACCGCCCTCAGGCCTGTAGTCTGTGTTCCATTTTGCAAAGGCGGACTCAGGTAGCGAGGTTAGCCCAGTGGAACATTTTGTTCTCGGGCTCTTCGTCGGCATCGGCACCGGGGGTATCGAGTGCATCGACGTCTTCAGCGTCCAGACCTTCAACCTCGGCGGCCAGTACATCGAGTGCATCGAGGCATCGGCCCTCTGCATCGGCGCCGAGACATCGGACAGCTGCATCGACGTCGGTGGTACCGGGACCTCGTCTGCTGATGTCGTCGGACGGTGGTGCTTCGTCTGGAGTGCAGGTGAGGGCTGTCCATTCCCCTGCTGGTGGCGGTGAGCCTTCGGGTGGGTCTCCCCCTACCCTGAGGGCTCCTGCGGTACAGCCCCCCCGAGACCGACCTTCTTCGGTCTCGGCCCCGAGGAAGCGACGGCTGGATTCTACGTCCTCCTCGTCTGTACCGGGAAGCTCCGGTGACATGCTTCGTCCCAAGAAGTCGAAGAAGCATCATCACCGGTCCCCTTCCCATGTCGGTACCGAGAGCTCTGGGTCGCCGAAGGAGTCGGCACCCAGTAGGCATCGGCGCCGAGAGGACCGCTCACCCTCTGTTCAGGAGGTGTCGATGCGTTCCACTCTGGACAGCCCGGAACAGCCTCCACGCCCGGAACAGGTTCTGACGTCGACGCCTGCATCGACCTCCATGCCTTTCTCTGCAGCCGCTCTGAACGAGAGCCTCTGGGCCGTTCTCCCAGAGATTCTGGGAGAGCTGCTGCGCCCTACCCCTCCGGTACCGGCGGTGCTTGCGCCGGCTGGCCCATCGCCCGAGGTGAGGTCTCCGGCGTCAGTGCCGCGTGCGGTACCGGCTGCCGTCGCCTCCCAGGAAGGCTCCCCGACTACATCGGCGGAGGGAGCTTCGCCGATGCGGGCGAGGGAGTCTACCTCTCGACGCCCCCATCGTGGACGTGGCTCCACGGAGTCGAGTCGGGCACGGTTGCAGACACAGGTCCGTGAACTTGTGTCTGACACCGAGGGTGAGGCCTCGTGGGAAGAGGAAGAAGACCCCAGATATTTCTCTGACGAGGAGTCTGAGGGTCTTCCTTCCGATCCCACTCCCTCTCCTGAAAGACATCTTTCCCCTCCTGAGAGTCTGTCTTTTGCTTCCTTTGTCCGGGAGATGTCTACGGCCATCCCCTTCCCGGTGGTTGTGGAGGACGAGCCCAGGGCTGAAATGTTTGAGCTCCTGGACTATCCTTCTCCACCTAAGGAAGCGTCCACTGTTCCCTTGCACCATGTCCTTAAAAAGACATTGCTTGCGAACTGGACCAAGCCTTTAACTAATCCCCACATCCCCAAGAAGATCGAGTCCCAGTACCGGATCCATGGGGACCCAGATCTGATGCGCACTCAGTTGCCTCATGATTCTGGAGTTGTGGATCTGGCCCTAAAGAAGGCTAAGAGTTCTAGGGAGCATGCTTCGGCGCCCCCGGGCAAGGACTCTAGAACCTTAGACTCCTTTGGGAGGAAGGCCTACCATTCTTCTATGCTCGTGGCCAAAATTCAGTCTTACCAGCTCTACACGAGCATACACATGCGGAACAATGTGCGTCAGTTGGCGGGCTTGGTTGATGCGCTCCCCCCTGAGCAAGCCAAGCCATTTCAGGAGGTGGTCAGGCAGCTGAAGGCGTGCAGAAAATTCCTGGCCAGAGGGGTGTATGACACCTTTGATGTTGCGTCCAGGGCCGCTGCTCAAGGTGTGGTGATGCGCAGGCTCTCATGGCTGCGTGCCTCCGACCTGGAGAATAGAATCCAGCAACGGATTGCGGACTCGCCTTGCCGTGCGGATAACATTTTTGGAGAGAAAGTCGAACAGGTGGTAGAGCAGCTCCACCAGCGGGACACCGCATTCAACAAGTTCTCCCGCCGGCAGCCTTCAGCCTCTACCTCTACAGGTAGAAGATTTTTCGGGGGAAGGAAGACTGTTCCCTACTCTTCTGGCAAGCGTAGGTACAATCCTCCTTCTCGACAGCCTGCGGCCCAGGCTAAGCCCCAGCGCGCTCGCTCTCGTCAGCAGCGTGCGCCTCAGCAAGGCCCCTCGGCTCCCCAGCAAAAGCAAGGGACGAGCTTTTGACTGGCTCTAGCAGAGCATAGCCGACATCCAAGTGTCAGTGCCGGGCGACCTGCCAGTCGGAGGGAGATTGAAAGCTTTTCACCAAAGGTGGCCTCTCATAACCTCCGATCAGTGGGTTCTCCAAATAGTCCGGCAAGGATACACCCTCAATTTGGCCTCAAAACCTCCAAATTGTCCACCGGCAGCTCAATCTTACAGCTTCCAGCACAAGCAGGTACTTGCAGAGGAACTCTCCGCCCTTCTCAGCGCCAATGCGGTCGAGCCCGTGCCATCCGGGCAAGAAGGGCTGGGATTCTATTCCAGGTACTTCCTTGTGGAAAAGAAAACAGGGGGGATGCGTCCCATCCTAGACCTAAGGGCCCTGAACAAATATCTGGTCAAAGAAAAGTTCAGGATGCTTTCCCTGGGCACCCTCCTTCCCATGATTCAGGAAAACGATTGGCTATGCTCTCTGGACTTGAAGGATGCCTACACACACATCCCGATACTGCCAGCTCACAGACAGTATCTGCGATTTCAGCTGGGCACACGTCACTTCCAGTACTGTGTGCTACCCTTTGGGCTCGCCTCTGCGCCCAGGGTGTTCACAAAGTGCTTGGCTGTAGTAGCAGCGGCACTTCGCAGGCTGGGGGTGCACGTGTTCCCATATCTCGACGATTGGCTGGTGAAGAACACGTCCGAGGCAGGAGCCCTGCAGTCCATGCAGATGACTATTCGCCTCCTGGAGCTACTGGGGTTTGTGATAAATTACCCAAAGTCCCATCTCCTCCCGGCGCAGAGACTCGAATTCATAGGAGCTCTGCTGGATTCTCGGACGGCTCGCGCCTATCTCCCAGAGGCGAGAGCCAACAACTTGTTGTCCCTCGTCTCGCAGGTGCGAGCGTCCCAGCAGATCACAGCTCGGCAGATGTTGAGATTGCTGGGCCACATGGCCTCCACAGTTCATGTGACTCCCATGGCCCGCCTTCACATGAGATCTGCTCAATGGACCCTAGCTTCCCAGTGGTTTCAGGCTGCTGGGGATCTAGAAGACGTGATCCACCTGTCCCACGAGTTTTCTCGAATCCCTGTATTGGTGGACGATTTGGTCCAATCTGACTCTGGGACGTCCTTTCCAAATTCCTCAGCCACAAAAAGTGCTGACCACGGATGCGTCTCTCCTGGGGTGGGGAGCTCATGTCGATGGGCTTCACACCCAAGGAAGCTGGTCCCTCCAGGAACGCGATCTACAGATCAATCTTCTGGAGTTACGAGCGATCTGGAACGCTCTGAAGGCTTTCAGAGATCGGCTGTCCCACCAAATTATCCAAATTCAGACAGACAACCAGGTTGCCATGTATTACGTCAACAAGCAGGGGGGCACAGGATCTCGCCCCCTGTGTCAGGAAGCCGTCAGCATGTGGCTCTGGGCTCGCCATCACGGCATGGTGCTCCAAGCCACATATCTGGCAGGCGTAAACAACAGTCTGGCCGACAGGTTGAGCAGGATTATGCAACCTCACGAGTGGTCGCTCAATTCCCGTGTAGTGCGACAGATCTTCCAGGTGTGGGGCACCCCCTTGGTAGACCTCTTCGCATCTCAAGCCAACCACAAAGTCCCTCAGTTCTGTTCCAGGCTTCAGGCCTACGGCAGACTGGGATCGGATGCCTTCCTCCTGGATTGGGGGGAGGGTCTGCTGTATGCTTATCCTCCCATACCTCTGGTGGGGAAGACTTTGTTGAAACTCAAGCAAGACCGAGGCACCATGATTCTGATTGCTCCTTTTTGGCTGCGTCAGATCTGGTTCCCTCTTCTTCTGGAGTTGTCCTCCGAAGAACCGTGGAGATTGGAGTGTTTTCCGACCCTCATCACGCAGGACGAAGGGGCGCTTCTGCATCCCAACCTCCGGTCCCTGGCTCTCACGGCCTTGATGTTGAGAGCGTAGACTTTGCCTCTTTGGGTCTGTCAGAGGGTGTCTCCCGTATCTTGCTTGCTTCCAGGAAAGATTCCACCAAGAGGAGTTACTTCTTTCTGTGGAGGAGGTTTGCCGTCTGGTGTGACAGCAAGGCCCTAGATCCTCGCTCTTGTCCTACACAGACCCTGCTTGAATACCTTCTGCACTTGTCTGAGTCTGGTCTCAAGACCAACTCTGTGAGGGTTCACCTTAGTGCAATCAGTGCATACCATTACCGTGTGGAAGGTAAGCCGATCTCAGGACAGCCTTTAGTTGTTCGCTTCATGAGAGGTTTGCTTTTGTCAAAGCCCCCTGTCAAGCCTCCTACAGTGTCATGGATCTCAATGTCGTTCTCTCCCAGCTGATGAAACCTCCTTTTGAGCCACTGGATTCCTGCCATCTGAAGTACTTGACCTGGAAGGTCATTTTCTTCGTGGCAGTTACTTCAGCTCGTAGAGTCAGTGAGCTTCAGGCCCTGGTAGCCCAGGCCCCTTACACCAAATTTCATCATAACAGAGTAGTCCTCCGCACTCACCCTAAGTTCTTGCCAAAGGTCGTGTCGGAGTTCCATCTGAACCAGTCAATTGTCTTGCCAACATTCTTTCCCCGTCCTCATTCCTGCCCTGCTGAACGTCAGCTGCACACATTGGACTGCAAGAGAGCATTGGCCTTCTACCTGGAGCGGACACAGCCCAACAGACAGTCCGCCCAATTGTTTGTTTCTTTTGATCCCAATAGGAGGGGAGTGGCTCTGGGGAAACGCACCATATCCAATTGGCTAGCAGATTGCATTTCCTTCACTTACGCCCAGGCTGGGCTGACTCTTGAGGGTCATGTCACGGCTCATAATGTTAGAGCCATGGCAGCGTCGGTAGCCCACTTGAAGTCAGCCTCTATTGAAGAAATTTGCAAAGCTGCGACGTGGTCATCTGTCCACACATTCACATCTCATTACTGCCTGCAGCATGATACCCGACGCGACAGTCGGTTCGGGCAGTCAGTTCTTCAGAACCTGTTTGGGCTTTAGGATCCAACTCCACCCCCCGAGGGCCCTGTTTGTTCTGTTCCAGGCTGCACTCTCAGTTAGTTGGTAAATTTTTTAGGTCAATCTCAGTTATGTCCTCGCCGTTGCGAGGCCCAATTGACCATGGTTGTTGTTTTGAGTGAGCCTGGGGGCTAGGGATACCCCATCAGTGAGAACAAGCAGCCTGCTTGTCCTCGGAGAAAGCGAATGCTACATACCTGTAGAAGGTATTCTCCGAGGACAGCAGGCTGATTGTTCTCACAAACCCGCCCGCCTCCCCTTTGGAGTTGTGTCTTCCCTTGTCTTGGTTTTTGCTACATATGAGACTGGCCGGCACAAGCCGGTTTCGGGCGGGAACACGGCCGCGCATGCGCGGTGCGCATCGGCGTGCGAGGACTAGCAAAGGCCTTTGCTAGTGAAGATTCCGATTGGAGGGGCTGCCGGGGACGTCACCCTATCAGTGAGAACAATCAGCCTGCTGTCCTCGGAGAATACCTTCTACAGGTATGTAGCATTCGCTTTATAGACCTCTATCATATCTTCCCTCAGCCGCCTTTTCTCCAAGCTGAAGAGCCCTAGCTGCTTTAGCTTTTCCTCATAAGGAAGTCGTCCCATCCCCTTTATCATTTTCGTTGTTAATTCTCACAAGTAGCGTTTATTGTAAGACCAATGAATTTGGAAGTGTATTATCAGTCTTGCATTAGGACCTAAAACTACTAAGACATGGTAAGCCTATTTCTTGAGATAGAAGCTTTCCTATTTTTTTTAGGTTTCTTTATAAAGCATAGCGGTCTTTCTTACGTCTTAACTACAGAGAGACTGAATTAGCACAAGCTAGAAATTTGTGACAGGAGCTCCACTTATGAGCTCTGGCTGCCAACCAGTCACATGTATCTGCCCAACATTTGTACTTCCATTTCATTATCATTAAAAAAAACAAACATAAAAAAACCGAAACACAACCATTAAAAGTAAGTGTCATTCACATGCCCTCAGTAAGAAACAAGGCCATCCCAAGTATGACATATAAGCTTAATACAGCATAGCTAATGTCATTTGATTAGCTTAAACTTTACTAAAATGAATTTCCGTATTACTGCTACTGCTTATCACTTCTGTAGCACTAGAAGATTTATGAAGCGCTGTATGCAAAAGGGATGTTCCTGGAATTCACATGCAGTTTTACAGAATAACGGAGATACACACCTAATTTAGGTGTGAGAATTTACACCAGGTTTTAATTGGTGTATAAATCCTCGTGCCTAGAATGGGGCGCAGATCCCGGCGCCAAATGCTATTCTATAAACGATGCCTAATTTTATAGAATAGTGCTCGGTGTTAATTTTATCGGTACCCAAAATTGAGTCGTACGTGTGTGAAAACGACTTGATCGTCTTCGTGGGGGTAGAAAGTTCTGTAAGGAGCTGTTTAGTTTTAGGCTGTACGTATGTGTGTAAATGACTAGTGGAAAAGTGTACACCCTGTTTTGATGGTGCTAACTTTGCCAGTGGGTGAGCACATGGCGTGCACATGTACACGTGTATATTATGGTTAAATTATCTTTATTAGCATATGAAGACACTTCAGAGTAAACACAGTATATAATGGTCCGTACTACATTTGTATAGTACTTCCGCCTCCATAATCCAAGAGTAAATATGCTAACTTTTAACTTATATCCCATCCCATCCCTTATGCACCTCTCCCACCTTATAGAACTGTAATCCTTTAAATCTTTGAACCTTCCCCGCACCAGATGAGAAATAATGCCAGACTTACAAGTTGAGCAAACGACTCCTCACTCGTGGGGATAACACATCCCAAAAGAGTGACCGTATGGCGTGAAATTGTAGGCCCAGTTCTTTTGAGATGTCCTTTATGTGCATTTGTTCTATTCTCATGTCCTGGATCATTAAAATTCTCCGTTGTTGAAAGGTAGGTCCCTCGTCCGAACACCAAGATTGCAATATGGATTTAAGGCCAAACAACACCAACTGCCTAAGAAATCTGTTGCTGCTCTGCGTTGTAGGAGTTCCCAAAATATAGGCCCCAAATAGCAGCAGGGGGAGTATGCACCACAGAAACGGACCACAACTTGAATGAAATGCTTGAGAAGGCACATCCAAAACTCCTTAACAACCAAACATGTCCAGAACATGTGGCTCAAGTGTGCCGTCGGAAGCCCACACCTGGGACAGGAACCTTTTGTGTTAAGTCTCATCCTGAAGGCTTTGTAGGGAGAGATGTACAGACGCAGAGCGAATTTATACAAGGTTTCTTTGTGCAGCTCACAACTTGTGTACTCCTTGTTCAGTAAAACAAATGGTTGAAGTTGTGTTCCTGTCAGCTGATGTCTTAGTTCTGCCGACCACTGCCCAGCAATTGCCATGTAGTTGACATCTGGCGTCATATCCAATAGCGCCCTGTGATGGAAGCGCAATGATACCAGTGTCTGGGCGCCCAATGTAAATCTCTGATGATAACTCCTGCACTTCCTCTGTTAGTGCTGTCCATTCTAACGATTTGGCATAATGATGACCCTGAATATAGGCAAATAAGTCCGAGGTAGGTAAATGGTATTCCGGCAGAATCTTTGAGAAGGATTTCTGTTTCCCTTCTTGGTCAACAAAGTGCACCAGATATTTGAGACCAAGCTTTTGCCAACGCTTGAAAGCGCTCTCTCGTAGTCCCGGAGGGAAGTCTGGGTTGCCACAAAAGGTTAAGTAAGAGGTCACATTTGGTGAAATTGAGAAGTGATGACAAATCCACTTCCAAGTCTCTCGAGTTGTCTTGTACATCGGGTAGCGCTTGTATATATGCCCTTTGGTAGGATGTCCAGTCCATGCAACAGACTACTAATGTGGATACCAGGCAATAATTGCATCTCTAACCTAGTGCAGAAGAAATTGCTAGTATTTCTATGCCAATCATTTATATGTAGAAAAACTCTATAATCACTTAGGGAAATCCAAACTCAATTATTATACATCAACCAATCAAGTTTGAAAATAAGATAATTTAGTTTGTGGGTGTCTCCTCTGGTTGCTTAATGATTTCAATCAGGAAATCTATAAATTACATAAATTGGAACCTCAAAGCTCCGAATAGTGAAAAATACAATTGTATTTGACAGAATCACTACAACTTAGGAGTCCAATCCTATCATTGGTTCCTGTAAGGAGCAATTGAGAAAAAAATAATCAAAACGCAAAAAACTCACTCTACATGAGAAAAGCGCATGATATTAAAAAACTCCCTTGCTCTTTACTTAGTGAGAGAGACCCAAATACAAACTAAAACAGACAATACCCGACTCTCATGTGAACCAGAACTTGCATGGACAACCCCCCCCCGCCCCCCCCCCGTGTGACAAACTCACCAATCTATCGAAACTATGTACCCTGGAACCTTCTATACTAAACCTGAAAACCCGCAGTACTTAACTACAAGTCGTGTTGAATGCTGTGACTGAGGTTGATGGCGGCTTAGTCCGAGTGGTGTCCCGGCTGTTGTTTCTTTACTTGTTAATTCTGAACCCCTCAACAAGTGCGCCTTGTTTCGCCAAATTCTTGGCTGCTTCAGGAAGGGCACTATGATGACTCCAAATGTGCATAACCACAAAGAATCTGAGTCCCGATTAGTAATATCACAGAAGATGGAGCCATTTATATGTCATTTATATGTCTCATTTGACCAGCCACTGACAAGTATTTCATGTTCATGAGACCCATTCCTTCATGGTGGACAGGAGTCTGTAAGATCCACACATGTAAATTATAGAATGTTATAATTTATACGTACTCATGAACATCTAGATGCCCAAAAAAGGAGAGGTTCTTCAGATCTGCACCAGAAGTAAATGCAAAACACAACGGACCAGAAGTGGTGATAAAATCAGTATCTTTATTTAAAAAAAAAAATCACCTGATGTGGTTTCGCCTATACAAGGACTACTCAAGAGTAACAAAACTACTATCCGTACCGGCCATCATAGTCCCACATATTTCTCCTGCTGCAGGAGGCCTGTATTGGTAACCTATTGAACAAAGGCTCTCTTTGGTATTGAGAATTTTTTTTATCAGTCCCGACATAGTTTGCTACCCCTGAAGCAGCCTTTGTATGAGCGAAATGTGGACCACATTGAGTGTTTTTTTTTTTTTTTAATAAAGATACAGCAGTAATCTTATGAGACTGCCACGGGAAGTCTCGGCCATTTGGAAAAAGCGACGGCAAGCAGTGGGGTTGTTTCCTGCCCCAAAGAGGTACTCCTGATGCAGCTCCTCCAGTCCTCCTACCTCATGGGTGACTGCAGGGGCAGCTGAAAAAAAATACAGATGGTGTGTGGGTGCAGGGAAGAAAGGCTGGGAGCTATGTAAAAAAAAAAGATGGAGGGGTTAAAAATAAAAAATAAAGTGAGTGGAGGAAAGGAGGGGAGGGACTGTGAAAAGGTGAATGAAAAAGGTTGCTTTGAAGGGAGGGGGGTTGTGCAAAAAAGAAAAGTGGATGTCGTGGACGGCGGGGTCTGCTGTGTGGGAGTGCAGGGAGGGTGCTGGAAAAAATATGGATGGTGTGTGGCTGCAGGGGAGGGGGCTGGAAAAAGAAAGATGGGTGCTAGGAAAAATGGCTGTAATATTGGTTAAATTATGACAAACTTGCAGAATTCTGGCAGGAGTAAACAGTTCAGATCTGGTGAATGCGCTAGAGCTCTATCTGTTCAAACCTTCCAGTGGCAAGGTAGGAGGAAAACGTGAGGTTGTTCCATTACAAGAGGAACCTGAGAATGTCACACTGACAGGTGAAATATATATATGTATATCTTTGCTTAATTCTGCTCTGTTGAGTCAGATGAAGTGTGTGTTATGTTGCCAAAAGCAGAGAATTTGCGAGTGCACGGATGTGTCCAGTTTCTTTCTAGCAGTAAGTCAGAATGTCTTGGAATGAGCGAAAGCCAAGTCAAGGAGGAAGGGGGGGGGGGGGGGGGGGGGGGGGGGGCTGAGAGCACTTTTGGCTACACACCAGGATTTCTGCTGGACTTCAAACTCGCTGTATAACCTATAGCAGAAGTATTGAAGGTTTTACACTTCTGGTAAGGACAGTAAGTGCAGAGGAAGCGGAGGTAGTGTTACCTCAATAATTTTCGGGTAGGTTTTCCTTCTAACACAATAATAATTCCACCAAGGAAACCTAGAAACACAGGAATAGTGAAGGATCATTAGACTGTTCTACTGTGCTCAGTTTCATTCCTAGTGTAGCGACATGGATCCTGGTTAATCTCTGGCTTTTTCTAATAAATTGGCAATTCAAAACAGAAGCTTCGCTCAGCTGGTATCTATGCTCTAGTCTAAACTGATGTTATGCCAAACTCTAAAATGTAACCTAAAATACTAGACTCTAAAACTCTATTATTTATATTAAACCCTAACAGAGACTTAAAAAGGCTACACTATTGTCTATACTGACTTTGCTAAATAAGTACAGTATTTAACAAAAAAAAGACAATGAAGTTACCTGTTCAACCCCAATTTTACCTTTTCCCAAGTTTGAATGCAATTTCTGGCAGTTAAGATACACCAGTGAAGTCTTCCTCCCCTTAGCAGGTCCTCTCTCAGCACCTCTTCAAGTCGCAAACGAAGCGTGCAGGCAACTCCGGAGACAGACGGAAGGCTGCTGATTTAAAAACAAAACAAAAACTGGGCATCAAGGATTACAATACCACATTGTATTGTATACAAATGAGTGGAGGAGTGGCCTAGTGGTTAGGGTGGTGGACTTTGGTCCTGGGGAACTGAGGAACTGAGTTCGATTCCTGGTCCAGGCAGCTCCTTGTGACTTTGGGCAAGTCACTTAACTCTCCATTGCCTGCCGCATTGAGCCTGCCATGAGTGGGAAAAAGTGTGGGGTACAAATAAAAAACAAAAAAAAAACTTCGCATAATTGGGAGTCATGTTGCTGTCACACATAATCCGGACCCACGCAATAACGGTGTGCATACAAGTGGTATTTTTCACTGTACCTTGTATTATAAAACATCTAGATGGTTTAGATTATACTCTCTCGTCACATAATCAAGTTTATAACCGTGTTTTCAATTTTTGGAATGTGATCTCCAACCGCAAATATCTTGGCAAATCATTCCATACTGGGCCGTTACTGCAAAAGATACCTGATGAATAGTAATGAACCAAATAGATGGGAATGAAGTTATCACAAAAAGATTTTGTTGACTAGATATAAAAAGTCGTGCAGAAGTATAAGGGATTTCATTACGTGACAAAATAGAGAGTTATTATAAATCTTGTGCATTTCAAATGGTATTCAATAGGCCACCGGCAGCCAATTCTCCTCATTTAAGGAGCAGAGCTACATGGTCAAGTGATGTTTTCGGCTACCCATAATCACTCTTGCTGCAGTGTTTGCTGATAGATGAAGCAGTTTAATATGACATCAGTTGGCCCCAAATATGGCATATTTCAGTACTCTAAAAAGGGCAGTACTAATGTCTGCACGATCCTTTGAAAATCCTCAAAATTCAGGAAAGTAATCTGCATTCCATGTGTAGTTTAAAGAATGCTTGTTACACAGTTTTTATGAAGTGGGGTTGCACAGAAAGATGTGCCTCAAGTTTAAGACTAGACAAGATATGCAACATCCAAACAAATTGGGTTATCATACCCAGGTAAAGTAACCTTCTCAGGTGGAGAATAATTGGTGCCTCTAAGCTGTTATTAATGTTCAGGCTGTTTTGCTCAAGACACATGACTACCCAGTCAGAGTTCAGAAGTGATATGTTGCCTGATAGATCCTTATCAATTTCAAGTGGAGCAAGTAATAGAACATTACAGGGCAAGGAATCCTCTGCACTTGTCCCAGGCTTTCCTAATGGTTATTGTTTCTGCATTTGTGTTCCCGCACCCCCCCCCCTCCACTTCCCCTAGAGAGACTGTTCCCATGCATCTCCCACTCTTTCTGTAAGGAAGTATTTCCTCTTCTGATTTTATCTCTGCACAAATTTATGCACTATGCAGTTGTGCAGAATTCCTCCAAGAGTAAAACCCTGCACCATTTTGCTATCCTTTCTATGGGTCCCCCCCCCCCCCCCCCCCACTCTGTCTATCTCTTTTTGGAGTTATTCTCCAGGACTGGGCATAGTATTCTAGATGAGATTCCACCAATAACATACAGCGGCATTATCACCTCTTTTTTTTTTTTTTTCCTGTTGTATTTTTTTTACACTATATGTATTTCTACTTTTACACCTTAGATTTTCCCTGGCTCTGGCCTCTTTGTTGCTTACCTTGGTGCGATCAGACGCTATTACCCCAAGGTCTCTTTCCTGCTTAGTGCCTGTCGGTGTCTCATCTCATCATGTATTGCTTCGTACCAAAAGCATGACAGTATTTTTCTTTTTTGCACTGAATCATAGCTGCCATGCATTTGATCACTTTTTTCTATTTTGGTTGCTTAGATTTCTGCTTGTTTTCTGTACTCCCTCAGCTTCACTCCCATACAGATCTTGCTCAAGTCAAACAGTGTTTCTACCATGCAAAATCAAAGCTTATTAAAAAGGACAAATCCAGATGAAATGAGAATAGAAAAAAAATATCATTTGAAAGGGAGAAGCAGGGCTTGATTTTTGGGTGAATAGCCTGGAATGCAGTTGTGCTTCTTTCCAACCCCAGAGCAGCAGGTGTGCTTTGTTGCAGTCCCGGGCTTCCTGGAAGACTGCAGGGAAGAGGAAGGGAGGGGATGATCCTGGAGCAGAGCAGGGAATTCTAGAAATTTCTTTTGATGCAGAGATCTGGAACTATCCATATTTTCTGGTCAAAAAAATTAGGCTGCTTCCTGACTTTGCTTTCCATTTAAACGTTCTAGGAAGGCAAGCTGTCAACTGAGGCTGCCGCTGAATTTTGAGTTTCCCTTTTGTGATTGGCCTTCACATTCCTTCATAGAGACCAATTGCAAATTTTGCTAGTGGGTGGTATCACACCTTCATGGATTCCCAAGGTACTTTTTTATGCTTCAGTGAGGGGAAATGAGAGGGATGACAGGAAATTTTCACCTCCTGCAGGTTCAAGGAATTCTCTGAATTCTCCAGATTTTCCTGTATAGGCTATCACCACCCTTCCTTGCATCGGTGTTGTCTGGATAGTTGAATCCTGTCCAGGACCCCCTTAAGATTCTTAATTCATTCAGCCAAGCAAGATAAGCCAGCTTCATGTATCTGAATTTTTGAGTGTTCAGCAATTGTAAGATGAGTTGGTATAGAAACAGAAATTTCCAGGGAAGCTGTTGCACTCTGTAGGACATCTAGAGTCACAGCAGAAGGTTTATAAATTGGGACTCTGTTCTGCAAGCCCATTACTATCCTAGAACACAGCTCTCCTCATGGAGAAATGCTGGCAAAACCTATGATATTGCCTTAAAATAGGTGGATATTTCTGAGGGTACTCTTAAAAAATATTGAGTTAGTTATAAACTTATAATGTATTTATTTATTTATTGCATTTGTATCCCACATTTTCCCACCTCTTTGCAGGTTCAGTGTGGCTTACAATACATCATGAATGATGGAAATACAATTTGTTACAATTTGATTATGGTTACATGGTGAGGAATTATAAGAAGACAAAATAAGCTAACATTATGAGGCAATGAGAGCTATAGGATAGCAACTTGGAGATAATTTCATGTGACATGACACATTTCTAGCTATGAGGGAGGGGTTTCATATGTGGTGAAGGTACGTAAGATGAGAGTGCAAAAGGAAATATTATGAGACATTTCTAACTATATATAAGGAATTTATGTGTTTTGATCCTTGTGATATATTTTGTCAAAAAGATGGGTCTTCAGTAGTCTGCGGAAGTCGGTTAATTCGTGAATCGTTTTCAGGTTGCGTGGTAGTGCGTTCCAGAGCTGTGTACTCATATAGGAAAAGGTTGATGCATGCATTAATTTGTATTTTAGGCCTCTGCAGTTAGGGAAGTGGAGGTTAAGGAAAGTTCGGGATGTTTTTTTAGCATTCCTGGGTGGTAGGTCTATCAAGTCTGACATGTAGGCAGGGGCTTCACCATGAATGATCTTGTGAACCAAGGTGCATACTTTGAAAGTGATACGTTCTTTGAGTGGGAGCCAGTGCAGTTTTTCTCGTAGGGGTTTTGCACTTTCGTATTTTGGTTTTCCGAATATAAGTCTGGCTGCTGTGTTCTGGGCTGTTTGGAGTTTTTTCAGTATTTGTTCTTTGCAGCCTGCGTAGAGTGAGTTGCAATAGTCTAAATGGCTGAGCACAAGTGATTGCACCAGGCTGCGGAAGACTGCCCTTGGGAAAACTGGTCTTATTCTTTTCAATTTTCACATTGAGTAGAACATCTTTTTGGTTGTGTTGTTCGCGTGGGTCTCAAGTGTTAGGTGCCGGTCAATAGTAAATCCAAGGATTTTTAAGGTATTTGAGATTGGCATATTTAATTTTGGTGTATTGATGGTGGTAAATTTACTCGTATTAGGCATTGGGTTTTCTCTGTGTTCAGTTTCAGCCAGAATGCATCTGCCCAGGTGTTCATGATGTGTAGACTTTGGTTGATTTTGTTGGAGATTTCACTGATGTCTTGTTTGAAAGGAATATATATCGTTGCGTCATCGGCGTATATGTATGGATTGAGGTTTTGGTTTGATAGTAGTTTGGCCAAGGGGATCATCATTAGGTTGAATATAGTCGGTGAAAGGGGGGATCCCTGCGGGACTCCACATTCAGGTGTCCATGCGGCAGATGTAGTCGAATTTGATGTTACTTGATATGAGCGTAAGGTTAGGAATCCCTTGAACCAGTTTAGGACATTTCCTCCAATGCCGAAGTATTCAAGGATGTGTAATAGAATTCCATGGTCGACCATATCAAAGGCACTTGACATGTCGAATTGTAGAAGTAGTATGTTGTTGCCGGTTGCAATCGTTTGTTTAAATTTTGTCATAAGGGTAACTAGTACTGTTTCAGTGCTGTGGTTAGGCCGAAATCCTGATTGGGAGTTATGTAGTATTGAGAATTTATTTAGGTAGTTTGTGAGCGTTGCTGTATAAGTATTAAAAAGTTTTTTGCTTTTTACTGTTGTTAGCCTGTTTCATGTCTTTTCAACAGCATAGATCTTTGGTTCTTAGTAACATATGATCTCATGCGGATAGGCATCTGGTTGGGCCTTAAAGCAGAGTCTTGTCCTATCCACTTACTACTACTACTACTACTACTGCTTGACATTTCTAAAGTGCTACTAGGGTTATGCAGCGCTGTACAATTTAACATAGAAGGACAGTCCCTGCTCAAAGGCGCTTACAATCTAAAGGACAAATGTACAGTCAGTCAAATAGGGGCAGTCTAGATTTCCTGAAAGGTATAAAGGTTAGGTGCCGAAAGCAACATTGAAGAGGTGGGCTTTGAGCAAAGATTTGAAGATGGGTAGGGAGGGGGCTTGGCGTAAGGGCTCAGGAAGTTTATTCCAAGCATAGGGTGAGGTGAGGCAGAATGAGCGGAGCCTGGAGTTGGCGGTGGTGGAGAAGGGTACTGAGAGGAGGGATTTGTCCTGTGAGCGGAGGTTACAGGCAGGAACGTAAGGGGAAATGAGGGTAGAGAGGGTAATGAGGGGCTGCAGACTGAGTGCATTTGTAGGTAAGAAGGAGAAGCTTGAACTGTATGCGGTATCTGATTGGAAGCCAGTGAAGTGACCTGAGGAGAGGGGTGATATGAGTATATTGGTTCAGGCGGAATATAAGACGTGTAGCAGAGTTCTGAACGGATTGAAGGGGGGATAGATGGCTAAGTGGGAGGCCAGTGAGGAGTAGGTTGCAGTAGTCAAGGCGAGAGGTAATGAGAGCGTGGACGAGAGTTCGGGTGGTGTGCTTTGAGAGGAAAGGGCAAATTTTGCTGATGTTAAAGAGAAAGAAGCGACAGGTCTTGGCTATCTGCTGGATATGCGCAGAGAAGGAGAGGGAGGAGTTGAAGATGACTCCGAGGTTGCGGGCAGATGAGACGGGGAGGATGAGGGTGCCATCAACTGAGATAGAGAGTGGAGGAAGAGGAGAAGTGGGTTTTGGTGGAAAGACGATAAACTCGGTCTTGGACATGTTCAGTTTCAGGTGCCTACCTCACACCTCTTGTGGGCATGTGCCAGGAATGCTTTATCGACCAATGCTCAACACTAACAATGTATATATAATTTTATGCTGTATTGAGCATTGGTTGGTAATTCCAATTCGATGTTCAGCCGGTGTTTTCGGACGGACGTTGTTCCCTACAGTGCTGGAGTTCTGTGCAACTCCCCCTGAGTGTATACCTAAGGTACAAATGTTTGATGGGTGGGGTATCGCAGATGTGTGCTAGCTGGGCAGAAATCTGCTTTGGGAACAATTGAAAGTCAGCTGCTTGTAGAAAGGAGGTGAGAGGGGAGGGAAACAGATACCACTTCCTATAGAGATCTGTTTATTTTTCACATTCTGCTGAAGATTATTCTGTAGTGGACAGGAGGAGTTGGTGTTGGGCTGGTGTTAACATGCTAGGCAAGGAGGGGGCATCCCGATCCTTTGTCTTCCCTGCCCCTTTCTCGATCTCCCCACCCGTCATTACTATCACACATAAAACATCTTTAAATGACATCTTCAAACACAATACATAGACAAACCTTCACCAAACACAGAACCGAGGGATCACAAATTAGAAATAGACCAACATTGAACTGGGAGCCCCAAGAAGTTAAAACTTGGCAAGTACTGTAACACTGGAGAAATAAAAATAGAAATGCATTTCCTTTTCTACTGAACACTATCAGTGGTATAGCCAAGGGGAGCACCTGGGTGCCCCCACTTTGGGCTCAGCCTCCCTCCCTGTAAATCAGTCATCTGACTACACCACTGAACACAATACATAGACATCTGCGATACACATATCCTAAAGCTAGCATATTTCAGTTAATAAATTCAAATTAAAACACACTTTTTCTACCTTATCTGACATTTTATTTTTCTATCATGTTGTTCCCAGTGTTTCTCATCTGCTGTCCTGCTAATTCTCTTTCGAGTGGTTGTGCATTTGTCTTTTCTCCTCTCTTCTGTCTTGTTCCATTCCTTCATTGCACCTGTCTGACATATTGATCTTTCCCTTTCAGCTCTTTCCTCTTTCTTTTATGTCTGCTCAGATTTCATTCTCTTTCTCACCCTTCTTTTGAATTTTCAGATACCTATCAACTTTTCTCTCACCATAACTCTCCCATCCTTTAACGGGAAAGGGGATGGGATTTGATAAATCACCTTTCTGTGGTTACAGTCAAAGCGGTTTACATATTATATACAAATACTTATTTTGTACCTAGGGCAATGGAGGGTTAAGTGACTTGCTCAGAATCACAAGAAGCTGCAGTGGGAATTTAACCCAGTTACCCTGGTTCTCAGGCCACTGCACTAACCATTAGGCTACTTTCCCACCATTTCCCATATCACTCCTTCCTTAGTCTCCCATTCCCTTTCATCTGCTCTCCTTTACTACATTTCTGTCTCAATACCATCCTCCTCTCGCTTATCTCCTTGCCACATCCCCCCGGCCTTTCCCACATGGTTCCACCATTTCCAGTATTCTCCCTCCCTCCACTTTTATAGCCTATCATCTCCTCCTCTCACCAACCCCACCCCACTCTACCCCATCCTCGCCTCATGGCCTGACACATTGTCCCTTTCCCTCCACTCCCAAGCATCTTACTGTCCAATCTCTCTTCCTTTCTGCCCCCCCCCCACCCATGGCCCTACATCATTCTTTCATTCCTGCTGTTCTTCCTTCCCTCCCCCCATAATCCAGGATCTCTTCCCTCCCTCCCTCCTTTCCTTCTTTTCACCTCCAGGTCCAGCATTTCTCCTTTTTTCCTTCCTGATTGCCCTCACATCCAGCCTCTCTGTCTCCCTTCCTTCCCTCCATCCCATTGTCCACCATCTTTCTTCCCTTCCCTTCTATTCTCAGGTCCATCATTTTTTTTCTTCCAGTCCCTTTCCCATCCCTGGTCCAGCATTTCCACCCCCTCAACTTTTCTTCCCAGTCTACCTTAAAACATTCCAACATCTTTTTTCCATCTCCCCTTCCCAGTCTAACATCTCCCTCCCCTCCCCTCCCCTTTCCAGTCTGTCTTAAAGCACATTTCTCTTCACATAGTTGACGTACAGCAGCAGTTCTGATATGCTGCCTGTATCCTCCCCAGAGTTTTCCGACTGCCGCGTTCCACCCTGTCTGATGCAATTTCTTGTTTCCATCTGGGTGAGATGCGGCAGAAGGAAAGCTCTGGGGAGGCTGCGGGCAGTGTAGCAGAACCGCTGCTGCACCGGCAACCCTGTTTAAAGGTTTAAAGGCATTAAGTAGACTGGGAAGGTGAGGTAAATGTTGGGCCAGGTTGGGGAGATGGAAAAAAGATGCTAGTCAACAGGGACTCCCTTGGAGCTCTGGGGCTCAGGGCAGCTGCCCTGTTTGCCACTACCCCTAATGCCAGCCTCATGTTGGTGAGCAGTGCTTTGTAAACTGCTGTTTCTTCTTCTAGCAGAATGATGCAGGGCTCATTTGTGGGCATTTTAAAATGTATTTATATTATGATGGTGAACCCAACACACTTTGGTATAGGCAGCGAGAACTGGAGCATCCAAACATGCATGGATCCAGACATGCCAAGTCTCTCTTGAACTGAGAGGGAGACTCCTGCAGAACACAGGAGACTTGGGATTGGCTACTCCACTTTTTTTTTTCTCTCCCTGCATGTGACCATGAGCAACTTCAAATCTTACCGCCCATACTTCCTGCTGCAAAATTAACGGGAGGTCTGGGGGTTCTTTGGGTCACAGTGCTGGCAGAGGGAGTGGAGATGTGGCATGAGCTTAGATGGAAGACGGGCTAAAAATCTGCTTGAAAACTGGCTCCCCTAGACATTGAAGATTTCACCGGAAGGTAAAGTGGGAGATGGACTACAGCTTCCGGACACTGATTCTGGACCTGTGTGCATGTTAATTGTCAGAAATAGATTCTCCAACATAGAAGTCTTCCTTAAATACGTAGGCCAGTAACCTGGACCCACTGCAGTCTTTCCCTGGTATACTGTTTTCTCCTGAATTACAGGATGAGTTGAGGTCTCCCCAGCAGAACTTGTGTGAGCCATAGACTGAACCCAAGGACATTTTCCTCAGATTTTTAATATCTTGCACTAAAAAGTGAATCTCCCCAAGGCATCTAGTAGCTCCCTGACAGCTTAATGGGCTTTCAAACACTACAGGAGAAAGAACTGATTTCTCTTGGGGTATCATGGAGAAAATTAATCTTTTATTTCTCTTTTGGAGAGAGAGAAAGCAAGAAGTATAATGGCACTATGTACTGTTGTGGTTCATTTCATCTTTGCTTAACTAAAGTAGTTTTAACAAATCCCTGAAATCGTAGTCCCTGAGCATTTCAGCACTTAATCTTTATTTTGTCTCCTCCCGTTTGTTGGCGTGGATTGCATTACTTGAATGAATTTAGCGGCACTCTGCATCTCTGCCATTTTCTTTCTGCATGAACTCTGTGTGGACACGTGCACATGGTATATTTGTCTGCTGACCCTGGCTTTTCTGCTGTGTTTCAGAAAACTGTCCAGATCAAAACTATTTTCTTACTCACTGGAACCCGGGGCATGATGCTGAGAAGAGAATTGTTATCAAGAAGGGGGATAAGTTTCTTCTGAAGTCAGATGCCACAGTGCACTCCATTATCGTACAAGATGGAGGTACGTTTGCTCTCCGTGACTTATTTTTCCCATTTTGTAGCATGTTGTCTTCAAGCAGTGGCATAGCTGGGGGGGGGGGGGGGGGGGGCTTGGGGACCTGCTGCCCCCTGAAATTGGATCCAGGGACCCTAGTTTGGCTGGCGGTGGTCCCCAACCCCCACCAGCTGAAGCCTTTCTCCAGTGCTGTTCTCTGCGCATTGCCTGCCCTGCTTCCTCTCACGTGGCGGGCAAGCTCAGTTTCACTAAAACAGAGTATGCACGTGACATGAGAGGAAGCAGGGCAGGCAGTATGCAGAGAAACAGCGCTGAAGAAAAGCTTCAGCTGGCGGGGGTTGGGGACCCCCTGCCAGCCAAGGTGTGTGGGGTTGCAGTGGGCTGGGGGTTGTGGCAGGGAGGCGGGCCAAACTGTGCCCCCTCCACACACTTTGGGCTTTGGACCCCCCCCCCCCCCCCAGACGTTAAGGTCTAGCTGCGCCCCTTTCTTCAAGTATTGAGCAGTTGTGGTAGTCCTGAAATGTGGTGATACGTTGGGGGAAAAGAGCCATGATGAGACCTGGGTCAGAGGAGGTAAGTTGCAATTCAGTTTTGGAGAAAAAAATAGCAGCTGTATTACATTGATCCTCTCTGGTGGTCTGTTGTTAGTTATGGAGAGTGTGGGTGTGTTGGGCAGTTTTTCTTTTTCTTTCTTTTAGGTTGCTCTGTGACCTGATGTCTTATTGGAATGTGCTTGGTACACCGTCATCTTAGCGGTTTTTAAATTCAGTAACAATCTGAAGAAAAAAAACGAGACAGATGGGATCATGGTGCATTAGAACACTGGCGCTGTGTAGGGTGGTTTTCCCATTGTTATTCAACCTGTACAGGACTAAGGAATTACTGGTTTTGTGTGTGGGGAAAAATAGTTATTGGGAGGGGGGGGGGGGAAGGTTGAAATGAAATGGGCCATAAAACCAGGGCTAATATTCATAGAACTTGGACCTTTAAAAGGTTCAGTGGTGGTGTGGAGATGACCTGTAATGTGAAATGTTCTCCAAAGGTCAGAACCTTCACTGTTGTCAGAGTTCGCTCTTAACACCTTACACCCTTGTAGGCATATTTTCAAAGCACTTTGGGAGGCTAAGTTCCATAGGTTTCTATGGAACTTTGGGAGGCTAAGTGCTTTGAAAATATGCCTGTTGGTCTTCACTCCCAGTCCTTCAGGGCTGCCAACAGGTCAAGTTTTCAAACTATCCCTAGTGAATATGTATGAGAGAGATTTGCATGCCTACTACCTCCATTGTATGCAAATCTTTTGTGCGTATCAGGGATGTCCTGAAAACCTAACCTGTTAGTGGACTTCAAGGACCGGGAGCTTTATATGGTTTTGGTTACGTGGTAAATTGCTGAGTATGAACTGTACCTACCTCTGAGCCAATACCATCCTCTGAAATACCCGGGGCACCATGGAGGCCAACTATCCCAAGTGCTAACTAGGCCTAGTCCAAGCCAAGATGTTAATTGGCGCCTAAGCTGAACAACATTTTAATCGATTCTTGTCATTGAGCTTGAGCATTACACTACCAAGATATATCTTTGACATACTCTCTCTTTCCTACAGGGCAGCTTGTTTTTGCAGATGATGCAAAGGGATCTAGAAATATTACTTTGAGAACTCGTTATATCCTGATAAAGGATGGTGGAGCGCTTCATATTGGAGCAGAAAAATGTCGCTACAAATCCAAAGCAACTATCACTTTATATGGCAGATCGGATAAAGGTGACAGTGTGCCAAAGTTTGGCAAAAAGTTCATTGGTGTGGCTGCTGGTGGAATACTGGAATTGCATGGAGCTCAGAAGGCCTCATGGACTTTGTTGACAAGGACGCTACATTCCTCAGGGCTTTCCTCTGGTTCTTACTCATTTCAAAAGAATTTTAGCAGGGGACTAAATGTGAGAGTGATTGACCAAGACACCGCACATGTATTGGAAGCAGAAAGGTTTGATACCCATGAATATGCAGATGAAAGCAGGAGATTACAGGAGTTTTTAAAAGCTCAGGATCCTGGTCGCATTGTTGCTATTGCAGTGGGAGACTCGGCTGCCAAGAGTCTGTTGGATGAAACCAGGCGGACTATTCAGAATCTTCTAGGCAGTAGACTTGTCAAAGGATTAAGTTACAGGTAACTCACCCCAGCCAAAAAGAAGTATCTCTCCCTTTTCAAATAACAAAATATGAGCATGTAAGAAACTAATGTGGACTGATTCCAAGCACTAAAAAATGCTCTGGTGAAGGTGCATTCTCAGTTCATTCACTAAATTATTATTATGATGCTTTTTGACAGAATGTAACATGAGACTATTAACAACAAACATCTTGGCAGGTTTTTATTCCGAAGGAGGCTCTCGGTTGAAGTTACCCAAAGTTAACTCTTGACAAATATCATTGGAAGTCAACAGTCTAAATTTAATCATAAGCAGGATCATCTTACGGCTTCTCAAAATAAATGTAATGATCCTCTTTAAATAACGAGGCAACTGTGATATATGTAAAATGAAAAAGTGAACTTGTGATATTTTTTTATTTAAAAGGGAAATAATGTGCTATAGCTCTGTTTCCGACGTAGCCTTAGATAAGTTCCTCAAACATAGTCAAATGTCTGTTAGTTGCCTCTGTCTTCATTCCCCTAAACTCTGTTGGTTGGTCCACAGTTCTACCATTTTTTATTTCTACCATTTTTTTTATTCCTGCCAGTCTAACTTATTTCACAGATTTCTACATGGGGCTGGAGGTGTTTGAGTTAAAATGTAGCACTATAACTGATGTCTATGTTCACTGTTAGTTATGGATGGTGGGCTCAGGGCTCACTTAACCTTTGGAGGTTTGGGCCTTCATGAGGTAAATAAGAGCAGAATATCAGGCTGTTTATAAAATGGGGTGTTTCAGTGTTCTTCATGGAGTTTTGAAGCACTTGAAATTTATTTGGAATGAACCCTTTAAAAGGTATTGAGAGCATACAGGAGGCAAATACTTTCTTTACTCGCTATTATCAGGCTCTCCTCCAGTCCTGCCCCTAAGGGTTTGTCAAACTAGATACACTGCTATATGCCTTCTCAAGGCCTTTATCCTAATTATACTGTGGTCAGTATTCAGTCAGCGGCAGTCAGTGTTTTTTTTTTTTTTTTTTTTAAAGCTGACCGGCTAATTTAACCACAGATATTCAGTGCCGGGCCATCTGGGGCTGACCAGCCAAGAGTTTGCAACCTGGCTTTTTGTGGGTCCTGGCTGATATTCAGCTGGGACCTTCATAAGACACTTATGTGGGTCAGCTGGTACCTGCATACATGGATCAATTCAGATTTTCCCTCCTCCACCTACCTTGAGACCCTGACAGTATTATACAAATTCCCCCTCTCCCATGTGTAAGTTAGCCTCCCCAGGCCTACCTTAAGGTCCCCGGTAGCAGTGGTGTGCTGGAGCCGGCTTGCAAGAGCCGGTTGTTAAATTTTCTTCCTGCTTGTGAGCCGGTTGTTGAAAACAGCGAGCCGGCTCTGGCTCTCCTCCCTCCCTCCCTCACCGACCGCTTGTTCTTCGAATTCTTCGGGGCAGGCAGTCTTGCCTGCCCGCTTCCAGCACTGACTGTCTCCCGCTGCCGGTTCGCACTTTAAAAATGGCTGCCGAGACTTCCAGAGGCGGCCTCGCAAGACTTCTGCTGAAGTCTCGGTGGCCATTTTGAAGCACGAATCGGCAGCGCGGGCAGTCAGCGCTGGAAGCGGGTAGGCAATACTGCCTGTCCCGAAGAATTTGAAGAAAGAGCGGTCGGTGAGGGACTGGATCGGGAGGGGGGGATTGAGGAGAATTCGCCAAACAACTCGGGAGGGGGTGGCAGGGGGGAAAGGAGTCGCTGCTGGGCATGGGTGGATGGAGGGGGTCGCTGGACATGGGTGCATGCAGGGCAGGGGAGAGGAGGGTCACTGCTGGACATGGGTGGGTAGAGGACAGGGGAAAGGAGGGTCACTGCTGGACATGGGTGCATTCAGGGCAGGAGAGAGGAGGGTCACTGCTGGACATGGGTGCATGCAGGGCAGGGGACAGAGAAGAAATGCTGGACATGGATGGAGGGAAGAGAAGAGTGAGGAAGGAGATGAGGGAAAAGGAAGAGAGGAGAAAAACTGCACATGGATGAAGAAAATAGGCAGAAGCTGAGGACTAGAAATGAAGCAGAGAGGAGGAAAGGAAAGAAATAAATGGAAAGGAAGCCCTGGAAACGGAGTTAAGAGGACAGATAGCAGCAGAATCGGATACTGGGCCAGCATGATCAGAAAAACAGTCACCAGACAACAAAGGTAGAAAAAAAATCATTTTATTTTCATTATAGTATTTGGAATATGTTCACTTTGAGAATCAGGTGCTCAACATTAAAAGTTTATATTAATTTATGGCATTTTATCGCACATTAAACATGAATTAGATTGGAACCTGGGATCATTTAATTTTTTTTCCTGGAGGAATGCATTGCCCCCCCCCCCCCCCCCAGGCTCTCTCCTCGGCCATAGCCAGCTCTGCAATTTGGGGGGGGGGTACAGAGGGGGACGTGGTGGGGGCGGGGGCGCAGAGGGGGACCAGGGAGAGAGCCTGTTAAACATTTACCAGCACATCACTGCCCGGTAGTCAAGCAGGTCTTTGGGGCAGGAACGAGCTCCACTCGCTGTTGCCCTTAGTGACTTCCGCTTTAAAATGACAGCTGTGACTCTAGAGGTTAGCCGTTCATAAAGGATGCTTTTGTTGATCAATAAACATTGTTTTGTTTTGTTTGTTTTTTTTTCCGTACTGGTGTTCCACTGTTTTCACCGTGCTCCTACTTCTCAACTGGTCTGGTCATTCTTGCCTCTCATTTTGCTCAGCTCTTTATAAAATACAGTAATGGTAGAAGAGAAGATTTGCATTCAGTTGCGTGTTATGGGCTGCAGCATGTGATAGCTGCTACCTTCCCAAACCTCACAGATGATAATGTTTACCATACATAGCGTTTTTGCACATATGTGAGTAATGGTGTTTTCCTCATTGGTTCCTATGGAGCTGGGGTGAATAAGTGCATGCAATCAAGACAGTGTAGGAATGAAGAGTGGGTGTGGGTTTTGGATTTCTTTTCCTTAGATTACATTGACATCACAGCCTGAACCTGCACCTTTTTCTAGGGGAACTGACATCGCCAGAGCCATTTTGGATTTCTAGGAATGGATAGTCAGTTTCACATATATAGGGAAATGAGGAGACTGATGCATGGCATGGAACAGGGCCGGCCCAGAATGCTTCATTATAGTCTTATTATTGCCCATTTGCTACTGTTCAGCCTCTGATCCAGCTTTTAAACAGTGAGGACTTTTATATATGCCAGTCTTACTGAGTAGCTATTCTCCAGGACCTCCTGTGCAGCCTCAAATTAGGGGAAACAAGTTGTATTTTGTCACTTCCCTGTTCTCCGAGGCACCCAAGTTAAGGGTGTAATCATAAGCTTAAGAAAGTTTGGCAATGCGAGAATGCCAGAATGTACATAAAAAAAGAAGGCACTATGAGTTGTCTTTTTGGCTTTTTGTCATTTTTTTTTCCATTACCCAGTCATTACCAAGATACATGCTGTTCTCATAAACCTACCCAAATTCTACCCTGCTCTTCTCAAACTGCTATGAATCCTACACAATCTCTCACTTTTTTATTCAAATTGTAACCATGTTCGACAACAAATGGCAATGAAAGCCACACTGAACCTACCAATGGGCGGGAAAATGCGGGATACAAATGTAATTAATAAATTACGCCTATGTTTACTAAGCGGCGCTTTGGGCACATTTAGCGTTTTTAATGTGTGCAAATGGTTTACGCGCATTAAACACTAATGCACCCATAGAAATGTATACGCGTTTAGTGTTCAACTCACCTTGAATTTACAGGCACGTTAAAAACGCTAACGCACCTTAGTAAACATACCCCCCTAAGCAGGGGTGTAGCCAGACTTCAGCGGGAGGGGGGTCCAGAGCTCGAGGTGAGGGGGCACATTTTAACCCCCCCCCCCCGGCACCGCCGACCCCCCCTGCCATTTTACCCCCCCTGCGTTTTTTGACCTCCCCGCCGCCACCACCACCCTTGACCCCCCCCCCCCCCCAGTGCCAACCCTCCCCCACCGTCGGGTACCTTTGCTGACGGGGGTGCCCAACCCCCGCCAGCCGAAGTCCTCTTCTCTGGCTCTGCCACGTTGCTGATCTGCAAGGGCAGGCTTCTGTTTCTGCGAGTCTGACGTCCTGCATGTACATCTGTTTGTACGTGCAGGACGTCAGACTCACAGAAACAGAAGCCTGCCCTTGCAGATCAGCAACTTGGCCGCGCCGGAGAAGAGGACTTCGGCTGGTGGGGGTCAACAAAGGTACCCAACGGCAGCAGGGGAGGGTTGGCAGTGGGGGTAGGGGGTCGAAGGAGTTGGCGGCGGGGGAGGGCAGGGCCAAATCTACGGGGGCCTATGCCCCCGTGGCCGCATGTAGCTACGCCCCTGCCCCTAAGTGAATAAATAAGAAGTGAAAAACTGACCTTGGAACTGCTACTTTAAAAGATCTTAAAGGACATAAAAATAGAATTAAAGCAAATCCCATTTTTTGCTTTGATGTGTGTGTCTGCAAATGGTAAATGGGGTCAGCCATATGCAGCGCCCATGCTTGTGGCACCTTTTTGATGTTCCGTTGTGCCGCTGGTGAGCACCGCATTGCTGTATCCCACTTAAAGTGTGCTGCAGTGAAGAAAGGAGCAGTGCTCTAATTCTTTAAGGAGAGCTTCAATATTTAGGTGCCAAGAATACAAGTGACATGGAAAATAGTTGTGCTTGAGGAACGCTGAAATTTGGTCATGCCTTGAGACGACTTTATAGTAAAACTTTGACCACAATTGGTGTGATTTATGAAAGTGGATAAGCACGGGGTTTTTTTTTTAATGTTAAGTTGTCACTCTTTCTTGTTTGGTTTTTTTTTTTTTTTGGGGGGGGGGGGGTGCGGTTGGTTACATTTAAATACTTATCCAGAAATTATATGCAAGTGGACTTTTAAAAATTGTTTTAAAAGGGTTTTTTTTTTTAAAATGCCTGTGATGAGATTACCCTGGTAAAGTCCTTTTCACCCTATAAGCTTGAGCAGTGGGTGGAGATGAGGGTACTGAGGCCTTTTCCCTTTCAGGATTTTTTGTACTCCACGAGTAGCATTTGAAGCTTGGGAGATGATGTTGAGGATTGTTTATTTATTATGACATTCATATTCTGCATTATCCCAAACAGAGTTCTGGTTCAATGTAGCTTACAGTCCAGTTATAAGCAGGTACTGAGGCAATGGAGGGTTAGGTGGCTTGCCCAGAGTCACAAGGAGCTGCAGTGGGAATCGAACCCAGGATGCTGGGATCAGAGTCTGCTGCACTAACCATTATCCCACTCCGCCACTCCATTATTGACCAGAAGGCTTGTGTGCACATATATGTATATGTAAATGCTAAAATTGTCTACAGTGGTGCCTAAATGCGCTGGCGTTGTACTTTTAAGACCGGTGAAGTATGGGTGGAGTCTGCAGGGGAGGGGGCACACAGTTAACAGCTGTAAATTACAGACTACTATAATTTTCTGTGCATTATTTATTTTTTATTTTTAAAATTCAGGTGCAAGCATTTACATAGACTCTGTGGCTGGCGTAAGTGGTCGTGCTTATAATATCTGTACATTTTTGCCCTGCTGCACTAGTATTCTGTAAGGAACATAGGTGCCACAGCACCTTCTTGGCACCTAAATATTAAATGCACTCCTTTTATAGACTTGCCTTATAGTGGGAATGATTTCTTGGATCTGGTTGACGTCATGATCCAGAGCAAGTCATGACTGTGTAAAATGTGTGCCAGGTGGTTGGTTTTATTGCTAAGTTCATGGTTTCCTGGTGTTGGAGAGAGAGAATAATATAACTTATTTGTCTTCATGTCAAAACCCGCAGCCTGCTCTGTTTACCAGGTGCTGCGCACCTGTAAGGTGTTTTTTTTTTTTCTTTCCCCCTAAAAATTTGTGCATTCAGCAGTAGTGGCGAGTAGAATAAGTAGCATTTTACTCATTCTGTATAGTTGGTGAACAGAAAAGAAGCACAACTGGGCCTTCAAGACTAAGACAACAGGAAGTCCTTTATTTAGATAAGACCCGGCACGGGCCGTGTTTCGGGGTACACAACGCCTACCTCAGGGGTCTGTTTAATATCAATGTGGGGAGCTCCGTAGGAGCAGATTTTTAGTTAAGTGTACAATTCCCCACCAAGGAAAATGCAGAGGCTCCTGTAGAACGCCGTCAGTCAAAATAAACCGCCAAAGCTAGTGATGAACATACGTCTCATGTGGTCACTGCTGCCCCCTCTGCGGTCCAGATAATTTCATGTTCCATCCTTCCTCTGCTCTCCCTTTACCCCATCACTAGGTGGATAGTATTCGGCCATTTTAGATAGATTTTCAGCCAGATACTGCCCATATAAGGGATAGCTGGTGAATGTGTAAACTCTGTTTGAATATTGGCCCGCATATTCATGTCTTTATAACTGAAAGCTATATGAAGATTTTCATCAGAGAGTCTTTGCAAAGCAGCCCTCCCTGGCCAAAGTCAAATAGTCTGTATGTATGGGTTATTAGCTCTTTTTCTCCGATGTGGATTGTACACAAAGCTAAATGGATAGTTCATATATTTTTGCTCACATTTGTTTACTGTTAACACACAGTTAAGAACTTATAAGGGTTTCTACGGTGTGTGGAGATTAAACCTAAGGTAACAGGTTGGAGCTTGTCTCCATTTACTTGTAGCATCAGGCCTACAAACACACTTTTTCCTTATAACAACCTGTTTATAATTTGCTTTTGTATGGTGTCTGCATGCAATTAAATGGCTTCATTTTATTGCAATTATGAAGGATTTTTTGCAGGTTACTAATTGTATCCCTGAATACCTTGCTCGCAGGTATTTTTCTGTAGTCTTATTAAAGATCACCTTGGGATTTTGTTAGATTCAAAAGAATAGCGCAAGGAACGCTTATTTTTCAGAGCGTGTGGTATCTTTTGAATTCTTAAACATCCACCCATCCACCCCGGCAAGGCTATGGGGTGAGAAATCAAATATGTGTGCTTGCTGGATTTTATTGCTGGGCTTCCCAAATCTGAGCTCAAACATGTTACACAATCAGATACAGTAGGGTAGATCCCTAGCAAAGTTCATATGTGTTGTACCTGACACAATAGAGGGTTAAGTGACTCGTTCAAGGTCACAAGACTTCAGTGGAATTTGAACCTTGGCTTCCCTGGTTCTCAGTCCACAGCTCTAACTAGTAGATCGCTCTTGCACTCTGTTTTGGGAATTCAGGTTTTGCCCTCTCTTTTCTTGCTTTTTCTGTTCACTTCATCTTGCTCTTTCATTTATGTATTTATTTTTGTACCCTGTATTATCCAAAACATGTTTGGTTCAAAGCGGCTTACATCGTAACATTATACAATATAACATCATAACAATAAGCAATAAAACCATAGAACAGGGTGAAGCTTAATACTTAGACTTGGGTTGGCATTGCAGCATTAGTTGACAGTGGAGAAGATATGGGCAATTTTGTGTCAAGAATGGCTAGTGGGACAAGTCAAAATAGAAATTTTAGGACTGTGGGTAGGGTCTGGTGAGCTCCTGTCCTGATGAGGGTGTTTGTAGCATGCAATAGATAATTTGTTTGGTGTGACATGGTATGGTTTACTGGAGAAGGAAGTACCCGGCTACACTTAAAGCTTTTCGGGATGACCGTTGGACAGCTTAGACCTCTCCAGATGATGCTACTGAATGGCTCAATGCACCAGAGCCAGTGTGATTTACTTTATTTTATTGGCCAAGACTGTGTGTTTCTGATTATAATTTTGGGTTTAACACAGGAGTCCCTCATATGCTCTTCAGAGGTTGTCAGCCCTGTAAACAGCTATTTAGATAAGTCTGTATCCATTCTCGTTCAAAATCTATTCAGTGGAAAAGACAGGATGAAGAGTTTATGCATTGGGCTTTTCATATCAATGTATTACGTTCGCGGGGTACAAATGTAACAAAAATAAAAAATTATAACCGGAGATCAGAGCAGAACATCAGATGAGCTGTTTTGAGACAGTGAGGGAGGTCTTTCCTGTTGTTCAGGTCAGTTTGTTAATGTTTCCCTCTTTCTTTCCATAGACAGTCCTGGGCTTTTGTTGGTGTTATCAGTGGTGGAAATTCCTCATCTAGCGAATCGGTCAGAGACTATGAAAATCACAGCACTGGCGGAAAGGCAATCGCTGAGAGAGATTTCTACACAGTGGATGGTGAAAAGTTTATTGTCAGAGCGTATAGCGAATGGAATAATGGTAAGAGAATAAGAAATGGCATTAACTTTGATAGCAAAATTGTATTAGACAGATAATATAAAAAATAATCAGCATTTGTTATAATGTACCAATGGATGTTAGTGTCCTGTAAAAAAAACCCCAAAAACTAACAACTTTAAATAAATGAAACCTCAACTTCCCCAGGAAACAGTAATCATCCTGAAGTTGGCCAACGGGAACCTGTGATAGTAGCCCATTTCAGGGTGATTATTGTTTAGTGTCTCCTGGGGCAGTTGAGATTTCATTTATTTAAAGTTGTTAGTACCCTGTAAAAAAAAAAAGAAAAAAACTAACATGCATTGGTACGTTATAGAAAATACAGACTTTTTGATATTTTAGGTTGAATTTTTGCTATCTTTTTGTGTTTTGTTATTAGATAATTGACATTTTGTGATTTCTAGGCCTCGACATTGCATGTGAAGTTGATTGTTGCCTTTGCCGTTCTGCATTTATGAGCTTCTTGTATCTAGTTGGCGGACCGTTTCCTGGCAAAGTTTGGAGCCCTGCGGCTGAAGTTAATGAAGGCTGTTGTGCATTTTTAATACTAGATTTGTGTGTAAAGAGAGCACGGTGGCAGTGCATTAAAATCACATCCCAGCATGTCACCTTAGTAGCACATGCAGGCCTGAGTCCAGCAGCCCTGTTCCCCATAGTGCTGCCGAAGACCCTGTGAGAAATGTGGTGTAAGAGGGCTTTTCAAAACAAATCTGGGAAACGTAGGCGAAAGATTACGCTCTTTTCCTGTCTCGATCCTGTACCTACTGCTGCCGCTCACCTCTTCATTTGCTTGGCTATGTGTGCATGTGCAGTAGGTGTAGTGATATGAAGCTCCACTGTCTTCAGATTTGATATATATATATATGTGTGTGTGTATCAAATCTTTTTGCAGTATTTTCAGATGTTAGTGCCCTTAACCTGGGCCTCCCATTTTTTTCACTATGACGCTGTACTGTTTTCCTGTTTGTGTGTGTGTGTGAGACTCCTATTTTGCCTGGATAAGTATCAGGCTGGTTATGTTGGTTAAGTGATCATCAGGTTTACATAAGTATTGTCATACTGGGACAGACCAAGGGTCCATCAAGCCCAGCATCCTGTTTCCAACAGTGGCCAATCCAGGTCACAAATACCTGGCAAGATCCCCACAAAAATACTAAACATTTTATACTGCTTATCCCA
Source organism: Microcaecilia unicolor (assembly GCF_901765095.1). Taxonomy (NCBI): domain Eukaryota; kingdom Metazoa; phylum Chordata; class Amphibia; order Gymnophiona; family Siphonopidae; genus Microcaecilia; species Microcaecilia unicolor. Next base: position 245,129,873 of record NC_044032.1, on the reverse strand, counting down.
GAAATAGTGGATTTTCCCCAAGTCCAATTTAATAATGTTCTGTGAACTTTCCCTTTTAGGAAGCCATCCAAACCTTTTTAAAACTCTGCTAAGCTAACCGCCTTTACCACATTCTCTGGCAACGAATTCCAGAGTTTAATTACACGTTGAGTGAAGAAAAATTTTCTCCGATTCGTTTTAAATTTACTGCTTTGTAGCTTCATCGCATGCCCCCCAGTCCTAGTATTTTTGGAAAGCATAAACAGACACTTGTTGGTGGGTCAGGGCTGGGACCAGTTTATATTGGGAGGTTGCACACAGTAGCATAATCCAGGCCACAAAAGGGTTTACTTAAACATTGGAGTCTCAAGCAAACGAGATAACTGTTTATATCTCTTGCACTACTTCAGCCTGAGTTGAGTAACAAGTTAGACTCTTCACATACAGTCTATTTTTTTTCTTTCTTTCTAGGATTCTCTCCCTTGCTGGAGGCTTCAGATAGAAGTCCTTTTGCAGTTTTGCCATCTTTAGATTTCTCCTTCCCCAGAGGGGAACTTCTCTGTAGAACTTGATCCCTTAGACTTGGTAGAACCCAGAACTTTCTTCTGGTTCTCTCCTGCTACTCAAGGCTGGCTCTTAATTGCCTTTTATATCTCTCTCCTTAATCCTGGTGTGACACTGCTGCTCACTGCCTGCCTCTTCATGTGCAGTGGCTCTGTTAGCCAGAGGTCCTCTTCCCCTAAATGTGTGGTACAGTGGCTGGGGAAGCAGGAGCCAAAGACAAAAAAATCAGACTGGGCTGGGTTTTATACCAGCACAGTTTCCCTACAAGAGGTGTCTACCTCACTGGGCAGGAGAGCTCTCCACTTGCTTCAGAAACTGTGGGGGTATTTACAAGTTAAAATTCAATGATTTAGCAGAGCCATTATAGGTCTCTGCAGCTCTTGATATGGCAGAACACTAGAGGTGTCGACTCTGTCACCTTAGGTAAGTCACTTTTATTATCCATTGGCTTGGGATACCCTCTTAGACTGTAAACTCTTTGGTGCAGAATCCTACCTGAATCCTAATAGTTCCATAAAGTTCATGAACATCATTTGGAAAAGTGGACTAGAAATCCCAAAACATTTTCTATCATTTTCAGTTATTGCAAAGTGGAAATTGATTATAAAGCTGGAGATGTTTTCTTTTTATGGCTGATACCATGTGTTGGTGACTTGCCCAATGTCCATCTGCCACAATAAGCACTGGAACCATGTGTTTTATTGTAGGGTATGTGGAAGGGGGATTGTCACAAGAGTACTTAGCGGATGTGAGCTGGGAATCACAGTACAGCCTCATGTAAATCTTATTTTTGTCCAGATGGAAGTGGTATGTGCGGTTTTGCATTTTCTACTTTGCAGTAATCAATTCTTTTCCTTTCCTCTTTGTACATCTTTGTACTAGGTGTCCCGCATTCGGTTTTCCAGGTAGAGGCAATAGACGGCGTGGTGTTGGATGTACTGGATGATGTCAGCAGCTGGAACCCAGGAGACCAGATTGTGGTTGCTAGCACAGACTACTCCATGTTCCAAGCAGAAGAATTCACACTCCTTCCTTGCCCAGAGTGCAGCAAGTATCAGATCAAAGTGCGAGGTAGGATGCAGCTCGTCAGCCTGAGGGTGATGAGAACTGAAAGGGTGATGATTGTGCATAACCCAGTAGTGTGCTTCTGGCTTTGGCAGGGGCTGGCGATACCAGGCAGTGACCTCACATGAACCTTGACAAAAAAATGTATCAGGAGCCTTCACAAGCAGGACAAAAGTTTTATCCACACTACAGATATTCCATATAAAAAAACTTGTATCATGGACCCGACATAGGCCGTGGGTCGTCCACTGACAACTGAACTGAAATGTGACCAAACTTTAGTCCAAACAAAACCAAACGTACAATTATCCCACCAGCTCTGCACAGGATCATGGCTTCTTGTGCATTTCTGACAGAAGCCACGATCCTGTCCACGGTTGGCAGGATAATTGTACGTTTTGGTTTTGCTTAGACTAAAGTTTGGTCACATTCGGATTCAATTGTCAGAGGACGACCAAAAGTCAACAACCCCTGACGCAGGCGTTTTGCGCCAAAACACGGCCTGTGTCTGGTCCGTGATACAAGTTTTTTTTAGTACGGATTATCTGTAGTGTGAATAAAGATTTTGTCCCGCTTGTGAAGGCTCCTGGTACTTTTTCTTTTTATTTTTTTTTGGTCTGGATTTTGTTTTGTACTTTGGACCCTCCTTTTTTTGTTGTTGCCTCACATGAACCTTGCCAGCCTCACTGTTTTGAACATACCAGTGGGCAGGGGAACAGCTTTGGGTTAGATTCAGGATGCCTCTTAGCCAAACATGGTGGTAGAGGGAGAGCGGAAATGTCTTTGCAGCTTGGATTATACAAGTTTATAACTCTGTCAAGGTTGCAACTATTACAAGATACAGCAGCTAAGATTATATTGTACAGTTCTAAATATAATTGAGCAGCACCTTTCTTGCAGACATAACATTGTGTATCAGTAGAGGCACAGATAAAATTTAAATTTAATGTTTAACTTTTAAACTTTTATAAGGAAGTTGTCTGCATTGTGTGATCATGATGTTGAAGATGAGAAGTACTTTGGTTTCTAGTTGCTCAATCAATTTAAATTAGGGCTGCCCATTTAAGCGTGTTTTTAATGCTATTAACGTATTAAACTTTTAAATGGTGTTTTAAAAAAAAAATTAGGGGCACTTTTGCAAAGGTGCGTTAGGTGCTACGCATGTGCAGCGTGCGCCAAAACGAGACTATGCCCTCCTGGTGGCAATTTCAGATTTGGTGCATGCCCATAATGCCTGGATAATTTATTTATTTCCTTCCATGCATATTTTTTCCAGCGGGAGTCAGCACTTGGCGCGCACTGACTGGTCACCGCACGTGTAGCGTGTGAACCCTTACCGCTAAATCAATGGGTGGTATTAAGGGCTCAGGCCGGTTTTGGTTGCGCGCTGGTTTGTTTTACCGCATGCCCTCTTCCTGTCCCTTTAAAGAAAAAAAAAAAGTCCCTTTTTTAGATGTGGTAAAAACCGGCCCGGCTTGCGCCCAGTACACGCGCCTACACTCCCGCAGGCCACTTTTTACTGCGGTTTAGTAAAAGGACCCCTTAATGGTTTTCCACCCAGTCCTTGGGGCACACCCAGCTAGTCTGAGTTTTCAAAATATCTCCATTGAAATCAGTGGAAGGAAATTATTATTATGATTTGAGAATTAATAAAGAATTTTGATATGCTTTAAGAGTTACATTTACTAATTGGTGATAAATTATATGAAACTGGGAAAAAGGCTTTACTCAATTGTGGGGACTACATTGAATTCAATGGGGATATGCTGAAAACCCCAACTGGCTGGGTGTGCCCCGAGGACTGGGTTAAAAACCTTTACCTTAATGAGATTAATGGTGGGAGATGCGTTCTCATTCACCTATGTTTCTCCCTAACTGAACAGTGGCACTTCATCTGCTTTCACTTCCGGTGGCACACCGGAAGTAAAACCAGACTGAGAGACGTGCAGGGGCATCTCCTGCCATTAACTGCCCAGAGCTGTCAACACCTCAAAGCCTTCACCACCCCTGCCAACAACTGAGAGCCACCACTGCCACTGATGACACCTTTCTTGAGTTGCTAGAGCTGCCACTGACCTCCACAGAGCTTCTGCTAAGATTTTGTTCCCCTGGTGGAATTCGGCACAGGCACAAGCAGCTGTGCTGGTCACTTTCCCTCTCCCCTGCTAAAATTGCACCGCAAGAGGTGGAGGAAGTGAAGGACTGCACAGCCGACTGCTTCCTCCTCCTGTACCCACCTAGAGTTGACTGCTCACTATACAGAAGCCCCCACAGTTCACATGGGCAGTCGGCTCTAGGCGGGTACAGGAGGAGGAAGCAGCCGTTCACTTCCTCCTCCTCTTGTAGGGGAGAGGGAAAGAGAGTGAACAGCTTAGCTGCTGCCTTTGGCTGACAATGAGAAGGGACAGAACAAAGGGGACGGTGCTTAAAGCTTACCACGCTAGCAGCGTCTGATTTAAATTGGTTCTAGCCAGTCTGCCGATCACATTATTCATAGTCTGATGCCCAAAGGGATTCTGTGTGGTTTTTACCGTTCAGGGTAGCAGCATAATCCTATGCAAATGTATTACAAAGAGCTCATTAGTACTGAAATGAGCATTCCGAGTGTTACACATAAAGGAGCGCCTACCTTTAACGTTCAAAATTTTCCATTGGGTCTTGAGCTGTTGTTTGAGGGGAAACTTCTGAGAGGCACAGCCTGCTTGCATTTTTCAATAACAAAACTTGTCTGAGAACAGAACAGTTTAGAGGGCCACAGAAATAGCTGTGGGGGGGGGGGGGGGGGGAGGCTTTCAGCAAAGAGGACATTTTTTTCAATAGCAAACAGTGTCTGAGAGCAGAGAAGAACTTAGGGGTGGAGAAACGAGCAGACAGCCAATCGGCTGGGGAAAGCCCCCATGATGTCAGCTGGAGGGGCTTTCAGCAAGGCAGAGATTCCCATGTGAAATGGGAAGATGGAAGCCAAGTAAGCTGCAGGAGGAAGGTGGAACCAGCACCAGAGCGCTGCAAGGGAAAGGAAACAGGGGGACAGTGGAGCCAGCAAGTACTGTAGGGGAAAGGAAAAAATACACCAGCCCTAGCACATGCGCAGAACAGTGACACCGAGAAACTGTTCTGCGCATGTGCTAGGCACTTCCTCTACTGAGCTGTTTGCTGAAATTGGGGAAAGCTCATTTTCATGCAATTTCCTTTGAGCATCGCTAGCTATTTCCAAATCAGTAAGTTCTACTGAGAATCTAAACATACACGGTTTATAACGAGGACTTTTGTGCATTGGGCCCAAAGTGAGAGTGTGATGGGGGTGGGGAGCAGTGCTAGGTGACCGTGCGCCATGGGGGAGGGGGAAGCAGAACGTGACTCTGTGCAATGGGGATAAGAGGGGGGAGGGGGGGAGAGGCAGTTCTATAACTTGGCTTTAGGGAACTTTTTTTTATTTGCATGAAGTCTTTATTAACAGGTTAAATATTCAATATAAAGAAGAAGGGAAGCACCAAGCTACATAGGCCATACAACACTCTCCATCGGTGCTTAGTACCTACCAATAACATTCGTTTTTAACCTTCAACATATAATGCCAGAACACTTCAAAAGCTTTTTCGAAACTTTGTTTTAAGTAACAAGTCCCCCCCCACTACCCCTCTAAGGAGGGAACTTATTTTTAAGGAAACTAGAATCTGTTATTTGTTGAATGATGTAGAAACCATTAAAAAATGTAAACAACTATGGGTACATGCTAAATGTATTTCAACTCTTTAATTTGGGTAGCGTGATTAATTGAGCAATTAAAATTTTTAATCAATGTACAGCCCTAATTTAAACAAGATTGAGATTCGGAGAGCCTCTTTGATTCATTTGGCTTCATCGCATAAAAATCTTTTCATAACAATTCCTGGAATTCTTTACCTTTTTCATATTTGAAGTGAAACTAATTAGCTTTTTTGTAAATTGCTAACATCTTGTTTGTTTTCAGAATACATTCCTAACACCTTTTTTAAATTGTACTTTGTAAAAACTAGTCATTTCACTGTTTGTTGTGAACCATTTAGAGCTATGGGTAGAGATGGTATATAAAAATTTTATGTTCCAGTTCATGGTGATAAGACCACTGCAAAGAATTGTCAATGACTGAAATTTCACATCTCAATGGCCACGATCCTGTCTGATTTATATTAAGAGCCTTGTAAAGGGTGATCCAGAGCCTGGAGAGAGGGAGAGGGGCTGCTGCATGATAGGGAGAGGAATTCTCCACTGCTGACAGTATTCTTTGTATCCGTTGTACCCAGTTACTTGGGAGTGAATTCATTATAATGAGACTCTGTTTGTCACTTCCTTTTATGCTTGCCAGCCTCTCTTTTACGTCTGTTCTCTGCATCTGTTCCTCAGCTCTTCTGTACCTTCTTTCTCAACCTGCTGTGTATTTTGTACATTTCTCTTCACATACACTGGCCTCTCCTGGCTACCAGGGCTGAGTGTATAACTTTTTTTATACTTAAAATTTCACTAAAATCTTAACTATAGGGACATTTAAAATTTGGTGGCAATGGACATATTTAGGGTGGTGAAAACAACATATGAGCTTATCACTGATTTGTAGCAGTAGGCGCGTAAATTATGCTCATTAATCTAGCCAAATGAATGGCAGGCCTAAATTTATACTGGTCGATGTTCAAAGTGATTTAAGTGGCCAGGAGAGGCTTCTGGCCATTTAAATCGCCTTTTCAGAGTTATCCACTGATTCAGCGACATTCAGCCTCCAAAGTCCCTGTGGCCTTGCTGGATGGTACAACCAACCTGTGACTGGTTTCTAGTGCCTTGCAACCTCCTGATACCAACTCATCTATTTCTTGGCCTTCATTATCACTAAGCTGTGCTTCCTATATCCTGCCTTTGTTCACTTATCACCTTGCTGCGATGGATTGTGGCTCCATCAAGCTACTGGTTATACTGCTCTTTGTGCAGCCAATCGTCCTTCTGACTTTGGCCAATGCTGTGGCACATTGTTTCATCAACTTGAGATCCTCAAGTAGTATCACCCTGTGGTCTCTCTCACCTCCTATCACATACAGCCCCATCTGCTCTTCTACTTCTGAAATCCCAATGCTCCGCCCTTCCCTATGCCATCCTGCTGCTCTTTCTTCCTGTTCCCGTTGCCGCTTCTAAATTAGCTTCAGCTGTGTGTTTCTCCATAAGTTAAGTAAAAATTTGCTGCCTTCCAACCTGTTTTCTACCATCTAGGAGAGCAGCTGCACCCCGATCTTATCACGCTGAGCTTTGTTCCTCTCTGTGGTAGGGCTGTGAGCCAGATTAATACTTGAACAGAAACTGCATTTGACACGTTTGAGACTCTCGAACTTTTTAATGTTGTGACATGCAGGAGCTGCTCTTTCGAGTGCAGCATTTATGATGCCAAGAACCTGAATTCCTGAAAGTGCTGCATCAGGATATTTTTCTCTTTCATTGTAGCTTTTTTTTTTTTTTTTTTGGCACAGCAGTCCCTTTGTTCTTTTGGATGTTTAGCTTAACGATTACTAGTCTGTTCGTTTATCACACATAGGGGACAATTCTAGATCTGGGCACCACCAGTAGGGGCCTAGATGTATTGCACCAAGTGCTAATCTTATAACAGCATCTGGGCACCAAGATTCCAATTAAATGCATTTTAAAAATTATTCTAATTGTGTTATAGACTACTAGTGTCATTCAGCATCTGTGTGTCAACATTTAGGCATGCCCACGTAACATCATTCCAGTGTGGGTAAATAGAAACATAGGAATGTAGAAAAATGAAGGTAAAGACCATATGGCCTTCCAGTCTACTCTAATATCTAGAAGAATAGGAGAATCTATGTATGAAAGTATATGTTTCTCAAGCTAAAACTTTCATTGCTTGAGCACTGTACGTATTATAGAGGAAAAGGCCTCGAGAAGCCCCCAGCTCAATATTCAGCTTCGGGGGCTGGACTGCTTCATCATCGGCCAAAAACCTCTTCACTTTATGTGTTTTATCTCGATGTTCTTAATGCTACTCGTCAATTCAAAATGTAATCTTTTATATAGCACTCAGATTACTTAGCTTTTGTTTAAGCTTGTCTGCTGTTTCTTCTCGTTCGGGTCCTTCTATCACCTGAAGCTTTGACCATGACCTACGATGGCCAGCGTTTCGGTGACCTGCCTCAGGGTCTAGTGGTCTCCGCTATTATCTGGTGAGAAAAAGGAGACAAATATCTGTTATATAAACATCGGTGTCTGTTGTAAAGGCTGCACGCTGCTTTTTACCTCCGCTTTGGTGAATCAGAGAAAGACAAGCTTTATGTATATATTTTGATTTCATATCTTTACCCTTTTCTCTATTTTGTATGTAATTGTTTATAAACGGGATGTATATACGGTCACTTCTATTTGATCTTGTGCTGTTCTGCCATGTTTGAAAATTATCCACATGATGAATATAAATGTGATTAAGTTTATGGTGTAAGCCTTTTTCTTTTTAACAGAGTGCTTAATCTTTCTTTTCCTTGATCCTTGCAACAGAAAAGCCTCAGTTCCTTCACATGGGCGAGATTGTAGAGGGGGTGGACATGAGAGCCGAGGTTGCAGATCTCACCAGGAACATCTTCATCCAAGGCGAGATGGAGGCATCCTGCTACGGGGACAACTTGTGCCAGTTTTTCAACTACGACACCTTTGGAGGACACATTAAGGTTTGAGAAGATTCATTATAGCTATCCTTTCACTGAAAGGGTCTGTCAAGTGCTTAGAGCTATGGACTGTGAGAACAAACAAAGTTTGTTGGGATTTTGGGCAAGTCACTTTATCTCCAGTTGCCTCAGGTACCCACTAGGGGGTTCTTTTACTAAAGCTTAGCTCGAGTTATCTGCAGCAGGGCCCATTTTATTCCTATGGGCCCTGCTGCAAATAAATTGAGTTAAGCTTTAGTAAAAGACCTTCTAGATCGGCGTCCAAAATAATTAATTAATGGGCTCCAATGATTTAATTATTGAAGCTAACCAGCACTTAATTGGCACTAATTGTGATTTAGGCACCAAACTGGCTACATGCTACTCTGTAGTACTGGGTGCCTAAAATGGATCGTGCCCAACTCAGAAGGGGGTAGGGGCATGGGTGGGTCAGGGGCATTCATATAAGATGCGTGCAGTGTTACAGAATAGCGGGGATCCACGCCCAGTTTGTATGCCAGGATTTATATCAGGTTTCTACTCAATGCTATAGGGTTCGTCTTTCTGTGCGCCCTTTATAGAATAGCGTTGAGCGCCAAAATCTATCGGTGACATTTATAGAGTCTGTCCCATACTGTCTTTTTCCTTTGCATTATACAGATTACATACACAGCAGATTCTTTTGATTTTTAAGCACATTTCATTATTCTCCATGCCTACTCAGGGAGAGATGCAGTAAGCCTCGCAGTAGAGCTGCAGCTCTTCGGCAAAATACCGCAGTGATTGGCTCAGGCACTGACAGGAAGGGTAAAAACAAGGAGAAAACCAATAGTCCCACATGACAGCGCAAGCGAACCTCAGGAGCGGAAGGGGTACAGCACTAAGATGATCAAGAGATTGTTTCTCACCACCTTGAGTCACCTTGGTTCTGTATGCCTTCCACTACTGACAGGAAGGGCGGCAGTAAATAAAGGCAGGCAAGCTTGTCGTGACATACTAACCACCACTGTGCACTATGTACAACCTTAGTGCTATAAAAATGCTTGGTGTTTTTTTTATTAAGGACAACTTACTGGTTGTTGGAGTCTTTTTTTTTTTTTTTTTCAACAGCAACCTTAAAGCAGTGGGTACCACCTGTGTTCCTCAGAAGATCTTTATGGGATTTTAGGTTCTAGTATTGTTCCACCCTCTTACTTCTGTTATTAACTTATTTCTTAAGTTCCATGAGGTGCATACAGCTCTTTACAGATACATAAGCGACAGTCCCTGTTCCATTATCGCTAATGACCTTGCTTGTAGGTTCCCTGCATTTTGTTCTGAGATGACTTTAGTTCATTTTATGCTTGTTTGGATCAAGGGGTTCACATCTTTTATTTTATTTTTATTACATTTGTACCCCGCACTTTCCCACTCATAGCAGGCTCAATGCGGCTTACATGGGGCCATGGAGGGTTAAGTGACTTGCCCAGAGTCACAAGGAGCTGCCTGTGCCTGAAGTGGGAATCAAACTCAGTTCCTCAGTTCCCCAGGACCAAAGTCCACCACACTAACCACTAGGCTACTCCTCCACTCTGACCCTCCTCCCAACGCTTTGCTTTAAGCATTTTCTTGTTCAGTAGTTGCTCAGGTTTGTAGCTGAGAAACAGGGGCCTGAGTTTCTGGCAGTGATGAGTGTGCTGATCTCTCAATATATATCCATGCTTCATTTAAACAGCCAGCCCCAAGCCAGCATCCAAAGGAAGACTAGCTTTTCTTAATTTCCAACCGATTTTTGCAAGTAAGTGAATCGGATAACTTCATGTAGAGTAGTTGAAAACAAAGAGTTTTGCCCAAGCAGGGTGAGTCTTTGAAGAAGGATGCTGATCACTTGGATGATTAGCCTGCTAGACTGAAGGAGTGGAAGTTTTGCAACTGGTGAAATGGATTCTGAATTATTGCCAAGGTGGAAGTTACTTCAGTAGGAAAGGGATGCCCATCTGACTGGATAAATGCAGAGTTTGTTGCAGGAAGGATATTGGGTCTTGTAAAAGGAAGCTGACCTGTTTTGCAGAGGATGTTGGCTGCTTCAGTGAAAAAGAGGATGCTTTCTCAAAGGAGCTTGCTGTTGAACCCAAGATGGAGAATTCTGGAGAGAATACCTGTAAGATTAGGGGAACTGAGGAAATGACCAATAGTCAGACCATATGCTTGGGGGAAATGAAGCATGAACCTAGCAGGTTTCTCAATGACTAAGGGAAATGGGTCATATGCAAGGGTGACCTATGTACATAAGTGTTGCCATACTGGGACAGACTGAAGGTCCATCAAGCCCAGTATCCTGTTTCCGACAGTGGCCAATCCAGGTCACAAGTACCTGGCAGGATCCCAAAACAGTACAATACATTTTAGGCTGCTTATCCCAGAAATAAGCAGTGGATTTTCCCAAGTCCTTCTTAATAATGGTTTATGGACTTTTCTTTTAAGAAGCTTTCCAAACCTTTTTAAAACCCCATTAAACTAACTGCATTTACCGTATTCTCTGGCAATGATTTCAGAGTTTAATTACATGTTGAGTAAAGAAATATTTTCTCCAATTTGTTTTAAATTTACTACTTTGTAGCTTCATTGCGTGCCCCATAGTCCTAGTATTTTTGGAAAGAGTCTGATGTCAAGTGGCAGTCGTTTCCACATGCATGGAACTACTCCTGAGAAGGATTTCCCTCTGGAGCTGTTGAGTGACAGGTCTTAAGTGTCGGTAAAAGAAACCACCAAAAGGTGGAGGAACACAGGAATCCCTACGAGAGTAATATCTAAATGTCCAAAAGAAGTAGGGAGATGGGATTGCTTTTTGAAAACACAGCAAGGAACAAAAGTTTGTTAGATATAATGTTTATTGGTGATCGATATACTCATACACTTTGAAGACTCGAAACGGAATTGTGTTTCGGCAAAAATGCCTGCCTCAGGAGTCTAAAACTATATATATATATATATATATATATATATATACATACATACATACTTATAAGCACAGCTAGGAGGACGCCTTTTGGCAAAGAGAGCAGAGTGCTGAAAGGCGTATATAGTGTGAGACAGCCACTGAGGTAGAGCAGTTCACAGTTTTTGAGAGCCTTAAATACCAGTACTGGTGTATTGAACTTGGCTCAGTAGAGCATTGGGAACCAGTGTAGAGATTTGAGATAGGGGCTTTTACAGTACATTGTAGTATCACAGTTAATGTGAGAGAAAATCCGCTGGCAAGCGGAGAACTCAAACGCCCCACGGTAAAGACAACAGAGAACAGAAAGTGGGAGAGCGACCAAGGATATCAGAAACTGGAGGATGTTCTTAAAATGAAAGTTTATTAAGGGTTTCGAAGACTCGCAGTTAATAACATGACTGTTGCTTAAAGCAGGGAACTCATTTCAGGCAGGATCATGGGCCAGGTTTGCTGTTTTTAAAGGCTGCTTTACACTTTTGGAAATGTAAAACGTTTTCCAGCGCAACTTCTTGGCAACCTTCAAATCTATATATTGTCTTCTCCTCCTGTGCCGCTTCATTATGCAGATTACACACACAGCAAACAGATTCTTTTGATTCTAAGCACTTTTCTTTATTCTCCATGCTTACTCAGTTACCAAATCCCATCTTAATATTTAGTTACCTCCTAACTCCTCCAATACCATCACCCACCAGCTTTCTGGTCTTCCCTGAAATATGAGATAGGATAAAATTTGACTCACGTAGGTCATTACCGCCCAGTTACCATGTGAGACTTTACCACTAGGTCAATGGCTGGTGGTAAGGTCTCAGACCCAAAATGGATGCGCGGCAATTTTCATTTTGCCACACATTCATTTTTGGCAAAAATTTTAAAAAGGCATTTTTTTACAGGTGCGCTGAAAAATGATTCTGCTCGTGCCCAAAATATGCGTCTAGACTACTGCAGGCCATTTTTCATTGCACCTTTGTAAAAGGGCCCCTCAAGGAAGAAAACTGGACTTATGAGATCACCTTATCGGTGTGTTTGTGCTTTTCTACCTTCCCAGTTCCCCCACCCCTTTCTCTAATAACCTTTGTGTTTGGTGTCCTATCTATACTAAGTGTGACTGCACCTCGAATATTATGTGCAGTTTTGTTCACCACACATCAAAAAAGATATAGCAGAATTAGAAAAGGTACAAAGAACAATGACGAAAATGATAAAGGAGATGAGACGACTTCTCTGAGGAAAGGCTAAAAAGGCTAGGGCTCTTCAGCATGGAGAAGAGAAGTCTAAGGGGAGATATAATAGAGGTCTATAAAATACTGAGTGGAGTTGAACAGGTAGACATGAATCACTTGTTTACTCTTTCCAAAAAATACAGGGACTAGGGGACATGCATGAAGCTACTAAGTAGTAAATTTCAAACAAATTGGAGAAAATATTTCTTCACTCGGCGTGTAATTAGACTCTGGAATTTGTTGCTAGAGAGTGTGGTAAAAGTGGTTAGCTTAGCAGGTCACCAGTACCCATCAAGATCCCAAAAGAATAAAACAGATTTTATGGTGCTCATCCTGGAAATAAGCAGTGGACTTTCCCAAGTCTATCTTAATAATGGCTTATAGACTTTTCTTTTAAGAAATGACCCAAACCTTTTTTAAACCCTGCTAAGCTAACTGCTACATGTCCATGTCTTCTGATCTGATGCAGAGTAGGTGTACCAGACCTGTAAGGATTATTTTGAAATTAATTGCTGAAAATCACATTGAAAACATCTTGGTACTGTAGCTTGTGAGTCAGGGTTTGGGAAGGATGGAAATGTTATGTTCAGCCAATCTGTGCATGGCTGAGCTTCTTTATTTCTGTAGGTATCTGTGTTGCCAACACACAGGATAAATTTGTAATGGTCCACACAGGTGTGAAGTTCGCAGATAGTTTGACTATAAACTTTACACTGATTTTCAGAGAGAGAGAGTATATTTTTATTTAAAAAAGAATTGGGGGATTTAGTTCCCACTGAAGACGTACAATCTAGTCTTGTGCCTAAGGTGATGAAGGTTTAGGGGCCCTTTTACTAAGCCGTGTAAGCATCTATGCGTGCCCAATGTATGCCAAAATGGAGTTACCGCCCTACTACCCACGTGGCTCTTGAGGTAATTTCATTTTTGGCATGCGTCCGATACGTGCGTCTGAAAAATTACTGCGCGGTTACCATGAGAGTCTTTACCACTAGGTCAATGGCTGGCGGTAAGGTCTCAGTCCCAAAATGGACACGCGTCAATTTTCATTTTGCCGCACGTCTGTTTTTCGCAAAAATTTAAGAGTCATTTTTTACAGGCACACTGAAAAATGGATCGGCGTAAGCCTGAAACCCACACCTACACTACCACAAGCCATTTTTCAGCACACCTTTGTAAAAGGACCCCTTAGTGACATGCCCAAGGTCACAAGGAGCATCATTGAGATTTGAGCCCTGGCTTCTCCGCCCTCTTCTGCAATCAGTAGGCTACTTCTCCATTTTGAAAATTAACCAAGGTGGACTGCCCGTACATATTTACAGCTGTGTCGTCATAGTTCTCATGGGTAATTTTACACAAATACTTTTGAGCTGGTCTGAACAGTATGCTTCATGACTCCGCCCATTTTCCAGCCATACTCCTCCTCCAAACATGGCTATTGTTGGGGTGCATAGAAGTATGTGTGCTGTCTTGTTATTGCATGTACTTTTACATCTGGAGTGATTTTCTAAGCAACCTTTTATGTGTGAGAAATCCTTTTTTTAAAATGACCTCTTCCCCCTAAAGTTCTTATTTCTCAAATTATATTTCAGCTTAATATTTAAAGAGGTCTGGAAGAGGCTTCATTTAATTAAATTTCTTGTAGAATAAGTAAATCTTAAAGCATTTGGAAATGAAAAGAATAAACTAATTTTCAGAAGCATATCAGTGAGTCTGGAATAATTCTGGTGGTGGGTTTGAAATTGAGAGGTGTTCTCCACATAAGAAAATAAGAACTTAAGTGTTGCCATACTGGGACAGACTGAAGGTCCATCAAGCCCAGCATCCTGTTTCCAACAGTGGCCAATCCAGGTTACAAATACCCATCAAGATCTCAAAACAATGTAATACATTTTATGCTGCTTATCCTATAAATAAAGCAGTGGATTTTCCCCAAGTCTGTCTTAATAGTGACTTATGGACATTTATTTTATTTTATTATTTTTGTTACATTTGTACCCCTCGCTTTCCCACTCATGGCAGGCTCAATGCGGCTTACATATTATATACAGGTACTTATTTGTACCTGGGGCAATGGAGGGTTAAGTGACTTGCCCAGAGTCACAAGGAGCTGCCTGTGCCTGAAGTGGGAATCGAATTCAGTTCCCCAGGACCAAAGTCCACCACCCTAACCACTAGGCCACTTCTCCACTCCTCTTTTAGGAAGTTATCCAAACCTTTTTTAAACCCCGCTAAGCTAACTGCTTTTACCACATTCTCTGGCAATGAATTTCAGAGCTTAATTACACTTTGAGTGAAGAAATATTTTCTCTGATTTGTTTTAAATGTACTATTTTGTAGCTTCATTGTGAGTCCCTAGCCCTGGTATTTTTGGAAAAAGTAAACAAGCAATTCATGTCTACCCATTCCACTCCACTCATTCTTTTATAGAGCTCTATCATATCTCCCCCTCAGCTCTGCCTTGGTCTGGTTTCTTGAACCGCTATTGAGATGTTCCCAGTGATAATGGCTAGGCTGAAATACTTCCTAAGGAAAACAGTTTTGCAGGCCAGCTCAACTTAGTGTTTTTGGAAAGCATGGTTAAATTGTCTGATGACTTCAGCTCACTTAAAAATCAATCTCGAGGAAGAATATGGACAAAAAGCCATGGCCCTCTATTACTCAGGCAGACTTGTGGTGGTGGGTGAGAGGGGGGCGTTCATATCTCATCTCATCTTGCTAGTCATGAAGGGGTTGTGAGGGGATGTATTCTTAATCGATTGATTGTTTTTTCCCCTTTGTAAAGCAATATTATTACTCCTGTAGTAGTTAAGGTTGGTGATTAGATCTGTGTATCCAGTTGGTCTAACAGCCTCTGTGAAATATTGCATACTAGCTGTGCCTGCTGATTTTCTCAGTAGATGAATAGATTAGATGAACCTGAGCTATTTCATTGATGTTACTGCCAAGAACCTGATAAAAAGAAATACAGATTAACCCCCCCCCCCCCCCCCCCCCGACATAGCAGGCTTACCTCTGGAAAATGGTGGGCATGTAGTTTCTTTTAATTTTTGTTTTTGATTGTGTCTTTAAAATTGTAGATAATTAAGAGTGTATGCTTTTCTTGTAATAGATTTTGAAAAATTTCACATCGGTGCACCTTTCCAATGTGGAGTTGAAACACATGGGCCAGCAGCTGATGGGAAGTTATCCTGTGCACTTTCACCTCTGCGGGGATGTAGATGAACTTGGGGGTTACGGTGCGGAGACCTACGTGGAGGGCCTGGCCATTCACCACAGTTTCTCCAGATGCGTCACTGTTCATGCCACAAATGGCTTGTTGGTAAGTGGAGCAAACTCTGACCTGTATTTTGTTTGAACCTCATCCCCTTCTCCCTTCCTTTATTTTCTTGTTTGGTGGTTGTTTCATCGTGTATTGATTTCCTGCTGCTGCTTCTTTTCCTGGACACTGATCTCTTGGCCAAGAGAGCCAGTTAGTATAAGAACGCTGGGAAGTAACCAATTGCTTATCTGGCCTTACATTATTTATTTATTTTTAAAACTTGGACCCCCGCTTAAACCTAAGCGGCTAACAACATAACATACATAATGAAAATCATAATCATACAAACAACAATTACATTATTATCCCACAAAGATCTCCCAAAAAGTAATAATAGCTGCTGCTGCCTAACTGCATCAAGAATTTAAAAAAAAAAAAAAAACCCTTTGTCAAATAAATGTTTTTAAGAACTTCCTGAATTGTCCAGAGTTGGCACAGAAGCGCAAGTAAGTAACCAGGCGAGTCGTTCAACAGTACTGGACCTGCAACTGAGAATGCTGCAGCCCTGATCGGAGCATAATGTGTAGACACTAAGAAATCAGTTGTCAGCTTCTTCACAGAATCATATCTCAAACTCCTAGCAGATGTAAACAATTTGGGCCTCTTTTACATAGCCACGCTATTGATACTTGATGCGGCAAATGAAAGGAAGCCTATTCAGTTCCTATGGGCTTCCTCTCATTTGCTGCGCGGCAATCGCTAGCGTGGCTTTGTAAAAGTAGCCCTTTACGATTAAAGGAACGCTACGTAAATCATAACTAACATTTATTGGCAGACTGTGCAGTGTAAGACACTTAAGTAAGACGCGCCCACTTGCTTTTCCTGCAGGTTTGGTGCTCAGCTTCTCATGAAAGGAACTGATGTTTTTTTTTTTAATACATCCAGTGTACATTTTTATATAATTGTATTTTTTTTTTATTTTTAAAATGTTATTCCATGGTGAGGAGGCAACATAAGGGGGGGGTGGGGGGGGAAGCACATTTCTGAATTAGTGCTGAATGGCCCTGGTTGAGCTCAGTCCCAGTTGTGTCTGCTGGGAGTAAAATGAAGGCTCCTCAAGGGGTCATATGTCATGAGGAAATTTAGGCAAATATTTAGGACTAACTTAATGGACTGATTTAAAAACAAGGCAGATAATTTTAAGTTGTTTCATAAACTGAACAGGAAGCCAATGAAAGCTTTGAAGCAACAGGGAACATGGTCCATGGATGGTCCCCAAATGGATTAAAAAAATTTCAAATTCTCCAGTGTGGTACCTTTTGATTTGTTATACGTAGTGAATGCTGCCATGTTTTGAGTAAAATTGGATGATATTTAGAGGTCACTCTAATTTAGCAATTGTGTATTTCTGTTTAAATACTGCTAACAAAGCAGTTTAAAAATCAGTTATGTCTATCAGTGTGCCTGATGCTTATAAATAATGATAAAGCTTTTGTAACTTGCAGCTGCACAAGGCTATTATGAGATTTACTTACAATATTAGTCCTGGTTATTATTAGTTGGATTTAATTGCTGCCATTTGGAAAGCATCTACTTTAACAATTTCATAGTTTCAATTTTTTTTAACTTGGATCGGGACATAGCATGAACATTTTTACTCATGATATACATTTTTAAAATTCTTCTTTAACAATTATCTCTATCAAGTGTGATAGTTTTCAGTATAATAGTGGCCTCAGAGTTGTCTTACAAATCATCATCGGCAGTCATTTACTTTTCTCGGAACAAAATGTCAATTTCAGTTAGTTAAGGGGGCTTAGTATAACCATATGTTCTCCCTGTTGTACTGAAAAAAGTGTGATTTCAATCCAGATAAAAAGCTAAGGAGTCCTTTTATTAAGCTGCGGTAAGCACTAGTGCTTGCTTACTGCAGGTTAAAAAGGCATTACCGCGGAATACGCTCAGAATCGACGCACGCTTCACACACGCTAAAAAATAGATTTTGTTTTTTAGCATTGGGTGTGCTGAGAATAGACATTCCCTGCGCTAATCAGCCTGTCGGCATTGGTGCATGCTGACCGATTAGTGCAGGAGCCCCTCTCACCTACAAAATAAGTGGCGGTAAGGGCTGTCACGCTAATGTCCACACGCTAGGAGCCCTGTTTACTAAGCCACGTTAAACATGCACGCGCCTTAACCGTGTACATGGTTAACGCGCGTGCTAACGCTAACTCGCCGTAGTAAACAGGGCCCTAATTGGGAAATTAGCACATGGCCATTAATGGGAAAAAAAAGAAACTGCGGCCATTTTACAGCTGTGCTAAAAGTGGCCTCAGCACGCGGGAAACCCACACGCTAAAAATAGCACAGGCCACTTTTTTTTTTTGTGCAACTTAATAAAAGGGCCCCTAAATACAGGCATTGTCAGAAATGTTTGGATCATTGGGCCTGTTAGAAAGCCATAACTGTAAGATGTGCAAGTAAGGAACACGGGAGTGTTCACGACCCACAGTTGAAGCTGCATTTTGTTGTGGAATATGGCTAACATTCCCACAATGACAGGCTGAAATGCGATTCAGAAACTAGAAAAGATGTTTGACAGGAGTGGCCTAGTGGTTAGGGTGGTGGACTTTGGTCCTGGGGAACTGAGGAACTGAGTTCGATTCCCGGCACAGGCAGCTCCTTGTGACTCTGGGCAAGTCACTTAACCCTCCATTGCCCGCCGCATTGAACCTGCCATGAGTGGGAAAGTGCGGGGTACAAATGTAACAAAAATAAAAAAATAAAAACGAATTGCAACAGAAGAACTAAGACCCAGCAGCTGAAGAAAATGGTGGCAAGTCTTAGTCATCAGTGACACAGGCCTGAGAGGGGCATTAAACTGACTTCAATAACAGCATCACTAAAAGTGGGGAACAAAAGCAGTTTCTCCTTTGGATTGTATCAGAACATCAGTCAGAGTTTCCAGAAGTGAAAAAATCATTACTGGCTGGACAAATGCCAGAGGCAGCAGGCAGTTTGGACAGTGACAGTAACTGAAATATTGAATAAACGTTACTGCTGTTAGCTGCAACAATTATTCGATAAACATTATTAGAAACTACTGAAATTGCTGTCTTTACTGTATGAACAGTGAAGACAGCTGCTTTTAATTCATCATAAGATAAGTGCTAAGCAGCTAATTGCTCACTGCTTTATCAGTAGTATTTCTAGGAAGTACAGATATCATGAGTGACCTCTTAAATATTGTCTGATTTTCATAAAACTTTACATTGTTGGTCCCGAGGTATAGGATAGCAAAATGGAAGGGGTACCACACATGATATCTGAAATGTTAATCCTAATTCATACCTGTCTTGCTGAGCAAAATATAATTTGCAGTATTCTGTAGTAGTTGTATTGAGAGTGATTTTTTTAGAAGCTTAATGTGTTGACTATCTCACAGTAGTCAAGTGACAAAACATGTACAATAGTCATAACATCATTTTGCTCAAGGAAAGGGCAGCCATTCTGTGATATGAGATACTGGAGCAAACAGCTGCAGAAATCTGAAGCTCAAAAAAAAAAGAGAATGACATAGGGACAAACTTTGACTCCGTCCCCGCAGAGGCTCTGTCCTTATCTGCAGAAGTCTCGAACACTTAAGATTTTATATTTACATTTTTTATTAAAGTATAAAAAGGATTAATAATCTGTACAACTGTTGTTTATAAACCACAAATAGAAAAGCAATAATAACGAGCATCTATAATATCCCCCCTCCCCCATTACCCTCTACCCTTCCAACCCCAACAATAGCTGATTTCTACCACCCAAGGAACCCTAATCCACCCTGTTAAAATGTCCAGGGGTACAAAATGCCCTAGCAGGGGAGAAATATGCCCTATGAAGCACTGTTACGATTTTTTAAATCTTTGGCTGAATAATAAGTCATCAGCAATCTCGGGATTCAGTCTATTCAACTGTTAAAGTATGTTGTTAGATAATTAGACCAGGCCTACAGATGCATGCTATGATAAATGTATACTGGCTGGGATCTTGGTTCACACACCTCCATTTGTTGATTGTTTCTACAACACCCTTGAATATCCTTGCTAAATAATGCAAGATTTCTGCTGCTTCAGCTGTGGAAGAATTTCCTTTCTGTGAGATTTTTCTTTGACAAGGAAGGAACCAGTTCACATTTACTGGGCGAATAGAGAGATTTGTTTGGCACACTTCTGTGCCAGTTGTGCCCCTCTACGGTAAAGAGGGGTAGATGTTTCTTCCTTTGTGGGCTATGAAGGCAATTTTATAAGTAGGCACCTCTATTTATGCACCCCAGTACTATGCAATGAGAGCCTATTCTATAACGGCATCTGGGCACATGGATTCCATTATAGAACATTATGATTATTAGGTTTTTGATGTACCGTCTTTCTGTTGATGATGGTAGCCCGATATCAGCGAGCCTGACTCTTTTATATGCCCATATATCTGGCATAACTGCAGTCGGGTAAATGTGGCAGGGATCCCTGACTCAGACCCTTCAGGGGTCTCCTATGCAATTAGTCAATTTTTTAAAATATTTAGGTGTCCTTCTAGATATTCAACTGTCTTTTCATGCCCATATTTCCTCTCTTGTCCATTCTTGCTTTAGTTCTTTGTGTCTCATTCGTTCCATCTTCCTTTATCGTGTTATAGATTCTTGTGCCACTTTACGCTTTAGTAGCTTCTAGGCTTGGCTACTGTAATGTCATTTACTCCGGGCTCCCTTCCCATGCATTGAGTCCAGAACACAGCCGTTCTCATTCTCTCTCATTCCCATCGCTATCACCATGTAACCACACTCCTGAAACGTTATCACTGGCTCCCTATTAAATACCGGATTTTACTCAAAATTCTATCACTCTGACCTTTTAAGGTTTTGCACCAAGGAACTCATCCCTACTTGGCCTCTTTGATTACCTTCTGTCAGCCCACTCAGGCCTTACAGTCTGCCCAGGAGCAGCATCTTACTGTTCCCCTTGTTTTTTATTCCAGGTTGAAAACTACACATCATTCAGCCTTTATTACTGTTCCCTGTCGCTTTGCAACTTGGCACGTGACATCAGGACACAACTTTCCCAGCTGTGCTTTAGGGCCTGTTTAAAGGCTTAGTTGTGTTCCCTGGCCTATGCTGAGGGGGACAGAATGTGGGGAGGCAGGGATTTTTCCTCTTAGTGACTTTCTCATCTCTTTCTCTTCTTTTCTGTTATATCCTCTTTTTTTTTTTTTTTCTCTCTTTCCTATTTTTTTTATTGTATTCCTGTCCTATTTTATACATTCTGACTCTTGCCCTGAATGGCAGTGTATTAAATACCTAATAAGCATAAACATAATTTTCTGTATAGTGTAAGCTGCGAATATAAATAGAAGCCCTTCCCATGCTCCACCCAGATCTCTGCCCCTTCTTGCATTTAAATGCGATGCCACTCACACACTCCTTTGTAGACTAGCAGTTAGGGGAGTAGTTATCAGTTCGGGATACTTTTAAGATGTGTTATTTTACCGCTAACTCGTGAATAACTATGAATATGTCTGTAGTATGTTGACAGTGTAGAGTATGTTGTGTACACCAGTGAAACTCCTACATTAATGCATTTTGAGCTGTATTTTTTGGGGCTTCAGAATGCAAAAAATGTAGAAAGGTGTAATGGCTTTTGCGTGGCATATTATACGTGTAAGACCATATAACCTGTTATTTTATGGTGGACCAATAATAAAAGTACTGAACTGTTTATTTCATTGTTGCGTTCTCACCAATATCACCAGAGATGAGTTTATTGTTCATCAGGGTGTGTGTAATCCATGTGTTTCCTACCTGTGAATCGACACAGTGTCATTGGTAATTTCATCATTGTTATAGGGAGTCATGTGTTTGCTGAAGGGAAGGAGATGGACTGAGGTTTACAGTTTGTTTTGTTTTGACTTTCTCTCGTACAAGTTTAAATTTTTTTTTTTAAATTTGCTCTTCTACAAAGTTTGAAAGAGTCCTACTTTGGTATATTGTCATCCATCCATCCATCTGCAGCAGGAGCTAACCAGGTTGGCTCCTCCCCTCTTGTCTGTCATATGGGCTGTTGGTTGTTGCAGTGCTGTATAAGGAGGGTTGGAGTTTGGTTGCATAACAAAGTGAGGCACAGTGTAGCAGGGCAAGAGACAGAATCGCTGGACTCGGTGTATGAAACTTTATGGCAGAACAAGGTGTCCAAGTACAATTTGCACCACTGCCAAGGTTTGAGGAAATATATCATCCCTGTCTCTGCACATGAAAGAACCCAGACAGTAATAAGGATGTAACCCTGGTGCCTTCAACAGACCTTCTTCCAGATAAATGGTTGCACATAGGGATGGATGAAAGATTTAGAAATTCATTAGCTGGGCTGGGAAAAACTGGTTGTTCATATGCCTAAAAATTATTAGCAACCTCTGCCTTCCCCAGGAAGACATACAGCTGCTATTTGCTACCAGTGAAGCCGCGGTAGAGAGCAGCAACTGCCAGCAGGGCCCAGGAGAGGAAGAGATATGGCAGCTGCTGCCAGATCCTGAATGGAGAGATAAATGCTATTTCTGCCTGCAACAGAGCACTGGCATAAACTTCATGGCCAGGGGCTGCCTCCTCTTCCACCGAGCCATTTAGGAGGGAAAGACTGAAAGGTAGGGGAGATTTCCGAGAGGGAAGTGGGGTAGGTGGAAGAGAGCTTGGAAAAGGGGAAAGAACTGTGAGAGGTATATGGTGTACCTGAAATGAGGTGTGGGGGGAGGAGCAGTGGAAGCTGTTGGGCCAAGTGGAAGCACTGGGAGGAAAAAGAAGGAATTAATAGAATGGGGGGCAATGGCTTTAAGGAGGAAAAAAGACTAGCAAAATGTAAAAATACAGGAAAGGAAAGAAAAGAAAAGAACACTTTTCCTCAAGAAAGAAAGAGAGAAAATCCCCCATACCAAAAATAACCAGCAAAATAACCTGGATAGAGTAGGACTTCATCTCCAAACTGTAATGCAATAAATTACGGGACTTCCAAGAAGATGATGAATCTGCATTGAGTGAAGTAACAGCCTCGAGCTACCTTACTGGGCAGACTGGAAGGGCCATTGTGATCTTTACCTGCATTTCTTATTGTTACGATGGTATGCTGCATGGAGTTTCTTTAACACACGCAGTGAAGTTCTCCATTACCTTAGAAAAGAAGCTATCTAGCATGCTATTGGAACTATTTTTGAGGACTAAATGCTTGGCAGTCAATATTCAGAAGTATTTATCCAGGTAGGAGTAGCTGCTGCCCGGATAAGTGCCGCTTACTCGGGCAACCACTAATTGCCAGAAGCATTATCCAGATAATGCCAGTAAAAGTCTTTACTGACCATCCTGACACTCTTCAGTCCTAACTTATCTGGATGGTTAGCTGCGTCTGGCACTGAATATTGATGATACCCTGAAACAACATGGATGTTCAGTTCCAGTATCTGGGTATGTTCCACCGCTGAATGTCCAGGTATAAATTTAAACATCGTGGTCAGCGATTGAAGCCAATGCTGACCATGGTGGGTTTTCTTTCTTTTTTTTTTTTGGGGGGGGGGGGGGGTAGTGATATAGAGGATATAGATATAGAGGATGTGGCAGTTCATTATTATTTGGATCCCTTCAGCAAAAGTAAAGGGTTGTCTTGGAGTAAGGACTATTCCAGGTTCAGTGTATTATGCAGTTTTCATTCTTTCATCACATCCAAAGTCCACTTGATTGTCTAGCAAACTGTACACAGCATAGACAGTGTTCCACGCTACGATGGCGCAAACTGTGTTTTCGCTTTGTCGCTCTGATTTCAACAGACTCCCAATGCAGGAACACGGCCATGTTGTCTTTTTAAAAACTGATCTTTTAATAAACTTGATTTTTCTTTACATCTGGGATTCTTTGATTTATTGACTTCTTTTTTTCTTTGCTTGGTTTTACATCAGCCTATGCTAATGTGCAGATAAACAAGCTTATTCTGTTTCTTGTCTGCTTATCATCAAGCAGAAGGAGCACTGTAGCTGCTTGGTCTTCTTCATAGGGACGGTCAAAAGTATGCCCATCATTTCAGCCTAAGGAGATAGGAACTAGAAGATATTCAAATACCCGCTGAGTAAGGAAAGTAACCAACTAATGTTAGTTAACGTTTGGTAATATTTAGCTGAATCTACTAATACTACTTATTTCTGTAGCACTACTAGATGTTCGCAGCACTGTACACTTGAACGTGAAGAGATAGTCCCTGCTCAACAGAGCTTACAATCAAATTAGTAGAGACAAACAGGACAAATAAGGGAGTTACTAAGATGGGAATGATAAAATATGGGTACTGAACAAGTGAGTAAGGGTTAGGAGTTAAAAGCAGCCTCAAAAAGGTGGGCTTTTAGCCTAGATTTGAAGATGGCCAGAGATTGGAGCTTGATGTACTGGCTCAGGAAGTCTATTCCAGGCATATGGTGCACAAGATAAAAGGAAGGGAGTCTGGAGTTAACAGTGGAGGAGAAGGGTGCAGATAAAAGAGATTTACCCAGTGAATGGAGTTCCCAGGGAGGAGTGTAGGGAGAGAAGAGCAGAGAGGTACTGAGGAACTGCAGAGTGAATGCCCTTGTAAGTCAATAAGAGAAGTTTGAAACTGTATGCTGAGAGCCAACGAAGTGACTTGAGGAGAGGGCTAATATGAGCATTGCGACACTAGTGGAATATTAGTCGTGTAGCGGAATTTTGAACAGATTGAAGGGGAGAGAGCTGGCTTAATGGGAGACATGTGAGAAGCAAGTTGCAGTAGTGGGAGGTGATAAGGGTTCTGGTAATGTGCTCAGAAAGGAAAGGGCATATTTTGGTGATATTATAGAAAAAGAAGCAACAGGTTTTAGCAATCTGTTGAATATGTGCAGAGAAGGAGAGAGAGGAGTCAAAGATGACCCCAAGGTTATGAGCTGATGACGGGAAGGATGAGAGTATTATCCACAGAGATAGAGAATTAGGGACGAGGAGAGGTGGGTTTAGGAGGAAAGATAAGCTCAGTCTTGGTCGTGTTTATTTTCAGATGGCGGTGAGACATTCAGGCAGCAATGTCAGACAGGCAGGCTGATACTTTGGCCTGGATTTCTGCTGAAATTTCTTGTATAGAGAGGTAGATCTGGGAGTCATCAGCATAAAGCTGATACTGAAAACCACGGGATGAGATCAGAGCGCCAAGGGAAGAAGTATAGATGAAGAAAAGAAGAGTTCCCAGGACAGATCCCTGAGTTATACCAACTGATAGTGGCATAGATGTGGAGGAGGATCCACCAGAGTATGTATGTATGTATTTATTGCATTTGTATTACACATTTTCCCACTGTATGGCAGGTTCAATGTGGCTTACATATTGCTAAAAAGGCAGTTATAAAATTTAGATTTGTAGAAGTCTAGTACATAATACAGAAGTACAATAAATGCTTAGGTTGATATATTAGCATATTGTGAGAGAGGTTAATATTATTGTTTTCCCATTTCAGAACTTTTCATAATATAAGGTGGTGTGGGATTAGGCAGATCCAGGGGGGGAAAGACTTCTTGAAAAGATGTGCTTTCAGATTTGTATTTTATACCTTTGCAGTTGGGGTAGTGAAGGGTTAGGTAGGTTCTTGCTGTTCTCATCACGTTTCTTATTGGTAGATCGATAAGTTCCATCATGCAATCTGATGCGAGTCTGTAGATGATTCTGTGGACTATTGTGCATATTTTGAAAGTTATGCGAGCGTTAATCGGAAGCCAATGTAAGCTTCTTAGGAGGGGTTTTGCGCTTTCAAAGCATGTTTTTCCGAAGATGAGTCTGGCAGCCGTGTTTTATGCTGTCTGTAGTTTTCTTATGATTTGATCTTTGCAGTCAACGTAAATACTATTGTAGTAGTCTACATGGGTTAGCACCATGGTTTGGATCATGACGCGGAATGAATCTCTGGGAAAGTAAGGTTTTATACGTTTGAGCTTCCACATAGTGTGGAACATTTTCTTGGTTGTGTTCTTAGCTTGGCTTTCTAGTGTTAGGTTGCGGTCAATTTAGGTTGAATAATATAGGTGAGAGCGGTGATCCTTGTGGTACTCCACTTTCCAAGGTGGAGATATATCTGAGTTTGATTTGACTTGGTATGTTCTGGATATCAGAAATCCCTTGATCTAGGAGAGTACTTTTCCTGTAATTCCTATCTTGTTGAGGATTCTCAGTAGTATGTGGTGGTCAACCATATTGAATGCGCTTCATAGGTCAAATTTGAGTAGGTCAAATTTGAGTAGGAGGATGTTTTTGCCCCTTGCTGCTTGAATCTGGTCAGGAGTGTGTAGTATTGTTTCTGTACTGTGGTGAGGTCTGAAGCCAGATTGAGATTTGTGCAGTATGTTGAAATCAGTGAGGTATTCTGTTAGTTGTTTGGCGACTATACCTTCTGTCAGTTTGGTTGTTAGTGGTATGGATGATATCTGTCTGTAATTCGAGGTGTCGTCTGCTTTTCTTTTTTGGTGTCTTTTGGGTTGGGAATTAGTAGGATATTTCCTCTGTCCTGTGGGAATAGGCCTTTTTTGAATAGATAATTAAGGTGGTCTGTGAGTTCTGTGACGTATTGATTAGGGGTTTTTTTTTCATTATATAGTTGGGGCAGGTGTCTAGTTGGCAGTGGGCGGAGGAGAATTTTCTGAGTGTGTGAGCTATTATTTCGGTGCTTAGATG
Organism: Microcaecilia unicolor; assembly: GCF_901765095.1. NCBI lineage: Eukaryota > Metazoa > Chordata > Amphibia > Gymnophiona > Siphonopidae > Microcaecilia > Microcaecilia unicolor. The sequence goes on along the minus strand of NC_044032.1, from coordinate 245,103,387 downwards.
AGTGAAGTTATTCCAAATACGGTCTGCCGGGTGTTCCCTTGGGTTCGGATCTAGTTCGTTTATGAAGGTTTCTTGATTAATATTTCCCTGATGCAGATTCTTGCGTAGATTGGTAATTTTTTCTTCAAAGTATTTGGCACGATTGTCTGCATGTGGGAGGTTTGCATTCGGTGTAGTTACCATTTTGGTGTTAAGTTAGTTGTTTATTAGTTTGTGTAATTTCTTTGTGTCTTTGTAATCTGTGCCTATTTGTTCTCTGTAGAAGTTTCTTTTGGATTGTCTTAGCTTATATTTGTATTTTGTTTGACTTTCTTTCCAGGCCTTTAATGATTTGTTCGTTTTGGGTTTTTGTTCCCAGTTTCGTTCTAATTTTCTAGTTTGCGTTTTTAGAATTTTTAGTTCTTCATTAAACCAGAGTATTTTATTGCATTTTTGTGCTGATTTTGTACGTATTGGCGCTATTTTGTTGAGGATTTTGTTGCATTGTTCGTCCCAAACAGTGAAGAAGTCAGTTGAATCGTTTTTTGGTGCCCAGTTATCGTATATTTCTTGCCAAAATGCTTTATGAGTATACACTTAAAAGTACGATGGGAGAGATAAGAAGAAAACCAGGAGAACAGAGCCCTGAAATTCAAGTGAGGATTGAGTATCAATGAGTAGATGGTGATCAACAGTGTCAAAAGTAGGAGATAGATCTAGAAGGATGAGGATAGAGTACAGATCTTTGGATCTGGCCAGGAACAGGTCATTGGAGACTTTAGCAAGTGCTGTTTCAGCTTATCATTTCTATAGCACTACTAGACATATGCAGTGCTGTACACTTGATCATGAAGAGACGGTCTCTGCTCAAGAGAGCTTACAACAGACAAACAGGACAAATAAGGGAATTACTAAGGTGGGAATGATAAAACATACATGGGTACTGTACTAGTGAATAGGGGTTAAGAGTTAAAAGCAGCATCAGAAAGGTGAACCTGAGTTTTAGCCAAATATTTTCCAAATTTTGAGTAGCTAATTTTAGTAAATCTGTAGTTCCTTGGCGAAACCTAGACAATTAATGTTAGTCAGCTAAGTTCTCTTTACAAATAGCTAAATAAAAATGACCCCCCCCCCCCCCAATATCTTCTCACTCTTTAAATAAAAATAATGTTCTCTGTGCACCTACACATCTTGACACCGCCCCCTGCCTCTTCTGACTCTATTAAAAAAAAAAAAAAATCTGCTCCCCCCCCCCCCCCCAGGCTTTCCCCATCATTCTCTCATTCTCCTAGTTACCAAAGGAAACATGTAGGTGACAAGAGGTTCCTAACCCCCTACTTAAAAACAAAAAATGGAACATAAAAATTCCACCCCAATCCATGAAGTAATTTCCCCAGCCAAATGGGTGTGTGTGTGCGGGGGGGGGGGGGGGGGGGGGGATAGTGTCTTACCACCTCTCGCAGACCTTAATACCAGTTACCAGTAGCACTGACATCAGGCCAGGGATCAGGGCTGGTCAGGCAGTAGGGTCTGGACCCTTCAGCTGAGGTTGCCATCCCGATGGAGTTCATATCAGCTGCATAATGCACAGGAGTAACAGGAATTGGTTGTGTCACATCCACAGATAAGCAGTGGCACCATTGGTGGCCTCTCATGTTGCCCATCTCTGACAGTCCTGTACACCTCCACACATACCTCTCCATCTGTTTTCCATACACTTCCTACACACATGCACATCCCCAGGACCCCTTTAGCCCCCCCAACCATACATGCACACCTAAACACTTGCGTGCACAGTAGTGCACACAAATGCACCTCCTACACAATCCCACTTGCCCCACACACATTCCTTCTATTAATCCCTGGTTGTAGAAGAAGGGGCCTGAGTTTATAACAGAATATTTATGTGAGAAGTCCAAAAAGGTATCTGTTTTAAGCCTGTTTTATAAAGGCAGGACAGGCACCTATACATGTATAAAATAAATACCCTATTTTGCAACTCCTTCGCGCCGCTGAAGCTACGCCTATACACAGATTGTGTGAAAGTAAGTACACGCTTTTCATATACATACCTTTTAGGTATGTATGTATGTAGTCACACAATGTTCTAAAAACTCTTTTCTGCATGTACAGGCTTTAAATGCAGAAATACTCTTATAACCCTTATTGACCAAAATGGTCCATCCAGTTTGTCCAGTTGAGAAATTTCTCCACCGTGGGCAGGTTTGGTTGGGTTGCATCTTGTCTTACAAGGATTGTAACCCCCCCCCCCCCCCAAAAAAAAAAAAAAAAAAAAAAAACCAACCTTAGATTATGAGCCCATTAGGGACAGAAAAAGACCTGCTTATAATAAATGTGAACTGCTTTGGTGGTACCATGGAAAGGCAGAATATCAAATCCATGATCCCTTACCTTCCTGCCGCTGCTCTCCATATCTGTCCCAAGCACATCAACATTTGTTACAGTGATGGCCTCCATCTTCTCTGTTAGTGGACCTTTTCAGGCCTTGTTATCTTTATAAATATACTAGTGGAGCCATGCCTGTTTCCTCAACAATGAAACGGGCCCTAGAAAGGCTGTCATGTAAGCTTTTTTTTTTTTTCCCTCTCTCCCCTCCCCTCAATGTCCAGCAATTCTTCCCTCCCCTCCATGTTCAGCGATTCTCCTCTTCCCTGCCCTCCCATCCGTATCCCACGATTCTCTCCTCTACTGTCCTCCCATCCCATCCATCAGTTCTCCTCTGCCCTCCCCTCGATGTCCTGTGATTCTTTCCTCCCCTTGATTTGTACCTGAACGTTCTCTGGCTGGCTGGCGCTGGCGTCCGTTCAGTTCGTAACATCCCTCCTGACGTCAGCTCGCCTCCAGCGTTCCCTTCCCTCTCACTGTTCCACCCTCTCATGTCATTGCGTCTTGACGCAAGGGCAGGACAGTGAGGGGGAATGGAACGCTGGAGGCTGGCTGACGTCAGGAGATGTTACGAACCCAGGCAGCCAGACATGGAACATTGGAGGTGCAAATTATTATATATGATCATTATTATTTTAGTTATGTTTTTAGTTTAGTATGGTGATGCCGTCTAACTTCCTACTCTGGCAATTGACCAAATATAAATACTCAAATTTAGATTGTCTAAAGTGGCTTCTTACAAGACTAACACGTAAGCCAACACCCAGCCTCTTTTCTGTTTTGTTACTGAGAGGCCTTTTTACTAAGGCGCGTAGAATGCGCGTCAAATTAGAACTTCTGCCCGGCTACCGCGTACCCCGGGCAGTAATTCTAATTTTGAAGCGCGTCCAAAACGCGTGGCAGAAAAAATGTCTGTTTTGTACCATGTGGGACTAACTGGGCGGTAATCATCAGTGTACACGTGCTGATGATTACTGCCAAGTCAATGGGTGACTGTAAGGTCTCAGGCCCAAAATGGACATGTGCTGATTTTTATTTTGTCGCACATCCATTTTCGGCCAAAAAAAGAGGTCTTTTTTGCCAAGCGCCCTGAAAAACTGTTCCTACACATGTCCAATACACCAGCGCAGGTCATTTTTTGGCACGCTTTAGTAAAAGGGCCCTGAGTTTGGTAGTATCTCTTCCGCCATCGAGATCAGTAAGGCAGTTGCAAAATAACACACCCTTCCCAGTGCTTCTTGAACTTTGGGTTCAAGTGCAGGTCTGTTCAGCCTTCTTGGAAACCTGATGCTGTGGTACCACTGCTGTTTGGGTTATAACTGGTAACTTCATGCAGGTTACTGCCTAAATCATTTTTACATTTTTTAAAATTGATATGGAAAATGGATACATTTGAGACGGGGAACCAACCGTCCACTCCTTACTGTAGTATTCCGGTGTTTACGGGGGGGGGGTTGTCCTAACTGCACTTGGTTCTTTATTTATTGCAACGGTGTGCTGTCAAGATCAGTCGCTTCAGCCCTTCCCAGAAAAACATTTTAAAAAGGTCTTTAGAATTCAAAGGACATAGGTACCAGTTCAGGCATTTATTAAGCATTCTTCTCTCCTACATCCTCATGCCATTTGCTTTTCAGATGGAGAAAATGTGAATGTTCTGAATCCTGTCATGACTGTTTTAAATTGGTAGCAAACATGAAAGTTTTAAGAGGTAAATGTTTGATCCAGGCAAGAATAGAAATTTCACAAGTGCTGATGAGGCTTGAACAAAGTCTTTTGGACATGTGTGGGTAGGGGTGGGTAATTTCACAGGCTGCACAGTGGTGGGTACTTTTACCCGTTGGCTTTGAACTGATTTCCAGAGCCAAGGTATGTGCATAATTTCAGTTCCTGCACACATTTACACCTGCTGATTTGAATGGGTGAATTTTGTAGCAAAAATTGTGCCTACTTTTAAAAATTCAAAAGTAGGTACATAGTTGCAAACTCCACCTCTCAAACGCTTCCCCCCACTGAGAATATAGTGGACATGTATGCATATGGACAGCTTTCTAGAAGCCCGTTTCTGTGGGTAAATCCCTTTTTAACTTGTGGAAATAGCTTTTTCATGTTAGTCTTCCAATACGGTTGGTACCCACCATGGTGTCTGATATTTACTTACCATTTCGCAAAGTGCAAATAAGTGATTCGTCTGATTTCCATCATGCCTAGCTGTGAAAACTCCGTGGCTTTCTTTTCATCGTTATACAGAATGACTCTTGCTGTGTAAATCTTCAGAAATGCTCTTTTACTCTTCTGCAGGTCAAGGATACCATTGGCTATGACACGCTTGGCCATTGTTTTTTCCTGGAAGATGGCATCGAGCAGAGGAATACTCTGTACCACAACCTGGGTCTGGTCACCAAGCCAGGCACTCTTCTTCCCACGGACCGGAACAGTACAATGTGCACTGCTATCAGGGACAAAGTTCACGGGAGCTACATACCAGTGCCTGCCACAGATTGCATGTGAGTATGAGCATCCGAAACAGACCCAGCTGGCTGCATCAGCCATTGCTAAGGAAGATGCTGGGTGGCATGCTTACAGGGAAGCTTTTTAGTTGGGGCTGAAAGCTTAAAGTACTGAAATGTTCCTGAAAAAGAACCGGGGAGAAAATCCGCCAAAAAAGCGGAGAACTCAAACACCCCACGATAAAAAACAGAGTCACAGAAAAAGTGGGAGAGCGACCAAGGAAGCCAGAGACTGGAGGATGTGGGAACAATGAATAATTTTATTAAGAAATTTGGAAACTCGACACAACGTTGTGTTTCGGCCGTCAGGCCTGCATCAGGAGTCTTTGTGACAAGATATTGTCCGCGATGTGGTTCAGCGCTAGCTGTGTACCTGACGGTCACTTGATTTCTAACGAAGTCTTTTTAAAGACTATAACGTTACGTTTGAACAACTATCATTGATATTCTTTGACAATATCTTGTCACAAAGACTCCTGATGCAGGCCTGACGGCCGAAACACAACGTTGTGTCGAGTCTCCAAATTTCTTAATAAAATTATTCATTGTTCCCACATCCTCCAGTCTCTGGCTTCCTTGGTCGCTCTCCCACTTTTTCTGTGACCCTGAAAAAGAACCCCCACATAAAATAATTTCTACTCACAGTTTGTGGTTTAGAATGCTAGTATCTGTATTGATCCTGGAAAAAACGAAGTCTGAAGATTGTGATAGCGATCTTTTATTGAATGAACAAAACAGATGTTGGAGTACCCGAGCTTTGGAGCCAACCCCCCCCCCCCCCCCCCCCCCCCCCCCCCCCCGGGTTCCTTTTTCAGAGCTAATCTGTAAGATTTCTAAAGTTCATCCCATATGAGATCACATCCCTTGGAAACCCATGGATCATGGTGGCTATTCCACTTCCAAAGAAATACAAACCTATTTTAGCTGGGGCACCTGATGCGACACACATAAGGGAGGTAATTCTGTAGAGGGTAGCTCCATTTAGGTGCCCAGATGCTGTTACAGAATACTGAATCAAGTTTATGTTTGAATATCTTTATTAGTATTTCCCACAACAACGTCTACATACAACAGAGCACAAACACGAATCAATGAGTACAAATTGCAGTATAAGAGAAACAAAGCTCCAGTTATCCCAATACCAACTCCCCCACCACCTCCTCCCCCCTTCTTCCTTCTACATGAAGCCTGCTGGAAACAGAGCAGTAGGTTACTGAGAAAAATTAAGTCTCCAAATCATTCAGTATAGTAGAACGAACCCTTGCAGTTAGTGTCCAAAGCTTAAGAAATCGCCTTTTAGATTTCTGTCCTCTCAATTCAAATGGACATCAGATACTTAACATGGTGAAGCTTCATAAATTAACAAAATATATCCCGGCGATAACTTCTATCAACATGTCTTCAAAACATAATTTTTATAATGCAAGAACCAATCACATTTCATATTGACTTCAACCAAATAGATGGCGTAGCTCAAACATGCAGTCCAGTACTACTAGTTATTCATCTACAACCATCATCGGTCCTTAATTTATAGTTATATTATTTCTTCAAATATATCTTTGATTGTAGGTGAACAATTAGCATCTTTGAAGTGCATGTTTGAGCTATTCCGCCTCTGATGGTCCTATTTGATTGAAGTCAATATGAAATATGATTGGTTTATGCATTATAAAATTGATGTTTTGAAGACTTGTTGATAGAAGTTATTACTGGGATATATTTTGCTGAGATAAGCATCCGTTAGTGCTTACTGCAGCTTTGTAAAAAGGCCCCTTTGAATGTTAATCCACAGTATTGGGTCAGTAATTCTGCCTCAGAAGTTGGTCTAAATAAATAAAGAACTGAAAGACCACAAAGCCTATATAATCTCTTTCCTACATACTTCCTTACCACAGACTGTTTGTGTGCGATCTCTAGCATTAACTCAGCTCTCCTGCTACTGAAGATCATTTCTGTCTTCTTCATGCCCTTTTTTTACTTCTAATGCTGTATTTCCCCCATCACCTCTATTGGGAGGCTGTTCTTGCATCTACAGGTATCATGTGAAGAAATGCTTCATTAAATTGGTTCTGAATTTGACCTGCCATCATATTGCACACTCTCACTGACTGGTGCTTGCCCAGTATAGATTGGGGATAGTATTGAGCCCACGGTGCTCAGTGTTATTTAAAAAGCCAGCCGCCATGGATAACATTATTATTAACATTTCTATAGTGCTACCAGACGCAAGCAGCGCTGAACACCTGACATAGAGAGACATGACTCCTAAACACTCAAACTAGTAAATGTGTAAGGATCACTTATCTTCCAGCTGTTCAATCGATATGTCTATTATCCACAGTCGACAGACATATCAATTGAACAGCTGGAAGATAAGTGATCCTTACACATTTACTAGTTTGAGTGTTTAGGAGTCACGTTACTTGGAGGTTTTTCAGCCTGTGATGATTAGATGGAGCTCCCTTAGGTTGTGTATCAACAAAGGAGTATCCATCCGTATTTGAGGCTTTTCCTCCATTAATTACCACAGTAGCAAATATATAGAGTATAATTTTTAGATTCTCTGAATATTTAGGTACTCTATTCGCTCTAACTAATATATGTAGGGACTGTCTGGATAGTGCCACGGCGAAGAGTGGAAGTATTTATTGGCACTGTCCGGAAAGTGCAACAGTAGAGAGAGAAGAAATATTCAGTGGCACTATCCAGATAGGGCCACAGGTTAGCTTGAGGTATTTAAATATCAGACTTCAGGCTCTTCTTAAATATAACTGTAAGCATCTAGGGGATTCTCAAACCACAAAAACTCTTCTCACCTGGATTATATTCTTGAAAAATATATCAAGTTTATAACCAAAAAGACCTCTGTGGTGCCACTCGAGGTGAACTTTATACCAACGAGATTTACACACCCACCTTGTCATCAGTTAGTGGTCAGTAAATATCATTCAGTAAACACCCTTTATAGATATATAAATATAGAAATAAATGTACTCATTGTATAGAAAACATAATCTGGGTGAGAAGAGTTTTGGGGGTATTTAAATGCCATATCTGCCTCCTACTCCTCTAGACTGTAAATATTTAGGGCCTTATGTTTCAACTTAATGGGATAAGATAAAGAAGCTGTACTATTTTGATAGTAGCCCTCTGGAGTATCCTTAATCTGTGTGTGTGTGTGTATGTATATATTTATTTTGCAACTTCAAGACTTGAACCTGGTACTGAAAAGGAAGTCTCCCCAAAGATATGCACCAAAATATTGCCACTATATTTTTTCCAGTACATCCTGGCATTCTGGTATTTTCCTCACTGCTATGTCATTCTATTTAATGACTTTGAGGACATCAGTAATACAAAGCCCAGATCTGTTGGCTGTTTGTTTCTGAACACTTTGCCACCTTCTTCCCTAGTCATGTGCAGCTTGGCTACAGGAGATTTGAACATCTCTGGTAGTCCAGTACAGCATTTTGAGAGGCCGGTTGAATGCATGTCCAGTCTGTATATTGAACTCCTTAGATGTGCATGAGGATTACTCACCACTGAACGGAAATGAAAGCTCATTATTGCCATTGTAATGTGTTCCAGGGCGGTTTCAACATTTTGGATTGCTAATCCCAATAATCATATGATCAGTAACGCTGCTGCAGGCTCGCAGGTGAGTCAGGTCACATTGCATCTGTTTTATCCGTGATGGACAGCTGTCAGACATGCCTACGGGGAATAGAGCGACGGAGCTATTCTCTGTGGCCACTAATTTCCTCTTTTGGTTCTCGCTGGATAATTCTAGCGCTCCTTTCTGAATTAATTCATTGCACACAGTATTGATGGGTGCAGTTTTTTTTTTTATCTCAGGGCATCTCAAGCCTGTCCTAATGACCCCCCCCCATCCCCCACTCTCACAGGTTTACTTCTGTCGAAGTTTTCCTAGGCTGGTTCCTTGTTAATTATCTTGCTGAAGTTTGTTGTTTGTTGCTGTCTGGATCTCATTAATTTCCCTTTTACAAATAACGAACACAAGCATTTCTCTACTGGTATTTATGTGAGACTGTAGTTCAGTGATATCCAGTGCAGTGTTCAGGAGGACAAAAATGCCCTTTTCTGAGGGGCGTTGAAATAGGGAAGGGGAATGGGACTTGATATACTGCCTTTGTGGTTACAATCAAAGTGGTTTACACATTTATATACAGGCAGGGTTAAGTGACTTACCCAGAGTCACAAGGAGCTGCAGTGGGAATCAAACCCAGTTCCTCAGGTTCTCAGACCGCTGCATTAATCACTAGGCTACTCCTCCAATCAAACAGTGGTGTTTTATTAACACATATAATTTGTTACTTTATCAGAAAAGGCATACAAATACTTCTATTTTCCATTTTCCAGTGTTTCTCTTACATATTCAGAAACCTATTTAAAAGTTCTATGTACCACCTTCCTGGGTACAGTCCATTCAAAATAATGTACACTAAAATTAAATATATACATCAAATGGGACACCTAAAAGACAAATTAAAATACAAATAGAAGTTAAAACACTCAGGGGTATGCTTACTAAGGTGCGTTAACGTTTCTAACGCGCCCCTAAATTTAAGGGGCGTTAAACTCTAACTCGCCTATACATTTCTATGGGCACGTTAGCATTTAACGCTCGTAAACCATTTACGCGCCTTAAAAACGCTAATGCGCCCATAGCACACCTTAGTAAACATAGGCGTCAAGCAGCTATAAAAACAAATGATCCAAACGTATTGACAAGTCTTTTTAACAACATTTCTTCCAGGGGCATACTCTGTTTTGGAAACCTCCAGAAAAATTGTAAAAAAAAAAAAAAAAAATATATATATATATATATATATATAATACACAGTCTTTACAATCTGAGACACCCCTCCTATAATATTCACATAATAGCACAGTACATCATTTCATATATTTCTTCTGTATCACAGTCTCTATACACAAGTATTGCCCAATGCATTTACAACAAAAAAAATGTAAAAATTACATAATTGAAATCATAATTAAAAAAAAATAAAATAACCCACTTGCCCTCCTGTACAAAGACTCTATTCCAATTCCTCACCCAGTCAGCAGAACTCCCACTCCTTCCTATCCTTTCTATGCAGTAAGGTGGTCAGGGTTGTAATTGCCATTCTCTTCACTCCCCACCCCCACCGCCTTTGTGCAAGGTGGAAGCACAGTTATTTGTGGGGGGGGGGGGGGGGGGGAAGCACAGGTTTGGATGTAGTTATGTGGTAATGGCACACATCAGTGTGGTTTTCTCTTTCTTCGGTTTGCAGGACGCTGGGATATGGTTTGTCTTCCACAAGATGTCGACGGGAGAATCTCATGGAAGGGTCCCAGAAACCAAAGCCGAACTTACACCTTTAGGGATCTTCTATAACAACAGAGTTCATTCAAATTTTAAGGTACAGCAATAACTATAATCAGTATGAGAATCGGCCAAGTGTGGCAACACAGAGAGAGAATACTTATTTTACTTATTGAGAAGCACTCAATATAGCGCTTATCCAGGAAAAACCTCTCAGGGCTTTACAATTTAATCTTTTAAAAAGCACAATAAAACACATATACATTCATTTTGTGGCTATGGGAATAAGGTTTAGAAAAGTAGGTTCAGACACTTATTTCCCAGTTTTCCCCTCCTTGGGTAGAATATGTCCTTACATCTACACACTGCAAAATTTGCTGCAGTTAGATCTTGTTGAAGACACTGGAAACCAAATAACTCTTTCTACATGGCCTTAAATGGCCTCATAACTGGAGCGAGCTTTGATGCCAGCTTAAGAGGTTGGGAAGCAAGACTAATGCCAGGCAGACTTCTTCGGTCTGGGTCCCCTAAATGACAAAAACAGATCAGGATCGAGGCTAGAGTGGGCTTCAACGGCAGATCCGGTAGTTGGGAAATAGGACCAGTGTCAGGCAGACTTCTACGGTCTATGCCCCAAAATTGGCAGGAAAAGACAGAGATTAAGTATTCCAATGTTTAATCATGAAGAAATAGAACCTGAGCAGAGTGCCAGATTCAACTCTGACCTCCTCGTTGGGCAGACTGGATGGACCGTGCAGGTCTTTATCTGCTGACATTTGCTGTGTTACTCTGTTACTATGCATTTATTTCTAGGAGCATGGGTTGGGTGGAACAGAGGTAGGTTTGCAATGTATGCTTGTGTTTTATAAAACTATATACAGGTACATGTTCACATGATCATGTTCTCTAGAGCAGTTGTAAATTTGTGTGTGAGGATGTGTTTGCTATTAGGAACTTAATCTGGGAGCCTTTTAATTGAATAATGAGCCAATTAGTGCTAAGAATTGGCTTTGGAATTAAAATTTGCATATGTAAATTTTATGCACAGGTCCAAAAAGGGAGGTGCATCAGTGGGAGGGTCATGGGTGGATCGGAGGTGTTCCCACAATTTATGTGTGGCGTTATAAAATAACGGCAGTCCGCTACACCAAAATTTTGTTGGTTAAATGGTTACACGTAAATGTAGTCACAGTTCTCGGCTCTGTTCTATAAATGGTGCCTAACTTTAAATGCCGTTCATAGACTAGCACCAAGCGGTTTTTTTTCAGTGCAAATTAGTCTTACATGTATAATTTCAATGTCTGCCCACAGCATGTTTCAGTAATGTCTGTTCTAAAATCTCTACTTCTCTGTTGGAAACAGCACCGAACCCTTCTAAAATCATCTCTGTATTTTTCATTCCATTTGATTGCATTCTTTCATCAGGATTTCCAGGTGTTGACAGTTCTCTGAAAGGTGTACATTTAGGAATTGGTGTAAACACTGTAAACATGGCATGCGGGGTTTGTTGCACACTACACGGGCAACTTAACTTTGATTACTGCCCCCAGAAAACGCTAAACCTGCAGAGATTTGCACCACCTTTCTGTGTGGGTAACAGGACAGTGACTCAACAGATAAGTTTGTTAGCTTGATTTGAGTAATACTTTATGATCAGATAACAAGAATTTATCTTGATATACGTTGCACATTAGATTGTGTACAAGTTCCTAGAAACATTAACCGTTGGTGGAGGATTTTTCTGCCAGTGATAGAATTTGAGAAAGCACATAACGGTGCTCAAGCAAAATTCTGAGGGCTTTTTCCTCCTGAGGTTAATGGTTAATAATTGCTGAACCCTGTATTAAGATTATGATAGTAGGGATGGTTATATCTTGATGGTAGACCCTACCGCAGCTTAGTAAAAGGGCACCTAAGGGTGTAACCTGCATGGAGCGACAGGTACAACCTTAAACTAAGGCATAGTGGGGTGTAAGCTGCATGAAGAAGCAGGTACAACCTTAAACTAAAGCAAAGAGGTGGGACCTTTGCAGAGAGGCAGGTACAAGTCTATCCATCTAATTGGGCAGATTAGATAGACCATACAGCTCTTTATCTGCTGCCATTTACTCTGTTATTACTCCCTTCCTCAGCATAGCTAAAAGTCCACTCTCTGTCCCAGAATACATATGACTTCAGCTGCATTAGGGGGGAGGCATGCCTATGGGTTTGTGTGGGTCAGGGAAAGAAAAATGTCCATACATTGCATTTTCAAGTCTAGACATGTTGTTTAAAATGCAGATGTCTGCAGATACTTGTTTACATTTGGCAGGTTTGAGAACATCACTGTGCTGAATATTGGTGCAAAGCCTCCAGGCCAAAAGTAGCTGCACACTTTATCCCTGTGCAATTAGTTCCCAGTATCACCTCAGGAATATGCCGGCTGTGGGTGTTAGTGTCCAGTTGGGAAAAGGTAGTACAAATGAGTGGAACTGTTTTAGCAGAGGGCTCAGTAAAAACTGCAGAGTTTTGCTGTATCAGATCTCCAGGTAAACTCCATGGTGAGAGAGAACGTTAAGGCAGTGGTAATACGTATTATCCTTTTAATAATGCTACAGGATGTGCATAACGTTATACAGTGGTGAAGAGTATTCAGGTACCATGTTCCTTTCCTCAAAGCGCTTAGAGTCTGAGACAATGAAAGATAAAATGACTTGCCCAGCTCACAAAGATTGCCAGTGGCAGAGGTGGGAATTGAGCTCTCACTTACCTGGTTCTCATCCCATGGCTCTGATCCACTGCATGCAAATCTTTCTCATGCATATTCATTGTGGGTATTTTGAAATCCTGACTGGGCTGGCTGTGTCTCAAGGATTGGGTTGAGAACCCTTGCTCTTAACAGCTAAGCCACTTCACTGTACAGCAGCAACTGTCTTCGTGTGTATCCTGAGCCTCTCCTCCCTCTTGTTTTGTAAAATTAATTAGCTCAGACACCCTAATTGATAAAGCTTATCATACAAAAACGAATTTCACAGACTGAAGTAGAGAAAATGTTGCTGATTTTTCTGTCCTTTGGCAGTGATGGAGCAATTGGCTTTTCTGCTGTCTCTTCTCTCCATCTGCAGCTGTGGGATGGGGGCTTATTTCTGTGGCTGCTCTCAGCTTTACAAGCCGGGAGGGCTTAGGCAAAGAGTTCCACTTATCGTTAGTTCTTTATTCCTTGGCCGGGTGAGTGGAAGTAGAATGCTGACTTCTGTCTCTTTGGTCATGGTGGGGAAGCGGGGGGGGGGGGGGGGGGGGGGGGAAGGATGACAGGGTGCTGGTAGTGGAGATAGATCACCTCACTTGTCCCTTACACACTGCAGTTTACAAGAAGAGAGAGAGAGAGAATCAGTCAGAGCCACTTGTCCTTAGTTTCTCTCTGTCAGGCAGATAGGAAAGAGGAAGCAGCTGGCCCCAGTTATCCCCAGCTCCTTTGTACATCAAGCAAGCATGGAAGAAGAAGGTCCTACTCATTCCTCATCCATATCTGCTTTGCTTCTCAGGTGGGCAAGGAAAAGAAGGCAGCCCTGGCTGCCCATTCTATAATGTGACCGTGCCCTGGGTGCCTGTTCTGTAATGCGACCGTGCTCAGACTAAGAATCCCTGAAATAAGGTCTGGGTTACTACAATAGGAAGGAAAAATAGACCTGAAGTTGTCAGTCAGTCATCATCTGTTGATCTGTTTTCAATAAAATAAGTGCCGTTACTGGAAATATTCAGTGTGCACTCAAGAACTTAGGCCACAAGCTGTAGTAACTCAAGACTTTCTGCTGTTGAACCTCAATTCATTTCTATTTCTGAAGGTGTGTCTGATCTCAGTCGTTGAGCTGTCCTGATTGTAAGTGAAACCTTATTGCCAACTGTAGTAATTACATAAGAGATTAAAAAAACAACAACTATAAAACATAAGTGCACCAGGAGCTATTTAGAAAGATGGAAAGTAATTCCTCTGCTTTTTCCTTGCAGCTCTCGCTGTCTAAAGCAGTGCTTTTCAATCTTTTTTGTGGCTGTGATCCCATGAGTGTGGCCAAATAAAATTGTGCGGACCCCCCCCCAGTGGCACAGAATAATGATACACCTATGGAGAGCCCACCCTATTCATGACCCTAAATGTGGATTGTGTGATCTCATTTGGATCTCGACCCACAATTTTGGAAGTTGTGGACTAAAAGAAATATATAAATTTTTTTCAAATTGGGCAAAATTGTGGAAAAAGATGAAACAGATGTAGGAGAAAAGCACAGTGCACCGAGGAGGGGGGAAACCTTTCAGTAAATAGGGTAGGCGATTGTTTAGGTTGACCACCCTGTTACCAAAAGCCTTCACAGTCGCTGAAGACAGATCTTTTATTAGGATGGCCAGCTAGTGCATCATTGAGTGAGGACTCTCCCCAAGCCACCTGCAATTCATAAATTCAGAAAGGTGTAATGGATTGTGTGTGCATAGGTCAGGTCGGAGGGTTCAATCCTCCACTGAGGGTGTGAGAAACATGACTGATTTTATATGAATACTGTCTGAAGTGATTATTTGATGTCACAGGGAATGGTTACTGTTTATTTCAGGCTGGTCTCTTCATCGACAAGGGTGTCAAAACCTCCAATGCCAGCGTCGAGGATCCAAGAGAATACCTCTGTTTGGACAACAATGCAAGGTTGGTTTATGCATTTTACTAACATGCGTATGGTCTGTTCTAACAAAAGGAAAGGAAATAGCTGAGGCCTCGCATATCAGCTACCAATTTTAAAACTGTATCTAAAGAAGTCTTTATGTCAAATTGTGGACTTGATCGTTAAAATATGCTTTTCTGATTTCTGGGGTTTGGCGTGTAAATATCTTAATCTTGTAGAGTCAGATATTAGGTTGGTATGGCTTGTGTTATTGAAGCTCATACACTCTTCTTTCTTCCTGGTTTGCATGTCATCTTTTAGGAATGTACGTTGTTGGAGATTTTTTTTCCCTGAAATTTGTACTATAAAGCAGCTGTGATTCCCCCTTCTCTTTGGTTTCAAAGCATACATAGAATCAGGGACTCCCAAAGAAAAGTAGTACTTTGCAGTTAATGTTGTATTGGACCAACTTTGCAATTAAACCAAGATGTGTACAAGCGTTCAAGGGAACAACATAGGTCCTCTTCAGGAGCAGCAGTCGGGATGAACTTGAAAGGAAGCTTGTGCATCCTGGCTGAGCATGGTATCTCTTACGTTGCATATTGGGGTGATGTAACAAGCCCTTTGAACGAGGAGGGATCGAACAGCAGCACACCTCGGTGTACAGTTAACCGTAGGAACCTCTACAGATGTTCATAGCTGTCGGTGACTGCGGTTTCGTTCTTTTGCTCTTACTTAGAGTACAACAGTGTGAATTCCAGCTCCAGCATTGTAAATCAGAGTTAAGCCAGGAAAATGTCTTTCTGTTCTATTTTTTAACCAGAATTTCCTTCAGGTCAGTTATGCTTAATTCTGTGTTTATTTATTATTTATTTATTGCATTTGTATCCCACATTTTCCCACCTCTTTGCGGGCTCAGTGTGGCTTACAATAAGATATGAATAATGGAAATACATTTGTTACAATTTGGTTATGGGTTACATTGTACAAGTTATGCGAGATCATCGAAGTATCGTTAGGAATATAACAATGGGACATCAACATTGATACATTGGAAGGAGACAATGGGAAGCATAAAGGGCAGTATTAAGACACAAAGACATATGGTGTATATATTTCTGTGAGTAAATGTATGAGTGATGTGGAATTACGGGGGTTGAGAGATCAGAAGTGGATGTATGATGCATTGATGAACAGTGAGTGTGGACTCTATGTGTTTTGGCTCTTTCCGTAAATTGTTTCAAACAGATGGGTCTTCAATAATTTGCGGAAGGAAGCTTGTTCGTTAATCTTAAGTTGCGCGGCAGTGTATTCCAAAGCTGCGTGCTCACGTGTTGAAAGCTTGGCTCTGCATTCCAGGCGGTTGTGCTCTTTGTCTAGCTATACAATGGATTTTCAAGAGATAGGATAGGAAACGGTGATGCCAGAGTTCATGCTTTAAGTACCGGAAACAGATCAGGATTTCAGGATATCCTTTAATGAATATGCATGAGAGATCTGTATGGATATTGCCTCCATTGTATGCAGATCTTTTCTCATACATATTTATTAGGGATATCCTGAAAACATGACCTGTTTCTAGTACTCAAGGTCTGAACACTGGTATCTCTGATGTAGGGCATGCTCTCTGTATTCTCACAGGCACCAGCACCGTTTCCTATCCTGTTACATAAGTAGATATATACTTCCATTTCAGATGTCAGACAGGGGGCTGGTTTTAACCAAATGGTTCCCAAACTGTTCTGTTCTGGATCCACTATGAAGGTATAACAGAATTATTAGAGCCACCAGAAATGAAAATAATGTATTTAATTATTTGCTGCATTTGTATCCCACATTTTCCCACCTATTTGCAGGCTAAATGTGGCTTACATTGTTCCGTCATGGCAATCGCCATTCCAGAGTGAGAGATACAAGTGGTATTACATAAAGATCATGAGGGACATAGTAGATTAAGCAATCAAGTATAAAGAGATCATATTCGGAATAAGAGGTAAAGTGGTATTGCGTTAAAGTTCATATGATGGATCGTTGCAGTATGCCTTGTTTGAAAAGGCAAGTCTTCAGTGATTTCCGAATGTTGGTTAGGTCGCGCATTTTTTTCACATCAAGTGGTAGTGCATTCCATAGCTGCGTGCTTATGTAGGAAAAGCTGGATGCATGTATTAATTTGTATTTTAGTCCTTTGCAGCTGGGGAAATGGAGATTCAGGAATGTGCGTGATGATCTTTTAGTGTTTCTGGGTGGTAGGTCTATGGGGTCTGACATGTAGACCGGGGCATCACTGTAAATGATTTTATGAACCAGGGTGCAGACTTTGAACGTAATGCGTTCTTTAAGTGGAAGCCAGTGTAGTTTTTCTTTTAGGGGTATGGCATTTTCGTATTTTGTTTTACCAAATATGAGTCTGGCTGCAGTGTTTTGGGCTGTTTGAAACTTCTTGGTGATTTGTTCTTTACATCCAGCATAGAGTGCATTGCAGTAGTCTAGATGACTTAGCACCATTGATTGTACCAGACTGCGAAATATTTCTCTTGGGAAGAAAGGTTTTACTCTTTTGAGTTTCCATATTGATTTGGAACATTGTGAGCAACAAATGCATGCTAAGAGGTAAAGAATTCTTTTACTGTGAAATTTTGTTTGAGGGAATTATTTGGGTTGAATCTGTGACTGAAGCTTTTAAAGCATTTGCTACTAGACTGTGTGAGAATCCTTAGCGACCTTGAGGCCGGTACGGAAGGGAAAGGAAAGCCACAAATCCTCCTGCATCTGGTGAGCTTGTTATGCAGGTAAGTGCCACCAGCAAAATGCAGTGAATAAAACAGGAAGAGACCAGCCTTGCCAGTGGCACCTGTCGCTATATAAGGTCTTTTCTGGCAGTCACTATCAAAAAAAGCTATGTAATCCTGCTGTTTAGATTATTTATTCTTTTATTTCTCTTCACACCCCATCACCATCTTTTAATTTTTCCATCTGTAGCTTTTCTGAGTTCTAATATTTTTATGCACATCTTAATACTACTACTAATTATCATTTCTGTAGCGCTACTAGACATACGCAGCACTGTACACTGGACATGGAGAGACAAGTCCCTGCTTGACAGAGCTTACAATCTAATTAGAACAGACAACAGGACAAATAAAGAATAAGGGAATTACTTAAGGTGGGAATGATAAAACATGGGTACTGAACAAGTGAGTAAGGGTTAGGAGTTAAAAGTAGCATCAAAAAGGTGGGCTTTTAGCCTAGATTTGAAGACGACCAGAGATGGAGCTTGACATACTGGCTCAGGAAGTCTGTTTCAGGTATATGGTGCAGCAAGATAAAAAGAACAGAGTCTGGAGTTAGCAATGGAGGAGACGGGTGCAGATAAGAGAGATTTACCCAGTGAACAAAGTTCCTGGGGAGGAGTGTGTGGAGAGGTACTGAGGAGCTGCAGAGAGAATGCACTTGTAAGTCAATAAGAGGAGTTTGAACTGTATGTGGAAACATCTTCCTCCCTGTGTTTAACCCCAGCTTTTCCTCTGTACAGTGGTGCAAAATCTTGACTCCCCCTGTTCAGGCCTCACTCGCTTGCTCTGTCACATCACCACTCCTCTAGCTGTTGATGTGTGTCTCTCTCTGTTGCTCTCCTACGCAAGCTGCCATATCTCATTTTGCTATACTTTGCTTTTTCTCTCATTCATGTCTCCCCTCCCCTTTCACTATAACCCCCTCACCAGCTGTACTACAGCACTTTGCACCATACCCCTCTGGTAGTAAAGCAGAAGCTGGTCACAGGGCTTGGGAGGTGGGTAGCACTTTTTTAAAATGCTGTTGCTCCTGCATCCTCCTGTTGCCTTTTGATTGTCAGCTCAAGAGCTAAGAACTGTAGACTGGGAGATGATGGAAACAGCACATGAGGGAAGCACTTTGTCCTTCTCAAGCCCTGTGGCCTCCTAGTAACCAGAACTTTATGCGGGGGGTGAGAAACACTGCAAAGTTGTAGGAATGCAACCAAACCTGAGCTACAAGATGTCCTGGATAATTCTAGGATCCATTCCTGTAATTATTAATCACTTACTGCATGGTAAATTAGACTGAATCCTCGTAATGAAGATTTCAAAAGCAATACTACCACACCTTACGTTTGGATACTAATATTCGGAAGAGGGAGCGTAGCACGATCAACTAAGCAGAAAGTGCAAACTAGTTTGTAAAGTTTTAACGTAATTTCAGTGGAACCAGTGGCTTCTGTACTGCTTTGGTTTGCTTCCTCTCTCACATTAATAGCACACAGACACAGATGTACATAGACGCACAGATACACACACAGTTGAGAAGCAGACGAAAGCATATTCAGAAGCTCCTTAAGAGTACCAGTGCCCCCTAGAGAGAGAGATAAATATTAATTAACAAAATTTTCAACTGATAATTATGTCATAGGTTTAAACTTTATTTTGCTACGTTCACCCTTCCAATATTGCATATTGTTAATGTCTGTCTTATGTGTTTCAGTTTTTATGTTCCATTAATTCTGTTTTGTAAAACCACCTTGATATCTCTGGATCATATAACAAATGCTGAAACAAATAAATATAGTCTTTTCTCTGACCTTGACATTTTTGTACATCAAGTTGGTTTCATTGATCATGATTTCATCACAGGATGCCTATTTGAGAAAGGTAACACAGGTGCCTCTGTGCCTTTATGAGCTAGGTTGCCAGAGGCAGTGCTAATAACATAGAAATGGTGTTGCACGTATTCACAACTGCTCTGAACTTGGTGCAAATGAGGGCGTGTACCTTCATATTTGATCTTTAGAGCTCCACCCCTTCTCCATCCAGACTACCCCCCTGGGAATGTCTGTGCGCAAATCGTGTAAAGTAGGCAAATGCCTTCTGTGCATGCCATTTTTATGTGCATATTTGGTCGCATTATTTTAGAAAAGTCCTTTTCTGTGGGTAAAGCCGGCTGTATTTGTAGAAGAGCATTGTAAAATTCAGAGGCGTTACCAGGCTCAGTATTTTGGATGGGCCCAGAGGTAAATCAGATGGGCCTTTCCACATCCACGTGCCCCCTTTGGCCCCCCCCCCCTCCCCACAACCACAAATATCTTCCTGGAGATATTTTTTTTCACCTACCCCACATCTTCTCCCTTTCCATGTCCCATCCTGGCTGACATTATTGCCTGTTTCCTGTCTGATGGAACGGGGCAAATGGAAGCCTGTGGGGCCGGTGCAAGCAGCAAGAATGAATGCCAAGGACACCTGTACCGACACCGGGGAGGGAAGGGGTTCAGAGACTGGAGGGCAGATGCCAGGATGCCACAGAGGAGAGGGGGAAGAGAGCAGTATGGCGCTGCAGCTGGGTAGGCCTGAGCCAAGAATGGGTGGGCCTGTGCCCACCCATAGCTACGCAACTGGTAAAATTACCCCCTTTGAGGACAGTTTTGAAAGGTGTTTCTGCACATTAGAGCAGTTCTACTTTTGGAAATGGGTTTTTGAGAATTGTCCACCCCATACATGGGTGCAGTGAAACGTGTACAACCATTACATGCATCGTTGTAGGTGGGTGTCAGGGAGGCATTCCCAAGGGTGAAATCAGGGCAGAGTGCACGTAAATACATGCTTACAGATTTCCAAAGATATGCCCACCGGGGTCATTTTTATATCAGGGTGCCTATCAATTTTTCCAAAATATACAACAATTTTATAAAGGCACAAAAGGAGCTGATAGACCGTAGGAGGCAGCCAGGCTAACTCTTGCGGTAAACAGTGAGCCCGGGGGTTAGTCCAGACTCGGTTCCTTTTATCTTGCTGCACCATATGCCTGGAATAGACTTCCTGAGCCGGTACGTCAAGCTCCATCTCTGGCAATCTTCAGATCTAAGCTATAAGCCCACCTTTTTGATGCTGCTTTTAACTCCTAACCCTTATTCACTTGTTCAGAACCCTTATTTTATCATCCTCACTTTAATATTCCCTTATCTTTTATTTGTCCTGTTTGTCTGTCCTAATTAGATTGTAAGCTCTGTCGAGCAGGGGCTGTCTCTTCATGTTCAAGTGTACAGCGCTGCGTACGTCTAGTAGCGCTATAGAAATAAGTAGTAGTAGGATATAGTTGAGAGGATAGAGATTATGGAGTGCTCCTTGCTATAGCCATATGGTTATGCATCATGTCAAAGAACTATGGTGTGAAGTGTTATGTATTCAGCAAGATATTTTGTACTGTATCTGTCTTGTTCTGAGATACTAAGCAACTGATTGTATCTGTGTTTATTTCCTTTATTTAATAAAATATTTCAAAAAAAGTAAACAGTGAGCCCAGACATTCAATGCCAGACCGTTTCCGTTGTCCAGCATTGAGTATCCGGTTTATTGTTGGCCACTATAAACATAGCCGGCTAAGTCAATATTCAGCGCTGGCTGGCTAGGTTCATAGTGGCCAAAGATAGGCCTGCTATTTCAGTGGCCCAATTTGGCCACTTAACTTGACTGGCAGAATGCTGAATATTCGCAGATAGCCGGTTAAGTATTATTTAACCAGCCAGGAGCCGTTCTTGGCCAGTTTCTCAGAACTAACCCCCTGTAGTACCCAAATGGACCTGCACAGGGCAGGTGCAAATAAGTGCATGTTTTATGCTGTACATGTGTACCTCACAGCTGCACTCCTCCACACAAACAATGTCTATGGTACCACAGGGGCAGTTCTATAGAGTGGGTGCTTACCTTTATACATGTGTTAGTAGCGTAGCCAGGAAGGTTTTACAGCGGGTGCATCTTCCCCCTTTGCTGCCTCCCCCCTCTCCCTGCTGCCAGGTGAAGACACCAATAGGATTTTAAGAGGTGTGTCTCTGACAAGGGGTGCATACACTACAACCCACTTACCCTAAATATGTCACTGGCATGTATTTATTTATTTTAAAAACTTGCCTATAGCTATGCGGTTTCCATAAAAACATTTATAATCAACCACAATACAAAGATATTACTCAGCATAAAACAGCATACTGTTATATGTGTAAATATGTAGAATAATGACATGCATGTAGGTATTCTATGGAAGTGCTATTCTGCAAATAGTTAACTTACAGAGGGTGTCATACACAGGGGAGGCAGATGGTTGGGATGTAGGTCTGTCTCCCATTTACCCATGTAACTTACAGTATACTGAAATTATGCACGTCCCTACTGCATTTAGGTGGTTCAGACTTCGCGCCTTCTATCTCGCTGCACCCTACGCCTGGAATAAACTTCCTGAGCCCCTACGTCTTGCCCCATCCTTGGCCACCTTTAAATCTAGACTGAAAACCCACCTCTTTAACATTGCTTTTGACTCGTAACCACTTGTAACCACTCGCCTCCACCTACCCTCCTCTCTTCCTTCCCGTTCACATTAATTGATTTGATTTGCTTACTTTATTTATTTTTGTCTATTAGATTGTAAGCTCTTTGAGCAGGGACTGTCTTTCTTCTATGTTTGTACAGCGCTGCGTATGCCTTGTAGCGCTATAGAAATGCTAAATAGTAGTAGTAGTAGTAGTTCTGTGGCTGACCTAAGTGCAGGTGCCTACATATTTGGCGCATAGAACCCGGGTTGTGCTTCTCTTGTATAACAGAACCTAGTTGTCCAGGTTCTGTTAAGCGCTAGGCCCCTACCATTCAGCCTTGGGGTGCTTGAATGAGAGGTTTTCAACCCATTTCTCGGGGCATACCCAGCCAGTCGGGGGTTTTCAGGATATCCCCACTGATGGACACATCCAATTATAGAATATCCCCCTGTGTTTCTGTGCACCTGTTTGTAATGCATGCATACCTGTGCTGTCATAGATCCTTCCACGACTTTATCAGGCTTCAAACATGGCAACTGATAAAAATACCTGACAGTTTTCAACGGAGGCTTCAATGTTTTCATTTCTAGTCACTACCTGGTTTATTTTTTTTCTTCTTAAGATTTCGACCTCATCAGGATGCTGACCCAGAGAAGCCTCGAGTGGCTGCTCGGATCGACAGGCTGATCTCCTTTAAAAACAACGACCATGGGGCCTGGGTTCGTGGAGGAGACATCGTTATTGTGAACTCAGGGTGAGTGTCGCTTGGCAAACATACACAAAACGTTGAGTGGTACAAAGATGTAAGAATAAATAGGATGAAGTGATGCATGCTCATTTCAAGGAGCACTGTTTAATCAACTGGAGACCAACATGCCTATTGTCTGACCCAAGAAAGATATGATGCCTTATTTGTTAGACTGACCTCTAGAGGTGCATCACAGTCCACCGCTAGAGGTTAGGTGCCAGCATTTGGGATCACGGTGGCCCCAAAGGAAGAAGCAAGTGGGCATCACTCCTGTCCAGAGTTCTTGGGGTGGATCTGGAGGGGTTTGGGGTGGGAAGAGGGGTACTCTTAGACTACTAAGGATGATTGTTTTTTTTTTTTTTTTTTAATTTAATGTGGGGGTCAGGGTGTGGTAGGGAGGATGGTTATCTTGTCTCGGGGGGGGGGGGGGGGGGGGGCAGGTCGGCTACTTGGTCTGGAAGGGCAGGGTTGAGTTAGCTACATTCAAGTCGAGGCCTGGGGCCAGTGAAGCCCTGCAGCCTTTTTTGTTTCTTAATGTCGCCTCTTCATGTTAATGCATGAGGCAGTCATCGCTCACACATTAATAGGAAAGGTGACATTTCATAGTGAGCTATGCATTATTTCTGCAATTTTAACACGGCAGTAATTTACATGCTCACCGATTTACTGCATTCCAAGGTAAATGTTTTGCAGGAATCTTGCATTACAGCTGCTGACTGCATGGCTTCTAATGTGAGGCTTTCTGCATCAGCCCAAGAGGCAGATGTCCTGAACATTTTTCCCTCAAAGAAATAATCTCTTATCAAGCAATCAAGCATCTTTGTTTAAACTCCCTCTTTCTTACTACATAAATGTTATGCATTCAGATTCTAGAGTGTTCTTTTATTGCAGGGCACAATAGGTGACTGGCTTCAATTCCAGACATAAGCAGAACTAGCATTGCTCATGTTTGCTGAAGTCAAGTGTAGAATTACTGCCACTGGGTTGACTGTCTGGTGGAATCTAGTGGTGTGACTTGTTTCATGTCTCTTTATGCTGCATTTTATTTTAGCTTGCTGTATATGGCTTCGAGCTTACTGAAAGAAGTGATTTATAAATGTAATAAAGAAATGAAATGTGCTAGCCGAAGTCAGACTGCGGTAGATATTGGAGAACAGATACCCTGAGCCACTCAGTGTGTCATATCAAAGTCCTAATACTTAAATTTATTGCAGTACTGACTTACTGTGAATCAAAGCAAGAGGATTGTAGGAATGTTGTAAAGCTTTATTGCTCAAGTCATTTTATTTTAGTAGAAGATAGAAGCAGTGGAGGAGTGGCCTAGTGGTTAGGGTGGTGGACTTTGGTCCTGGAGAACTGAGGAACTGAGTTCGATTCCCGGCACAGGCAGCTCCTTGTGACTCTGGGCAAGTCACTTAACCCTCCATTGCCCGCCGCATAGAGCCTGCCATGAGTGGGAAAGCGCGGGGTACAAATGTAACAATAAAAACCCAAAAACTAAGTAACCTTGATAAACACCAGTGTGATTTGAGCGCTGCAGTTTCATGAATTTATATGTTCGATATCCTTTCTTAATTTTGTACATACCATAACAGAAAACAGCACTACTTAAGCTAGAGAATGTAGGGTATGTCTGACAGAGCCTGTAGTTAAATGAAAACTGAAAGTTAATTTTTTATTTAAAATGTTTATATATACAATGTTTGTGTATCATCTTCCTGATGGTGTTCAATATAATAAACATGTGAAGGACCATTCTAGATAGAGAAGTTGAAGTTTGGATCAGCACAGTTCCCAGATCTGGCCCAAGGGTTTCAGATGCCCATCCAAACCCCCCCCCCCCCCCCCCCCCCGCCCCCAATGCAACACCTCCATTCCCCCTCTAATCCCACCCCAAAGTTGCCAGCATCTCCCTTTCCCCTCTTCCCCCCCCCCCCCCCCCAAACATTGCTAGCATCTCCTCTTCTCCTCTAACCTCCTCTCCCAGTTGGCCAGTGTTTCACCTTTCTCTCTTTTCTTCCCCCGTTCTTGGCCACTGTCAACAGCCCCAAGCTTAATGATAGAGCACTGTAGGGCCCTATGAGTATTGAAGCAATATAGGGGGCTGGACAAGGCCCACGCTGCAGCACCAAGGAGGTTTAATAAGACACGGATGGCTTGACATCAAAAATTTGAAGCTGGTTTCCCCCATCAACTGCCATATTAGTGTACCCAGGACAACCCCCCCCCCAAAGGAGTTTTAATAAAACACAAGTTTGCTATTGTTTTTCAATATTTGCTATTGTTTTTCAAATGTTTTGGGTCACTCAATGTGGCAGCAAGCTTCAGCCCACATAATCAAGAGAGGCCGCGACCTAGAGGTCACGGAGCAGTTAGCTCTGAAGATCCTGGCTGAAAAATCAGCTGGGAAAAAAATGGAAACAAATGGAAACAAATACAAAGAAAATACAAATACGCAACAAGACAGACCAAAAGGTCATACTATAAAACTAAAATAGGACCAGATTACAAAGACGCGAAGAAACTATACCAACTTGTGAACAAACTACTAGACACCACCCCGGTCACTACAACCAACACAGACATCCCATCCGCAGATAAACTTGCCAAATACTTTAATGAAAAAATTGCAAACCTATGCAACATGCTACCTCAGGACAATATCGATATTGAAAACTTCATCAATGGTTTGGACCCAACCTTTGGAGAATACCCAGCTGATCGAACCTGGTCAAACTTCGCTCTTCTCACCGTCGAAACAGTGACCCAGGCGATTAGTAGGTTCTCCAACACTCACTGTAAGCTCGATATTTGTCCCAGCTACTTAAAATTTGCCCCTGACTGCTTCATAGCAGACCTCACATCCCACCTAAACTACATGCTTCAGCATGGCCTCGTCCCTAAAGAAAATGACAACATCCTACTCACCCCAATACCAAAAGATTCCAAGAAAAAAACAAACGAAATCACTAACTACCACCCAGTAGCATCTATCCCACTGGTAGTCAAACTGATGGAAAGCATGGTTACCAAACAACTTACTGATTATATATACAAATTTTCAATATTACATGAAGCACAATTAGGATTTCGCCCTCTCCATAGCACTGATGTTAATCACTCTGCTAGCCAAATTCAAGCAGGAAATAGCAACAGGTAAAAGCATACTTCTCCTCCAATTCGACATGTCCAGTGAATTCGAAATGGTAAACCATAATATACTACTAAGACTACTAGATTACTTTGGGATTGGTGGAAATATATTTAGTTGGATCAAGGGTTTCCTAACCACCAGAACACATCAAGTGAAATCAAACTCAAACTTATCACCGTGGAAAGCAAAATGCGGAGTACCCCAAGGATCACCACTATCACCGATCCTCTTCAACCTAATGATGATCCCACTTGCCAAGTCCTTGTCCAACCAAGGCCTAAACCCCTTCATCTATGCAGACAATGTCACATACATTCCTTACAAACATGATCTGTCAGAAATAAATCAAGCTCAGCTTGAACATCATGGACTCATGGGCAAATGCATTCCAACTAAAACTCAATACAGAAAAAAAACTCACTGTCTCACCCTCTCATCCCAATACAATGCGGTCAACCCCACAAATATAAACACTCCCTATCTCAGACAGCCAGAAAATCCTCGGTGTTACAATCGACCGTAGCCTAACCCTAGAGAGCCAAGTAAAATCGACAACAAAGAAAATGTTCCATTCAATGTGGAAACTCAAACACGTAAAACCATTCTTCCTGAGGGAAACATTTTGTAACCTGAATCAATGGTACTGAGCCATGTAGACTACTGCAATGGAATTTATGTGGGATGCAAAGAACAAATCATAAAGAAACTTCAGACCACCCAAAACACGGCAGCCAGGCTTATATTTGGAAAAACATAAGAATAGCCATACGGGGTCAGACCAATGGTCCATCTAGCCCAGTATCCTGCTTTTAACAGCAGTCAATCCAGGCCACAAGTACCTGGCGGAATCCCAAATAGTAGCAAGATTCATGCTACTGATCTCAGTGATAAGTAGTGGCTTCCCCCATGTCTATCTCAATAGCAGACTATGAACTTTTCCTCCAGGAACTTGCCCAAACCTTTAGGATAGTAGTCCCAGAGGGTTGGAATACATCACCAGATGACTCACTGAAGGAATCAAATTGCTAAAAACTTTATTTCCCTAGTAATACTGGGGGCTTGGCCAATGGCCAATTTTTGAATGGGCTCTGAGAGAGACTGTTTTCTGGTTGTTGTATTTGTTTTAATTGTAATATTTTAAATATATATTCAGACACTTATTTCAGAAGCTCTATTCAGGTGTGAAATAGTAGCATTTACAAGTGTATATCGCATACACATATAAGTACCAATTTCAGAAAGCTGCTATTTCTACATGGAAATTTACACTAATTGCAAAGGGGCATGGTCTGGGCCAGGTTTGGACAGAACCACTATCTACAAATGGACTCCTCATTTCAGAAAGGAAATGCACCCGTATGCCCCACTATTTCAACATCGGTGTGTGCACCTGATCCTTCCCATGTACAAGTTCTTAAAAAGTGCCCGATTTGGCTATCGCTTTACAGGAGGGGTTAAATGAGGCATCCTCCTTAATCCCTAGTTATGTATTTCCACCTCCATGTGAAAAATATGTGACCACTGCAGCCTCTGTATTTAATTAGCAGCATACACACATGTTATTTTTGCAGAACGGCTGACATACATGTACAAGTACCGACACATTCACACATACTGTAAGTTGTGAAAATACCAAGTTACATGTTTAAATGTTGCTGCTTACACTTCTAAGTTTCCACATTTCCCCTAAGAATTTTTTCCAGGTTTATTATTGTCAGATGGATGGTCTCACCGCGTATGCCACCATATACATGTGCATTCCTGCAAGTATTTTAGAAAAGGCTCTATGTTGTCAGCCCTGCTACTAGGTGGACTAGGGCATCAGAATTTGTGGGGGGGGGGGGGGGGGGGACCCTTCCCTCTGCTGACCCTTCCCTCTGCTGACCCTTCCAGTGACACCCCTCATCTCCTCTCGCACCAGCTCAGAGAAGACAGAGTGCTACACAAGGAGGTTTAATAAGACAGGAGACGGCATGAGGCTATCTGACCATTATTATTTATTTGTTACATTTGTATCCCACATTTTCCCACCTATTTGCAGGCTCAGTGTGGCTTACATAGTGCCGGAGAGGCGTTCACCAACTCCAGTTTGACCAAATACAAAGTTGTGTTTTGGTAGGATGAGGTTCATGTGAAAAGACACATTAGGGAATTGTAGAGCGGAAGGGTTATGTTGTGTCCGTTACGTGCTTTAGTTTCGTTGTGTTGCATGGTTCAGGCATTTAGGTTGGATCGGTCGGGTATGCCTGTTTGAACAGGTTGGTTTTTAGTGATTTCCGGAAGTTTAGCATATAAAGGTTTGCAGAGGAAATTTTATGTCAGGTTTTGAGATTTACCTGCCAGTTTTGTATCATTTTGCAACCAGAAGGAAGCCCCTGCAATGTTCAAAGGCAGACGGGAGGTAACACACATGTGCGAGTGTCTGAACAAAATGGAAAATGAAAGTACACATTGGTGCCTGTTCTGTGCTTAAATATGAGCCTTACAAAAGGTTTTATGTGCAAGCATTTTTTTTTGAGGCTCTTCTTATTTAGTCACAGAAGAACAGGTGCTAATGTGTGCTGACACTTTCAATTTTTGTTTGGACACACGCACAGGAAGCCATGCTACTGTGAAACCTTTGTGTGTATGTGTCCAACATTCTCCCTGTCTCCCCTCCCCCATTAGCCTCAAGTTTCCCATGCATAAAATTTGTATGCCATCAGCTTTTGGCATGACATAGTATTACACTCGTCTAGCGCAAGCTTTCGTGCATCAGCCCCTGAACTGACCCCACTATATCACAGTGACCTAGAATCCAGAATCTTAGATCTAGAACAGAAAAATCTGTACTATAAAACATCCCAAAACTATAAGCAAGAAATCTAATATCATAACTAATAAAATAAACATAGCATAAAAGTTTATGGATAGAAATGGAGGGAGTAGAAAGCATTGAAAGTCACTGCTCTACCTCCTTAACTTCTTGGTGTCTTAATTTTAATTTTTCCTTAATCTATGCCTAAGCGAAGGGGAAAGTAGGGGACTTACCCTACGGTTTCCTATTTCTCCCGTGGGGGGCTGATGGATCGATTTGCGGTCCCAAGCACAAGTTTAGGGCCAGCATCTTTGCTGCAGGCGGGAGGTGAACTGCTCCCCCCACTTGAAGCAGACATCCCTCTCAGCCCGGATGCGCGGAGTCTTCCGATGATGCCGGAAGCTTTGCTCGGTGATGTTCCCGGACCAGTGTGCCCGGAAGAGGGACTGCCAGTTCTGGGTGCAGAAACAGACCAGAGCAAATGACTGCTGAGTGTAGCAGTGCAGCAGAGTGCTGCTCCAATTTCCGTAAGTGATCAAGGTGCTGGCATGGAGGAGGTGTTGGAGTAGGGCAGTGAAAATACCCAGGTTGGTTCAGTGGTACAGTGTAAATGCCTGCTGCCTGCAAAATCTGTTGTAATAACTATAGAGACAATATGGGAAGCCCTGGTGAGTTTGGAGATCTCTTTTTTTTTTCTAATATGATTTCAACTCTTGTGGCTCAAAACTCAATCACTTCCTGGTAAAGTTGCTGATACAGAGTGTAAAATACAGCGTTTAGAGTCCTTTGAATCATCAACTATGTCTGAAACTGAAAAACGTAAGAAGGGACAGTTTGCTTTAATTAAAGAGAATTTGATGTTGCAGAGAAATTTACAGAATTTGGAAAATCAGGAGACATTGAAGACATGTTTAACTGCCAGCTGTATCTCCTCTTATTACTTTCAAAAGATATCTTGCTGACATTTTGAATATACCAGAACAATCGTAACCCCCCCTTGCTGTCTAGAATATATTACTTGCTACCTTATATAAAGAAACCTTCTGAACAATTAATAGTAGAGGGGTCAGAGGTACATTTTGATAATTGAAATTAACTTGGACGATAGAAGATGAAACTTTGGGTATCCAGACAATTATCTGGATTGTTGACTTTGTTCTGCAACCAGATCGAGATTGGATTTTGAAGATGTTTTTTTCGCCGTAGGCAAGAACTATTTTTGAATCATAAAATTAGAATTTTTCCTGATTATCTGTAGATGAACTCAGTGTAGGCATCGGTCTTTTTTTGAAATTTTATCCAGGTGCTTTGCAGTTAGGGGGTATTTTTTGGCTTAATTTTCCTTGTTAAATGTGTAATCAAGTTACAGTCAGTCAAACATGTTTTCATTGAACCTTCTCATCTTGTGACCTTCAGCTTTCCACCCTCCCCCTCCCCCCATTGTCTGTACAACTAACATCTACCCCATAATGTGTATATTTTTTGGTTTTGACTTTTTCCCTTTTTTTTTTTCCTAGGTAGCCTTATTTCTTTCAATTGTGTGTTGCCTCTCTGTCCCCTTGTGGACTTGAAATACAATTATCACATTGTTGATTTCCTTATTTTTCTCCCCTTTTTTAATCTGAATTGTATAAAGCAAGGATTAAGAGATTTCTTATATTAATTTTCTCCTTTATATTTCATGTATTCCTCACCATGTGATGCTATATGTTTCTTTTTGGTCAAATTTTCTTGTAAAATTGTTTAAATTGCTTTAAAAATAAAATAAAAAGTTTATGGATAGTTCTGGGCCTATGCCTTTTGAGCCCATATGATAAGTTTTAAACAGGCCGATATTCACTTCTAGTTAACTGTGTTGGCTGACTGCGCCTAACTTGGATTTTAAATAGTGCATGGTGATCAGCCCAAACATTCAGTGGCACTATCCAATTGCACCTGGAAGTTAACTGGGCACTGTTGATATTCAGTGGGTATGAAACAGCAAGGCAATCGATTTACAAACTCCAATGTGGACAAACAAAACAGTAGATCAAGATAAACGTGAAGATTTTATTGATAGCATATACCAGAATATTGCCCGACACAGGCTGTGTTTTGCCCAAAGGGGATGTGTCGGGGGCTAAATTATTGACTGTGGAGAAACAATGTTCCAACTGGAAATACGATTTATACACATCAAACATAAAGGACATATAATAAAAAACCAGCAAGGTGACCACAACTATTGTATAACGATCAACCAAACAACTCACAACTCTGAATGCTGGAAAAAACATTCAGAGTTGTGAGTTGTTTTTTATTATATGAGAATAGAGGAGCAAAGGATTTCTGAAAGAAGGGCTGGCAGGAATAGTGGCTGTGTGCAAGAGTGCACAAGTTGTGTGTAAAAGAAACTAGGGAAGGAAAGATGAGTGGGTTGGAGTATGCATTTTAAGGGACAGAGAAAAGACCTGAGGTGGAGAGAGTAAGGGAGAAGACCAAGATTAGATTGGGGAAAGGGGGGGACAGTGCCAGAGTTAAGAGAGGGGCACTGCCTTCTTCCCAACAACTACTTCCTTCTCCTTCATCCACCCTTCCCCCCAGTATTGAAAACTGCTTTTCCTTTCCCTTCCTTCTCAGTGTTCTCTCCTCCATCCAGTCTGCTCACCCCCAGTCTTCCCTCCTGCTCCTCCATCTCTATCCTATCCTCTCTTCCTACCTTTCTGTTCCCTCTTCCTGCTCGCCTTTGTGTCCCCAAGATCACCTCTTCTCCTATCCCACAGCAATATCAAATTCTCCACCTACAACACCCCACCCAAACAACTAGAAAAAAACAAAATCTTCAGACACAAAGTTGGTTAGACAACCGCTTAATTTTTATTGAACAAAATAAAGTTGCATTATTTAATGTGCAAACTAATTTAAATTTATGCAGAGTTGCCATACTCGCATGGAGCGAACCACCCCAGATCTTTAAATTGTACTATCTAATTTGTATTTGTTCACACCGGAGTCTGTAACAACCTCTCTGGAACTATGTAAGCCACATTGAGCCTAAAAATAGGTGGGAAAATGTGGGATACAAATGTAACAAAGAAATACAATCGCAACAGAATTTGTGAATCTGCCACAGAATCTTCCTTGAACTGCTGCCATAAACTGGAGCCTTTGCTTACAACTGTGCCTGAGAAGGCACATTGAGGCTTCAGCGCCCCATGCCGTATTAATTCAGTAAATGGCCACACGAGCTGCACAAGACAGCCTTTTTCCAGCAAGAGAAGAAGCCACAATTTTCAAGAGACTTCCTGGTTTGAGGTTTTCTTCTCCTTACCAGCTGTTTAAAGACAAAATTGTACATAATTATTGGGCTGGGACTGAACGCTGGTGCATCGCCAGGGCTTGTATATAGGATGTCTGAACCTGGAAGTCACCTTTTTCTCCAAGATCTCTAGCTGATGATTCACATTATAGCCTGACATGATATGTTTCTGTTCATTAAGGCAGCTAGAAGAAAGACACTAAAAACCAAATCAAACAAAAATAAATATGATGACTGCTCTACTTTTCCTGGAACTGACTCTGCTGATTACGAGGAAAATCGGAGCGAAAACAGGATCTTGTATAACAAATACTCTGTATTCATTAAAAATTGAAAACCCAGAAAGTACATAGTTTTCATTTTTGCAGTGGTTTAGTCTTGTTCAAGGTTTTGTTTTGTTTTTATTGCCTCTAAATTTAGAACACACAAGGTAATGATAAAGAGTTCTTTTAACCCATAAAAGAATAGAGATTCAGCTGAAGCAGAAGCACTTCTTAAGTTGAAAAAGGCATGCTCGAAGCATGAGTGAGTGGATGGGGGGGGGGGGGGGGGGGGGGAGGGTAAGTGTGACAAGGGTGCTTAAATGAATGACAGTACATGGGAATGTCATAAGTGACAGCGCCTCTGAGAGAAATAGCCAGGCTTGGGGCAGAACCGGACCTCCGCAAGTTCCCCCCCCCCCCCCCCACTCACACCGCCGCAAGTCGCCCCCTCCGCTCACACCGCTGCTCCTGCCCACCCCCATACTTTTCTGTCTTTGCTTCCAATGAAGGGGGGGCATGGACCTGGTGCCATCTAGCCGCTTCCTGCATGTCTGCTCCCATGGTTTGTCCTCGCCTGCTCCTGTCTGTGCTGGGAGTCCGGACCTGGATGATTGCATTAATGTGATATCGTGCTAATTCAATCATCCGGGTCCTGGGCGGCATGCAGGAGCAGGGGAGGACAGACCCAGAAGCAGGAGGCAAGAAGAAGCTTGCCGGGCCTGCCCCCCCCCCCCCCCCCCTTGGAGGCCGAGCCTTGGAATTTTTCCCCTCCCTCCCTACCCCCATCTTGGAATCCCTGATAAGTGGCAGTGGGGCTAAGTGATTTATTGGAGGAGGGAATGAATGAGTGGAACCCATAGATGTGGGAGCAGAGTGAATGAGTAGATAAGGTAATTGGTGCCAAGGGCAGTGGTTCCCAAACTTTCTGGGTTCACAATGCCCTTAGTGTTTAATGTTTTTACAGCGCCCTTAGGACACACACTTCCTCTCAGGGCTTCTCCCCCCTTCCACTCCCTGGCAGTGACGACAAGATGACAACGATGATGGCAGAGTTAAGTCCTACTTTTGCTTATGGGGATGCCAAGTTCCAGCAGCTGAAGCAGTCTACTGCTTGAGCCCCGAGCTCCATGCTCCCTGAGTTTGTCTGTAACATGTTTCAGTCACTGACGTTAGCCACAGGGGTGTTGGTGTCGTTGGTTGTAGCATGGAGCTCAGGGTTTAGGCAGCAGACCACTTCAGCTAGTGGGGATTGGGCATCCCTACCAGCCATTCCATAGGTGCCACAGCTTTGAAGAAGGTCTTAAAATATTCCATGGCAGCTTTGGGGGGGGGGGGGGGGGGAGGGAAGTGCATTTCAGTTATGGAGTGAAGGGGTAGCCTAATGGTTAGTGCAGTGGACTGAGAACTTGGGTTTGATTCCCACTACTGCTGCTTGTGACCATGGGCAAGTCACCTAACCCTCTATTGCCCCAGGTAGAAAACTTAGGGGTCCTTTTACTAAGCTGTGCTAAAATGTGGCCTGTGCTATTTTTAGCATGTGGATTTGCTGCACGCAGGCTACTCTTAATATGGCAGTAAAATGGCTTCAGTTTTAGTTTTTTCCATTAATAATCATGGCTATTAGCACGGGAGCCCTACCTGCGCTAATTGGCAGCACATGGTTGCCACTTAGTGCAGGGCCACGCTTACTCTCTGCCCCCAAATACCCCCTTTTTTAAAAAAAATTTTAAATATTTTTTTAGCATGGGATTGGCGCCTACCGATCCCAAGGTTACCACTTGGTGCCTGAGTGTGTCTCAAGGTAGTGCCTTTTAGCGTGCAGTAAGCAAGTGGTACAACCACTTAGTAAAAAGGCCCCTTAGATTGTGAGCCCACTAGGGACAAAGAAAGTACCTAATTGTAATATGTAAACCGCTTTGATTGTACCACAGAATGCCGGTATATAAAGAATCAAATAAATAGGACACAGACAAGATGGGTAAAACAGTGTCATTGGGTTATATAATGGGTGGGTAAATTGAAGGCAAATTATAATACTATTGAATAAGGTTATGTGAACTCGTCTTAGTTATGGGCATGTGGTGAGCTTGTACAGATGCGCAGTGAGTGGCTAAGTTGCCACATGCACTATCGTTTATTAAGTTTACTATACCGCTTCTCATTAAATCAAAATGTTTTACAGTATCATAATAAAAACAAGAGACTAGGAAAAGAACGCCATAAGGTAATAGGAAAGCACAGTCAATCACGCAAGAATAGGAGAGACAGAGTCCATACACGGTGCTTTTAACATATTTTTAGTTTTAACATTTTCATAGGTAATAGTGCACAGCATTTTAAAAACAAAA
This sequence comes from Microcaecilia unicolor, assembly GCF_901765095.1. Taxonomy (NCBI): domain Eukaryota; kingdom Metazoa; phylum Chordata; class Amphibia; order Gymnophiona; family Siphonopidae; genus Microcaecilia; species Microcaecilia unicolor. The sequence continues at coordinate 245,068,615 of NC_044032.1, read as the reverse complement.
CAAAAAAAGCAAGGACTAGTACTGGGATCTTTCCTCTCATCATATAGGCCAGCCGGAATGAATGTCAATGGTCAAAAGCTAATTGAAAAAAAAAAAAGGTTTTGTAATGATACTCGGAAAAGAGAAAAAGATTTTTCAAGCTGTAGATGTTGTGGGAGTGAGTTTCAGAGGGTGGGGTGCAAAAAAGTAAAAGGCAGAGGACCGGGTAGACTCCCAACATGCTTTGGAAGGGTGGGTAAGGACAAGCCTATTATTGGTAAGTGATCGAAGGGTACAAGAGGATATATATATATGGAATGATCAGTGAAGCAAGGTATGAAAGAGTGGCATTGATCTACCTGGCTTATTTGCATAATGTGGCATTGATTTACAGTTGGTTAGCATACTTTTTCCTAAAAATCTATTTGTACTCCTTAAGGAGCAGAGTTTGACAGAGTTATTTTTTGCAGAAACCACAGTTTTAATTTTAGCCGCGGCCACCTGCTGTGCTGTGGCTTCTGCCTAATTAGGGGCTAGGTTTTGTCTAGCCGAAATGTTGCTTAGTCTTGGATTTCTTTTCATTAAACGCGTTTTGAACAAAGTGTTGTGGTTGATCTGGTGTAGACCTTTGAAGGCATTTAAAACCCAGCCATGTTTTTCTGCATAACATATAGAACTCATTCTACAAAACAGGAGTTTTAGGAATAAAACATTTTAAGTGCAAAATGGAATATTTATATAAGTAGTGAACTTTAGAAAAGGCAGTACTTAGTATTGTTAAAGCAGATTTACACGTATCATTGCACAATTCAGGTGTTTGTTTTGATTGGCTTATGCATGAACTTAAATCAAGATGGTTTGTGATCAGAAAAAAATCTGTATTATATAATTATGGTAAATTGATAATGCCCTCATTTAGTTTATGTTAATTGTGAAAGTAACTTCTGATCTGGCATTGCCTACTTTTTTAGAAAGCTAAGTTTAGGAGCTCAGTGGGAGGGGAATTTTAATAAAGGTAGATTTAGGTGCCTTAAACATTTTTTTATATTCTCTTTAGTGTGTTTGAAATAAAAGGTATTGGGTTCTTTTGATTTCTGTTTGGCAAATTTCATATTTTATTTCGCTCATTATTTGTTGTTTGATTTTAATCTTCTATGTTGCCCCGAGATAGGGCATAGTGGGAAAATTATGTGCAGAGATGGGAGCTCCGCCTTCACTCTGCCCTGACTCCTCCCCTGATCACACCTACTGTGAAAACATGTGCCGGTTTGACCTGTGTGTACTTTTAGGTGCCATCTAGGGCCCTATTTACTAAGGTGTGCTAGCATTTTTAGCATGTGCTAAAAATTAAGAGCGCGCTAACCGTGTACACACCCATAGGAATGTTATGGGCATCTATATGATTAGCGTGTGCTAAAAACACGTGTCTCTAGCGTGGCTTAGTAAACAGAACCTTTAATTTTGTAAGAACCGATTTATGTGCCTAAAACAAGCTGCAATAGCTTTTGAATGGGTAACGTAGCTGAGCTGCTTCCTGTAGCATAACATTTCTGGTCAAATATATCCAAATAAGGACTAAAAATATTTGAAAGGGGATGGGGTTCAAGTATTCATTTGTAGATGACATCACATTATTAGTTACAGTACCTAATGTAATTTCTGAGATCGAACTCCAATTGAGTAGATTTACGTCTAAAGTGGAAAATTGGAATATGTTACGTTGTCTGAATCTTAATGGAGAAAAACAAACATTTTTATGGTTAACGCCACGAAGATTCTTTATAGATTGACGGTATTACTTTTCCTAGGGAGAGAAGTATTTGAAATATTAGCTGTCACATTAGATCCTACATTATCCCTTGACATAATATGTGAATGGCTTGATAAGGACATTTTTTCTGATGCTGAGAATGCTGTGGAGAATTAGACATTTGTACTTTTTGATTACTGGTCCAAGTTGCTACTATTAACATAGCTGGACTAATGTAATATTACTTACCCCCCCCCCTTTTTTTTCACAAAGCTGCGCTAGTGGTTGCCGGTACGGTAATGCCAACATAGCCCGTTCAGAGTGAATGGACAGTGTTGGCATTGTTGTGCGGTAGCCGTTAGCGAGGCTTTGTGAAAAAAAAAAAAGGGGGGGGTTACAGTGGTTGTTCAGGCTCTGTGATAACGAAATTACAAACACTGCAAAATACAGTGACCCATCTACTGTATTGTGCAAAGAAATACATTAGGGCTTCTCTTTTACTTTATGATTTATATTGGCTCCCTAATCAGGAACGTGGGATTTTTAAATGATGTATTATAACTTTTAAACTTCTGCATATTCCGGCACCATGAGATTTGAATAAATTACTTCTGCCATTGTTAGGTATTCAGGGAAGAACCTCTCGGAGCTTTCACAAAATTTCATTCCCTGGGCCCTAAAGAGGTCACCTATAAAAAGTTATTTGAACAATCCATTCCATTTCAAATAGCCAAAATATGGCATTCTTTACCACTTACTTTAAGAATTTGTAGAAGTTACATTTGTTTTTGGCGACAGTTGAAATTTTTATTACAGTAAGCTTTAAAAAATTGTAGATTATTTCTGTATGGTTTATTTTGTTTTGGCGATACTGTAAATTCTAGTATTGACTAGTTTTCTTTGTTAATCTATAAGGTAAGATATCTCGTGGAAAACAAGGTTTATTATTGTATTGTAGAAAAACTAATCTTGGGTAATGGTGCCTCAGTGCATTCTGTTGTGTATTTCTACACCCCTGTCATCATCTACTGTGTTACATGAGAGAAAATGAAATTTTTATGATTTTTCTTTTTGTTATAGGTTTGCTGACAATGGGATAGGATTAACATTTGCCAGGTTTGTTAAATATTTAAGTTATTCAATTTTCTTTTACCTAGATGTGCTGAAGCTGTTTTGAACTTATTTATTTCGGACTGACTCAGCTGGTCTACATCATTCTTCAGAAGAAACAAATGGGGTTCACGCTCTCCACAAAAACGAAACACAACAAAAAATAAGGTGGAAAAGAACCAAGTCCAAGAGATCAGTCCAGTACAACAGGGTAAGATGCTCCAAACACAACTTTATTGGACTGATCTCTTGGACTTGGTTCTTTTCTACATCATTCTTCAACAGGGGGAAGTGTAAACTAATAGAAATTTTAGGAATGGGTATAAAGGTTTGAAAAATTTGAAGATAATGTTTTTAAGAATGCATTTTTCCTTAATCCAGCTGATTCATTTTTAGCATTACTCAGAATATACCAGCATCTATTTGTTTTAAAATTAAGGTCCATTACCCAAAGCAAATGCAGAACCCAACAATCCACCTGAGAGATGTATTAATGTGATCTGGGCTAGGTATAAAAGCATTGCCATAAGATTTCTTTGTCCTCTGTGTAGCAAGGCCTGCTTCTGTAATAGCATTCCTTGCACTTTGGGAAACGTTGTTTAGTGCAGTTCTCATGAACAGTTTGACTCTGACCTAAACTTTTGGCTATGCTGGATTTTTTTCTGCAGACAGAATTTCTTCCCTAGATGGTTGATTGTAATGTCTCAGCTCCAGTTTCTGCCTATGTGATATATATACAGCAAATAGCTCTAATTCAGAAACTTTCCGAAGTATGAATCTGTGTCCTTGAAAATTTTCACGTTTCTCGGGCTTCTCAGTGAAGCCAGGGATTCAGTGGTTGGTCCTGGGTTCGGCTCTTTTACAGTGTAATGAAAGCTATACAAACACCTGTTTGTTTTGTATTCTGTTGCTTTGAAAATTGTGCTCTCTTCCTGTTTCCCCCTCCATATCTATCAATCTGTCTATATGTACCCTATATTCACACATATAACATGCACATTATTCCCCAGATTCTGTATATCGGTTCAAGATTTCCTTGTGGAAATCAAAGCGTATTTCATAACAGTGCGCATAAACGAATTGGTTAACAAGCCAATCAGCATTGATTGCTAATTAATAAGCAGGTATTGACACTCAATTCTAAGTTGCATAGTTGAAAAGTGGGCGTGGAATTGGTGGGTCTTGGGCATTTCTAGAATCTATGCGCATTGTTATAAAATACACCTGGTCCGCACCTAATTTAGACATCTGCATTTACACCAGGTCTTACTTGGCATAAACTGCCCGCGACTAAATTTAGCCATGCGGACTGGCGCTCAGTGTATTCTATAAACCGCGTGGAAATTTAGGCTTATTCTATAAAGTGCACCTAAATTAAGGAGTGATTTATAGACTGAGCTTATGCGCATTTCATTTCGGCACCAAATTTTTAGGCGTGATATATAGAATCTAGTCCAATACATGTGTTTTACTAACATACAGCATGCACATCCCCTGCATGCCGTATGAATGGGCATGCTATACTGGAATATTTTTACTAAGACTCACTGCGCTAATTGGAAAATTAGGGCATTTGTTTTTAAGGCTTTTTTTTTTTTGTCCTTTTTAATTTTTTTGCAGCAATAAGGCAAGAATATAAAAAGGAAAGCCCTTAAAAACAAATGCATGTGTTTAGCATTTAGACAGTCTTAGAAAAATAAACTGGTGTGGCGCATGTTATATGCATGTATGCATTATGGACTAAATTCTATAAATGGCGCAGTTTATAGAATAGTGTTTGGCGCTGGGATCCGTGCCCAGTTTTTGTCATGAGGATTTGCACCAACTGAAACCTGGTGTAGAATTCTCACACCTAAATTAAGCGTGGATCTCTCCTTTTCTGTAACACTGTGAGCAAATTCCAGGACCCCACCCTTGATCTGCTCATACCCTTCCCATGGCCATCCCCTCTTTTCTGATCCACGTGTAAAATTTACTCATGGATCCGGGCCCTAGAGATGAGTGCATAAATTTAAACTAATGCCAGTTAGAGCCCAGTTATCAATTAAATTGTGCGTGCAAGTTCGGTGCATGCCCAAATTTGCACATGCAAATTTCAGCTCTGTGTATAGAATTAAGGTGTGTCCCCTGGATTCTATATATGGCGCCTGAAATTCCACATGGAAACTGAAGCGTATTTTGTAACAGTGTGCATAACTTAATTGGTTAGCTAATCAGTGCTGTTAATTGGATGTTAAGCAATTAGCACTAATTGGCATTAATTAAGATTTACGTAATCTGTAATGTGATGCACCTAAATTCTAAGTGGCGGTGGTTAAAAAGTGGACGTGGGCATTTCTTTAATTTATGTGTGTTATTATAGAATACACTCTCTCTGTGCCTAATTTAGCTGTCGGGATTTACACCAAGTAAAACATGGCCTAAATGGACATGACCTAATTTGGTTGCCTGGCGAGCTGCTTGGCGTATTCTGTATATCGCACAGAAATTTAAGCCTATTTTATAAAATTTAGGCGCCTATGTCTGATTTTTCAGGCTCCATATATAGAATCTAGTCCTTAGATCTGTAAAAATACAATATATCTCAAATCTCTCTTGTCGTCCCCCTTCTCATCCACTGCTAACTCCAGGCTTCGTTCCTTTTCCGTCGCGCCTCCTTATGCCTAGAGTAAACTTCCTGAGCCTGTACGTCTAGCTCCATCTCTACCTGTTTTCAAATCTATGCTGAAAACCCACCTTTTCACCACTGCTTTTGGCTCCTAGCTACTACTCAATTGCCTCCCCTTGTTCCTTCTCACCCAGTACTCCCTCGCCCTTAATTGTCTTGTCTGTCTGTATTATTTTTAGATTGTAAGCTCTATTGAGCAGGCACTGTCTCTCTATGTCAGATGTTCAGCACTGCGTGCGTCTGGTAGCGCTATACAAATGTTAATAATAATATATAAGTACATAAGTAATGCCATACTGGGAAAAGACCAAAGGTCCATTGCACCTAGCATACTGTCCCCGACAGCGGCCAATCCAGGTCAAGGGCACCTGGCAAGCTACCCAAACGTACAAACATTTTATACAAGTTATTCCCGAAATTGTGGATTTTTCCCAAGTCCATTTAGTAGCGGTCTATGGACTTGTCCTTTAGGAAACCGTCCAACCCCTTTTTAAACTCTGCCAAGCTAACCGCCTTCACTACGTTCTCTGGCAACGAATTCGAGTTTACACGTTGGGTGAAGAAAATTTTTCTCCTATTTGTTTTAAATTTACTACACTGTAGTTTCATCGCGTACATACACACATATAATGGAATTTGTTTTAAACTTTCTTAAAGAAGTAGTGAAAAAGTTGCCCGTCATACACAATGCCACTGTGTTTCAGAAATGATCCTTAACACTTGCTTTTTGACTGACAGTGATGGAAGCTTCCCAAAGGATGAAGGCTCTAGTCAGGAAGTCTCAGAATCGCTATTTGTTGGAGAAAGCAGAAACTACGGGTCTCAGGGCGGCCAGAATAAGTACTGGGGAATAGGAGGGATAGAGAACAAAACACGCACCTTACCTAGAAACAGGTAAAAACACATTGTATAAAGTATGAAACCTTGCCTGTATGTACTGTGGAAGTGAGACAATAAGCATGCATATGGAATTTAATTGCTTTACATTTGTGAACAGCACCAGACTGTTGTGGCAATACTAATCTTTGTGTGTAATGAATCTGCTAATTATAGTTCAAATAAGCTGATTCGTAGGATCAGAGATCCAGACTTTTCCTGCTTTGCTCATCCCAAATTTGTGCAATGCTGGTGGTAACTTGTCAGTTTATCTTCAGGGCTAAATCACAGCACTGGTTTTGTTGTGCTTCAGTTTAATAATAATTTGGTATTTCTAAAACACCTTTCCAATTTTAGCTCAAAGACGATTACAACATTTTTTTTTCAGATACAGTAAATTCCTCTGCTTAAGAGCTTACATTCTATTTAATATGTTTATTCATTTTCAAAGAAATACAACCAGTGTAAACAAACCAGGAATTACAGATATGTATAGCAAGAGATCAACTGAGTGTGGAGAGCCCAGACTATTATGACTCTCCACAGATTGACAGTTAAGATCTGGACATTCTGAACTGAACCCTCTAACCCTTCCCCCCCACCCTTTTCAACATCATAAAGACAGCAACGTGAGAAGATCCTACTGTCACAAATTATAGGTCCAACTCATTAAGTAGTAAGCTTTGTGCTCGTGGTGATAGATATTGTATATAATCTCCCCAAATTGCCCAAAAATGTTTCTTATGTTTAAGCAAGCATCTCAAGTGTCCAGTGGCGTAGCCAAGGACTTTTCATAGGGGGATGTGTGTCTCCCTTGCACCGCTCTCCCTCCCCCCCCCTTTAAATCCCTCTTGACGTTTTCACCTGGGCAAGCAGCGGCACTCATAGGCTGCCTGCGGTCTGCTCTGGGACTTCCTCCCTAAAGGGGGTGGGAACAGTTTAGGGAGGAAGTCCTGGAGAAGGCTGCAAGCATTCTAGGAGCGACATTGCTCAGAGGTTTTAAAGTGGGTGAGGTGGGGCCAGATCTGACGCAGTGCATATGCCAGAACGCACCTTCCCTAACTAAGCCACTGCAAGTTCAATCGCCATTAAATTATGAAACACATTTTTCCGATGCCAAAAGGTTGGTAGGTGGTCTAAAATAAAAACTTACATTCTAAAAGGTATCTGAGACAGCGAGACACTGGCTTGCCCAGGGTCACAAAGAATGTGATTGGAAGAAGTTGAAGTTGGTTTCCAGTCCATCATTCTAACCATAGGCTGCTGTGTAAGCTGGGGTGATGTGTGGTAAGCTCAACATGCCTCACAAGTCAGATATCTTTAGTGAGTGCAGTACCCGTTGTACAAGGAAATGGCAGCTGGCATGCTGAGAGAATTCTGTTCTCTGGGTCACAAGGCCACACCAGCAGTGGGGTATAACGCTGTGCAAATACTCTGGTTCAGTTCCTGGATCTGATTCCTGCTGCTCAGGCGGGGCAGGGGTTGGGATCCTGTAGTACCAGCAGCAGTTGCATGCCAATCACGCCATCTATTGGCTGGTCGAAGAGTGCCCTTGCAGCACATTTCAGAGGAAACTGCAATCTCTATTCTTCAAGTTAGAGGATTGCTGGTAAAGTAAAGTAAGATTTGCTGCTGAATGCATGCCATTAACCGGATATAAACTTCATACACATTCTAATTTTTGCACTGCAGCTTTTTTTTTTTTTAACTGCTCCTTTAGTCCTCCAGTTCATTTAGAATCCATCATTCAGATCTCTCAGTGGCTGTTTTTCTTCAATTATATCCCCTCCCATCTCACAGCTAGGTCAGTGTATTGATGGTCTAGTCAGTAAAGTATCGCTGTTGCATGATGACCAGGAGCCGGCCCTTCCTTGCCCTCGAGGAATAGTGCCTTCACAGCATTCCTAGTTCCAGCTGGGCCACAGAGCAGAAGACCTGACCCAGGAACCAAATCCAGGTCCTCCATATGGCAGTGCACTGACATTGAGACACCAGCCTGCCCCCCCCCCCCCCCCCCACCACTAGCATTTCTTATTAATATAATCCAAAGATCAGAAATGTTACTAAACTAATTTTATGCATTCATTGTACATTGCTAGCCATTATGGAGGTTTCATTTTATGAGCTAGCTGAGAATGTAGAACACTTCTTTACTTGCTCAGTAGGCACTTATTGAATTGCCGTGACGCATACGTGCATAAACGTACGTGCTCAGAAAACAATGGGATCACTTTTCTGCAGATACTCTGAGAATGGGCAGAGCAGAGACTGGAGTGCTATGTGCACATATAGGGGATAATTCTATATATGGCACTGAAAAAAATGCACTTAGGACAATTCTATAAACCTCACTTAAAGTTAGGTGCGGTTTATAGAATACACATAGTGCCCGTCCCTCAAGCTAAAATTTAGATGCAGCCATTTATGCCAGATAAAATCTGATGTAAATGGCCACACCTAACTTAGGTGCAGCTCAAGGGTATTCCATAACCGTGCATGTTATTTTTAGAACCGGGCCATACCCCTCCCTCTTTTGAGATCCACGCATTAGAATTTACATGCAGCACTTTACAGAATACACTTAGAAAGCTACGCGTGTAAGTTCTAATTAGTGCCGATAATTGCTTGTTATTGGTCAGTTATCAGTGCTGATTGGCTTGTTAATCAGCTAAGTTGTGTGCACAGTTTGGCCACACTGCTAAATTTGCATGTGCACCTTTAGTCACCATCTATAGAATTCCCCCAACGGAGTTAAATCTGTCTTAGAGCAGGTGTAACTTTATGTCAGACATTTTGGGGAGGCCAGTTCATGGAACAGTCATAATATATGCGTCTGTGTCTCCCTCATCTACGCACCCTGTTAGAAAACTACTCTTCACCTTGTTACTATAGCATGGCTAGAAACAAGGGGAAAAGCAATTTGACAACTCCCTGTCATAGAATTCTCTTTTGAAAATGAGGGCCTGCGTGCAGAACATTGAAGCAGGTGCAGGGTACTTGCCGGAAGTATGTGCAGTGATTGGAAATGTAGTTATCCCTTCTTTTCCCACCTAGTGTAATTTTACAGCCCCACCCCTGTCCTGTGGGAAAAGTGGAAGGGATTTTAGTCAGGGCAGGAACTATGTTTTTATGTGACTAAATATGCGTTTTTCCTACATTAAAACATTAAAAAGTTTCCCCCTTTTTCTGTAGAAAGAAAGTTTCTGGAATACCCAAGTGAGCAATCTAAACTTTTTTCATGAATTTGTGTTCAAGAAACTATTATCTTGGTAGCTGATTGTTAAAATGCAATGTGTATTGTATGCTTTTACAATGTTTTTTTGTGTGTGTTTGTGTAAAAATAAGCTGTTTGTTGTGTTTGTTTCCCCCCCCCCCCCAGGACATTCCCAATCAGAGGATTTCAGATTTATGACGGACCCATTCGTCTTACAAAAAGCACCTTCAAAAACTACGCGCCAACTCCTGACAGGTTTACCAGCGCCATTGGGTTCCTGATGAAGAACCCCTGGCAGATAACACCAAAGAACAACCTTTCCATGATCAAGTTTGGAACAAACGTGAGTTACAGTGAGAGGAACATTATCAGCATCTTCGTGCCGTGCAGGGGTGGCTCAAGGCAATCTGTTGCTTGATTCAAATTTGCTTGAGATGGGCCACTAAAGCACACAAAAGGGAAGGTCCGTTGGGGAGCAAAAGGGTGTTTTCCCATTTAGAACACTGGTCAGGCAGTTGCCCCAAGAAAATAACCCCATAATTTATATTCCCATGCTATATAGTAGGAAAAGGAAAATGCTGCAATCCCTGATTATAGTCGGCAAATATTGTAGCAGCTAACTTATGTAGCTTAGGACTGTAATTGAAAAAAAAAAAAAAAGTGAATCCCAACCCTACACACCCGAATGTCATGATGTTAAATGAAAACCTGAGAAGTTTCCCCTTGCCCAACAGTGAGTACAGAGCAGAACAGTATTTCCCTATAGAATGCACCGTACAAAAGAAAATTGTGATTCTTGTGTCATTTCATTAACAGCAGCATAAACCCTCACTAGAACTTTGAAGTAATACAAAATCCTACAAAAGTCACTCGGGACCTTTAGACTAAGTCTACCATAATATAACAGCACTAACTCTCAGAATTCACACAAGGACATTACCTGGGAAAAGGCAGCTTTGTGAATATTGCAGTGAGCACTAGAGCATTTATATATGAATTATTTATTTTGTTACATTTTTTATCCCACATTTTCCCACCCATTTGCAGGCTCAATGTGGCTTACATAGTACTGTAAAGGCGTTCACCAAGTCCGGTAGAGAAACAAATACATGGTGGTGATGTGGTCGATTAAGGTTCAGGCACAATGGGGATCGAAGAGAGGAGAGGTTATATAGTGTCCATTACGAGCTTTGGTTTTGCTGTGTTGCAGAATGTAGGTATTTATGTTGGGTCAGTAGGGTATGCCTTTTTGAACAGGTTGTTTTTTTAGTGATTTCCTGAAGTTTAGATGGTCGTAGGTTGTTTTCACAGCTTTTTGCACAGAGTTCCATAGTTGTGTGCTTATATAGGAGAAGCTGGATGCGTAGGTTGCTTTGTATTTGAGTCCTTTGCAGTTTGGGTAGTGGAAAACTGAACATGCCAGGCTACTACAGATTCTTAATAGAAACAGAGAAATGCAGGGACCAATGACAGAAATTGGACAGCAGCCACCAAAACTAATTGGCAGACTATATCCTCTTCAGTTTTGGGTAGGAGTCAAGCAGTCTGTGACATGGTGGTTCAGGGCGGTTCACCTGGTTAAATCCATTAACACCAGCCCTACATAGAAAACTCCATGCTAATAGAATACCTGGTCTCGATCACACATTCAGAACACAGATGTGGGTAATTCCACTGCGTATCTTCCCATTATTCGAAAACCTATGGGATAGTTGTATCCATCAACCAGCAGTTGTAGATAGAGAACTGAAAACTGAACTGAGACATATCTCTTTTGCCATCCATCCAGTCCAGCCCCTCAGTATTTTCTATTTCCAGCAGGTGGAAGGAAACACTTTTCAGCCTTTGCTTTAGAGTGATTTGCTCTTGGTCCAGCTGGTGAGCTGGGCCCCAGTTGAAATTTGCAGGTGGATTGAATCTGCAGAGTCATATCTGGAAGTCTTCAGATCCATGGTGACCTGCAAATATAATTCTTCCCTCCCTTCACCTCTCCCCTGTTTTCCTGTGGAGCTCTCCTTTTCCAGCACAACTAAAAAAAAGGAGAGAGGTTTGCTAGAGAGAGTGTGATTGAGTATCAATCCTGAGCCTTTCTCATTTGTGCTAAGACTTGTGGAAACTGAGCTTGGGGGGAGCAGCCAGCATTAGCAAGTCCCACTAAAGTTTGACTCGGAACCGCTTGGAGGGCTGCAAGTTCTACTTGGTGCAGGGGAGAGATCCTGACCCACCGCTTGGGACACTTTGTGCAGCACATGTGACAGGGTGAATGGTGACTCCTGCAGATGCAGTTAAGTGGTGGTCCCGCTTTGGGACCTTCCGGCCAGTGTCGGGAATCCCGCAAGACACAGAGAAAATGGTCGGTGGCAACACATTTTCAGATTAAGAGTGGAGGAATAGCCTAGTGCAGTGGGCTTTGATCCTGGTGACCTGGATTTGATTCCCACTGCAGCTCCTTGTGACATCCTTATTCTGTTATAAAATATACATAGTCTAAGTCTACATTGGCACACCTAGGTTTAGGCTTGACTATTCACACTAGGTCAACGGCAGGCGGAAATGAGCGTGCTTCAATTTCAATGCAACATGTATACCCCCCAATATACATGGCTTGCAGATTTCTACGTTGAAATTTCTGCACACTATCCTGTGATGCGCACGCACCTAAATTGTCTTAATGAACCAATGAATGCCTATAATTGGGCACTAACAATAAATTATTGGTGTTAATTGACAACAATTTGGATTTGCATGCATCTTGCTACACACTGTTGTTTTAAAGATCTGCACACAAATCTTATAGCGTGCAACTCGAAGGGGGGCGTGGCCATAAGAGGAGCAAGGGCGGGTCAGGGTTGTTCACTAAAGATGTCCGCAGTATTACTGAATACCAGGGATCCATGCCTAAATTACGCACCAGGATTTGCACCAGATTTCAACTGGTATAAATCCTTGTGCCCAAGGTTTGACGCAGAGATCAGCTCTTAAGAGCTATTCATAAATGGTTCCCAACTCGGAGTGCCATTTATAGAATAGCGCTCTGTGCAGATTCTTTTTCAGTACCTTTTTTTTTGAGCACCATTTACTGAATCTAGTCCATAACATAGTATTCTCTAAGTTGCACATGTAAGTTGGAGACATGCCCACACTCCGCGCTTCTTTGCAGTTACACGCTGTAGCACTTACGCCCTATCTTAACAGAATAGCGCGAAAGTGTAGTTAACACGCGTAAAGCTTTTTCTGCTGTAAAAGTTACTTTGTATACCTCCCAAAGGAAAAAAAAAATAAGGATTTAAAGAAATGTTTTGCACACAAAATAAGGAAGGCATTGTAAACAGTTGAGCAAAGGAAAGTCAGGATTTTGAGGGGAATGGTGATCCTTGTCGCTTTCACAAACCATTAGACTCAACTTCTTCACCATGCCTTTCTAGAGATTTAGGCCCCATAATTCCTCCCTTTTCACTTTTCTCATTTATGAGATTTAGTAAGTGGGCACTGTGAATATTTAGCATAAAAGTATCCGCTTGGAACATTTTCTTAATTAATGAACTATATTGTGTGTGAGATGGGGAGTGGAGGAATGATGGGTTTCCTCATCTGTTAGAGTAGTTAGTTAATTTGGGTGCTAGAGGCTGTTAATGCCATCCTAGCGCCTGTGTTTGCTACCACCCCATGATCAGAGCCCCCAAGAGTGAAACAACGTGCTTGTGAGCCCTGACTGCAAGTAGCATGCAAATGCATGCTAAACATATTCCTCCCTAATGATCAGTGGGCAGCGTGCTGTCTGCGGCAAACCCTACGCCAGCTTGGAGCTGACATTAGGGTTTGCAGACCATTGGGAAGGAGTGGTGGGCACTCTCCAGCATGCATTTGCATGCTAGCAGGCCCCCCCATTTCCCCTAATATAACCCCCCTCCGCAGTAGCAGGAACCATGCCCCCCCCACCCCAAGCCAGCGACACAGGGGCTGGAGGTCCAGCAGACCTCCAGTTGTCATGCCCCCCCCCTCCCTGGCACAAGTTCACGTGGGGCTGGAGATCAGGATGCACTGGGCAGGACTGGGCACCGCCATTTTCAAGGTGGCGCTGGAAGAGGAGGACGTATAGTACTCCCTTCTCAAATACTAAAGGTACCGGGGGACAAGGAAGAGGGATGCTAGACCACCAGGTTGGGGAGGCTTGGTTTTCAGCCCACTGGGCCACCAAGTGAACTTGTGTCGGGTGAAGCCCTGCCCAGCACATCTCAGGATGCACTGGGCAGGGCTGGGCACCGCCATTTTCGAGGCAACGCTAGAAGAGGAGGGAGTGTATTACCCCCATCTCCAACACAAAAATACTAGGGGAGGGCGAGGAAGAGGGCTGCTAGACCACCAGGTTAGGGGGCTTGGTTTGTGGCCCACTTGGCCACCAGGGCTTTTTTTTTTGGGGGGGGGGGATACGAGGGGAGGGTTAGACTGGATATCCACCAGATCTCCATCCCCCTGTGAACTTGTGTTGGGGGGGGGGGGGGGGTCGGGGTGACTGGAGGTCCACCGGACCTCCAGCCCCTGTGTCGCTGGCTTTGGGGTGGGGGTTCGGTGGGGGCACTAGGCCACCGGGGCCTTCCTGTTTCAGGGGGTCTTGTAGTCCCACGAACCTCCAGCCCTTTACCCTATGATCAGAGATAATAGTGTGCATAAATTTGCATGCTGTTATTTCTTATCATAGGGGCAGTAAAGCCTTCGCTGTTCCAGCACTATTTTTAGAGCGCTGTTTGAAACAGCGTGGGGCTTTTGATCATCTGGGCATTAGTAAGCTTGAGCCGAAGTTACCTGCTTGATTTCTTAATTTCAGAACATATTTTCTTAAAATTACCAGTTCTAAGTTACAACTTAGAGAATACTTCTACTTTATTAGATTTGCAGAGCGATGTACATAACTAAAACATAAAGAAAAAGGAAAGGAACTCCAATTATAAACAGAAAAGATATATCACACAGAAGATAACAAACTGAAGAGAAATACATTCACACAAAGAAAAGTATAATACATTCATACGAAGGAAAGTATAAAGCACACTTTTGAGAACAACGTTTCATACACCTGACAGCAACTTCCGGCTAATCCTGATCTCCAAAAGCTTGTCTGAAAAGCCAGGCTTTCAGGTTTACCTTAGTTTTTTAAGGGATGGTTTACCACTAAGAGAAAGAGGCAAAGAGTTCCAAATATGAGGAGAGAGAAAAAGGAAGGCATGGTGTCTGGTTGTTTCTAGCTGGGCAAGGTTTAGACCTGGGAGGACGAGACGATGGCCGTTTAAATAACGGAGGACTGTTACTGGTGAGTAGGGAATAGTAAGACATGAGAGATAGTCTGGAGTACCCAATCTTTAAGCCTTGAAAGTCAACAGAGTAACTTTGTAAGAAATCTGAAATTCTATAGGAAGCGACGTGTGATCAAAGTGACTAGCATGACAACGTAATCTGATAGCCGTGTTCTGTAATGTTTGAAGTTTCTTGAGAGCAGAATGAGGTAGACCAGAATAGATAATGTTGCAATAGTCAAGACATGAAGTAAAGAACACAAGAATAAGTACATGGAAATCGTTGTGATTAAAAAGGTGACGGATAGTCGAAAAGTGAAAGAGAATTACCCCCAAATAGTGAAAGTAGGAGACTGGAGTGATTGCTGTCCCAAAAAGATTATCAATAGAAATCAAACAAAATAAAACATGGGAAAGAAAATAAGATGATACCTTTTTTATTGGACATAACTTAATACATTTCTTGATTAGCTTTCGAAGGTTGCCCTTCTTCGTCAGATTGGAAATAAGCAAATGTGGTAGCAGGTAGTATATATAAGAGAAATATCAAAGCATTACTTTGACAGTCTGACAGAGTGGGAGGATGGGGGTATGCATGGGGACATCAAAGCATTTTATTGATATTCTAACAGAATGGGTGTTGGTAGGTGAGAGGAGGGTAATAAACAGAGAAATACAGCTTATGGTTTATAATGGGTTAGAAAACCCAGATCCTTAAGTCCTGTTTGTTGTGTGTCAAAATATTCAATCATTCTTATTTCAAAGGTCTTACGTTCCTGTATTGTTTTAAAATTACCTTTCAGTATTCTTACTGTGAAATCACTGGTGCAGTGTTCTGGTCTTGTGAAGTGTTGGCCCATAGGGGTGGGGGCTTGACTGACACCGGCTATTTTCATGTGATGTCTGTGCAGATTGAATCTTGTGTTAAGCATCTGGCCTGACATCACATGAAAATAGCCGGTGCCAGTCAAGCCAGAATACTGAAAGGTAATTTTAAAACAATACAGGAGCGTAAGACCTTTGAAATAAGAATGATTGAGTATTTTGACACACAACAAACAGGACTTAATAAGGATCTGGGTTTTCTAGCCCATTATAAACCATAAGCTGTATTTCTCTGTTTATTACCCTCCTCTCACCTACCAACACCCATTCTGTTAGAATATCAATGAAATGCTTTGATGTCCCCATGCATACCCCCACCCTCCCACTCTGTCAGACTGTCAAAGTAATGCTTTGATGTTTCTCTTATTTCTCCGAGGACAAGCAGGCTGCTTGTTCTCACTGATGGGTGACGTCCACGGCAGCCCCTCCAATCGGAATCTTCACTAGCAAAGGCCTTTGCTAGTCCTCGCGCGCCAATGCGCACCGCGCATGCGCGGCCGTCTTCCCGCCCGAAACCGGCTTGAGCCGGCCAGTCTTCTTTTCTCCGCGCTCGGTACGGTTGTGCTTTACCGTTCGTGCCCCGAAAAGTCGGCCTCGCGCGTCGTTTTTCGACTGCTTTCTGTGAGAAATCCAGAAATTATTTGGATTAACCACTTTTGGTTTTTCCTCCCTCTACTTCGAGTTTTTTCGCCCCGTTAAGTTTTCTTTCGTCGTCGGGGTAGGCCTTACTTAGGCCCCGGTCGAAATTTCCCTTGTTTCTGTGCCAAATTTCGCCATTTCGTCTTTCGATTTCGCCGGCGTGATTTTTCCGCCCATGACATCGAAGCCTTCCAGCGGCTTCAAGAAGTGCACCCAGTGCGCCCGGGTAATCTCGCTCACTGACAGGCACGCGTCGTGTCTTCAGTGTCTGGGGGCTGGGCACCGCCCTCAGGCCTGTAGTCTGTGTTCCCTTTTGCAAAGGCGGACTCAGGTAGCGAGGTTAGCCCAGTGGAACATTTTGTTCTCGGGCTCTTCGTCGGCATCGGCACCGGGGGTATCGAGTGCATCGACGTCTTCAGCGTCCAGACCTTCAACCTCGGCGGCCAGTGCATCGAGGCATCGGCCCTCTGCATCGGCGCCGAGACATCGGACAGCTGCATCGACGTCGGTGGTACCGGGACCTCTTCTGCTGATGTCGTCAGACGGTGGTGCTTCGTCTGGAGTGCAGGTGAGGGCTGTCCATTCCCCTGCTGGTGGCGGTGAGCCTTCGGGTGGGTCTCCCCCTACCCTGAGGGCTCCTGCGGTACAGCCCCCCCGAGACAGACCTTCTTCGATCTCGGCCCCGAGGAAGCGACGGCTGGATTCTACGTCCTCCTCGTCGGTACCGGGAAGCTCCGGTGACATGCTTCGTCCCAAGAAGTCGAAGAAGCATCGTCACCGGTCCCCTTCCCATGTCGGTACCGAGAGCTCTGGGTCGCCGAAGGAGTCGGCACCCAGCAGGCATCGGCACCGAGAGGACCGCTCACCCTCTGTTCAGGAGGTGTCGATGCGCTCCACTCTGGTCAGCCCGGACCAGCCTCCACGCCCGGAACAGGTTCTGACGTCGACGCCTGCATCGACCTCCATGCCTTTCTCTGCAGCCGCTCTGAACGAGAGCCTCCGGGCCGTTCTCCCAGAGATTCTGGGAGAGCTGCTGCGCCCTACCCCTCCGGTACCGGCGGTGCTTGCGCCACCGGTACCGTTGAGCGTGGCGCCGGCTGGCCCATCGCCCGAGGTGAGGTCTCCGGCGTCGGTGCCGCGTGCGGTACCGGCTGCCGTCGCCTCCCAGGAAGGCTCCCCGACTACGTCGGCGGAGGGAGCTTCGCCGATGCGGGCGAGGGAGTCTACCTCTCGACTCCCCCATCGTGGACGTGGCTCCACGGAGTCGAGTCGGGCACGGTTGCAGACACAGGTCCGTGAACTTGTGTCTGACACCGAGGGTGAGGCCTCGTGGGAAGAGGAAGAAGACCCCAGATATTTCTCTGACGAGGAGTCTGAGGGTCTTCCTTCCGATCCCACTCCCTCTCCTGAAAGACAGCTTTCCCCTCCTGAGAGTCTGTCTTTTACTTCCTTTGTCCGGGAGATGTCTACGGCCATCCCCTTCCCGGTGGTTGTGGAGGACGAGCCCAGGGCTGAAATGTTTGAGCTCCTGGACTATCCTTCTCCACCTAAGGAAGCGTCCACTGTTCCCTTGCACCATGTCCTCAAAAAGACATTGCTTGCGAACTGGACCAAGCCTTTAACTAATCCCCACATCCCCAAGAAGATCGAGTCCCAGTACCGGATCCATGGGGACCCAGATCTGATGCGCACTCAGTTGCCTCATGATTCTGGAGTTGTGGATCTGGCCCTAAAGAAGGCTAAGAGTTCTAGGGAGCATGCTTCGGCGCCCCCGGGCAAGGACTCTAGAACCTTAGACTCCTTTGGGAGGAAGGCCTACCATTCTTCTATGCTCGTGGCCAAAATCCAGTCTTACCAGCTCTACACGAGCATACACATGCGGAACAATGTGCGTCAGTTGGCGGGCTTGGTTGATGCGCTCCCCCCTGAGCAAGCCAAGCCATTTCAGGAGGTGGTCAGGCAGCTGAAGGCGTGCAGAAAATTCCTGGCCAGAGGGGTGTATGACACCTTTGATGTTGCGTCCAGGGCCGCTGCTCAAGGTGTGGTGATGCGCAGGCTCTCATGGCTGCGTGCCTCCGACCTTGAGAATAGAATCCAGCAGCGGATTGCGGACTCGCCTTGCCGTGCGGATAACATTTTTGGAGAGAAAGTTGAACAGGTGGTAGAGCAGCTCCACCAGCGGGACACCGCATTCGACAAGTTCTCCCGCCGGCAGCCTTCAGCCTCTACCTCTACAGGTAGAAGATTTTTTGGGGGGAAGGAAGACTGTTCCCTACTCTTCTGGCAAGCGTAGGTACAATCCTCCTTCTCGACAGCCTGCGGCCCAGGCTAAGCCCCAGCGCGCTCGCTCTCGTCAGCAGCGTGCGCCTCAGCAAGGCCCCTCGGCTCCCCAGCAAAAGCAAGGGACGGGCTTTTGACTGGCTCCAGCAGAGCATAGCCGACATCCAAGTGTCAGTGCCGGGCGACCTGCCAGTCGGAGGGAGGTTGAAAGCTTTTCACCAAAGGTGGCCTCTCATAACCTCCGATCAGTGGGTTCTCCAAATAGTCCGGCAAGGATACACCCTCAATTTGGCCTCAAAACCTCCAAATTGTCCACCGGGAGCTCAGTCTTACAGCTTCCAGCACAAGCAGGTACTTGCAGAGGAACTCTCCGCCCTTCTCAGCGCCAATGCGGTCGAGCCCGTGCCATCCGGGCAAGAAGGGCTGGGATTCTATTCCAGGTACTTCCTTGTGGAAAAGAAAACAGGGGGGATGCGTCCCATCCTAGACCTATGGGCCCTGAACAAATATCTGGTCAAAGAAAAGTTCAGGATGCTTTCCCTGGGCACCCTCCTTCCCATGATTCAGGAAAACGATTGGCTATGCTCTCTGGACTTGAAGGATGTCTACACACACATCCCGATACTGCCAGCTCACAGACAGTATCTGCGATTTCAGCTGGGCACACGTCACTTCCAGTACTGTGTGCTACCCTTTGGGCTCGCCTCTGCGCCCAGGGTGTTCACAAAGTGCTTGGCTGTAGTAGCAGTGGCACTTCGCAGGCTGGGGGTGCACGTGTTCCCATATCTCGACGATTGGCTGGTGAAGAACACATCCGAGGCAGGAGCTCTACAGTCCATGCAGATGACTATTCGCCTCCTGGAGCTACTGGGGTTTGTGATAAATTATCCAAAGTCCCATCTTCTCCCAGTGCAGAGACTCGAATTCATAGGAGCTCTGCTGGATTCTCGGACGGCTTGCGCCTATCTCCCAGAGACGAGAGCCAACAACTTGTTGTCCCTCGTCTCGCGGGTGCGAGCGTCCCAGCAGATCACAGCTCGGCAGATGTTGAGATTGCTGGGCCACATGGCCTCCACAGTCCATGTGACTCCCATGGCCCGCCTTCACATGAGATCTGCTCAATGGACCCTAGCTTCCCAGTGGTTCCAGGCTGCTGGGGATCTAGAAGACGTAATCCACCTGTCCACGAGTTTTCTCGAATCCCTGTATTGGTGGACGATTTGGTCCAATTTGACTCTGGGACATCCTTTCCAAATTCCTCAGCCACAAAAAGTGCTGACCACGGATGCGTCTCTCCTGGGGTGGGGAGCTCATGTCGATGGGCTTCACACCCAAGGAAGCTGGTCCCTCCAGGAACGCGATCTGCAGATCAATCTTCTGGAGTTGAGAGCGATCTGGAACGCTCTGAAGGCTTTCAGAGATCGGATGTCCCACCAAATTATCCAAATTCAGACAGACAACCAGGTTGCCATGTACTACGTCAACAAGCAGGGGGGCACCGGATCTCGCCCCCTGTCTCAGGAAGCCGTCAGCATGTGGCTATGGGCTCGCCGTCACGGCATGGTGCTCCAAGCCACATATCTGGCAGGCGTAAACAACAGTCTGGCCGACAGGTTGAGCAGGATTATGCAACCTCACGAGTGGTCGCTCAATTCCCGTGTAGTGCGACAGATCTTCCAGGCGTGGGGCACCCCCTTGGTAGACCTCTTCGCATCTCGAGCCAACCACAAGGTCCCTCAGTTCTGTTCCAGGCTTCAGGCCCACGGCAGACTGGCATCGGATGCCTTCCTCCTGGATTGGGGGGAGGGTCTGCTGTATGCTTATCCTCCCATACCTCTGGTGGGGAAGACTTTGTTGAAACTCAAGCAAGACCGAGGCACCATGATTCTGATTGCTCCTTTTTGGCTGCGTCAGATCTGGTTCCCTCTTCTTCTGGAGTTGTCCTCCGAAGAACCGTGGAGATTGGAGTGTTTTCCGACCCTCATCACGCAGGACGAAGGGGCGCTTCTGCATCCCAGCCTCCGGTCCCTGGCTCTCACGGCCTGGATGTTGAGAGCGTAGACTTTGCCTCTTTGGGTCTGTCAGAGGGTGTCTCCCGTGTCTTGCTTGCTTCCAGGAAAGATTCCACCAAGAGGAGTTACTTCTTTCTGTGGAGGAGGTTTGCCGTCTGGTGTGACAGCAAGGCCCTAGATCCTCGCTCTTGTCCTACACAGACCCTGCTTGAATACCTTCTGCACCTGTCTGAGTCTGGTCTCAAGACCAACTCTGTAAGGGTTCACCTTAGTGCAATCAGTGCATACCATTACCGTGTGGAGGGTAAGCCGATCTCAGGACAGCCTTTAGTTGTTCGCTTCATGAGAGGTTTGCTTTTGTCAAAGCCCCCTGTCAAGCCTCCTACAGTGTCATGGGATCTCAATGTCGTTCTCACCCAGCTGATGAAACCTCCTTTTGAGTCACTGAATTCCTGCCATCTGAAGTACTTGACCTGGAAGGTCATTTTCTTGGTGGCAGTTACTTCAGCTCGTAGAGTCAGTGAGCTTCAGGCCCTGGTAGCCCAGGCCCCTTACACCAAATTTCATCACAACAGAGTAGTCCTCCGCACTCACCCTAAGTTCTTGCCAAAGGTCGTGTCGGAGTTCCATCTGAACCAGTCAATTGTCTTGCCAACATTCTTTCCCCGTCCTCATTCCTGCCCTGCTGAACGTCAGCTGCACACATTGGACTGCAAGAGAGCATTGGCCTTCTACCTGGAGCGGACACAGCCCAACAGACAGTCCGCCCAATTGTTTGTTTCTTTTGATCCCAATAGGAGGGGAGTGGCTGTGGGGAAACGCACCATATCCAATTGGCTAGCAGATTGCATTTCCTTCACTTACGCCCAGGCTGGGCTGGCTCTTGAGGGTCATGTCACGGCTCATAATGTTAGAGCCATGGCAGCGTCGGTAGCCCACTTGGTCAGCCACCATTGAAGAGATCTGTAAAGCTGCGACGTGGTCATCTGTCCACACATTCACATCTCATTACTGCCTACAGCAGGATACCCGACGCGACAGTCGGTTCGGGCAGTCAGTTCTTCAGAACCTGTTTGGGCTTTAGGATCCAACTCCACCCCCCGAGGGCCCTGTTTGTTCTGTTCCAGGCTGCACTCTCAGTTAGTTGGTAAATTTTTTAGGTCAATCTCAGTTATGTCCTCACCATTGCGAGGTCCAATTGACCATGGTTGTTGTTTTGAGTGAGCCTGGGGGCTAGGGATACCCCATCAGTGAGAACAAGCAGCCTGCTTGTCCTCGGAGAAAGCGAATGCTACATACCTGTAGAAGGTATTCTCCGAGGACAGCAGGCTGATTGTTCTCACAAACCCGCCCGCCTCCCCTTTGGAGTTGTGTCTTCCCTTGTCTTTGTTTTGCTACATATGAGACTGGCCGGCTCAAGCCGTTTTCGGGCGGGAAGACGGCCGCGCATGCGCGGTGCGCATTGGCGCGCGAGGACTAGCAAAGGCCTTTGCCAGTGAAGATTCCGATTGGAGGGGCTGCCGTGGACGTCACCCATCAGTGAGAACAATCAGCATGCTGTCCTCGGAGAATACCTTCTACAGGTAAGTAGCATTCGCTATATACTACCTGCTACCACATTTGCTTATTTCCGATCTGACGAAGAAGGGCAACCTTCGAAAGCTAATCAAGAAATGTATTAAGTTATGTCCAATAAAAAAAGGTATCTTATTTTCTTTTCCATGTTTTATTTTGTTTGATTTCTATTGATAACCTTTAAGAGTGGACTAACACGGCTACCACACCTGTCCCAAAAAGAGAAATAGGCACAGAGGGAGGACTTGCTGAACTAGAGAACCAACAAGCCACAGTCTTGTCTGCATTTAGGACTAGTTGGTGATCAAAAAGCCAATTAGCAACTGAGTCTAGGCAGGATTGAAGAAGAGAGATGGAAACAGAAGATGCATCAGTTGGATAAAGTAATAGGATATCATCCGCATAGAAGTAACCAGATACACCAAACATTTGAATATGAGCGGCCAGTGAACTTAAATAGAGGTTGAAGAGGAGTGGTGAAATGATTAACCTTGATCCCCACAGCAGACATCCTTCTTGATAGAGGTTGAGGTGGGGGTAACCGCTTGGAAGGAGCGGTTAGATAGAAAATAAATAAACCAAAATAGGACCTCACCCGAGATACCCAGCGAAGATAGACACGAGATCAGGAGGGAGTGGTTAACCAGGTCGAAGGCTGCAGATAGATCCAGCGAGACTGCCAAAACAAGTTTGTTTATCGAAATGAGAATGAATTTCACTTAATAGAGCTAACAGTTCGGTGCTGTAATTAGTCTTAAAGCTAAATTGATGAGGATGTAAAGCGAGTGCCTTTTCAGCAAAACAGAATCTGGAGGAAGATGATTTTTTTTTGAGAACTTTAGACATAAACTTTTGTCATGTCAAGTGTGTTTGACATGGTCAACCATAACATACTGCTAAGACTTCTAGAATACTTCGGAATCGGTGGCAACACTCTCAACTGGATCAAGGGTTTTCTAACCACAAAAACTTGTCAAGTGAAATCAAAAATAAACATATCATCACTATGGAAACCAAACTGCGGAGTACCGCAAGGATCACCACTATCACTGATCCTTTTCAACCTCATGATGACACCACTAGCCAAGACCTTATCCCCCCAAGGCCTTAACCCATTTATCTACGCTAATGACGTTACATTATATATCCCCTACAAACATGATTTAGCAGAAATCACCAACGAAATCAAGCTCAGCTTAAACATCATGAACTCATGGGCTAATGCATTCCAACTAAAATTCAATAGAGAAACAACACACTGCCTCATCATCTCATCCCAATACAATACATACAAACCCACAAACATTAACACCCCAGGATACACCCTCCCTATCTCAGACAGCCTGAAAATTCTCGGAGTAATAATCAAACCGTAACCTCTCACTTGCGACCCAAGCGAAATCCACCATAAAGAAAATGTTTTTCTCAATGTGGAAACTCAAACACGTGAAACCATTTTTCCCGAGGGAAATATTTCGTAAACTGATACAATTAATGGTATGAAGCCATGCAGATTACTGTAATGGAATCTATGCGGGATGCAAAGATCAAATCATAAAAAAACTTCAGACTGCCCAAAACACAGCAGCCAGGCTTATATTTGGAAAAACACATTTTGATAGTGCCAAACCACTCCAAGAAAAACTGCATTGGCTACCAATCAAAGAACGTATCACCTTCAAAATCTGCACGACTGTTCATAAAATTATTTACGGTGAGGCACCTGGATACATGACAGACCTTATTGACCTGCCAGCCAGAAACACCACAAAATCTGCACGATCATACCTAAACCTCCACTACCCAAGCAACAAAGGACTCAAATACAAGTCCACTTATGCATCCAGCTTTTCCTACTTAAGCGCTCAACCATGGAACACACTTCCAAAAATAGTAAAAACTATGCCAGACCACCTTAAATTCCGGAAAGCACTAAAAACAGACCTGTTCAAAAGAGCATACCCTGTCGATCCAACATAAACATACATGGACACCTGCGACACGATGTAACCAAAGAACGTAATGGACATTACCTGACTCCTCCTCCATCCCTCTCTCCCTAAATTCCCCCCAATTGTACCTACCATACATGTACCTTACCTATCCCAATATCACCTTGAATTCATTCAGACTGGAATCAGCTAACGCCATTAACGGTAATATGTAAGCCACATTGAGCCTGCAAAAAGGTGGGAAAATGTGGGATACAAATGCAACAAATAAATAAATAAAGGTGAAATTGGATACTGGGTGGTAATGACTAGTAATTGCAGGATCAAGCGTAGCTTTCTTTAAAATAGGATGCACTATGGCTAGTTTCCAAAGATCTGGGAATTGGCTGGTGGAAAGGCTTAGATTGATCAATGATAGGAAGGTAGGAAGTAAACCTAATATAGGGTTCTTCAACCAGGATGCAGGAATAGGATTAGTAGGGCAGAAGGTAGTCTTCATTGTGGACATTATGGCTTTCCGAGTCTGCAAAGATTGCAATTGAAAAGTAGACCAAACAATAACGTCGGACTGGGATGGAGGGGGAACTATTTCAGAGGAAGGACACCCCAACAAAAGAGGAATAGAAGAGAGAGAGAATGACTCTCTACTTAAGTCTGTCTTGCTAACAAAGAATAAAGAAAGATCCTTTGCTGAAGGAATGGTGCAAGATAAGGTAGGAATTGGCCGAGACAGCATTTGTTGGTAGATTGAGAAAAGGTCTTTCAAGGGATTAGGTGACTTCAAAAGTTTATTGGTGATATATGATCTTTTAGCCCTCCTAACGTGGAGCTTATATGGTTAAAAAGAACTCAATAACAAAAAGAGAAAAAAGGTTCCTATAACGAAACCACATTATTCTCCAGATAAAGTTCGCCGTAAGAAGAGCAAAGAAGATAATGAGGGCTAAATTCAGTAAATGTCACTGAAATTTGAGCACCGCAGTAATGAGCGCTAAGCGTTATTCTATAAACCGCTCAAAGTTGGACACTGTTTATTTATAGAACAGTGCTTAGCACCGGGATCCACTCCCAATTTTAGGCACAAGGATTTACTCCAATTAAGACTTGGTGTAATTCCTAAATTAGGTGCGGATCCATCATGTTCTATAACACTGTCCACAAATTCTAGGAATGCCCCTCCCATGGCATGCTCCCTTTTATGGATCCATGCAAAAGAAATTACGTGTACATCTTTATAGAATTCTGACTAGGAAGATGTGCACGTAAATTCTTATTGTTGCCAATTAGCACCAATAATTGATAGTGCCCAATTGGCACTAACTCCTGGATTACTACTAATACTACTATTTAGCATTTCTATAGCGCTACAAGGCATACACAGCGCTGCACAAACATAGAAGAAAGACAGTCCCTGCTCAAAGAGTTTACAATCTAAGAGACAAAAAATAGTAAGCAAATCAAATCAATTAATGTGTACAGGAAGGAGGAGGGTAGGTGGAGGCGAGTGGTTACGAGTCAAAAGCAATGTTAAAGAGGTGGGCTTTCAGTCTAGATTTAAAGGTGGCCAAGGATGGGGCAAGGCGTAGGGGCTCAGGAAGTTTATTCCAGGCGTAGGGTGCAGCGAGACAGAAGGCGCGAAGTCTGGAGTTGGCAGTAGTGGAAAAGGGAACAGATAAGAAGGATTTATCCATGGAGCGGAGTGCACGGGAAGGGGTGTAGGGAAGGACGAGTGTGGAGAGATACTGGGGAGCAGCAGTATCTCTCTATATATTCTATATAGTATTCTCTATATATATATTCTATATAGTATTCCGCACCGAAATCCAAAAGTATTTTATAACAACTTGTGTAACTTAATTGGTTTAACAAGCTAATCACATTGTAAGCCACATTGCTCCTGCTTATGTGGGGTAAAAATGCACCAAATAATCAGCATTAATAACAGGTCTTAATGAGGAATAATGAGCACTAATTGGCAATAATTAGAACTTATGTGCACAACTCACACTCTGCAAGCCCCTCACTACCTCTCCACCCTCATCTCTCCCTACACTCCTTCCCAGGAACTCCGTTTACTAAGCAAATCTCTCCTAATTGCACCCTTCTCCTCCATCGCTAACTCCAGACTCCGATCCTTTTATCTCGCCGCACCTTATGCCTGGAATAGGCTTCCTGAGCCGTTACGTCTAGCTCCATCCCTGGCTGCCTTCAAATCCGGGCTAAAGGGCCTACCTGTTTGATGCTGCTTTTGACTCCTAACTTGTCACTTGCTCGTAACCTTTATCTTGTCTTCCTCTCTTCAGTAGTCCCTTTCCCTATGTGTCCTTCTGTCCTTATTGGTCCTGTCTGTCCTGATTTAGATTGTAAGCTCTTTTGAGCAGGGACTGTCTTTTTTTCATGTTCAATTGTGAAGCGCTGCGTACGACTGGTAGCGCTATAGAAATGATTTATAGTAGTAGTAGTACAACTCGCTAAGCATATTCTGAAACACAGAGCGCCTAAATTCTAATACGCGCAGCCAAAAAGGAGCGTGGTTAAGGGCAGGAACATGGGCGTTACAAAATTTACATGCAATGTTATAGAATATGCCCCTGTGCACCTAAAGCTATGTGTCAGCATTTATGCCACATTTCCCTTGACGTAAATGGATGCATGTAGTTTTAAGTGCTGTGATATCAATTAAACGTATTCTATATACCTTGCCTAAATACAGGTGCCACTTACAGAATATGCTTACTGGAAATTTATTCCGCGCTGAGTTTTCAGTCACCATATATAGAATCTGGCCCTAATTGGTTTGTTATTCAGTTAAATTACGTGTACAAATTTGAGCACCATATATAGAGTTAAGGAGTAAATGAATAAGAAATTATGTATTGGTGTGAAGGGGCACGTGATGTTACAGGAGGGGAAGCAAAGGCCTAAACTGCTGGGTCAAATTCAGAAACTGGTGTGGAGATAGGAGCAGACTCCGAAACAAAAAAACACTGAAGGACAAGTGAGCTGGGTTAAAAAATATATATATATTTCATATGATTTACAAGAAACTTGAGGAATAATAGTACTACTATTTTTAGTACCCTGGGCCTCATATGAAGGAATGTTAGGAGCTACGTCAATAAATATATTCAATATTTCAGATTTGTAAACACTTCCTTCCTGTTGCTAAATTAAAAGGCCTTATTACCCAATTGTGATACAGCTCAAGCAGAAAATGCACAATCATAGTTGTAGAAACAATTTGCAGCTCTCACGAACTCTCTAGAAGCAGCTGCCAAATCCAGGTGGTCTGATGAAATCTGCGACAGTTAAAGCTGCTCCAGAAGGTGATAAATAAAAGACACAATATATCGGGAAGAGCAGAATAATCTGGGGCTTTTAAGATATGTAAAAGGTATTTTTCAAACGTGTCCTTGGAAGACGTTCTCTCTTATTTGAGTAAATTTGTCAATTGGAGGTTCCTCTTTTTAATTATGTTGTCTTCATCAGTATGGTCTTGTCCTGCATCAACTTGCCAAGCTTTCCTTCATAACATCCAGCATAGCCTTATGTTGTGAAAATTGAAGCACATGTTCCGGAACTGAGCCAAAAATATTTTGCATATGCTGGGAGAGCTGCAACAATCACCCTAACAGGATCTTACCCAAATCAGTAACCCCCACCCCCCGGACTGTGTCGGCATTGCCGTGCGGTTTAGTGACCAGGGGAGTAATGCACTACAAGTAGGTTGTCAAGGAGAAAACAGATGGCCTTGCAATTTGGAGTTCAGACCAAAAAAGAAGCTCCCTCTATCTCCAGTGCCAGCTGATGACAGTATGCTCTCTGATCCTGCGTGATAGCTGCCACAGCTCTACAAGTCAAATGCCTAGTATAACGGGTGCCTGTGGGAGCCATTCAACAGGGCACCTATTTTAAAAGCATGATAGATACCTATGGAGCTCATTTTCAAAAGAGAAATGTTCCAAAAGCGGCAGATGGATGGTTTTCACCTGAGGGCTTTTGTAGTGGTGTACAGTTAGGTAAAGTAGATTTTTTAGGTGTTTCTGGAGGGCTCACAATACAAAATAAAGGTGTTAAGGTGTGATTTGTACCTGGGTCTCTATGTCAAGTCCACGGCGCTGACCACTAGGCTGCCCCTCTGCTCTGCTAGGATGTCTTTGTGGCTAGTTTACTAGCAATGGTGCCACACAGCTATCTTTATGGCTTCTTTTTGAGCGTTTTTGTGCGAGACTTTTTTTTTTTTTTAATGGTATCGAAAGATATTCATTCTGAGCACAAATGGCTAGATTTTATATATGGTGTCTGAAAATTCCATTCAGAAAAAAAAATATGCCTAGGCATATTCTCTAAAGTATGCCTAAATTTTATAGAACAAGATTTAAAGTTCTGCATGGTATATAGAATATGCCGAGTGCCGGTCCAGTCAATTATGCCAACTAAAACCTGGTGTAAATCCCGATGCCTAAATTAGGTGCGGAGTGGGTGTATTCTATAACAACGCGCATACGTTTTAGAAATGACCATGTCTCGCCCATTTTTCAACCAGATGTCTTAACTCTGCAACACAGCAAAACCATAGACTATTATTGGACACTTTATATTCCTTCCTACCCTCGATCCCTAAGTACCTGAATATACATACCTTACCCAACCCTAATATAAAATTGTATTTGTTTCCATACCGGACTTGGCAATCGCCTTTATGGTATTATGTAAGCCACATTGAGCCTGCAAATAGGTGGGAAAATGTGGGATACAAATGTAACAAATATATAATCTATGCAACTTCATGCGCCACCATGTTACAGAATACGCTTAGTAGTGTGCGTAAATTCTAATTATTGTCAATTAGTGCTGATATTTGCTTGTTAACATCCAATTATCAGTGCTGGTTAACTAGAGCTATGCGCCTTGTTATGGAATACTCTTTGATTTCTGCAAGGAAATCTCAGCGCAGTATATAGAATCCTGGTGAAAATATCTGGAAAATAGCGATTTTTAAAACCAAAAAAATAGACATTTTTCCACTTTGAAAATTGCTACATTCAGGATGAGATTTCAGCAAAGCATCTACAATTGGACTTGGGCATCATATTGAAAATCCCTATCCATGGGGTCCTTTTACTATGCGACGCCGAAAAGTGGCCTCTGCTGGTGTAGATGCGTGTATTGGACTCGCGCAGGTTCATTTTTCAGCGCACTTGCAAAAAGGCCTTTTTTTTTTTTTGTGGCCGAAAATGGATGTGCGGCAAAATAAAAATTGGTGTGTGTCCATTTTGGGCCTTAGACCTTACTGCCACCCATTGGCTTAGCGATAAGGTCTCATGAGTTAACTGGGCGGTAGTCGTCAGCACGCGTACACTGCTGATTACCGCCCAGTCAGCGCCACACGGTAGAAAATAAAAAATATTTTCAGCCACACGTATCGGATGCACGTAAAAAATGGAACTACTTCCCGGGGCTTGTGGTAGCCGGACAGTAGTTCCAAATTGACGCGTGTAGGTGCCTATGCGCCATAGTAAAAGGGCCCCCATGCGCTTTGATAAAATAGGTTCCAAGAAGGAGCTTCCATTGAGTGCGATGCTCATGTACAAATTTACAGTTGCTCCACAAGAGGTTTGAATGTGTGCAAGTCCTCTACATATTTACTCATGTATTTTATTAAAATATGCGTGTACATTGCACCTGTGCTTCTGTGCCCACAAAACTATGCCTTCGGGAACAGGTATGTGCAGATTGCAAAAAAGTAGACCCATTTCTTGCATCTACTTTTTGAGTATGTTTATACTGTTGTATGATTTTTCGAAAGCCCTTTTCTACTTGTAAATCAGGCGTTAAAACTGTAGACAAAAGAAAAAGTAGGGAGCAGACCAAATATATATCCAAATGGTGGGTTTATTAAAATATAAAACAAACTCGACACAGTTCTGCGTTTCGGCGCTTGTGGCACCTGCCTCTTACTCGTTCAGCCAAATAATAAGCTAAGACATCAAAGGTTACAGCATAACAACACGAGGAGTCATAAAACCGTTGAAACAATGCATGTTTTGTGTCGGTATTTATTTGTCTTTCGCAACACACATTTACTTTTTATTTATTTATTTACCGCCTTTTTGAAGGAATTCATTCAAGATGGTGTACAGTAAGAATAGATCATGAGCAATAGACAATTA
The DNA here is from genome assembly GCF_901765095.1 of Microcaecilia unicolor. Taxonomy (NCBI): domain Eukaryota; kingdom Metazoa; phylum Chordata; class Amphibia; order Gymnophiona; family Siphonopidae; genus Microcaecilia; species Microcaecilia unicolor. The sequence continues at coordinate 245,038,211 of NC_044032.1, read as the reverse complement.
CAGCAGTAAAAATATTCAAAAACAATACAAAGTATGGCATGGTATACTATTTACAATGTCAACACAATACGTAATAGAGCATTATAGGTGATAGCTAAGGGTAAAGCAAAGATGTAACATATAGAAGGGTATGAAAGTAGGAAGAGTTAGAAAGTAAGGTGGTTGATTTAAAGAAAGTTGCACATGAGGTCAGAGAAATGGTTAAATGTTATCTCAGATAGGGTAGGAGTGGATAAACATGTTCTGTTGCAGTATATGCAGCCTGAGTACTCCTTGTGTGTGTGAGTGAGACTAACGAGTTAGTTGCTTCTTCCAGTAAAGACCTGGTTGAAGAGCCAAGCTTTCACCTGCTTCCTGAAGTAGAGATAGTCTTGTGTTAAGCGCAGCCTTTCAGGCAGTGCATTCCAGAGTGTAGAGGCTACTCCAGAGAAGGCTCGCTTGCGGGTATCAGATCGTGTAATGTCTTTTGGAGAGGGTGTGGTTAGTGAAAATCCTTGGGAGAACCTTAGTGTCCTTGGTGGTGTGTGAAGGTTCATCCTATTTTTCAGGTACTCGGGGCCATTTCCTTTCAGGGCATTGAAGATCAGACGTAGAGTTTTAAATTTAGCCCTGTGGTAGCCAGTGAACTTCTTGCAAATATGGTGTGAAATGGTCACGTCGCTTGCAACCTTCTATGGTTTCTGCATTCTGAATCAACTGGAGCTGGTGCAGGCCCTTTGTAGTCAGACCATTGTATAGTGCATTGCAGCAATCCAGTCTTGATGTTATCATGGCATGTACAACTGGGATAAGATTTACCTTCTCAATGTAAGGAGAGAGGCAGCTTAGCTGTCGCAAATAGTAGAAGCAGCTCTTGAAGGTTGCTTGGATTTGGGGAATCAGTGTAAGTGTTGAATCTAACTGTATTCCAAGGTTTCTGACTTGTGATTTGAGGGGGAGTTCATACTTCCCAAAAGGGATTTTGATGTCAGGTATGTATCTACTTGTGTTAGGGACCCAGAGAAGCTTGGTTTTACTTGGGTTCAGGCAAAGTTTGTTGTGTTTAGCCCATTCTTGAATTGATGTTAGACAGGTAATCAGTTTATTCAAGGCTGTAGGTAAGTCAGGTTCAATGGGTATGAGTAGCTGCACATCATCCGCATAGATGTAGAACTGAGTGTCCATTGACCAAATCAGCTCAGCTACTGGTTTGAGGTAAATATTGAACAGAATAGGTGACAGTATCGATCCTCGTCAGTGTCCATGGTGGTGATGAGTTGCTGCCAAACATTATGGATTGTTGTCTGTCTGATAGATAGATAGGATCTGAACCAAGCAAGTACTGTTCCATTGATACCTGTTTCTGTCAGTCGTGCTAGCATGATATCAAGATCCACAGTGTCAAAAGCTGCAGAGAAATCAAGCAATACTAACATCGAGGCAAATCCCTTGTCTCTGTTTCTGTGGAGATCATCTAGTAGGGATACAAGGACTGTACCATAACCAGATTGACATGGATCTAGCCAGTTTCTCTTTTCTAACATGCTTTGTTTTGGCGATCTTCATGATTCATTGCGTTGTTGTGCTGTAACCTTTGATGTCTTAGCCTATTATTTGTTGTCATCATTGGTTGAGAGAGTATTTGATTGACTCCTCCTGAGCCAGGCGCCAAAACGCAGAACTGCATCAACTCTGTTTTATTGTTTAATAAGCCTACTGTTTGGATATACATTTGGTCTGCCCCCTACTTTTGTCTACACTTTTTTTTGTGTTTTATAGTTAGGGGAATACTTCTGCTTGTTTTGTTTGTAAAACAGGCTTTACACATGGAAAACACTTCTGACAGAGGTATCTAAGGCAGTGGTTCTTAACCTTATTTAGCCCCCACACCCCTTTAACTGACCAGTGAAACCCTTGCACCCCCTTCCTAAACAATATGTCCACTAGTGACTACTGACAGCTACCTTTGTCATCAGCTGTTAGCTGCGAACAGTGCTGCTAACATGTCGTTAAAATTACAGTAGTGCACAGTTATACTACCAAAGATAAGTACATAAGTAATGCCACACTGGGAAAAGACCAAGGGTCCATCGAGCCCAGCATCCTGTCCACGACAGCGGCCAATCCAGGCCAAGGGCACCTGGCAAGCTTCCCAAACGTACAAACATTCTATACATGTTATTTCTGGAATTGTGGATTTTTCCCAAGTCCATTTAGTAGTGGTTTATGGACTTGTCCTTTAGGAAACCGTCTAACCCCTTTTTAAACTCTGCCAAGCTAACCGCCTTCACCACGTTCTCCGGCAACAAATTCCAGAGTTTAATTACGCATTGGGTGAAGAAAAATTTTCTCCGATTTGTTTTAAATTTACTACACTGTAGTTTCATTGCATGCCCCCTAGTCCTAGTATTTTTGGAAAGCGTGAACAGACACTTCACATCTGTGCCAGAACCGGTGGTGGGAGGCGGGGCTGGTGGTTGGGAGGCAGGGATAGTGCTGGGCAGACTTATACGGACTGTGCCCTGAAAAGGACAGGTACAAATCAAGGTAGGGTATACACAAAAAGTAGCACATATGATATCTTGTTGGGCAGACTGGATGGACCGTGCAGGTCTTTTTCTGCCTTCATCTACTATGTTACTATGTTATGTTACCTGTTCCACTCCACTCATTATTTTATATACCTCTATCATGTCTCCCCTCAGCCGTCTCTTCTCCAAGATGACACACTTAAATAAATTTTGCATAATGTTGTTGAATAATGTACCTGTGTGGAAACTGAGTGAAGTTTTCAGACTGAGGAATTTACCTAGCTAAGTTACCTGGGCAAATTCCTTTGAAAACTGTCCTAGTAACTGCCGTCACTCTGTCTAGAGTTTCAGTAAATTGCTTCAGATTTCAAAACCCTTCTCTGCACCCCATTTGACCTCTTCCCACACCCCTTGGAAATGCAGGCACCACTGGTTAAGAACCCTTCATCTAGGGGATAACTTCACATTTCAAATGATAGATTTTACAGTTTGACCACAGGATACCACTGTCTCATAGCAAGAGGCATTGCCATGCTTCTCAATCCCTAGGAAGCAGCACACAAAGCAGATAGCATTAGAATATTTAGGATATGTGTGTTGTGGCATACGCACCCCCTGTCAGACCCGGCTCCCTTTTAAAATCTTCTCGGCTTCACCCAGGCAGGGACAGCGGTAGTCATTGATTGCCTGTGGCCTGTGACTTCCTCCCTGAACCATCCCACTCCGTCTGATGCAACTTCCTATTTTGTGAAGGACAGGACAGTTCAGGGAGTAAGTCCTGGAGCAGGCCACAGGCAGCCTATGAGTGCTGAGCCACTGACTAAGCTGAAAGGATTTTAAGGTGGAGGAGGCGGAGAAGGCAGCACAAGGAGGGCGGGGGGATGCACTCCCCTGTAAAAACATTCCTAGCTACGCAGCTGGTAGGCAGTAGCAGACTTCATGGTTCAGTCACTAGGTGTCACCATACACAGCAACCATTAAGAAAGCTATATGGTTCACCCACTAAATTTTTAATGGTAGAATTTACAACAAAGAAAATGAAATACACATCTGAATCACTAAGAGGCAGTCCATCAGGGATAAGTGCGTGGCAGCAATGGGGGTGGGATGTGTATGTGTGGGGTGGGGTGGGGGAGAAAGCATGCAGAGCATGCCTCATGGAATTGTTTTCAGTCTGTGTGTGTGTGTCTGTATTCTGTTTTGTTTGTGTATATATGGATCTGTGTGCAAAGCAGCTCATTATTTTTTCAATACACATTGGAGTGTAGTGTTGCGCATTAAATCGCAGTATTGGAAAATAGTGTAAATTATTGTCAATTAGCCAGCATTATTGCCATAATGTAGCTTAGTAAATAGAACCCTAAGTTTGCCCCATAGGCAGTGAAGGGTGAATGAACTTGATTCACAAGAAGCATCAGCGGGAGAAGCAGGATTTAAGTGTTTCTTCTCAAGTACTCTAGACCACTCCTGCAGCTAAGTTTAAGATGATGCTACAGAAGAAAAACTTGCAGATAAGTGGTTTCATCTGATTAACACCAAAAAGTAAATTATCAGAAATGAATTACACTATATGGCTTTGATTAACTATTGTAGAGTTAAACATATCCCACGTGGCCTGAGGATTTTAAAAGCACCCACCATGTTCACTGACTATCAGACTTTTTTAGACCAATGGTGTATTATAAATAAACGTTCATTGGGTTTAATGATTTTATTAGCTGAAACTCACTAAGTTTTCAGAGTCATATACTGTACATTACAAAAAGTGCTTGAGTCTACTGTGAAGCTGCACATACAGGGAGTTGCCATTTAATTTCCTCTGTAGTGCACTGAAACTGATTTTAAATAGAGATTGGGAAATTATATCTAAGGCGCTGAACATTAGTTGTTCCTGCCGTGCTGAACTTTCAGTGCAAAAAAGCGTTCTAATGGATGCAAGGTACTGAAACAGGGCAGAAGCGGCAGATCCATGCAAAAACACACACACGCACCCATTTATAGAATAATGTGCATTTACGCATGGATCTGCAAAGGGGGTGTGGCCATGGGACGAGCATGGGTGAGCCAGGTGCGTTCCCTTAAAATGTGTACAGTGTTATAGAATTCGGGGGATCCGTGCCCAACTTGTGTGCCGGGATTTACACCTGGTTTTAGCTGGTGTAACTCCTTGCGCCCAAAGTTCAGTGCGAATCCTGATGCTACCCGCTATTCTGTAAAGGGCACCGATCCCAGAACGCCCATTATAGAATACCGTTCAGCCTCAATTTCTTTCTTTTCGACACAGAATTTGGATTGCCGTTTATAGACCCTGTAAAGTACTGAATTTTGTATAAAACCATACCATTTAATTTAGGAGCTAATTTTAGAATTGGCCAGATAAGTAGATGTGGGCAATATTTTCTGAAAAAGCAGAGGCTTTAGACAAGGAAAGTATGTGTATGTTTCCCTTCGGAAGTCGCTGTTTCTATTTGTAACCAGCTGGCATAAAGTCATGTATACACCTACCAGGTTAGATATATATACTTTGCATCTTGCCAATCATGTCCAGCTCTATTTCCAGGAATGCCTTCTCGAGACAAGTATGAATGTATCTGTAGGATTACTCTCTATATAAGTGTACAGTGGCAAATTTTGTATCATGCACTTTCAGTGTATAAAACTTTTCTGGTACAGCCTCATGGGGCTGGGCTGTGGTTGATTCAGCCCTCCCAGTGTTCACGCAATTGTTTAACACACAATGACATGGTGCGAGGCTGTGTTTGTCTAAGATATCATTGTGTGTATATCTTATATTTGGCTGCTCGGCTCACCTCTGCGTGTGTGTTTCTAAAGCACCTTGATTTCCTTTTCTTTTTCCACCAGATTTCTCTGAGGGTGTTCTTTGGAAAGCCTGGCCCCTGGTTTGAAGAAAGTGAACTAGATGGTGATAAAAACTCCATCTTCCATGATGTGGATGGGTCTGTAACAGAATTCAAGGACACTTACGTGGCTCGAATTGATAACTACCTGATCAGACACCCCAACTGCATCAACGTCACCAAGTGGAATGGAGTGGTGTGCAGTGGTACCTACGCACAGGTTAGAGCAGTTCGTAAAGGGGGAGCCTGTTAGATTTCTACCCTTCTGCAGATCAATGTAGCCGTCCAAAGCACAGAGCTCTAGAAAGCCCTCAGTTTCTGTGTGCAGTCTGCATCATGTCCGTTCAAGGCAGCGGCAGAAACCTGGCGTTCACTAGCAATCTCCCACTGTCTATTCTGTCTCTTCTATGCCTTCCATGCAGCTCACCTTGTTATAAGAAATGCTGCAGTTTGGCATGCAGACAGTGAACAGATCTTAGTCCAGTGTTATTTTGTATTTTATCTGTTGTTGGCTCAGGTGAAGCTTGTTTTTCTCTCCGAGATTCTTCATGTGTACAGCTTAAGATGATTGTCATGGATAGTAAAAGACTATAGTATCCTTTTTAATATAAGGAGTAGCTTAGTGGTTAGAGAATTGGGTTATGAACCAAGGTCATCAGGGTTCATTGTCGATGTTAATGGGATACTTTTAACCACAGTTTTCCTGAAACTAGGATTCAGCGTGGTGTACAGCAGAAGAAAAAGGCACAAAGCAGTCCTTTGACAAAGGTGCACTAGTGTTTTTAGTGTGTGCTAAGCACTAGAGATGCCCATAGGAATATATGTGTTTAATTACTGTCCCAAACTTCCAACATATAGTAACATAGTAGATGACGGCAGAAAAAGACCTGCGCAGTCCATCCAGTCTGCCCAACAAGATAAACTCACATGTGCTACTTTTTGTGTATACCTTACCTTGATTTGTACCTGTCCTTTTCCGGGCACAGACCGTATAAGTCTGCCCAGCACTATCCCCGCCTCCCAACCACCAGCCCCGCCTCCCACCACCGGTTCTGGCACAGACCGTATAAGTCTGCCCAGCACTATCCCCGCCTCCAAACCACCAGTCCCGCCTCCCACCATCGGCTCTGGCACAGACCGTATAAGTCTGCCCAGCACCATCTCCGTCTCCCGCCACTGGCTTTGCCACCCAATCTCGTCTAAGCTCCTTAGGATCCATTCCTTCTGAGCAGGATTCCTTTATGTTTATCCCACGCATGTTTGAATTCCATTACCATTTTCGTTTCCACCACCTCCCGCGGGAGGGCATTCCAAGCATCCACTACTCTCTCCGTGAAAAAATACTTCCTGACATTTTTCTTGAGTCTGCCCCCCTTCAATCTCATTTCATGTCCTCTCGTTCTACTGCCTTCATCTTCATATCTTCCAATCTACTTCATACATTTTATAACATTTTATTTGAAGTGTTTTTTTATTTTTTGAAGACACCGGGGATCATCAGACTACTCAACAGCATTTCCCATTTGGGCACAGCGTCCCATACAATTATGGCGCTGTGTACATCCTCATAGATCTACCCGATTATTTTCAATTTTTTTTTTCACAACTATTTTTCATGCAATATCCACCATTCATATTCCAAAATGCATCTAATTTATAGCTATTCTGAACTATAACTAGTAGTACTTAACTTTGGCAGCAATTCTCGAGTCAAACCTGTGCCAACATGTCCAGGTTTCGTGATTCTTCATCAGGGTAGAGGTTTGCAATTCAATCTCTGCTCTTGCAAATATACAAAATGGCCGCCACACCAGTACTGTCAGGTCCTGTCAATTTGACATAGGAATATATGGACATCTCTAGCATTTAGCACACGTTTATTTTTAGCGCATGCTAAAAACGCTAGGATGCCTTTGTAAAAAGACCCCAAAGTTACATAAATATAGCAACAAAGCATACCAACAAATATTAGAGTCAGAGTAATAATTAACGCCGATCAAAAATATATTCAGATAGCTAATGTGAGAGTTCCATTCCGGGATATTAATAACAGAAAAATAGTATTAACTATTCTCAGAAAATGTGTTTTTCTAAAAGAAAGGGTACAGAGAATAATCTGATTGTGCAGTTGGGGAGAATGATCAAACAGTGTGTTGGAAACCATGTCTGTTATTAATTGAGAAGCAGAGCCATAAATAATTTGAAACAATAAACAAAGTGCCTTAAACAATGTACATTCAGCTGCTAGAAGCCAGTGCAGCTTTACCATAAACTCTGAGACATTACTGAATTTGTTTTACCCTAAAAATTAATCTCAGAGCAGTTTTCTGAATTAGTTGATGTTTTTTTACGATACTTAGAACACAGCCCTAGATAAAATACATGATAATTTTATCTAGGGGGCAATATCAACTGGACTAGGAGTGAAAATGCCTTCCAAGTAAAAAAATGAACGTCTCGGCCGCAACTGTTTCGGCTTAAAACAATGTTTTCTTCCACAGATAATTAACCTGAGGGCTGTAAGACAATGGGGAGTCTAAAATCCCACATCAGTCATTGCCACTTATCCTAACCTTGGGCAAGTTGCTTCAGTTGCAATTTAGATCATGACTCTGCTTGGTCAGAGGAATACCTTGAGGCGTATTTTCAAAGCACTTAGACTTACAAAGTTCCATAAGTTATTGTGTAACTTCGTAAGTTTAAGCGCTTTGAAAATACGTCTCCTTGTGTACCTTTTAGCTTGGATTTGAAAAAGGGGAATAATAACTCTAAAAATCCAAATCCTAGCTTGATTTTCAAAGAGCATTTTAAGACTGAAGTTGGAAAGGAGACGTTGTAAACATAAAACTTCAGTAATGTATGGAAATCAGTGAAATAGTCAATTTTGGATATCGTCCAGTGCTGAATTTCAGGATTTCCTCTCTCTGTTTTCACGTTGTCCCTGCAGCCAGATAACACCTTCCCACTTTCTGCAATAAAGCATGGCAGAGGTTTTTCAACCTTGTTCTGGAGTACTCCCTAACTGCTTAGTTTTTCAGGATAACAACATACGGCATGTCATACAGGGTCAGACGGAAGGGCATCAGCCTGCCAGTGATCAGACCAGGTCACACGTATCTATTGGGATCCCAAACAGAGCTCCGTTCCTTGTTGTTGTTATCCAGAGACAACTGAAGACTCTCCCAAATCGCTTTGGGGATATTAATGAACAAACATACCTTTGCCAAAAATGGGGAAGGCTGTAGACCTAGAGGATATGAAATTAAGCTGAAGCTGCTACAGAGGAAACTGAAAAGCAGTATCAGGAAATAACTTTTTCATAGAGAGGGTGATGGATGCCTGGAATGCTCTTCTGTGGGAAATGGGAGGGAGAGTGACAGAATTCAAAACAGTGTGGGATATACACAGGGAATCCCTATGTGGCATGAAGTTGGAATAAAGGTATAGAGCATTTTTACTGGCAGTAACACTTAAAGAACATTTACACTTTAAAGGGGAAAGAAGGCCTAGAGGGGGATAAACTGTACCAGGAGTCATTTAAAACCCTAAAGACAAAGGGGTATAACTTGGCTTCCTTTCAAGGCAGATTAGATGGGCCATGCTGGTCTTTATCTGCTGTCATTTACTTGGCTATTCAAAGGAGTTTGAAGTTATTAAAGCACTAAAAAATGTATTTCAGTTAGTCCAAAAATTGACTTCACCTTCTCCTTCAACTGATCTTGTTTTATCTGTTCAACCAAATACACAAATGCTAGCTGATTTTTTTCAAAGCAAGATTGAAAGTGTTCGTACTGATATTCTGGGAGAACAGTTGCCACACAATACTCAATCTGGGTTTCTAGCTGACTGTAATATAGCGGTAGTGGCTGATCAACTTTGGAGTTCATTTGATCCCATTACTGCTGCAGAAGTCCAGTTTCTTGTTCCACACCTTTCTCGTCATTATGTTGGATGGATGGCGATCAAATTTATCTTCACATCTTACATTACCTCTTATTAGGTGGATAATTTCATTTTTTAATTCTCTTTTAGTTCTTGGCTGTCTACTGGTGAATATGGGGCAAATCGTTCTGACGCCTATACCTACGGCGCAATGTCTTGATCTTTCATCTACTGCTAATTTAGGCCTGTTGCAGATATTTTCCTTCCTAAACTTTGTGAAACGCTCATAAGCAAACAGCTCAATACTTGGATAAATTCTCTTCTTTACATCCTTCACAGTTTGGGTTCCGACCCCAGCATAGCACTGAGACTTTACTGCTTTCCTTAGTCACTGAGATTAAAGATTACTTCAGCAGATTATACTGCTCCAGCCATCGACTCAGTGGACCATTTGTTGCTATTGAATAGGCTGAATGATTTTGGGCTGGCTGGGCCTGTATTAAACTAGTTTAAAGAATGTCTATTTAACAGAACATATAGAGGTCAGAAAAAATAGGATACTTTCTCTTAACTGGCAGCCAAAGTGTGGTGTGCCCGACGATGCTTAATGTTCTTATGAGTTTGCTTGGCTCAATTAAATTGCTCCAGGATTAATGTCTTTTCTTGTTTGCTGATTATATCTTTATGCTTGTTCCAGTATGTTCTACTTTTAATGACACATTTAATAGACTATCATCTTGCATTAATAAGCTTCAAAGTTGGGCTGCTGATAGTTTGGTAGCATTTACCAAAACTATGAACTTATGGTTTAGAAATCCTTATATTCAGGTTCCAACAGCAATCCTTTTACCATCCGGAATTGAGAAAAGCTCAAAGGTTTTAGATATTGTTTTAGATTATTCTCTTACTTTTTGAATCTCAAGTTGCCCACCGTAGGAAAAAGACTTCCTTTTGAATGAGACAACTCCGGCTTGTTAGACTGTATTTTCACAAACATCACTTTGCTTACCTGGTTCAAATGTTGATACAACCTCATTTAGACTATTGTATTGGCTTGAATGTTAACCTGCTAAAAAAATTGCAGTTTCATTCAAAACATGGCAGGCCATTTGACTTTTCAATACAAATCCTATAGGTGTTTAGTAATGGTAAGGGGATCTTTTAAAGCCGTGGAAGCATTTTTAGCTTGCGGGAGGAATCAGTTGGCAGTAAACATTGAGATGCCCATTATATTCCTATGGGCGTATCAGCATTTACTGTCTGCTGATTTCTATCATAATCTAAAAACAGTACTGTGGCTTAGTTTGCAAGTGTTACTAAACACATACAGCATTTGCATCGACCGCCGTTAAAAACACGTGTTACTTTTAAAATAGCCTGTATTATGTTTGTTATTTTACAAGGTAGCAACCCAGGACCAATAGTTCGTTTATTTTTTCAGCCTTCTTATTGTCGGTCTCACTGACTCCAAGACCAGTTGTTATTAAGATATCCTCCTGTTAGGGATATCTGCATTGGGTTTACCGACGCTTTGTAAAAGACCCCCTGAATTCGTTATTCACCAGTATTGTTCTAGTTGATGTTTTATTGTGATCCATGTGGAACTTATATTGACTTTAGCGGAATAGACATTAAAATGTTATGTTAAACAAGTCTTATATTAGATCTTGTCTAAACCCTTTTCAGACCCCATTACGTTAACTGCTTTCCCCTCATCTTCTGGTAGCAAATTCCACAGCTTAACTTTGTTTTGAGGGAACACATATTTTTCCAGTTAGTTCTGAAAATACTACTCATTAGCTTCATGGAGAGTTCCCTAGTCTTGGTGTTTTTTGAAAGGGCAAACAAACATTCCTATTTACCTGTTCCTCTATACTCATATTTCTAGACTTCTTTCATATCTCCTTTCAACCACCACTTCTCCGAGCTAAAGGTCCCTGAACTGTTTCATCTTTATTCATAGGGAAGCTGTTTCATCCCATCCATTTGTTTTTGTTGCTCTTCTCAGTAGCTTTTCTAGTTCTGCTAAGTCTTTTTTGAGATGAGGAAACCAGTGCTGTGCACAGTACCCAAGGTGTGGTCGCACCATGGATCAAGGCAGAGGCATTATGGTATTCATTTTATTCTCTATTCCTTTGTAATAATTTCTAACATTCTATTTATCTTATTGTGTACTCTTTCTCCCCCCCCCCCCCCCCCCGATCTAAGAACTTCAATGTATTGTCCACAATGACTCCAAGATCTTTTCCTGGGGTGACTCCAGAGTCTTCGGGAATGTGTAATAGATTCATTTTCCTACATAGGCTGTTCTGCATGCAAATTTATCTCATGTATATTCAACGTGAATAGCATGAAAACCTGACTGGCTCAAGGGTATTCGAGAACAGAGTTAAAAACATCTGATGTAGGAAATTTTGCAGGAGAAAACCTGCAGCCCCCATTTCTGTGTTTTTATTCTGCTCAAGAATATCAGTTTCTTTAATACATTGATAGCAAAAACAGCACAGAATTGGTTAGAACCATTAAATATGTTATTTTACAAGGTACCTGTAACAGACAGGACCTGAATTACACAAATTGTCTCTCGTATTTATAATGATAGGGCTGCACAGTTTGTCCTTGACGGCCACAAACAAGTCAGGCTTTCAGGATATCCTTGATATGTATAAAGAATTCAATTAACTGTATAAATATTCATTCAAATTTTATTCAATATATAATCATGATCTACAAGCATTAAAATACTTACACCATCTCATCCACTCACCATATCTCCACTCTTATAACCCTAACTTATATTCTTCATGTCCCACATATAATATAAATATCACTAAATAACAATATTACAAGTTCTGAAATAACAATAAAACCCAGCTTACACTCTGCACTGCAACCCAGCTATCACTTTCATTGTGAAGATTTTAATTTACTGTTCGTTTGTGGACACATTGTGGCGATGTACGTATGAGCTAATTAGAGTAATATGAGACAAATTGCAGGAGCCAACACAAGCACCCACAGTAGTAGAAAGTAAAGGAAGGGGCAAACACCAACAGATAGCCCCCCCCCCCCCCCGACATTCAACGCCATTTAACTGGCCAGACATGGCCGCTGACCAATTAGAGTTTTGGTGCCTAACTGCAAATATTCAGCACAAGATAACTGATTATCTCCACTGAATATTCTAATTCAGCGCTGGAAAGTTAACCAGCAATATTCAGCACTGACCGGCTAAGTTTTGCAGGCAAATTTGACCACATAAATAGTAGTCCTATCTTTGCCCGCTATTAACTTAACCAGCCAGTGCTGAATATTCTAGGGGCCCTTTTACTAAGGCACGCTGGTGTAGGCGCATGTTTTGGACGCACGCAGAACCATTTTTCAGTGCGCCTGCAAAAAAGGCCTCATTTATTTATTTTTGCCGAAAATGGACATGCGCCAAAATAAAACTTGGCACACGTCCATTTTCTGCCTGAGACCTTACTGCCACCCATTGACTTAACGGTAAGGCCTCACATGTTAACTGGGTGACATGTTTCTTTGCACCACTTCCAGTCTTTTTACATCTTTAGCCAGATATGGCCTCCAAAACTAAACTCAATACTCCAAGTGGGGCCTCACCAACGACTTGTAGAGGGGCACCAACACCTCCTTTCTTCTGCTGGTTATACCCCTCTCTATGCAGCCTAGCATCCTTCTAGCCACGGCCGTCACCTTGTCACATTGTTTCTTCACCTTCATATCCTCCGACACCAACACCCCAAGGTCTCTCTCCTGAGGTCGAGCTTGCTAATCTCTCCCCTCCTATTCGGTATCTCTCTTTTGGGTTTCTACACCCCAAATGCATCATTCTGCACTTCTTGGCATTAAATTTTGACTCTAACTATTTGGGTGCTATATCACTATAAACTGTTATACAATACGTACTAATGTGTTTTACTATTACTACCAGTACTCCTAATGTATCACATCAAGAAGCTTTAACGTGTGACTACGTTTCACCATTACAGCGTCTTCAGGGGATTTGTATATTCCAGACTCTTTATACTGTTCTCTCTAGATTCAGTTGTCCCTCGGTAGGAGGTTGAATCACTGCCAGTCCCTCCCTGTGATCAGAGCAGAGGCACCTGCTGTCTAAACCTCAGCCTTTATACTGATCCACCAGCTGTGTGAATTAGGGCTACTCCCTTATCTTAAAGCAACCACTCTATTTCTTTGTGAAGACCTTGGGGCTGAACTGTGCCCCATTGAAAAATGAATCTCTGCTCTATGTGTGCTAAAGCAGCTGATATGTGGCCCCCCCCCCCCCCCCAGCGCAAGTTCACCTGGGTCAAAACCACATATTTTAAGTCTGCTATTGAATGCTGCTGTTGTCCCTAGTGTTCTACCAGTGGAGCTTCTCTCTTATTGACCCATAGGTTACTAATATGTTCCCCTATGCGCTGCTTAACTTTGCGCTTGGTTTGGCCAATATACCATTTAGAGCAGGAGCATTGTATCCCATATATGACTTGGGCCGAATTACAGTCTGTGTGGCCCCGTAGGTGATATCGCTTACCAGATTTAGGATTGATTAAATTATTTTTCTCCATAGCATAAGAGCAATAGATGCAATTCTTATACCGTTTATGTCCTTCATCATTAGTCGCATCTGGAGACCCTGTAACTCGGAAAACGGATAGCAGCTCACCCACGTTTTTGGCTCTTTTAAGTGATATCTGTGGTTTGCTCATAAGTTGAGGATGTAAACGCAAAATGGGCCAATGTTTGTAAATAATCTTTGTTACTTCTTGTCCATAATTGGAATAAGGCAGAACACATAGAATAATACTTTGGTGGTGTTTGTCTTTTAATTGCGGCGCTAGCAGCTACTGTCTATGTGCGTTGTGTGCTCTCTTGTGTGCTTTTCTTATAACCTTGGAGGGGTATGCACGTTGTTTAAATTTGTTTATCATTTGATGTGCTTGTTGTTTAAAGATGTTTCGATCACTGCATAAACTCGCAGGAATTGTCCAACAGGTATCCCGTTTTTCAAGGCCATTGGATGACAGCTGGTGTAATGCAGTAATGTATTCCGATCAGTAGGTTTTTTAAATAATGAAGTATTGTACTGTCCTTGCTGCATACTAATATGTACATCCAGAAAATTGACGCTTCTATCCCCAACTGAATCTACTAGATGGACCGTGCAGGTCTTTTTCTGCCGTCATCTACTATGTTACTATGAGAACAGTGTAAAGAGTCTGGACTATACAAATCCCCTGAAGACGCCGTAATGGTGAAATGTGGTCTCACATTAAAGCTTCTTGATGTGATACATTAGGGAGTACTGGTAGTAATAGTAAAACATATTAACTTTTAACTGCCAGACCCTCGACCATTCTTCTAACTTTCGGAGATCCCTTCTCATCGTTTCTACTCCCTCCAGGGTATCCACTCTATTGGCTATCTTCGTGTCATCCGCAAACAGGCAAACCTTTCCTTCCAACCCTTCAGCAATATCTCTCACAAATATATTAAACAAAATGGGCCTCGGCACCGACCCCTGAGGAACCCCACTGCTCACCATCCTTTCCTCCGAGCGGATTTCATTTACCACTATCCTCTGCCACCTGTCGGTCAACCAGTTTTCTATCCAGTTCACCACTTACGGTCCTAAGTTCAGCCCTTTCAGCTTATTCACGAGTCTTCTGTGGGGGACTGTATCAAAGGCTTTGCTGAAATCCAAGTAGATTACATCTAGCGCCTGGCCTTCATCCATTTCTTTTGTCACCCAGTCAAAGAAGTCAATGAGATTCGTTTGGCAGGATTTTCTTTTGGTGAAGCCATGTTGCCTCAGGTCCTGTAACCCGTTATCTTCTAGAAAGTTACCTATCCTTTTCTTTCAGCAGTGACTCCATTACTTTTCCTACCACCAATGTGAGACTTACCAGTCTATAGTTTCTCACTTCTTCCCTATCTCCACTTTTGTGAAGAGGGACCACATCCGCTCGTCTCCAATCTCGCGGAACCTCTCCCGTCTCTAAAGATCTATTAAATAAATCTTTAAGAGGTCCCACCAGGACCTCCCCGAGCTCCCTCAGTATCCTGGGATGTATCTCATCCAGCCCCAAAGCTTTGTCCACCTTCAGATTCTCCAGCTGTTTATAAACTCTTTCTTCCGTAAACGGCGCAGTATCCACTCCATTCCTAAATATTCCTTCAGCAGCCAACCACGGTCCTTCACCAGGATTTTCCTCCGTGAACACCAAACAGAAGTAATTGTTTAGCACATTCGCTTTATCCTCCTCACTTTCCACATAACCATTCTCATTATCTTTTAGTCTCGCAATTCCATTCCTATCTTTTCTCCTTTCTCCAATATATCTGAAAAAGGTCTTGTCACCGCTCTTTACATCTTTAGCCAGTTAGTAAAAAGGGACCCTTAGCTGGTTAAGTAAGCGCCTGTCCAAATAACCCTAGATATTCAATGGTGGTCACGGAAATGGCCCGGCATTGAATATCTGGGGTCAGCGCTGACCACACCACTTAGTGCGGACTGCCCAATGAGAATAAATACGAAATCCAGGAGGAACAACAGCAGAAACAATTTGGGAACAGGTCTAGCAATCTGAGTTTTATTGTCCAGTACCTAGCTTAATCTTCTTTGCTACTTTGACTGAAGAAGGAATTTTTCAGGTTCTTTTCAAAATATTTAAGGGAATCATTTACTAGCAGTTAGTGCACGCTGACCATTTGTAAATGACTCTTAACATAATTTTGTTCCAGTTTTAATTCAGTAGGTAAAGCTTTCTAAGCTGTTGGAGTGCTGCCTTGTAATTAATCTTAATTTTGTAGTTGAAAGAATCTTTAACCAAATCTCTAGCTGAGATCTTAATGGTCCGTTAGGTAAATATTGTTATATGTATTTACTTAGATCAGGGGGACCCAGGCCCCTAAGAGTTCTGACAGCCATAGAGAGAAGCTTTAAGCTGAATTCTGAATTTAATGGGGAGCCAATGTAGAGAACTCGGCAATGGAGTGGCCGCCTGGAATAATTTTGGCTGCTGTGTTATGAATTAGTTGAAACCTGGCCAGATGTGAAGGCAGATTAAGAACATTCAAATCGGAATTGAAACATCCAGATTGGGACATATACAATTCTGTTAGTATTTTGGAAAGGGGTCTGCCAATGTAGAGCCCTTTCTAAAATACATACATCAATGGATGTGGATATACTATCCACATGTGGCGGGAACATCCATTTTAAAGTTTTTAACATCTCAGACATGAACGGTGGCAATATGCTGCATACTTTTCTAAGTGTTAGTACTTACACATGTATGTTGGTAATTTCAGAACATAGATGTGTATGTTTGCTGTTTTAGAATCCTATATGTCTATCTGTGCCCAGAGTAAAGAGCCTGCATTCATTTGTCACAATTGCATTTAGGGGAGGGGAAGTAGAGAAATTAAGGGGGCAACCCCCCCCCCCCCCCAAACTCATCACTCCTGGAGAGCACTACCCAAAGCAGGCACTTTGCCAAAGCCTAGATGTGCCCAGGTGCACATAGACATTGTCACCCTTCCTGCCCTAACCATGTCCAAGCTATGCTCCCTTGCCACATGAGCGTATTCACAATTTGTACATGTAAATCATGGCTTTCTAAAATGGAGTTTTCTGGGTTTAATTGATTATGTGCATGTAAATATTGTTTACTATTGCAAATCAAAAATAGGGCTTGTAAAATAACTACCATAATGTATTACAGTAATTGAGATTGGACATCCCATAACCATGTTGAAGAACTGGTGGCACAGTGAAAGTGTAGCAACTGTTTTATTACTGTGAGATGCAAAATATCATAAACTACCTTGGTTTCATATCTTCTTATTCCGCTGCTACTAATTCTCAAAATTTTCTCCTGCTGATTTATAAATTACTTATCAAACATAAGACTCTAAAAGAATAAGCCAGGGAATTGCTATTATGCCTTTGCATTCTTTGCAATTCATTCAGGGCCCCAGCGTCGAGGTTAGAGCAGGAAACGGAGTATTAACCCGCTTCCCAAAGCAAGAGAAGGCTGAGAATGTTATTTCAAGTCACTTGTGAAACCTCTAGAGGTTCTCTCTCCGGTTACAATTATTTGTACTAAATATGTAACAATTACAGTGGGGGAAATAAGTATTTGATCCCTTGCTGATTTTGTAAGTTTGCCCACTGACAAAGACATGAGCAGCCCATAATTGAAGGGTAGGTTATTGGTAACAGTGAGAGATAGCACATCACAAATTAAATCCGGACAATCACATTGTGGAAAGTATATGAATTTATTTGCATTCTGCAGAGGGAAATAAGTATTTAATCCCTCTGGCAAACAAGACCTAATACTTGGTGGCAAAACCCTTGTTGGCAAGCACAGCGGTCAGACGTCTTCTGTAGTTGATGATGAGGTTTGCATACATGTCAGGAGGAATTTTGGTCCACTCCTCTTTGCAGATCATCTCTAAATCATTAAGAGTTCTGGGCTGTCGCTTGGCAACTCGCAGCTTCAGCTCCCTCCATAAGTTTTCAATGGGATTAAGGTCTGGTGACTGGCTAGGCCACTCCATGACCCTAATGTGCTTCTTCCTGAGCCACTCCTTTGTTGCCTTGGCTGTATGTTTTGGGTCATTGTCGTGCTGGAAGACCCAGCCACGACCCATTTTTAAGGCCCTGGCGGAGGGAAGGAGGTTGTCACTCAGAATTGTACGGTACATGGCCCCATCCATTCTCCCATTGATGCGGTGAAGTAGTCCTGTGCCCTTAGCAGAGAAACACCCCCAAAACATAACATTTCCACCTCCATGCTTGACAGTGGGGACGGTGTTCTTTGGGTCATAGGCAGCATTTCTCTTCCTCCAAACACGGCGAGTTGAGTTCATGCCAAAGAGCTCAATTTTTGTCTCATCTGACCACAGCACCTTCTCCCAATCACTCTCGGCATCATCCAGGTGTTCACTGGCAAACTTCAGACGGGCCGTCACATGTGCCTTCCGGAGCAGGGGGACCTTGCGGGCACTGCAGGATTGCAATCCGTTATGTCGTAATGTGTTACCAATGGTTTTCGTGGTGACAGTGGTCCCAGCTGCCTTGAGATCATTGACAAGTTCCCCCCTTGTAGTTGTAGGCTGATTTCTAACCTTCCTCATGATCAAGGATACCCCACGAGGTGAGATTTTGCGTGGAGCCCCAGATCTTTGTCGATTGACAGTCATTTTGTACTTCTTCCATTTTCTTACTATGGCACCAACAGTTGTCTCCTTCTCGCCCAGCGTCTTACTGATGGTTTTGTAGCCCATTCCAGCCTTGTGCAGGTGTATGATCTTGTCCCTGACATCCTTAGACAGCTCCTTGCTCTTGGCCATTTTGTAGAGGTTAGAGTCTGACTGATTCACTGAGTCTGTGGACAGGTGTCTTTCATACAGGTGACCATTGCCGACAGCTGTCTGTCATGCAGGTAACGAGTTGATTTGGAGCATCTACCTGGTCTGTAGGGGCCAGATCTCTTACTGGTTGGTGGGGGATCAAATACTTATTTCCCTCTGCAGAATGCAAATAAATTCATATACTTTCCACAATGTGATTTTCCGGATTTAATTTGTGATGTGCTATCTCTCACTGTTACCAATAACCTACCCTTCAATTATGGGCTGCTCATGTCTTTGTCAGTGGGCAAACTTACAAAATCAGCAAGGGATCAAATACTTATTTCCCCCACTGTATAATATCACTGAGATTATATTAATTACGTCTGATTTTTGTCCTGTGCTCATTGTCTGACGTGCCTAAAATTCACCTATGACTGTTTTCTCTCGCTTTTTAGCCACAGAACATCACAAAATGTATTTCTGTTTCAGATAGGGTTTTTTGTTTTGTTTTGTTTTCATTTGCAAAAACTTGTTAAAGGTCTTTTCAAGCCATTTTTCCTGAGACAGGCACACTGCTCTTTCCACGCGTCAGCTTCCTTTTTAAAAGCCTTTACAGCGTTCTGCCAAGAGCTGTGGCCCACCTACCTGCGCGCTTGCTTTTTATGCTTAATTTTCTTGTATTGCACTGGATGAGATGTCTAAAATAAATAACCTTTTAGTGCATTTTGAAGGTTTTCCAAAGAAAGAGTTTCAGATTATTGTTGCTTAAGCTTGTATCTGAATTTTGAGTAAAAAGAAATTGGAATATGACTTCAAGGCTCCGTCTGCTCTAAATAGTTTTGCAGTGAGGCCTCACTTTCCATTGTGTTTAAATCTCAATCTCTCTCTCAGCTTTATGTGCAGACCTCAAACCCTCAGAACCTGACAATGACCATTGCTAGGGATGAGTATCCATCCAAGTACATGGTACTTCGAGGCATCAATCAGGGAGCTCTCTTTCAGCCCGTGGTTATGTTGCAGAAGGGGTACACGATCCATTGGAATGAACAAGCACCACAAATCACTTTTCTCTACCTCATTAACTTCGACAAGTAAGCAGCTTATTTTGTAGAGAGATTTTTGTTTTCACATTTGTCTTATAAGAATATTTAAGTAACAAATGAATTATAAGGAAAACAGGAAGCAATGAAAGGGCAATTTTGTAACAGGGTGCCCGCATTTATATGTCACTTCAGTGTGTAAGGGTACAGAATACTAGTGCTTTTGCAGGTACGTGTACAATTTACTATGTAAGTGGCAGCAAAACACCGAAGCACTATTCTGTAAGGGCATGTGTAAATGGAACGGGGATATTCAAATGGGAAGGGCATGGTCAGCATTGTCGCTTATGAGCGTAACTTACAGAATACTGTAAGTTACACGTGACCTTTCTGTATTTAAGCACCAACAGGAGACAGGACTATGGCTGGTGTAACTGCAGGCACCTAGGGAGGCTGGTATTCAGCCGGCGGCGATCAGCGCTTTGCTGACCGCGGCCAGCGTTGAACCCAGAAACTCGGTTCTGGGCTTTGGCATTGAATTTCCAGGTTTTGTAGAGCCAGCTAGTACATAGCTGGTTAAGTATGATATTCGGTACCGAATTGGCTATAGGTTACCACATAAAAGGGGGTGTTTTACTAAGGCACGCTAGCATTTTTGGCACGCGCTAAACACTAGAGATATTGCGTGCCTATTTTTAACGTGCACAAAAAAACGCTAGTACGCCTTAGTAAAAGATCCCCCAAAGATAGGACTGCTTTTTATGCAGTCCAATTTATGTGATTTAACCTGGCTGGTTAAGTGCTGAATATTGGCACTTAAATGGCCAAGTGCCAACAACGCCCCCAAAATAACCGGTTTGCAATTCAGTGCTACCAGGTTATTTTCAGTGGCACTAACTGGTTAAGCAGGGCCACCGAGAGACTTGGCCAGGCCCGGGGCAAGGCTGCCCCTGGGGCCCTGCCTCCAGGGTCGCCGCCGCCGGCGCCCCCCCCCCCCCCTCCCCGATGCCATCGCGCCACAGTCCCCAGTCTCCACCCGTCCAGCCCTGTCGACAGCCCCCCTCCGTCCGCCACCGGGCCAAGGCCCCCTGCATTCAAATCACAGTGCCTTACCTCCACGTGAAAGCACAGCAACAGCAGATAGCCTCCCTTCGGGCCTTCCCTCCCTGTGTCCCACCCACTATCTGTTGCTGCGGTTTCACACAGAGGTGAGGCGCTGTGATTTGAATGCAGGGGGCCCGGCCCAGTGGTGGATGGAGGGGGGCTGTCGACGGAGCCAAGGGTGGGCGGGTGAGACCGGGGACTGCGGCGCAAGACTCCCCTTGGAGGCCCAGGGAATTTTGTCCCCCTGCTCCCCCCTCTCGGCGGTAGCGGCGGGGGAGGGTTGTCGGTGGGAGGGGGGGGGGTCGAGAGAGTTGTCGGCAGGGGGGTCCAGGGCCAAGTCTATGGGGGCCAGGGCCCCCATGGCCCCACATAGCTACGCCACTGTCTAGAACTGCAGTTACCTTTATGGAATACTAGTGTAAATACACAGAGTGCACCTGACTTTAAGCGCGAGCACTTAAGATAGTTGAAAGATGCTCAGGCCTAAGTGCTAGTATTTTATAATCCATTGCACGCTATTTCTGAGCACGACCCTGACTGTTCCACACTCCTTCCGTGTTCACATCCCTAACAGTGATGGTTTTTGCGCACACAATTTGCAGAATTCCAACTAAGAGCAGTTGTGTGTAACTGTTAATTAATGCCAATTAATACCAATTATAGCCAATCGGTGGTTACCAATTAGCTAATTACCATATTAATTTGCATGCACAACTGATTATTCTAAAACTTAACATGGGCAGCTTTGCTTACTAAGCTTAAAATTGGGTGTACAAGTTTATAGAATTAGAGGCTTAGTGTGTAAATTGTACAAGATGGAGAAAGGGAATTTGGTGTTTGATGAGAACTTGAGGCCTGCCTTTCTGGGTTACTACTACTACTACTTGACATTTAGACCGATGGTCTGTCAACCCCGGCATCCTGTCTCCAGCAGTGGCCAGTGTGGGTCATTTGGAAGACCCATTCTCTACTGCTTTTTTCTGGTCTTTAAGAGGTGGCAATCCGGAAGTTACTATAACTAAAGATTGTTACTGGACCTATCTTCCACAAACTTCTCAAACCTCTTTAAACTCAGCTGTACTCGGGGCTTAATTTGTAGTAAAAAAAAAAAAAAAGTGGAGGGAGCAGGGGCTGTTATGAATTGTGCAGAGAGGCTGTCAATGTACCATAAACTTTGACACACACACTCCTCACACTCGCTAGTAGGAGAGGCCGTTCACTGCTCTGTCTGCTTTAGGTCCATCCCATTCCCTGGAACTTCCCTGCAGGCTCCATGGACAGGAGTTACTGAAGCAGCTCTCTCCACCCCCCCCCCCCCCCCCCCCCCAATTCTGTTCTGGCCCTGGAGAGTAGAAAAGTGGTAGGACTGCACTCCAGGCTGTTTCCCCCAGAAATGAAACCCTGGCTATTCTACCAGCCTGAACCACATCTGGCAACCAGTTAATAAAAATATATTTTCTGAAATTTGTTTCAGGTCGGTTAACAATTGGTTTCATGCAGTGTTGAATCATAGTTATTGAAAAGTACTTTAAATGAGATGGTGAAATCTAAACTCTATAGGTATTTTCCTGAAATAAACTCATATAGTTTAAACATTGACCACCATGGGTTGAATCAGACGTGGATATTCAGTGCTGCTGGGCCTAATCCATATACTGGCACTGAATGTTTTGGACTTTTGCGGCTGCCAGAAGGTTATCCAGATCCGACCGATTTCAGCATCCGTATTGGATAACTAGGCATGGTTGGGTTACTATTTCTTCAGTCCTGCTTGCCTGGTTAGTTATCTGAGCACTGGCAGTGAATATCAGCAATGCTAGAATAACTTCCGGGTTCACCCTGACTGTCTTTGAACCACCCCGGCAGAAACCGAATTGCATTAGCAGTGATCAGAGCTAGGAGTGGCCTAGTGGTTAGGGTGGTGGACTTTGGTCCTGGGGAACTGAGGAACTGAGTTCGATTCCCGGCACAGGCAGCTCCTTGTGACTCTGGGCAAGTCATTTAACCCTCCATTGCCCGCCGCATTGAGCCTGCCATGAGTGGGAAAGCGCGGGGTACAAATGTAACAAAAATAAAATAAATATTTAGTAGGCATTTTCCGGTTAAGTGCCGCTGAATATCATTGTGTGTGCCAGTCAGCACAATTTAACCAGGAGGAGCCTCTTGTACCTGGTTAAATAGTGAATATTGAGGCCCCACCCCCCAAAAAAATGTAATTTAGAGCATCTTCTATCCAACTAGAGTTGTATATTGCTGGCGAGAGCAAATCATATCCATAAATATAAACTGATTCTCTTTTTATTGTGTTGCAGACATGATTGGATCCGGGTTGGCCTCTGTTATCCGCCAGACACCACTTTCCAAGTAATGTCGGACATTTTTCAGAGGCAGACCTCTGCTTTCCATAGTATGGAGGAATACACACCGGTCTTTTCCATGGAGGAACTACAGAAGACACGGCTGGGGAGGACATACTACTTTGATAGCAGCACTGGGTAATATTGTGTGTTGGATTTGGGAATAATTAATGGAGAAGGTAGCAGGCTGCAGTGCTGAAGGAAACGGGTCTTGAAAGCTTTATATGTCAAAAGGGCCTCAGAGCAGTAACTGTCCTCTGTATACAGATCCTGAAAACAAATCAAAGTGACTTGGGGAAAGGGAGGAAATTAGTCTAAGTACTAATCCGATTGTAATAAGTGTTGGGGTAGGTCTACAGTTACATTTATTGAATACTACAATCATAGATTCATTCTTTAAGGTGGTTAATTTCATACAAGACACTGTTAAAATTCCAAAAGAGCACTTGTTCACCCCAAATCATTCCCAATAATGCATAAATTCCCTCGCCCAAATTTATGTTTGTGTACTCTATGCCTGTACATGCATATTTATAAAGTTTGTTCATCACTGCAGTGCTACCTCTGGCCCTTCCAAATCCTGTTCATTTTATAAGATCCACTTGCCACTTGTGAAATCTGCTTTACACTTGGACAATGCTTTATAAAATTACCTCTAAATTTTTAAAATCTTATTTGTTTAGTAATCACTTGATAAGCCTCTTAACAAGGGAGGGACGCATAGCAGTGTACATACATAAATCCAAAAAGGACACCTGCCCCCTGCCCCCATTATCACGCACTAAGCTTTAGTAAAAGGGCCCCAAACTTTTCTACGCTGTGGCCCCCCGCGCGTCTCATTGTTTTCCTTCTTCCTTTACTATCCTGTCCTATGTGTTTATTGCTGCTGATATTCCCCCGCCTACCAACGCCACCGTTTTTTCAAAATGGAGGCTGAGACTTCCTGCGGTAGTCTTGCGGTTCTTGACAGTCTCGCGAGACTTCTGCAGGGTTTCTCAGCTGACATTTTTAAAATGTGGTGTTGGGGGGGGGATAGCATTCCCCCCCCCCCCCCCCCCCCCCCCCCACCGAGGCCACAAGATCACAGCAGTCCACCGGGCATCCGAGCATTGCCTCTGAGTCCTCTGGCAATGCCTGGTTGCCCGAATGGTCAGTCTGTCCCTGTCTCCCCGATACACTTGAAAGTACAGTGTATATTTTCAAACTTTCTGAATTCATGGTGTTTTATGTAAGCCATTTTCAGAAGCTATGCTGTACTAGTGTAAAGGAACTGTTGCCCAAGAGTATCCTGTTGAAGCTCCCCATAAGCACTCTTGGGCTTTTTTGTCAGTGTTTCAGAGCATCGAGGAATCTATGCGGTCTTATCAATTTTTGATATACCGCCTTCTATTGAACCACAAATCAAGGCGGTTTACATATATAACTATTCAAGTACTTGCACTGTCCCAGATGGGCTCACAATCTAAGTATATTGTACCTGGGGAAATGGAGGACTAAGTGACTTGCCCAGGCTCACACTGAGCTGCAGGGAGAATTGAACCTGGTTTCCCAGGATCTTAACCCACTGCCGACCATTAGGCAATAGTGGGAATTGAACCTGGTTCCTGCATCCCTGCTGCACAAACCATTAGGCCACTCCTCCACTCCAGGTAGCCTGCTGTGGACTGCCCTGGGGAAACCAAAGCCAAGCGCAGCTTGTTTTTTTCTATCTTCCACAATTCTGTGCCATCACAAGTTTCCCATTTTTATGGTATAAAAGATGCAAGTACGGCACATTTTTGCTGGTTCTCTAACGGTGTGCCTTTGCTTGCCCCTCTAGGCTGCTCTTCTTATTGCTTCAAGCCCGACACAGCAGAGATGGCTTCAGTTATTGCTCGTCTCAGGGATGCGAGAGGGTAAAGATCCAAGCCACATTCCGGTCCAAAAACGTCAGCAATTGCATGGCAAAAACTTATCCAAAGTATTCACAGGCACCGACTGTTACCAAGCCAATGCCAACCAGGATTACTGCACCCTGTAGGAACTGTGGGGCAACTCAGGTAAGAAAGGAAATTTGTGTTTGCACTGAAAAAGATGCCTTTATGTGCTTTACATCTGCTTTACCAGGGCTTAATTGAGATGATTTCAGGACTAGATATAGGAGAGTTTGATGCAAAGAACATTTTTCATTAAGAACGTAAAAGCATAAGAGTAGCCGTACTGGGTCAGACCAGTGGTCCATCTAGCCCAGTATTCTGTTTTCCAAACAGTGGCCAATCCAGTTCACAAGTACCTGGCAGAAACCCAAATCGTGGCAACACTCCATACTACAAATCCCAGGGCAAGCAGTTGCTCCCCATGTTTGTCTCAATAGCAGAGTATGGATTTTTCCTCCAGGAATTTGTCCAAACCTTTTTTAAACCCAAATATGCTAATCGCTGTTACCACCTCCTCTGGCAAAGAGTTCCAGAGCTTAACTATTCGTTGAGTGAAAAAATATTTCCTCCTATTTGTTTTAAGAGTATTTCCATGTAACTTCCTCGTGTCCCCTAGTCTTTATACTTTTTGGAACGAGTAAAAAATCTATTTACTTCTACTCGTTCTACACCACTCAGGATTTTGTAGATCAATACTCAAGCATCTATTAACTTGCAGTAAGTGGTTTCTACGTGCTCTGGTTTAGGGATCATGGCCCCGTCTGGCTAAGGAATCTAGCTAATCCCTCCATCTCCTGTTTCTCAGGGATAGAAGCAAAACGTATATACCGTGTTTTCTGCGTCTTTCGTACCTTGTCTCCAAAAGTGGCCAAAGTACCTGGCAAGGTTACTTGTACTACTTATAATTTCTGTAGCGCTACTAGACATACGCATTGCTGTACACTAAACATTTATTTTTATTTTATTTCTGCATTTGTACCCTGCATTTTCCAGTCAGGTAGTCGGTTCAGTGTGGCTTACAGTCACTTCATTTAAACATGTTACAAAGTCTTTACAAGATGATGCTTGTCTTGTTCAGTTTTAGTTAGTGATCAGGTATCGTAGTGTGTTAATTGTAGGTCCGTTTGATTGTGGGTTCATCGGAGAAGAATTTTCTAAAGAAGTGGGCCTTAATGTGTTTTCAGAATGTTAAGTAGTTTATGCATTTGAGCATTTTGTGGTTTGTAGTCTCTTTAGGATTGTTCCCTGCATCCGACATAAATTCTGTTGCAGTAGTCTGCATGGGAGAGGAAAATGGATTGGATTAGTGTGCGGAATACATCTCTTGGGAAGTAGTTTCTAATGCGTTTAAGCTTCCGTGTGGTGTGGAACATTTTCTTTGTAGTGTTTGAGATTTGTATGTTGAGAGTCAGATTACGGTCTATGGTGACTCCTAGTATCTTTACATTGTCAGATGTTGGGAGGGATGTGCCCACAGCGGAGATGTTTGGGAAGTGGGCGGCATTGTTTGGCGATGTCATTATCAGTCATTGTGTTTTGTCCTTGTTAAGTTTGAGCTTGAACGCTGATGCCCAGGATTCCATTATGTTTATGCCGTCTGCGATTCTGGTTGTGATTTCTTTCTTTTTAAACGGGATGTAGATTGACACATCATCGGCGTATATGAGGGGATTGAATCCATGTTTGGATAGTGTTCTGGCAAGGGGAGCCATCATTAGGTTGAATAGTATTGGTGAGATCAGCGAGCCGTGTTGGACTCTGCATATAGCTTTCCATGGAGGGGAGAGGAGGTATTCATCACCTGATAGGATCTGGTAGTTAGGAATCCTAGGAGCCATTTGAGTACCTTCCCTCCTATACCAATTTTGTCAAGAACTCTTTTGAAAATTTGGTGATTGACATGTCGAATTGTAGAAGAATATTTTTTCCAAGTGAGATTTTTTTGAAGTTGGCTAATAGTGTGATCAGCACTGCTTTGGTGCTGTGGTGAGATCTGAAGCCTGATTGAGATTTGTGTAGTATGGAGAATTTGTTGATGTAGTCAGTTAGCTGGTTGACTGCTATGCCTTCCATTATTTTTGTCATCAGAGGTATAGATGCCACTGACCTGTAGTTGGAGATATCCTTGATGTTTTTCTTGGGGTCTTTTGGGATTGGTGTGAGCAGTATGTTGCCTTTTTTTCAGTGGGAATCGGCCTTTCTGGAGCATGTATTTCCGATGTGAGGTGGTCTGTGAATCGATCAGGGGCGGCTTTCATTATGTGATTGGGACATGCATCTAGCATGCAGTAGGTGGAGAATTTTCTAAATCTTATGCTACTGTCTCAGTTGTGGTTTGTGTGAAGATGGTCCATGTCCTCTCCGATGGGGCTGCTTCTGGAGGGTAGTCGAGTTCATGTATGAGGGTTTCAAAGTTTGTATCGTTTTGTGTTAGGTTGTTCCTTAGGTTGAGGATCTTCTCTTTGAAGAATATGGCGAGTTTGTTTGCTGACGGGGGATCCTCATTTGTCGTTATTGGTGGCTTGGTGTTTATGTTATTCATAATTTTGTATAGGTTTTTTTGTGTCCCTGTAGTCTTAACCTATATGTTCTTTTTAGTAGTTCTTTTTAGCCTGTCTCATTTTGATTTTGTACCTGTTTCAAGCATCTTTTCCATGCAGTTTTGTTTCATTTTTGTTTTTTGTCCATGCTCGTTCTAGTCTTCTGCAAAGGTTTTTTTCCATTTTCAGTTGTTTGTCATACCTTGAGGCTGTTTTGCGTGTTTTTGTTTTCACTGGGGCTATTTCATCCAGTGTGTTAGTACATAAGTGCATAAGTAATGCCACACTGGGAAAAGTCCAAGGGTCCATCGAGCCCAGCATCCTGTCCACGACAGCGGCCAAGCCAGGCCAAGGGGCACCTGGCGAGCTTCCTAAATGTACAAACATTCTATACATGTTATTCCTGGAATTGTGGATTTTTCCCAAGTCCATTTAGTAGTGGTTTATGGATTTGTCCTTTAGAAAACCGTCTAACCCCTTTTTAAACTCTGCCAAGCTAACCACCTTCACCACGTTCGGCAACGAATTTCAGAGTTTAATTATGCGTTGGGTGAAGAAATATTTTCTCTGATTTGTTTTAAATTTACTACACTGTAGTTTCATTGCATGCCCCCTAGTCCTAATATTTTTGGAAAGCGTGAAGACGCTTCACATCCACCTGTTCCACTCCACTCATTATTTTATACTCCAATCATTATTTTATATACCTCTATCATGTCTCTCTTCAGCCATCTCTTCTCCAAGCTGAAAATTCCTAGCCTCCTTAGTCTTTCTTCATAGGGACGTCGTCCCATCCCCGCTATCATTTTAGACGCCCTTTGCTGCACCTTTTCCAATTCTACTATATCTTTCTTGAGATGCGGCGACCAGAATTGAACACAAAACTCAAGTTGCGGTCGCACCATTGAGCGATACAACTGCATTATAACATCCTCACACCTGTTTTCCAAACCTTTCCTAATAATACCCAACATTCTATTCGCTTTCCTAGCTGCAGCAGCACACTGAGCAGAAGGTTTCAGTGTGTTATCGACAACGACACCCAGATCCCTTTCTTGGTCCGTAACTCCTAATCTGGAACCTTGCATGACGTAGCTATAATTCGGGTTCTTATTTCCCACATGCATCACCTTGCACTTGCTCACATTAACATCATCTGCCATTTAGCCGCTCAGTCTCCCAGTCTCGGAAGGTCCTTCTGTAATTTTTCACAATCCTCTCGCGAGTTAACGACTTTGAATAACTTTGTGTCATCAGCAAATTTTATTACCTTGCTAGTTACTCCCATCTAGTGCTTGTCCTCCTCCTTTTTCTCCCGCTGATGACACTGGGCTTGTTCTGTGGGTGGATGGTATCAGTTGGGGGGGCGGTGGGGACTGGGGGGGGAGGACAGTGGTGGAGGCATCCTAAGGTCTTCTGCCTTGGTCTGGTTCCTAGGCCTTGTTGCATGTGAAGGATGTTTTCCACCAGTGGTCAGATGAGGCGCTGGGAACAGAGAAGTGGTATTTGAGTCATTTGATGTTCCTTTAATAAAGACTTGTCATTGCATATATGTCTCCCTTGGTTTCTTTAAAGAGCCAGCCTACCCTACTCTTTCTTCTGCTGGACTGCCTTTATGTAGGGATCAAGGGTTCCTCCATTTTTTGTGGTATCTTTTTTTCATTTTCCGTCAAACTTGCTTGTCCCTCACTATTGAAAATGTGACACTGGAACAGTCCTCCCCACTGGCAGGACTGTAGGTGGAGGACTCCTGTTCTGCTTAGAGGCAACAGTGGTCCAGACACCAGGTCCAGGCAGGGGAAGACGTTTCTGCAGTAGTGACCCTTCCCATTTCAGATACCCTGAAAATTCTTGGAGTCTTCATTGATCGGAATCTTACACTGGAAAGCCATGTGAAGAATACAACAAGGAAGATGTTTCACTCAATGTGGAAACTTAAAAGAATTAATTAAACCTTTCTTCCCCAGGAGAATCTTTTGAAATCTAGTACAATCATTGGTACTGAGTCATTTAGACTGTAATGGTCTTCTTGCTGGCTGTAAAGAACAAAGCATCAGAAAACTTCAAACTGCCCAAAACACTGCAGCCAGACTTATATTTGGTAAAACAAAATACGAAAGTGCTAGGCCCCTGAGAGAGAACTTGCACTGGCTTCCTCTTAAAGAACATATAACTTTCAAAATATGCACTCTGGTGCATAAAATAATTCACGGTGATGCTCTGACCTACATGTTAGACCTTATTGACCTACCACCCAGGAATGCTAAAAGATCGGCACACACATTCTTAAATCTTCACTTCCCCAGCTGTAAAGGTCTAAAATATAGACTAATACATGCATCCAGCTTTTCATACTTGAGTTCACAAATGTGGAATGCTCTACCATTGGACCTGAAAATAATTCACAACCTAATTAACTTCCGTAAGGCACTGAAGACACATCTCTTTAATATGACATACCATAATGACTTATAATTGGAACTGTAATTCACCATCATTTACTTAACAATAGGATTACTCTCTTCCTATACTGTATTGTTTAATTTTAATATGCAATCCATGTTCAATATGTGATACTATTTGTATATTTTCCCTTTTTTACCCCATGTTCATTTAGCATTCATGTTCTATATATATTACCAATTGTATATGTATTCTGAAATGACATAAGTCATGACGGAAAAATTGTAAGCCACATTGAGGCTGCAAATAGGTGGGAAAATGTGGGATACAAATGCAACAAATAAATAAATAAACTGATTCCATCAAGTTCATCAAAACATCAACTGTAATACAATAATTAAGCAAAGGTATCTCCAGTAGGGACCTGGCCAAATGCATAGCCTCGTCTTGGAGAATATGAGTGTAAAGAGAGAAAATACACTGAATGCTGGTGAAGGTTTCTGTACCTATGTTTTGGGACTTATCTGATCAATATTCAGTTCCTAGTGGTCAGTGTTTTTTTTTTTCTTTTTTAAACAGTGACTGCCATGGGCAGAATTGGCCCTGGATATACAGTGCTAAGCCATGTCCAGGCACTGGAATTCAATATTCGGGGCTGCTTCTTGATATGGAAGCTGCCAGAGCTTATGCGAGTCCCAGCTAATATTCATCTGGGACACGCATATAAGACACATGTGGGTCCCCAGGTGAATAGCGGCTGGGACCCGCATAAATACAAGCAGGTTGGCTCACTCCTGATTGCAAACCCTTCTCCTTCCTCTCAATTGTGAATTCCCCCCCACCCCCAAGCCAGTAAGCTGTAGACCTGGCCCTCTCCCACCCCCAAAGTCCCCCAGCCTACCTTTTCATTCCCTGGTGGTCAATAGGGTCCTACTGGTAGGACCAATGCCTACTCACTCTTGCCCGTTGCAGCTGCTGTCTCAAAATGGCCTCTTCGACCCCTAAGTTAATGGCTTTATGGGGGAGAGGGGAGATTGCTATCGAGGGAGATGGTGGGAGTCCCAAGAATCCCCTTGGCCGCTACTAGGAGTTAACCAGGCACTGGCCGATATTCAGACTGGTGCCCAGTTAGCTCTCCAGATAAAGGTTAGGACAGCCTTTTTGCCCACTTACTGGTTAGTTGTGTGAACATTGCCGTTAACTGGGTAGGTACCGGCTCCGCCCACAGACTGCCCTGCACTAACTGGAGACTGAAGGAGTGGTTACATCAGCAGCATCCTGTTCGGTCAAATTGCTTTGAATATCGGGCAGTATGATTATATCTTACAGATGAGTAAGTGCTGGAAGAGTAATGCCAGACTCTTTTTCTCTCATTTACATATGAAGTCCTACTAATATTTGTTTAATGTGCTCATTTAAACTGCTTTACAGTAGCTTTGCATTTTTTGTTTTTAATTATTAAAATAGCATTTCTCATTGCTATTGAGTTGAGGATTATTGATATACTTGGTTAATTTTGGGTATTTAACCATCTTTTGTTGCATGCCTTATCAGTCATGTTTTCTTGGGCTTTGGTATCTGTTTAACTATGACAACATCCTGTCATGGTTTGGCCACTAGTGACTGAGATGAGTTCATCTATATATATAAAGGCAACCCCAATGTTCTGAAGCCTCCACGGAAGTTGAGGCGCCCGAGATATCCGGTGTGCCCTGGAGTGTCTGCACCGCCCTCGCGTCAAAACGTCATGACGTTGGGGGCGGAGCTATTGACACTCGAGGGCCGAAACGGCCCACAGCGAACAAGGCAAGTAGCTTCGAGGGACGGAGGGAGGGGGCCCCTTGCTAGCGCCCGTTTCATTCCGCTCAGAAACGGGCATTTTTTCCTAGTATCTAATAAAAACCCTTTCCAGCTTGTTTTCATTGATATACTCTAATAACCTTCAGCCAGTCTTTTAATGTAGGAAATACTTAATTGCATGAGAGCTGCATGTGTAGTGTGGAAAACCTGAAAAGACAGAGTGTTTTATTGGATTTGTTTATCATTTTTAGGCCGTGTTTACCAGCGACCCTCACAAAACCTACCTCGTTATTCAGCTTCAGTCGCTCAATAAGACAGAATTACAGCAAGGAAGCCTGGAGTCATTTATCTCGGTAAGGTTATGCTTCGGCCATGAGCAGCAAGGTATTTGGCCATCTGTAGCGGATCTATTAGTGGTTATAATTTTTCATAGATGGGCATTGCCAGCAGCAGGCTGTTTTTGGCCGTGTGCATTTTTCTTCTGTCCTGGAGATGACACCTGTTTACACTGTACAATATTGCAGTTTTTCAGCTGGTAAGTTCCTGTCTGTCTATCTTGACTAGACTTTAAGCTCCTGGGAGCAGTTCCTGGCTCTTTTGCGTGTGTGTACAGTTCTGTTTACAGCTAATAGCACTGCAGATGTGTTTAAAAGTAGCAGTTAATGTTCTGGTCCAAAGTGAAACGTATACCTTAGCCTGGCTTGCTTCAGTGTGGCAGTTTTGGTATCTGTGCTTGTAGAGCGTCTTCTGCACTGAAGTGGTCCATATGGGACTCTTCCATACTGGCTGTCAGCAGAGAAGCAACGTTTTTTTATTTTATTTTATTTTTTGTTATATTTGTACCCCGCACTTTCCCACTCATGGCAGGCTCAATGCGGCTTACATGGGGCAATGGAGGGTTAAGTGACTTGCCCAGAGTCACAAGGAGCTGCCTGTGCCTGAAGTGGGAATCGAACAAACATTTGATTTGGGGGGGGGGGGGGGTTCTTTGCTAGATTTTCAAAGTGAAAGTATATGCATGTTTTGGCTTTGAAAATTATTCTAGACAATCTTCATAGTTAGTTTATACTCGTTCTTTGTGATGTACAGTCTTTCTGGTTTAATTTAGGTGGTATAGTCTTGACTTTTTAAGGTTTTCACATTAGGTGCTGCTCCTTCCTAATCCCGCCTGTGGAAAAACTTCTGTTTGCTATCGGTGAAAAAATGTGCTTATAGGCTATATAACAAGTACTTCTACCCACATCTTGGCTGGGCAGTTTTACAAAATGTCTTTGATAATTCTGCTCCCTGAGGTAATCTTAAGCCATTGCAGGGACTTTTTAGTTCCTGTGGGTCTGTAAGGTGGGTTTTTAAACGTGAACACCCCACAGGGTTTTTGTTTAAAAATCTGATGGTCTTAGTGCCAGAGTGCACTGTGATTTGAAAATAAAATCTAGACATGTACTTTGGATACTTTTTCCTCATAGGGGTAACCACTTGTCTCCGGATTCTATATAGCGTGCCGAAATCCAAGGATATTCTGTAACAACACATGTAACTAAATTGGCTTAACAAGCATCAGTGTTGTTAACAGCACTTAACGAGCAATAATGAGCACTAATTGGCAATAATTTACGCGCACAACTCACTAAGCATATTCTGTAACGCAGTGTGCCTAACTTCTAATGTGCACATCAAAAAGGGGCATGGTTATGGATGGGCAAATGGACGTTTCGTGGGCATTCCAAAATTTACACGCATAGTTATAGAATGTGGCCAAGTGCGCCTAAATCTATGTGCTGGGATTTACGCCATGTTTTCCTTGGCGTAAATGGATGCATGTAGATATAGACCTGGGATATCAACTAAGCGTGTTCTATATACCGTGCCTAAATCTAGGTGCTGCTTATAGAATACGCTTAGGCGAAAATGTTTTCTGCGTTGATTTTTTTAGGCACCATATGTAGAATCCCCCCCCCCCCCCCCCCCCCCCCCCCCCCCCACTCAGACTAGGCATTCTGGACAAAGGCCACTGCTTTTTAGTAGACTATTTTCTTGCAAACCCAAATTTTGCAGAAACCTGTTTCTCTTGAATTTATTATTTTTGTGCATGTTTAAGATCTTGTTTTGTAGGGTGGCGGTAAGAAGCATAAATCTGGTTTCCTCTCAAAGGTATTAGCTTGGGACTCTTGAGATCAGTTTAGCTGACTGCATAACATTAAATGGATATCGGTTTAACTTTGTGTGTTTTCACAGGCACTCTCTATCTAGGGATGCTGCCAGAAATCCATGGAGACAGTATCCCTTTATCTTTATACCTGCTGTTTGTGTGGTGCTGTTTAAATGGATAAGTTAAGCTTTACAGCCAAATACAATATTGACACACATGGTAGAGAATGACACAGGGACGGGGAGAGAGCCCACCGAGGCGGGGATGGGGACAGAGCCCATGGGGACAGGGACAAACATTGTCCCTGTGCCATTTTCTGCTTTGAAGCCTGTTAATGAACTGGATTGTTATTTATGTTTGAGTGATTCAGACGACGATGTGTTGATTTTTTGGAAAAAACAAATATGTTGACCACAACTAGCAAAATTTGCATGGGGGAAACTGTACATTCCTGCTACCAGCACATCTTCTAAGAAAACAAGTTGCTCATTTTTATTGCTGTTTTCTATTTGTGATTTACAAACAACAGTTGCTCAGCATATTGTTCCTTTTTATACTTTAATAAAAAGATTTAAATATAAAATTGTAAGTCTTTGAGGATTCTGCAGATGAGGACAGAGCCTACGCGGATGGGGCAGGGACGGAGACAGGACCTGCAGGGATAGGGCGGGGGACGGAGACAGAACCCACAGGGACGGGGACAAACGTTGTCCCCGTGTAATTCTCTAACACATAGGTCTGATAACTTACAGCACTGCCTCTGGCTCACCCCACACCAGGCCATGATTTTAAACAGAAAACTATGGCCTCATGGAGAGTAATTTAACAGACTGCCTAGGATAAAAGGGTAACAAGGCACCTATTTCAAGCTCTGTCCCCATAGCCTTTATAGAATAAAGCCCTTAATGACTTACATGGCAAAACAACATCCTAGTATATGTGCAAATACAGGGTTTGTTTTTCTGTTTGGACCTATGCACAGCACTGTCACCTCCCATTCAGTCTTAAAATTTGTGAGTACTGTTATACTCGTAGCAAAAAGAAGAAATTGGCATTAAATCCTCACAGACCCTAATGCAGAAGAATGAACTAACCCTTTTACACCTCTTCAGATTTTGCATTCAGGTTTTTGCATTGTGCTCACTTTAAAGTCTTCTATGTATTTCTCTGCATTGGAGCCAAATAGCTAATACCCACATTACCATTCATCTTAATAGGCTGTGTGCCAGGGTCTTATACGAGGTTTTGTGCAGAGTAACCTGTGCAAAAACCCTTTTCTGCATTATGCGCCCAGAAACATGTCTAAACATCTCACTAACTGCATGCTTGCACCATATGCCTGGAGTGGACTTCCTGAGCCGGTACGTCAGGCTCCATCTCTGACCGTCTTCAAATCTAAGCTAAAGGCCCACCTTTTTGATGCTGCTTTTAACTCCTAACCCTTACTCACTTGTTCAGAACCCTTATTTATCATCCTCACTTTAATATTCCCTTATCTCTTGTTTGTCCTGTTTGTCTGTCCTAATTAGATTGTAAGCTCTGTCGAGCAGGGACTGTCTCTTCATGTTCAAGTGTACAGTGCTGCGTACTTCTAGTAGCGCTATAGAAATGATAAGTAGTAGTAAATGGCCAAAGTTATCTGTTTAAGGGCCACAAATATTGTTTTGTTTTGTGATGATGGTGGTCTTTTTTTTTTTTTGTTTTTTTGTTAAAGAGTACGTTCCTGGCCAGATCCAAAGGGCTCTATTCTATCCTCATCCTTCTCGATCTATCTGCTGCTTTTGACACTGTTGATCACAGCCTACTCCTTGATACGCTGTCCTCACTTGGATTTCAGGGCTCTGTTCTTTCCTGGTTTTCTTATCATCTCTCCCAGCTTACTTTTAGTGTATACTCTGGTGGATCCTCCTCTACTTCTATCGCACTGTCAGTTGGTGTACCTCAGGGATCTGTCCTGGGACCTCTTCTTTTCTCCATCTATACTTATCTTTCCACCTAAACCAACCTCTCCTCTTCCCCCATTCTCTATTTCTGTGGATAACACTCTCATCCTTCCTGTCTCATCAGCTCGTAACCTTGGGCTCATCTTCGACTTCTCCCTTTCCTTCTCTGCACATATTCAGCAGGCTGCTAAAACCTGTCGTATCTTTCTCTATAATATCACCAAAATTCGCCCTTTCCTTTCTGAGCACACTACCAGAACCCTCATCCACACTCTTATCACCTCTCGCTTAGACTATTGCAACTTGCTTCTCACAGGTCTCCCACTTAGTCATCTCTCTCCTCTTCAATCTGTTCACAATTCTGCTGTACGACTAATATTCCGCCAATATCGCTATGCTCATATTAGCCCTCTCCTCAAGTCACTTCACTGGCTCCCTATCCGTTCCCGCATACAGTTCAAACTCCTCTTATTGTCTTATAAGTGCATTCACTCTGCAGCTCCTCAGTACCTCTCCACTCTCATCTCTCCCTACACTTCTCCCCGGGAACTCCGTTCACTGGGTAAAGCTCTTATCTGCACCCTTCTCCTCCACCACTAATTCCAGACTCCGTTCCTTTTACCTTGCTGCACCATATGCCCGGAATAGACTTCCTGAGCCCGTACGTCAAGCTCCATCTCTGGCCGTCTTCAAATCTAGGCTAAAAGCCCAACTTTTTGATGCTGCTTTTAACTCCTAACCCTTATTCACTTGTTCAGAACCCTTATTTTATCATCCTCACTTTAATAAGTACATAAGTAATGCCACACTGGGAAAAGACCAAGGGTCCATCAAGCCCAGCATCCTATCCACGACAGCGGCCAATCCAGGCCAAGGGCACCTGGCAAGCTTCCCAAACGTACAAACATTCTATACATGTTATTCCTGGAATTGTGGATTTTTCCCAAGTCCATTTAGTAGCGGTTTATGGACTTGTCCTTTAGGAAACCGTCCAACTCCTTTTTAAACTCTGCCAAGTTTAAAAAGGGGTTAGACGGTTTCCTAAAGGAAAGAGATATTCCCGTATCAATTATTTTTCCTGTTTGTCTGTCCTAATTAGATTGTAAGCTCCGTCGAGCAGGGACTGTCTCTTCATGTTCAAGTGTACAGCGCTGCGTACGTGTAGTAGCACTTTAGAAATGATAAGTAGTAGTAGTAGTATCTGCTTTTGAATATACTGAGCTCCTGGTAACCGTATTGTTCCTGGAGAGAACGGATGTAAAGAACCAACAAAAAATAAATTGTGATGCATGAGCTTTTTGGAACTGCTCTTGAGAGTTAATCAGAAAACACATTTTCACTGATTCTTTATTTTTATTAGTTTTTGTTTGTTTGGTTTTTGCTTCATTGATTAGTTGTAAACAGTTGGATTTCTTACGCCTTCAGCACTGTCCTTTCTGATGTTCCTACCCAATCTGGCATTTAAAAACCAGGCCAGTCTGCGCTGTAAATTTCATAAAGTTGTGCTTTGTGCAATTGCAGGTCGGTGACAGTAAGTTGCCCTTTAAGCAAGAGGGTTTCTACCTTGTGGTAGTGGATGCGTGCACTGGATTAACAAGAGAGAGCATGTTTTTCCCTCAAGGAGCTGCAGAACGCTTGGCAACACATTTAAAAACCAAAGTTTTGCAAAGGTAACGTATGATTTTAAAGCTTTCTTTGTGAGTGCAGCCTACAAGTGGCAGTTTTAGCTAAAGTCTTTAGAGAATATTCGGCCTTGATTGCTTTTCGGCTTTTGGACAAGATCAAGTATAGTGTAGTGTTTCTGTGAATGTGTCCAATCCTACTGCAGTTGTTTCACTAAGGGGGAGGCTATCAAGTTTGTTTGGGACTAAAGGAATCTAACGCAGGTTGTCTTGCACTAATGCAGTGATATTTAGGTCACCCGAGTTGCATAGTAATGAGGTTCTTTACATGCAAATGCATGTAAAGCATCTGATTGTCATGGAAAAACCATAATATGCCACAGCGCAAGTCTCATTATGGCCTTAAATTCATAGTAAAATAACCCCAGCCAAAAGCTGTATGGAGAATATCTTGGCCGATCACTTTTACCGCACATTAATTTACCACAGGAATCAGCAACTTGCAATTTTTCAGTACTGCAGGTTGCTGACTTCCATGGTAAATAAATAATGCTGCTTGCATGACACCTCATAAGCAGCATTATTTCAGTGGCCCGAGAGTGTCTGGCCTCAAAGGTATGACTAACTTCCAGGGCAGGATTGACCTTTTAGTGGGCCACAGGCAAACAACTATATACAGCCCCCCTCATTATACTATAAATATATTTTAAAACTTCCACACATGGGGTCCCCTGTGTTTATGTATCACATGAAAGCTTACAGAAGAGGAAGCAGTAGGTAAAAAGTACTGTTCACCCACACCTCTTGCTGAAAGGAGGACATTGCACAGAGGCCAGGGAGAAGAGAGAGACCTCTGTGGGCAGTGGTGGCTTTGATCTTTACCCTCCCCTCACCTCCCCCCACCCAGCACACACACTGATTTTATAAAGCAAAAGCCTGCCGTGGGGGCCATTGAACTAGCACATCTAAGAGGGCCTTCTAAACATTTAGGCCCAAGGCATGTGCCTAATTTTCCTATTCTTTAATCCTGCACGGCCTGCTGCTCCCAGGCCAAAGCTTAAAGGGACTGTGGTGTTGATTGACTCCCTTCACCCCCAATCCAGACCCCTGCAACCCCACACTTAAGTCACCACCCTCCATCATTGAGGGCCTAAGGAAGCGGCCTTTTTAACAGAGCCCAACGTTAGCAAAGCCTCATGGAAGAAGAGTGTTCTTAAACCAGACCTGAAATTCTCCAACACCGTCTCTGTTCACCACTCAGTTGGGAGTGAGTTCCACAAGGCAGGGGCCAATTCCCAGGTGAAGTTTAGAGAGAACAGTGGACCAATAACAAATGGCTTTCTTCAGAAGAAAGTGAATGTCAGTGCAGATAAGGAGTTAGCTTGTCGGGCCCACAACTTAGGTGTACCCAAATACTTAAGTGACTTGCTAATAAAATATCTGAAATTTGAATCCATAGGATAGATGGTATGATCACATCTACAGTCATGATAGAGAAGCTTTTGAATGAATTGTAACCTACTTTGATATTGGCACTGTTTTGTAAAATTACCCCCATATATATACAGTCAGCACACTGGGATGTGGCCTGTCTTGTACATTCATCAGGTGAAGGGTCTAGTAATCACTGATCATCTTATTAATCCACTGGGAGTCAAAACAAATTCTCATATAGTTGCCAAAGGCCTCCCACTTCTGCAACCTGCTCCTCATAGGTCTACCACTGAAACATCTCTCTTCCTGTCAGTCTGTTCAAAATTCTGTTCCATGACTTACTTCCACCAGTGTCGCTTCTTTCACATTAACATCTCTTCTGAAGTCATTTCATTGGCTCCCTATTCATTTCTGAATACAGTTCAGAATTCCCTTACTGGCCTGCCTGTGCATTCATTCTGCAGCTCCTCAGTATCTCTTCTGTCTTATCCCTACATCCCTCCCTAGGAACTCTGTTCATCAGGTAAATCAAACTTATCTGTGCCCTTTTCCTCTGCTACCAACCAGACCCTGTTCCTTTCACCTTGCTTTGCCATATGCCTAGAATAGATTTCTAGAGTCAGTGCGTCTTGGTCTGTCTCTGGCCCAATTCAAAACTGGGTAAAAGCTCACCCTTTTGAGGCTGCCTTTAACTCTTAACCTCTTCACCTGTTTATTTTTATGTATTTATTTATTTATTGCATTTGTACCCCACATTTC
Source organism: Microcaecilia unicolor (assembly GCF_901765095.1). Classification (NCBI taxonomy): domain Eukaryota; kingdom Metazoa; phylum Chordata; class Amphibia; order Gymnophiona; family Siphonopidae; genus Microcaecilia; species Microcaecilia unicolor. The sequence continues at coordinate 244,998,504 of NC_044032.1, read as the reverse complement.
CCTACCTTTTTGCAGGCTCAATGTGGCTTACAGAGTGTTATTAGGATATAGTCATTACATGATCTTAAATACAGTCGATAATAAGCTGAAGGTAGATGAGGATTTAGATGGAAAGGTGTTAGGTAAGGTCGTGTGAGAGGTGTTTTTTTGAAGCACTTGAGTGGTTTGAGGCATGATTTGTTTCATTAAGGATGTTTTTTAATAAATAAAACTCTCTAATCTCTTTTGCCCTGTTTGTTCCTACTCAGTAGAGCTTCCAGTCTCTCATGTGTTTGCACAGCACTGTGTACATCTATCTAGTAGTGCTATAGAAATTAGTAGTAACGGTAGAAAATAGTTTAAAATGTAGGAACCTGAGTATCAGAGTGCTTCCTTGCCCAAGGTGCTATCATGTTTATAGAAATAATTGTTCTGAAACATTTCAGAATAGAGCAATTTTTCTGAAGGTTGTCTATTTCACTATTCTTCGGCAGGTCAATAGTTTTGTTGGGTACACGTGGTAATGTAGGAAGTTTCGATGGTATCGCAGAAGCATTGGTTTCCCTAGGAACAGCCAAACCAGCACATCTTAGAAACAACGGTGAGTAGATATCGTCCCCTCATATACTTACCTGCTCTGATCTCTCATTCTTAACCTGATGATTGTATGCAAATTGTTCTTCCGGCAATTAAAGAAATGATCCAAAGTAAGCATGGAAAGGGAGTCAGAAGCCAAGGTAGAAAAAGGATTTTAAAGAAAATATTGCTTGTATAAAAGTTCACAGTTTAGGCAATATTTGGGGAGAGTCTGATGAAGAAAATTATTCTCTGAGGACAGCAGGCATATATTTTTACGTCCATCTCGCCTCCCCTTGGAGCCGTTTTCTTAGCTTTAGTATTGTACTGCTGGCCCTGTGCTCCAGCGTCTGGCGGGAAGGCATGGGGGGCACTGCCTTAAAATTTTAAAGTGACAGTACACTACGGCAGTGTCTGCAGTGGACTCCGTGGATGACACTGTAGAATCGTTTTACTACTTAAATGTCAACTCTGCCCTCCGGCCCTTTTTTTCCCACCAGGCTCATTTTCTTCTTAGTTGCCAAGTTCATTTAAATTGTGAGCCTGGTAGCTGGAGAGTCCCACCTGTGAGAATATTATGCCTGTTTGTCCTTGGAGGAAACAAATTTACTTACCTGTAGCAGGTGTTTTCTCTGGTACATTTTCGGGGTAAGAGAATCTGGCTTTTCTGAAGACCCCTTGATTAGTTAGGTGATAGTCCAGATGTAAGTGACTCTGTCTCACATTTAAAGACACGGGGGCAATTATATAACTTTGCACCTCAAGTTAGGTGCTTTGATGCCAGGCACTGAGCACCAGTTCAGTAAGGGCATCTTGGCTAGGCATGCCAATTTATGCCAGGTCTATGGCTGTCATAGGTTGGCATGCCTGAGTACAACATACAGTGTGTGCAAATTATACTATTACATAAGATTCACATGTAAGTAGGTGACATGCCCATGACCTGCACATGCTCCACCCACATGTGCATCGCTTGCAATTGCATCCCAGTGCACTTGTGCCCAGTTAAAGAATTGCCCTTAGAAACATTAAAAAAAAAAACATGTCAGGGAGAGCCTGTCAGTAGATTAAAACATTGTTTTAGTTTTTGCTTGTGCATAGATCACTGGTCCCATTGACTAATCTCGAACTCTGGAGAGCTGCTGCCAGATAGTTGTCATTACAGTAATATTGTAGATACATTTTTTTTTGGTTGTTGTTTTAATGTGGCCCTCGAGTTTGCTTTTGACTTCCTTACCATTGGCACATGATAAATTGACACCAGGCTGTTTCACAGAGAGCTCTGGAATGCCCTTCTGGGATTACTCGCACACACAAGGAGTGACACGGGCTGCACATACTGCAGCAGGACATGTTTATCCACCCCTACTGTAGCTGAGATATTTAACCAATCACCTTACTTTCTAACACTTCCTACTTTCTTACCTATCTATATGTTACATCTTTGCTTTATCCTTCACTATCAATTAAAATGTTCTATTACGTATTGTGTTGACATTGTAAGTAGTATACTACGCCATATTTTGTATTGCTGTTTGAATATTTTTACTGCTGTAATTGCCTATTGCTCATGTTGGATCTATTCTTACTGTACATCGCCTTGAGTGAATTCCTTCAAAAAGGCAGTAAATAAATCCTAATAAATAAATAAATGTAACCTGTTGCAAAGCAATGTGTCAGTGGTATTCCCGACAAAGCACTGGGAGGTTTACCATGACAATGAGGGACTGCTTACATCTAGTAACAGACTAGCTCAAAATATACATATCCAGTAAGTACTTTAAATTTTCTCCTATGTAATAGGGTGAACATAGAGCTCCATGGCTTCAGGCACTCAATAAGGAAATAGAGCAACATCTCCATAAGAACAGTAGGATAAAACCAGGACTGCCTTAGCTTGTAGCCCTATAGATCACCCTAGTTGCAAAGTTTCTGTCCCCAGCATAGGAGTAGCCTAGTGGACTTTGATCCTGGGGAACTGGGTTCGATTCCCACTGCAGCTGCTTGTGACCCTGGGCAAGTCACTTAACCCTCTATTGTCCCAGGTACTAATAAGTACCTTTATATACTATGTAAACCGCTTTGAATGTAGTTGCAGTAGAGAGATGTGGTAGCCGTGTTAATCTACTTCTAAAGGCAATCAATAGAAATAGAATAAAATAAAGCATAGAAAAGAAAATAAGATGATACCTTTTTTGTTGGACTAAATACATTTTTTGATTAGCTATCGAAGGTAGCCCTTCGTCAGATCAGAAATAATCATTATTTTCACGGAGAGAGTAGTGGATGCTTGGAATGCCCTTCTGCGGGAGGTGGTGGAAATGAAAACGGTAATGGAATTCAAACATGCGTGGGATAAACATAAAGGAATCCTGTTCAGAAGGAATGGATCCTCAGGAGCTTAGCCGAGATTGGGTGGCAGAGCCGGTGGTGGGAGGCGGGGCTGGTGGTTAGGAGGCGGGGATAGTGCTGGGCAGACTTATACGGTCTGTGCCAGAGCTGGTGGTGGGAGGCGGGGCTGGTGGTTGGGAGGCGGGGATAGTGCTGGGCAGACTTATACGGTCTGTGCCCTGAAGAGGACAGGTACAAATCAAGGTAGGGTATACACAAAAAGTAGCACATGAGTTTGTCTTGTTGGGCAGACTGGATGGACCGTGCAGGTCTTTTTCTGCTGTCATCTACTATGTTACTATGTATTAAATGTAGTTGCAGAAACCACAGAAAGGCGGTATATCAAGTCCCATTCCCTTTCCCCTTCCCTTGTTCATGAGCTTATTTATTTATTTATTTGGATTTTGCTCATATCTTTTTCAGTATTAGATCAAGGTAAGTTACATTCAAGTACACTGGGTATTTCTCTGTCGCAGGAGGGCTCACAATCTAATTTTGTACCAGAGACAATGGAGGGTTAAGTAACTTGCCCAAGATAACAAGGAGCAGCAGTGGGATTTGAACCAGGCACCTCAAGATGTCAAGGCTGGTGCTCTAACCACTAGGCTACTCCTCCACTTGTCACCTTTGAGCTCATATTGCACTGGAGAGGCCAAGCAAAGGAGATTTCTCTCCACCATCTGCCTGGTACTCTCTTGCTTTAGGAAGTGGTTCAGTCAGAGCTCAAACAGTGAGACCTTTAGAATGTTGGGTATCCAGTTGATGTTACTACTGATGCTTAATACATATGTGAACTTTGCCTTTTCTTTATGAGTGATAAAAATTTTTTGTAGCGTCTCAATTTGATCTCTCTTTATATTTGGCAGAGAGCATAGCATTTTTGGGTTTCAAAGGAAATTTCAGACCATCATGGACTAAGCTGTTCTCCGGTCCTGCTGGGCAGGGCCTAGGTCTACTGGAGAAATACATCCCTTTGCAGCTGGTAGAATATGGCTGCCAAAGAGTCAACACCGACAAGACCCAAGATGTGGAACTTTTGAAGAAAGCCTTAAAGACACGCTAGATGGACCCATGAACCTTAAGTGCTAAAATAAATGTGAACTAACTTATTTAATTTATGGCATTTTAATTACACTGTTACCCCAAGTAGCTCATGTTGCTGTTTGATACAGAAAGAGATCTGAATGGTTATTATTGTAGTGCCAGTGCACCTTCTAGTTGTATAAAATCTGAAAGAATTTATTGCCATTTGTAAAGCTGTGTCCCTCAGATGTTTGTCTTTTTTTTCTGGTTTGTATTTCCTGTAAACATTTGTATGTGTTTTATACTTTTGTATTAATGGGGAATATATGATGGTGTGTTTTATAATATGGATTAGCCTGGAAGAGCTACAAAAGCAAATGATGGATTGCACCTTTTAATTACTTGAAAGCTCTTTTCATATTAAAATCTCTTTAATTAGTGGGAGAAGCACGTGACGCCTCTGTGTGTGTATGTGTGACTTAGAGGAGATTGGGAAGGTGGCAGCTTTGAATAGTGTGGCACCCAAACATTCGGTGAGTTTAGAAAGAATAATAAATGTAATCAAATGTGATAGTATCTGAAACCATTAGATGTTACTGAGCAGATTTTAAAGGATATATTTTACGCTCCAACTATACTTTACCTTTCCAGAGGTCGCACAGGGAAAGCTGGCAAGCACCATGTCAGCCCAGAAACTGCATTGAGAAAACTATCCTCTACCATCTCTGGCACTGGCACCTGGCTCACTAGTTACAGCTTTTTCTGGTTGCTACTCTCACCAGAATGCTTCCTTCCCACTCACCGGGTGAGGTGTGAGCATTTACATCAGCTGTATTGCTAGTGTAAGTGGTTGCACCTATAATAGATGTGTGTATTTGCCCTGCTACGCTGGTATTCTGTAAAGGAAATAGATGCCTACTTTGCTTTATGAAATAAACTCAAATCACGCCTTTATAGAATTACCCTCTGTAAGGGCAATACTATAAGCAAAGCACTACATTTACACGCTACTTGAATGCTTAAATGTAGAAGATACTAGCACTTTGGGTGGGTAACAGTGTTCCCTCTAAGCTGAGTAGGGGTTGTGCTTTAATATTGTGTTTTCAATTGCTAGGGAGAGGCAGGTTCTCTTGAGTCCTGCAGAACTTGCCTGTCCCTCACTATTTATTGAAAATGTGATAGTGAAACAGCACTCCCCACTGGCAGGCCTGTATGTGGAAGACTCCCGCTTAGCTTAGAGGGAACAGTGGTGGGTAAGTGTACACATACGCATGTCAGAGGCTGCAGGTCTCCTAAGTGCTATTCTGTAAATTTGAACGGATGTGGCATAGTGCATAAATGCAGGGAGGACAGGCACATGGGAAGAACATAGAGCTGAATAGTGTCAGTTACATGTGTCCCTGACACTTTCATGCAACTGCAGTTAAGCCAGGTCTATGGCTGAAATAAGTGCGCCAATACTGGGTTACAATAATATTCTATAATGGAATTGGGGTGTCCAGTCGGCTTTATAAAATAGGCTGGAACCATACAGCATCAGGGCATCCAAAAAGAGGCAGCCATTGTAGAATTACCCTCTATATGTCCCGATGGCCATCTTTCTAGTTTCCATATATGAATGTAGACATCAGAATCCTTAAAAAAAAAAAAAAAACAACCCAGACAGTTGTCAATCTTAACCTGAGTCCTGAACACATTTTGACAGGGCTTCTGTAACCATTTGGACCAAGGAGATTTGATTGATAGGAGGTGGCATCACGTGACAAGGCTGAAGCCGTCTCTACACCAAGGAGGTTTAATTGTTTCCCTATGCAGCAGCCGCCATCTTGATACACTCAAAATATATTACTTTGTATGGTGTCAAGCTCCGCCTAAAGGCTTCAGGCCAGATAAAAGGCCAAGCACACTTACGTTGCCTCCAGTCAATTAAACCCCCTTGATTTGAACCCAAGTTATATGTATAGTTTGCCAACCCGTTAATCTAACCCTGCCCGCAGCTATAGATATTAGCAGTACAAGCAATAACAAAGCTGTAAATTTAATTCAGAAACTTTTACAATAGAAATAACAATAAAGAAAATTTCTCTATATATAAAATATCAGAATAGTATCTCTGTTGTGTGTACTGTTTATGCTTTGCATGTGTTGTATCTATGGAGAGTCGGGGGGGGGGGGGGAACTTGGCAGAATGATGGAGCACTTGGGGATACATTTTATAGGAGTGATCAGTTGTGGGGGATAGTTTTGCTTTTTTTTGGAGGGGGGGGTGCAATTTGTAGAATGGTGGGGCAGTTGCTGGGACCATAGTTGAGAGCTGGAACAGTTATGGAGTAGGGGATGGTTTTTGTGTGGAGGCAGTTTGGGGAGATCAGTAAAGCAGAGAGCAGGGAAAGGTACTTTGAATGGAGGAACTCCTTGACTACTATGTTTTACTGTATGTAAGTTTCTTTATTGCAGATGCTAGAATGCTGTCTCCTTTACACATGCAATAGGCCATTTGTGTGTGTGTGTGTGGGGGGGGGGTTATTTCTCTGGTACCACCAGTCCAATTCGACCCATTGTACTTGAGTATTGTGTTCAATTCTGGTCGCCGCATCTCAAGAAAGATATAATGGAATTGGAAAAGGTGCAGCGAAGGGCGACGAAAAAGATAGCGGGGATGGGACGACTTCCCTATGAAGAAAGACTAAGGAGGCTAGGGCTTTTCAGCTTGGAGAAGAGACGGCTGAGGGGAGACATGATAGAGGTATATAAAATAATGAGTGGAGTGGAACAGGTGGATGTGAAGTGTCTGTTCACGCTTTTCAAAAATACTAGGACTAGGGGGCATGCGATGAAACTACAGTGTAGTAAATTTAAAACAAATCGGAGAAATGTTTTCTTCACCCAACGCGTAATTAAACTCTGGAATTCGTTGCCGGAGAACGTGGTGAAGGTGGTTAGCTTGGCAGAGTTTAAAAAGGGGTTAGACGGTTTTCTAAAGGAGAAGTCCATAAACCACTACTAAATGGACTTGGGAAAAATCCACAATTCCAGGAATAACATGTATAGAATGTTTGTACGTTTGGGAAGCTTGCCAGGTGCCCTTAGCCTGAATTGGCCGCTGTCGTGGACAGGATGCTGGGCTGGATGGACCCTTGGTCTTTTCCCAGTGTGGCATTACTTATGTACTTATGCACTTGATGTGTCTTTGTACCGGATTTTCCCACATGCCAAATGTCATCCCATTCTGATATATTTTAGAAGTGTTATTTTGCCCCTAGACAAGCAGACGGACAGACATTCTTGACCCCTTTGGTCATATAATTTTTCCAACTACCATTGGGTTGGAAATAAATTAATATAATCTGGCTGTATTTGTTTGGGGTACAGTTATATTGGGGTGATTAGACACCTTCCAATATAAACTATCCTGAGCAGTATTTTTCCTTCTGTGTATGAAGGCTGTGGGATAACTGTGGAAGTTAAATCTCTGGATCACTATTAAACATCTGTATTTATTTTTTTTACATTTTTGTTTCAACATACAAGCATAATTTAAAAAAATACAATTACATTAAACAACTCAGCAATGCGGTCTAGAATCCACATTCCTAAGAACCTGACTTTAGCCACCTCATTCCACCTCCCCACAAATACCTCTGTAAAAATATGAGGTTCTTTCGTTTTTTCGTAAAATAGTAGTAGATCCCTTTCAAGCTGCTTATCAATAGGCAGCTCATTGTACCATAAGGGCCCCACTTCAGAAAAGGCTTTATTCCTACACCTTATTCATACAAGCAACACTCTGGTGATGTCATCTGAACATATTGCACAATTTGGGCAAGCCCTTTCGAGAGCTGCCATCCTCAGACACCAGGAATGAAAGGGATCTCAATGCAGTCAGGTTTTTCAGGATACCCACAATGAATAGGCGTGACGTGTATGTGTATACAAGGAGGTAGTGCCTGCCAATCAGGGGCGTAGCCAGGCAACAGATTTTGGGTGGGCCTAGGCAAGAATTGGGTGGGCACCAAGTGTTCTCCCCCCCCCCCCCCCAAAAAAAAAATGATCTCAGCTGGTGGGAAAATGCTTCTTTCCACCTTGGCAGCAGGCATGCACTGAAAACTGAGCATGCGCAGGTGCCGGTGTCATGGAGAGTAGCGTTTTCGTTACCATCAGGGGAAAATCTTCAGCTGGCGGAGCTTGGGATTCCCACCAGTTAGCACTAAACATGTGCTACTGTTGGGTGGGCCTGAGCCATAAATGGGTGGGCCATGGCCCACCCAAGCCCACCTGTGGCTACGCCACTGCTGCCAATATATCTCGTGCATATTCATTGTGGCTATATTAAAAAACCAGACTGGCTTCCAGTATCTTGAGGACTGGGCTGAGAACTCCTGGTCTAACTGTATCAACACAGGAGGTTCCAGAGAACAAGTAAACTTTAACCACATTACATAGACATCACCTGAAAATCGTAGCACAAACATTTTGCAAATAATCTTCCCCCCCCCCCCCCCCCAATTAAGGAAGTTCATTTGATATTGATATTGCCAATTTAGAAGTTATTGAAATATTTTCAGAAGTTGCAATAGAATGGTCTTTTTCTCCTGTTATGTACCCCCTTTTCAGGATTTTTACTCTTAGGGGAGGGGCGCACTGTTGCACCCTGCATTGGGAGTTCTTATGCTCATATCTGCTAATATCTATGGTGCTATTACAAGAAAGGGTGGGACACTGAAGAGTACAAGAAAAGGTATTATTAGGAAAGGAACGGAAAACAAAAATAAGGACATTATAATGCCTTTGTATCACTCCATGGTGCGACTGCACTTCGAATATTGTGTGCAATTCTGGTCACTGCATCTCAAAAAAGATCAAGTGCAATTAGAAAAGGTACAGAGAAGGGCGATGAAAATGATAAAGGGGGTGGGGTGACTTCCCTATGAGGAAAGGCTAAAGCGGCTAGGACTCTTCAGCTTGGAGAAAAGATGACTGAGGGGAGATATGATAGAGGTCTATAAAATAATGAGTGGAGTGGAATGGGTAGATGTGAATTGCTTGTTTACTCTTTCCAAAAATACTAGGACTAGGGGGCACCCAATGAAGCTACAAAGTAGTAAATTTAAAACAAATCGGAAACAATTTTTTTTTTTTTGTTACATTTGTACCCCGCGCTTTCTTCACTCAACGTGTAATTAAACTCTGGAATTGTTTGTCAGAGAATTTAGTAAAAGCAGTTAGCTTAGTGGGATTTTTAAAAGTTTGGATAACTTCCTAAAAGAAAAGTGCATAAGTCATTATTAAAATGGACTTGGGGGAGAATCCACTTCTTATTTCTAGGATAAACAGCATAAACTGTTTTGAGATCTTGCCAGATACTTGTAACCTTGATTGGCCACTGTTTTAAACAGGATGCTGGGCTTGATGGGCCTTTGGTCTGTCCCAGTATGGCAATGCTTATGTACATATACACTTATTTACTGTTGCCACTTCCAGAAATCAGAACTTAGTTGTTAACATCAGGGGCTTAGCCAGACTATGGCAGGAGGGGGGGTCCAGAGCCTGAGGTGAGAGGGCACATTTTAGCCCCCCCCCCCACCCCGGCGGCGCCGACACCCCCCCAACCTTCCGCCGCCAACCCGCCTTCACCTACCTTTGCTGGCGGGGGACCCCATCCCCCGCCAGCCGAGGTCCTCTTCTCGCAAAAGGCTTCCTTCTGTTTCTGACGTCAGAAACAGAAGGAAGCCTTTTGCGAGAAGAAGAGGACCTCGGCTGGCGGGGGTTGGGGTCCCCCGCCAGCAAAGGCAGGTGACAGCGGGTTGGTGGTGGGAGGGGGGCAGGCGAGTCGTCAGCAGGGGGTCCAGGGCCAAATCCACGGGGGCCCTGGCCCCACGTAGCTGCGCCACTGGTTAATATTCTCATAAATGTTTTTAAAATAACTCCTAAGCACCTCTTTCCAAGCAGGGATCTTTTATCGACGCTCCATATACTCCTTGGAATACAGATTTCTAACCAAACGCTAACACCAATTTCTCTCTTACAAGGGAAGAGAACCTTTGCTCTATTTTTCACCTAGAAGTGGAAGGCAATCCCCACCACCTCCACCCCATTCCTTTCCAACACTCCTTGGAAAGGGGGCAGCAAAGAACTTCCTCTGCTACTCCCTGAGAGAACACTTGCACCTTGTTTCAAAATAAGATCCCCTTCCTCCCACATGGGGATAGTGTATGGCAGTGACTTGCAACCTTTTTCATCTCATGGCACACTTACAAGGCTCACAACTGGAATCCAATCCATACCTGCCTGTCCCCACTAAAATCCATCCCCGCAAATAATCTCCTCCATCCCCATCCATCCTATAACCTACAGAAGTAGTTATTTAATTATGCTACTGAAAATGTATGTCCTGTTCAGTGCAAAATGAAGCTAACAGATGTACATTCTCAACACCAACATAATTTAATCACTAAACTGAAAATAAAATCAACTTTCCTACCTTTGTAGTCTGGTGGTTTCATTATTCCAACCATCTCGTTCCCAATCTCTGGTTCTGCTTTCCTCTCTTAATGCTCTTAACTCTGTTTCCAGGACCTCCTTTCCATTTGCTATTTCTTTTCTCATCTCCTGCCCTTTGGCACTGATTGCTCACATTCAACTTTCTTCAATTTCTCTGCCTCCTCAAATCTATCTTGTTTTCCCTTTCACTTGCCTTCACGTGCAGCTTGTCTCTCCTCTTTCCAGCTACTTGTGACTCTGGGCAAGTCACTTAACCCTCCATTGCCCCAGGTACAAGTATCTATATATATACTATATAAAACACTTTGAATGTAGTTGCAAAAAAATAAAAACCCACAGGTGCTAGCATGTCTTCCCTCTTCTCTTCCCTTCATGTTCAGCCTGTCTCCCCCAACTTCCCTTCCTTTCCCTTTATGTTCAGTCTGCCTCCCTTCTTGTGCAGCATGTCTCCCCTCTGCCTTTCCCTTTCTGTGTAGCATGCCTCCCTTCTTCCCTATATGTGCAACATTTCACTCATTTTCCTCTGTAGTATTGTCTCTCTTCCTCCCCACCTCTGTTCCCTCCCATGGATCCGATATCTTTTCCTACCTTCTTCCTTCCTTTCCTTGGGCATCTTATCTCCTTTCTGCCACAGTGCTACATACTTTGCAGTTGCCAGCAGCTATTAAAACAGGCCTTCCTCTGGCCAGCTGGGTGCTTTCTCTCTGCCACATCCCTCCCATGTTTCAAAAGGAAGTTGCATCAGAAGGAAGGAGCCCAGAGCTCACCAACGGAAGGCTTGTTACAATAGCTGCCAGCGCACACACAAAGTTTGTAGAACTGTGGTGGAGAGGAGAGAGGGAAGAAGATAAGGAAATCCAGACCTGAGGGAGAAGTATGCTGATTCTATTTGGGATGGCAAAAAGGTGGCAAGGCAATTTGGGGGGGGATAGCACTTGCCACCCTGTAGCGGCGCCTATGACCTGATGAAGGATCCCTGCAGACTCCACAGCACACCTGTGGAGCAGCCACTGAACATCAGTTGAAAGATGCTAGTCTATGAGAATGAACTTCTAACACTTTTGAACACACCACTTAAAAAAAGGTCCTAAGTTGCTGATGATGTATGCTTGTTATAGGAAGTAAACCTTGAAAGTTCTGATCTAAAAGTAACACCTTGAAAAGAGCTGATTATGCTGAGGATTCCAGTTCAAGTGTTCCGTTAATAACCTTTCCGATTGTTTGAGAGCACACCAGAAAAAAGAAACAGTAATCAAAATAAGAATCACAGGCCTGCTGCTAAATTAAGGTAAAAGCACCCCCCCCCCCCCCCCCATCCAGAGTACAGCAGGCTCTTTAAACTGTCTTGAGGGATCCACCTTTAGCAGGTTTTCTTTTCAATAACTCAGGGTCAATTCTATAAAGAACGTCAAAAGTTAGGCGCCAATATGCCAAGGAATAATTCTATAATGGCATCAGGACAACCAGATGCCATTATAGAGTACAAGTGTAAGCTGGTGTCTAGATGTGGCAATCTACAGCATGTCAATAGGTGTAAAAGTGCTATACCTAGATGTAGGGTTACCGTATTGCAGAGACAAAAAAAGAGCATTAAAAAATGATTGCTACTTTTGCTAAAGAAATATTTAATCTTAGAAAATGTGTAAACAGTTAGTTAATGGCCTCTCGTCAGACAATGACTGACTTACAGAACAGCAATAGACAATCTACTTTTTAAGAATTTCCGGATTTTAGTTTGACTGAGTGTGAGCCCAAGCGTATTTATCAGAACAGCAGGTCTCCCTCAACAGCTTTGGCTGACTTGTGAGATACATGTGAGAGTCGTTGCATATGCTTAAAGTTGTGCTGCACGAATAAAATTCCTTTGACAGATTCAACCAGCAGGGACACAGAGAGGAGATCGGTAATGCCTTTATCTAGCACCCCCCTCCTGTGTGTCCAGACTGACTAGTAGGCCAGAGATGGTCTCTCTCATTATGTGAGTAGGGGTGTTGGTCATAGGCATTAAAAGAAAAGGAGGATATTTTGCTAAAAATTAGAACAGAACTTGGAGGCATATCTGATGAAGTCCAAAAGGAGTACATGTCCTCTAAAAAGAAGGCATATGGTAACTCTTTCTAAATGTGACATCTTGGTGTATAACTTACTGAGTTCTGTAAGTTGTGTGTAAATATGAGACCCACCCACATGTACACCCCCTTACATTTTTGCACTAAGCAAGTTGTTGCCTATGTTAGCCACTCAGTGGTATTTTATAACTCTTCCATGCGGAACTATAGCAATCACGCATACGTATAACTACTGGTATTCTATAACTACACATGCAAATTTCTGCCTGACTTTAGGCAACCAGTTATAGAATGAGTTGGAAACTGTGTAAGAAAATTTTAAAATGGTCATCGGATGGGGAGAACAGTTTATTGTCCACATCATTTGGGAATATCTTTGCATTATATTCCTTAATCAGAGAAAATGAAATTTAAATGAAACTTTCTCTGTAGTTCTCAGAATTCATATACCCCAAGTGTTCTGTAAGTCACGATTTATTGGCATGTCAAAACTATTCATATCTTATTGGAAAACATTCATACTTCCATAGTGATGCTTGTATATGCTTTCCAAGAAACAACACTCAGAATCCCAAACCTTAAGCCTACAGCAATCACTTTTAATTCACAATACACCATGTGCATCTGTGGGATCATTTCAGCTTTTCTCTTGATGTCTATGATATGATGCCACTGAAAGAATGGCAAGTCATTTAACCCTCCATTACCTCAGCTGCAAACCTAGACTGTTAGCTCTCTGGAGACAGATGCATACCTACCTGTCAATATTCAGGCACCAGCACTCAGTATTTTTATATGATCCAACTGTCACCACCTCAATTAGACCTGCACATTCAATGTATTTATTTATTTACTAGTAAAAAAGGCCCGTTTCCGAAACAAATGAAACGGGCGCTAGCAAGGTTTTCCTTGGAGTGTATTTTTGAGCGAGTGTGTGAGAGAGAGAGTGAATGTGCGAGTGTGTGTGTGTGACAGACAGTGAGTGAGTGTGGGTGTGAGTGTATCTGTGAGAATGAGTGTGTGTGTGATGTGTGTGGAAGTGCGTATGTGTGACACAGTGAGTGTGAGAGAGTGTGTTTCACACAGATACAGTGATTGGGAGAGAGAGAGTGAGACTGTGTGCGAGTGTCTCTGAGTGAGAGAGTGTGTGTGTGGGAGAGAGAGTGTGTGTGAGAATGAGTGTGTGCCAGGATGGCCCCCCCTCCTGCAAGGTGCCCCGTCCCTGTCTCCCTGCCATGTGTAAGTGTGTATTTGTGAGAGAGTGAGTGTGTGTGAGTGTGTTTGTGAGAGTGTGTGTGTGTGTGGGAATGAGAGTGAGTGTGAAAATGAGAGTGTGTAGCAGGATGGGCCCCCCTCCTTCAGATGTGGCCCCCTCCCTCTCCTCCTGCCAGGTGCAAGTGTATGTTTGTGAGTGTGAGAGAGTGAGACTGTGTGCGAGTGTCTGTGTGAGAGAGTGTGTGTATGGGAATGTGAGTGTGTGTAAGAATGAGAGTGTGTGCCAGGGTGGCCCCCGTCCACAGGGTGGCCCCCTCCCTCCCAGGTGCAAGTGTGTGTTTGTGACAGAGAGAGAGTGTGTGTGGGGGAATGAGCGTGTGTGCCAGGGTGGGGCGCCTCCCTCCCCTCCCCTCCCCTCCCCCTCCCAGATTTAAGTGTATGTTAGTGACAGAGAGAGAGTGAGTGTGTGTGAGTGTGTTTGTGAGAGAGAGAGAGAGTGTGTGTGTATGAAGGAGAGTGTGTGCCAGGGTGGCCCCCCTCCCCCATTGTCTGCTTCCCTGCCAGGGGCCTCCCTCCCTCTCTCCCCACCTCCTCCTCCTCCTCCAGCCCTCCCTGCCACTTGATCCCGTTCTTCGGTACTCCTCCCCCTGCCTGCTAGCACTGATGTTTACCTCCTCCTCTTCTGTCCCTCCCTGCCTCTTGATCGGCGATCTTCGTGACTCCTCCCCCTGCCTGGTACACACCTACCTTCTCCTCCTCCGGTCCGCCCTGCCACTTGATGTTGTATCTTTGGTACTCCTAGGGCTGGCGCTATAAAAAGAAGCGCTCAGCTGTCCTGAGCGCTAACTACAAAAAATGTTTAAGAAAATGTAAAAACGCGGCACTGCAGGTAGCCTTGAGGCACTGGCTGCTGGCTGTGCAGGCTCCTCCCGCCTCTTACGTCACTGCCCCCAGAGCGACGTAGGGGCAGTGACGTAAGAGACAGGCGGAGCCTGCACAGCCAGCAGCCAATGGCTCAAGGCTGCCTGCGGTGCTGTGTTTTTTTTTGTGTTTTTTTTTACATTTTTTGTTGTTTGCGCTCAGGTTAGTCAGCTGATTGTTTTTTTTTTTTTGTAGCACCGGCCCTGCTGCTGAGCATGAAAAGCAGCAGTGGCCGGCAATGGGAGCTGGGGCTGGCGCTGTTGCGGTGGAGGAAAAGTGGGCTGGCAGGGCCCGTCTAGGGCCGGCCGTGGCTACGCCCCTGGCAGCAGTCTTGAGCGATTCTACTCCTCCCCTGCCTGGGTTGGTGTTTGCTGGGGTATGGTGTTGTGTGTTTGCGGTGTCAACCTGGGGGGGGGGGTGTTTTGGTGACGGGCGGCGACTTTGGTGGGTGGGGGACGTGCTGGGGGGTTTTGTTCCGTGTGTTAGCGGTGGCAACCTTGGGGGGGGGGGTGTTTTGGTGACGGTCGGCAACTTTGGGGGGGTGGGGGAAGTTGGGAAGGGCGGATAGTGTGTTTCCAACCATCTAATGGGACGTCATTTTACGTTGAGCGCTGTTATTTGCTGAGTGCTCCGCCCTCAACATCATTATGTTTGACGCGTGGGCGGGGCAGACACTCATGGAGCAAAAAAGTGGTCTCAGCCGCCTCACTTTAGAACGTTGGGAAAGTGAGGCTTCATTAGAATGTTGGAGGTGCGTTTTATATAGAGAGATTTAGATTTTGCGCACACCTTTTTCAGTAGTCGCTCAAGGTGAGTTACATTCAGGTACTCTGGATATTTCTCTGTCTCAGGAGGGCTCACAATCTAAGTTTGTACCTGAGGCAATGGAGGGTTAAGTGACTTGCCCAAGATCACAAGGAGCAACAATGGGATTTCAACTGGCCACCTCTGGATTGCAAGACCAGTGCTCTAACCACTAGGTCACGCCTCCAATGTAGGACCATATACATTGTAGGACATATACTCCTGGCCACTGGGACTTAAATGCGGGTCATGGCATGATCAATTTCCATCCCTCTCTCCTCTCTCTCCCCCTCCCCCTCTTTAGGCCTCACCTTACATTCTCTGACAGCCTAGTGGTCTTCCAGGCAGGAGCAATGCCCAGTTACTCCTGCCAATGCTAGCTTCAGTCTCAGAATGGCTGCTGTGATCTCTAGTGGCAATACCGCATGACTGCTGCGTTGAGGTAGTCATTTTGAAGCTGAAGTCAGCATGGGCTGGAGTGACTGGGTATCACTTCTGTCTGGAAGATCACTAGGCTACAAGGGAAGGTAGGGATAGATCCGGGGATCCTTGTGGTGGAGGTGGGGTGCTTTTGGAGGGGTAGCTCTGGTTGGGGCGGGGGAACATTGTTCTGGGAGAGGGAGAGTACAGCAAAGACCAGTATTCCAGCTGTGATCTAGAAGCTATGTGGGTGCTGTCTAACATTCAGTGCTGGTACCTGCACAGCCAAGCTGGCTTCTCTCTGACTCCACACTAAGGTTGCCCTTCTCCTGCCCAGATCTGACATGACTGGGTAGTGCCGATATTCACAGCAATACCCAGGTAAGTATAGATTATACATGTTTAAATCACATGGAATATTGAACTAATGTACTTGAAATTAACTTACCTTGTGGTATTACTGAAAAATGATAAATAAATATTGTTAACCACTTCAACCTATTGAATGAGGCGGTATATCAAGTTGTTAATCAACTACAAGAAGCTAGCATGGAAATAACCTGAGTGCAGAAGAGGAAACTGAAATGAAAGTTTATAAACAACATCAAAAATACATACCCTCTAATTCTATAAAAGTCACTGAAAATTGTGTGCACATGCCCACTTTGCATGTGCAATTTAATTGAACAATGAGCCAATTAATGCCAATAATTGGCGTTTTAACAAGAAATTATTGGCACTAATTGGAATCAAGATGTACATGTAAATTTAGGCTCATGATTTGTGCCTAATTAGATGTGTCCCTAAAAAGGGGGTGTGGAAATGGGTGTGTCATGGGCAGTTTGGGGTGGATTGTGGGCATGGTTTTGGGTTACACGTACAGTTATATGATAAGGGGATTCCATGTGTAAATTTAGGTGGGGCATTTGCACCACATTTCTGTTGGTGCAAACGGATGTGCTGAAATTTACACACGACCCCTGGGAGTTAAGTGCTATTTTATAATCCGCACCTAACTTTAGGCACGGCTTATGGAACAGCACTTAAGTGAGGGTTTTTTTGGCACCAATTTGTTAGGTGTGTTTTATAGAATTTACCCCATAGTGCTATCACATGGTCTATCTAGCAAAGCACTTGAGCCTGTTCAATTCTGCATAATGATATAGAATTAGTTGCTGCGTTTACTGGCTACACTTCTAAGCACAGGCACGCTTCACATTTCATAGAGGTGCGTGCCAGGAGGATTAAATTTAAGTGGGAAATTCAGAAACAAGTCACAGGCTCCACATAAAAATTAGAGTGGCTAGAAAGAAAAAGCTGGAATTGTTTTGGAATTGTGTTTTAACGTGGCTATTATAAACATCAAAAGATTCCAAGAAGGTTTTGGCTGAAAAAAAAATATATAAAAAAAAACAAAAAGCAGGAAAGCAAAACCACTCTAGGCAGATCTGGGCTGGAAGTTTGTAAAGCAGATGTTTTAAATAATTGTTCCCAAGATTTGGGGCAAAAGCAGTCTACGCTGAAGTAAATGATGATATATAAATAGTCTTCTGAGTTCCTGAAAGAGTAATATGAAAACAACATAGGAAAGAATGTAAAAATCTCTAAATAGGAACATTCAGAAAAGTCAAATATCATCAAGACTGGTAATATGATGTGAATGATGGAGCAAAGTGGAAAAATCCTCATAAAAGGGCATCAGACTCAAATATTTTACAGCATGTGACTTCAGGGACTAAGTTCTCCTTTTCTGCATAATGACTATATTTACTGTAATAAAACATTTGGGATCAGCTTTCAGTACTGCATATTCAGTTCATTAATGTGCTTAAAAGTTTCAGTGCATGCGAAGTGGTTTCAATGTGCCCTGACAAATGAATGTGGTTAAGTTAATCAGTGCATGCTAAAATCAAAAATGCATGTTAAAAATTGCTTTCAAAACTAATGTGTGAAATGAACAGGCAAAAAACAGCAGAAAAAATGAAAACAAATGGATTTTTTTTTTTTTGGGCATGTGTACATCCCTATAAACCAGAGGTACTCAAACCAGTACACACCCAGCCAGTCAGGTTTTCAGGATACCCACAATGAATATGCATGAGATAGATTTGCATGCCCTACCTCCACAGTATGCGAATCTATTCTCATGCATATTCATTGTGGGTATCCTGAAAACCTGACTGGCTAGGTGTGTCCCGAGGACTGGGTTGAGAACTGCTATAAACCAGCCATTCCCAAACCAACCCTTGGGGCAAACCCAGTCCTTGGCGCATACCTAGTTCCTTCAGGTTTTCAGGATATCCATGATGAATATGTTGGAATGTATTGTATTTTGCATGCATTGACTGTCACCTATTATTTCTCTGTGATTACTCTGTGACCTCTGATGTGAATTACTTAGAGAGGTCACACAGCTATGCAACTTCCTGTGGGGGATAGATGCAGCACATGCAGCACATGGAGCACATGATCTCTCCTAACCTGAGAGGATCTATGGTGGTGTGAGCATCCATTACCATCTAAGCACATGGAAGGAGCTGATAATACAAATGTATAAGAATATGTATATATAAGCCTGTCTGATTATAATCTAACTACAAACTGTGAGTAAACAGATGTTTTGTTACTTCAACTTTAAAGTGACTCAGCAGTGAATTATTCAGGGGTGAATGAGAGAGAGATGAAGAAAGAAATTAACATTTCTAAAGCTGAAGCTGTGTGTACTAAAATCTGCTAATTATTTACTACAAATAATCCAACAAAAGGGTTATGGGCCCAGGGTCCAGGAATTGAAAAAGAAGAGAAATATTACCAGGCAGAAAAAAAGGCCACATTTTTCTCTTAAGTTTTAAAGGAAAGATTCAGTCTGTCTCTCTCTCCCCCCACACAGCAGACAGAAGGCTAAGAAAATGGCTGAGGGAAGAAATTCACCATTGTTCTATTCTCTCAAGGTGCCTAGATTAACTGAGTTTAATTATCAGCAGTGGGAATTAAGATTCATATGTTTCCTTCGAGCAAAAAGATTAGATATATGCTTAGACCAAGACAGAACAGCTGAAAATATGGCTGAATGGGACAATGCAAACTATTATGTGAAGTGCATGCTTTTGGAAGCTCTCTCAGAGAAACAAGCCATATTAGTGGAGGGAAAAGATACACCAAAGGACATTTTATATAAACTGAGAACTATGTATGCAACTACATATGCAAAGCAGCAACCAATTTGGCTGGCAGAGTTGAATGAAACCAAATTAAGGGATAAAAGTAAATGTAATGATCACATTATGCATCTTATGTCTTCATTTCAAAAGCTAGAACTTTCTGGAATTCCCATGTGTGATGCATTGAAAAGAGCATTTCTTTTTACCTCACTATCAAAGAAGTTTGATGTTTTTAGGTCTGTAAATGAGGCCATTGAAGGGCAATCTTTTGAACAGGCAACATCAAAACTAAGGCAGGAATGCATAATAAATGATTCTGAGGAGATGTGTTCTCAAAGCAAGTCAGAGAGAAATGAAACAAATTTCTTGGCAAAGAACAGAGGAAGGCGGAGCTATGGGAAAACTCCACCCAAGGGCAAGCTGATTTGCTACTCATGTGGAAAGGAGGGACATGTATCTAAATGGTGTAAGGAAACACAAAACACTCCCTCTAGCTCACCTAAGCCAATGGAACTAAAGAATTTTCAAACCAGGAAATGTATGAAGGACAAAGATAAACAAAAGGGCTTTCTAATGGCAGAAAAATCTTTGACTATGGTAAATAATAATTCAAATGAAAGTACTTGGATTTTGGATTCGGGGAGCACATGCCATTTAACCAATTGTAAGAATTTCTTTCAGGAAATGTGTCCAGAAGAAGGTATTCTTAAAACTGCAAACGCAGGGACTGCTAAGATCCAAGCAAAAGGTATTGGATTCTTAAAATGCAAAGTGTCTAATGAAGTTAAAGAAATTCCTGTAAGTGATGTCTTGTATATTCCCCAAGCAGTTTGTAATATGCTTAGTGTATCTACATTAGATAAGAAGGGATTTGTGATTCATTTTGAAAACAGTAAGTGCACAATCTCTAAAAATGATGAAGTGTATGCTGAAGCTTTTATGCATAATGATGTTTATAAGCTGAACATTTCAGGTGAAGCCTCACATATGGCGCAAGTAAGGAAGAATGATGGAAAATGTAGTCTGGAAATCTGGCACCGCCGCCTGGGACATCGTGATTCTAAGGTGATCCAGGATCTTTACAGTAAGCAACTGGCCACCGGCATTCAGATAAGTGCAGATGCTGGTAAAATGGAGAAATGCATAGACTGTGTTACTCAAAAAGGTGTGAGACCCTCATTTCCTGCATACACAGGAAATAGGAGTAATAAAGTGCTGGACTTAATACACAGTGACTTATGTGGACCGTTTAATATCCCATCATTGGGAAATAACAGATTTGTGCTAATATTCTTGGATGATTTCTCTAGATATTGTGTGGCCTATTTGCTGAAAGAGAAAAGTCAAGTCACAGACATGCTGAAGAAATACGTAGCCATGGTGAGCAATAAATTTGAAAGAAAACCAAAGGTTCTTCAGACCGACAATGGTGGTGAGTTCACTTCACAAAGCATGCACACATTTCTAGAACAAGAAGGCATTCAACATATCACAACAGTAGCTTATACACCAGAGCAAAATTCTGTTGCAGAGAGAAAATTTAGGTCAATTGTGGAAATGACCAGATGTATGCTGTCAGATAGCAATCTCCCTAAAAAACTATGGGGGGAAGCCATTCTCACAGCAGTGTACCTACAAAACAGAATGCCAACTAAAGGCGCTGAGCGCACACCACATGAGACATGGCATGGTAGGAAGCCAAACCTGTCACACATAAGAACATTTGGAAGTACAGCATATGCTCATATACCAAAGCAAAGAAGGCATAAGCTGGATTCCACAACAGAAAGGGGCATTTTAGTTGGCTATGCTCCAGGACACAAAGGATATAGAATTTTGAATCTGAAAACTGGCATTGTTGGCATAAGACATGTTACATATTTTGATGAAAACAAAAGGGTTGATAAAGGCTGGATTATCCCAGATGAGCCTTATCATCCAGAATATGAAACTAGAACCATAATAGACATGCCAGTGTATATAAATGCCATACCAAGGCAGATGTCTGAAAGCAACTCATCTGTATCTAACGAGGAACAGGCAGAGAAAACAGACACAGAAAGGATCATTGAAGAAGACAGTACAGTTGGAGAAGGGGAATCAATTGGAGAAGGACTCTCAGATTTAGAGGATGCGGAAAGGTCAGACCAACCTGTTGTCAGACGCTCATCCAGGGAAAACAAAGGTGTTCCACCCCCAAGACTGTCTTACCTAACAAAGTCAGCAGAAGCTCAAGAGCCCTTAACATGGGATGAGATTGAGAAAATGCCAGCAGAAGAAGCTGCTGAATGGCATAAAGCTGCACAAGAAGAAATTGATGCATTGGATAAAAATAATACTTGGATTCTTACAAAATTACCTCCTGGCAAGAAAGCTATAGGATGCAAATGGGTATTCAAGTTAAAAAGGAATGCACAAGGAAAAGTGGAAAGGTATAAAGCCAGATTAGTGGCAAAGGGATATCTTCAAAAATATGGAGAAGATTTTGATGAAGTGTTTGCACCTGTAGTGAAACACACGACAATCAGAACACTTCTGAGCATTGCAGTCTCAAAAGGCATGCAAGTCAACCACATTGATGTGAAAACAGCGTTCCTTCATGGAGATATAACTGAAGACTTGTACATGGAACAGCCAACAGGTTTCATAAATACAAAACAAAGACAGCTAGTATGTAAATTAAACAAAGGTCTTTATGGATTAAAGCAAAGTGCAAAATGTTGGAATGAAAAATTGCATGAAATATTGACAAATTTAGGATTTAAGCAAGGTGAAGCAGATAAATGCTTGTACACTAGGTGCACAAATGGACAATATGCATACATTTTGGCTTTTGTTGATGATCTGCTCATTGCAAGCAAAAGTGAGCAAGAGTACAAGGACATTGTAAAATGTTTAAACCACAATGTTGAGATAAAAGAACTTGGTAATGTGTCATACTATCTTGGTATAGAAATTGAGAAACAAAATGATGGTTCTTATCTTCTAAGCCAGAAGCAGAAAATAAATGAGCTTATTGAAAGTTTAGGTATGCAAGATGCCCAAGTTGTAAGCACTCCCATGATCACTGATTTTCTGAAGGATGAAACAGTAAGAGAACCTTTACCAGATAACATCCAATATAGATCAGCCATAGGTAAGCTTTTATATCTAGCTACCACATACAGGGCTGATATAGCAAATGCAGTAGGAATTTTGAGCAGAAGGGTCAGCTCACCTACCAAATCAGATTGGACTGCAGTTAAAAGGATGGTAAGGTATTTAAAGGGTACCATTGATTGTAAATTAAAGATTTCAGCCAATAGTAATCCAAAACTAATATGTTACTGTGATTCAGATTGGGCAGGGGATCATTCTGATTATAAATCCACAAGTGGATATGTGTTTATGTATGGAAATGTACAAATTTCATGGGCCAGTCATAAACAAAGTATTGTGAGTTTGTCTTCTACAGAAGCTGAATATGTGGCTGTATCGGAAGCGTGCAGAGAACTGATGTGGATTGAAAAACTTATGCTGGATTTTGGAATAGCTGAAAAGAGACCAATCCAGATAATGGAAGATAATCAGAGCTGCATCCGACTGTCACAGAATGACAAGGTTCAGTCACGCACCAAGCACATCGCAACGAAATACCACAACGTGCGAGAGTTGGCAAAAGAAGGGGTCATCAGTCTACACTATTGTCACACCCAACAGAATATTCATGAGTAAGATTTGCATACAATTGAGGCAGTGCATGCAAATCTTTCTCATACATATTATTCGTGAATATCTGGAAAACCCAACGGGACTAGGTATATCCCAAGGACTGGGTTAGGAATGGCTGATATAAATTATACACAGCTCAAAGTACATAACAATACATACATAGCATAACAGCAGCATCAGTAATAGTAAAGCAAAGGAGCTCGAACTCTCCAATAGATTCAGTACCCCTCATAAAATAATTTTTAGGGACATTAAATCTGACAATAGGTATACGAGTCATAGCAATTTATTCCACCAGTTTATAACTGTGCAAGAAAAAATGCATGATCTTAACTTCTTATCCAGATAAAAAGCTTCCAGATGGGACAATTTTCCACCTTAACACTGGAATAAGCACTCAGACACATAAAGAACTGACTCATCAAATAGGCAGCCCCAACACCTGTACAATTTTAAATGCCATTGTCAAGACCTTAAATGTAACCCAGCAATTCTCAACCAGGATGTCACAGCAACACAATGGTGTGTCACTAATAAAATGAAGTACACAGCCATCCTATGTCCTCCAGAGCAGCCCCAGGCGCCTGCTGACTAAAAAGAATGCAGAGCAGGAAATCAGACCAGTGAACAGAAGTAGAAAAAGATTTCAAGGATTTCCTCTCAGTTTGTGCTGGAAATGTTGGGTCCTGCACCCTCTCCCATGGTTGCAATTATTGCCACAGTCAGCTGCATAAGAAGAAACATTTAAAAAGGAACAAATAGGGTATAGGGGCAGGCTTTGTGGGTGCTTGAGCACCCCCAATATTGAGAGGATTCCTTGTATGTGTCCAGGGAAGGGTTATTTCCATTGGGCTTAGCACCCCTAATAATTCTGAAAAGTTGGCTCCTATGAAAAGGGGAGGTGTTCGAGAGTGAGAGGGGTGCTGTGTGAGAGAGGAGGAGCACCTGAGGGAGGATTAAAAGAAGGGAGTGAGTCTGGGAAAAGGGTGATGGGGGAGGGGAATTCATAAGGTCATAAGGTGAGTAAGCCTGGGGGCAAGTAAGATTAGCATACATCTGGACTCCCCTTGACATGCCCTATTTTTCAGGGGATTGTCGGGGTCTAGACGGTTTTTACCAGCTTGCTGGCTGGCAGGTGGGCCTTCTCTCTCCCCTGCCTGAACCTACCATAACACACACTGGTGGTCTAGTGGCCTCTTCAAGGAAGGAAAGAACCCCACTCTTTCCTGCCCACTGCCGCTGCTTCTTTAAAATGGCTGCCAAGACTTCAAGCGGTAGCCTTGCAAGACGTTCGTGAAGCAAGGAGACATTTCAGTCCAGTTAAATTGTGACTGGCTAGGTGTGTACTGGTTTGAGTGTGCTCTGTGGAATGCCCACTCTGTCTGTAGCAAACTTTTCTACATCCACGACCTCTTTATCTCTCATAATCTCCATCTGCTTGCCCTAACTGAAACTTGGCTTTGGCCTGAAGACTCTGCTTCAGTTGCGGCCCTATGCCATGGAGGTTATCTTTCCTCCCATACTCCTCACCCAGTTGGCTGCGGAGGTGGTGTCAGGCTACTACTTTCACCCTCTTGTAGATTTCAACCTCGTCTTCCACCTCAGTCTCATTGCTTTTCTTCCTTCGAAGTCCACTCCGTCCTCTGCCTTTCTGAGTAGCAGTCATTTATCGACCCCCTAATAAGTCCCTTTCTTCCTTTCTCACTGACTTTGACGCCTGGCTTTCCTTCTTTCTTGAACCTTCATCTCCTTCCCTCATTCCTGGAGATTTTAACATTCATGCTAATGATCCCTCTGACTCTTATGCTTCTCAGTTTCTCACTTTAACATCCTTTTTCAATCTTCAACTGTGCTCCACTACCCCCCCCCCCCCCTCACCAGAATGGTCACTGTCTTGATCTTATCCTCTTCTCAAACTGCTCACTCTCCAGTTTCTGTGCCTCAGCTCTTCCCCTCTCTGACCATCATCTGATGACTTTCACACTTAAACACCCTCCTCCCCAGTCCCGTCCAACCTTAACCAATACATTTAGGAATCTTCAGGCTATTGGCCCTTCTACTCTGTCCGCCAGTGTTTCAAATCTGTTCTTTACCACTATGTTATCCAAGTCTGTCAATGAGGCTGTCTCTTCCTATAATACTATTCTCTCCTCTGCTCTGGATACTCTTGCTCCTCCCATTCTCCGTTCTTTAAGGCGTACCAAACCCAAGCCTTGACTGACCTCTAAAATTTGCTACCTTTGCTCCTGTGCCCGCTCTATTACATCCAGTTGACAAATTCTCTTGGTTCAAACCCTCAACATCTGTTTGCCACACTGAACTCTCTCCTCAAAGTGCCTTCACCTCCAACTCCCCCTTCACTTTTTCCCCAGACTCTGGCTGAGTACTTTCATGATAAGGTTCAGAAGATTAACCTTGAATTCTCAACCAAGTCACCTCCACCTCTCCTTCCCTTAGTCCATTCTCTCAACCCTCCAACCCCTGGCTCCTTTTCTTCCTTTTCTGAAATCAAAACTAACTACCTGTTTCCTCTGATCCTATTCCCACCCATCTACTTAATACTATCTCTCTTACTGTCATCCCTTTTATCTGTCATATTCTCAATCTTTCACTTTAAACTGTGACTGTTCCTGATGCCTTCAAACATGCCATAGTCACACCACTCCTTAAAAAACCTTCATTGTACCCTACCTGTCCTTCCAACTATTGCCCCATCTCCCTCCTCCCTTTCCTATCCAAGATACTTGAATGTGCTGTTCACCGCTGTTGTCTTGACTTTCTTTCATCTCAAGCTATTCTTGATCCACTTCAATCTGGCCTTCGCCCCCTTCATTCAACTGAAACAGCGCTTGCTAAAGTCTCCAATGACCTGTTCCTGGCCAGATCCAAAGGTCTCTATTCTATCGTCATCCTTCTCGATCTATCTGCTGCTTTTGACACTGTTGATCACAACCTACTCCTTGATACACTGTCCTCACTTGGATTTCAGGGCTCGGTTCTTTCCTGGTTTTCTTCTTATCCCTCCCAGCATACTTTTAGTGTATACTCTGGTGGATCCTCCTCCACTTTTATCCCACTATCACTTGGTGTACCTCAGGGATCTGTCCTGGGGCCTCTTCTTTTCTCCATCTATACTTCTTCCCTTGGTATTCTGATCTCATCCCATGGTATTCAGTATCATCTTTATACTGATGACTCCCAGATCTACCTCTCCACACCAGAAATCTCAGCAGGAATCCAGGCCAAAGTATCAACTTGCCTGTCTGACATTGCTGCCTGGATGTCTTACCGCCATCTGAAACTAAACATGACCAAGACTGAGCTTCTTATCTTTCCTCCTAAACCAACCTCTCCTCTTCCCCCATTCTCTATTTCTGTGGATAACACCCTCAACCTCCCTGTCTCATCAGCTCGTAATCTTTGGAGTCGTCAGCGAAGGGCGACGAAAATGATAGTGGGGATGGGACGACTTTCCTATGAAGAGAGGCTGAGAAGGCTAGGGCTTTTCAGCTTGGAGAAGAGACGGCTGAGGGGAGATATGATAGAAGTGTATAAAATAATGAGTGGAATGGATCGGGTGGATGTGAAGCGACTGTTCACGCTATCCAAAAATACTAGGACTAGAGGGCATGAGTTGAAGCTACAGTGTGGTAAATTTAAAACGAATCGGAGAAAATTTTTCTTCACCCAACGTGTAATTAGACTCTGGAATTCATTGCCGGAGAACGTGGTACGGGCGGTTAGCTTGACGGAGTTTAAAAAGGGGTTAGATAGATTCCTAAAGGACAAGTCCATAGACCGCTATTAAATGGACTGGAAAAATTCCTCATTTTTAGGTATAACTTGTCTGGAATGTTTTTACGTTTGGGGAGCGTGCCAGGTGCCCTTGACCTGGATTGGCCACTGTCGGTGACAGGATGCTGGGCTAGATGGACCTTTGGTCTTTCCCAGTATGGCACTACTTATGTACTTATGTACTTCTCTCTCTCCTTCTCTGCACATATTCAACAGACTGCTAAAACCTGTTGTTTCTTTCTCTATAATATCACCAAAATTCGCCCTTTCCTTTCTGAGCACACTACCAGAACCCTTATCTTCACTCTTATTACCTCTCGCTTAGACTACTGCAACTTGCTTCTTACAGGTCTCCCACTTAGCCATCTCTCTCCTCTTCAATCTGTTCAAAATTCTGCTGCACGACTAATATTCCGCCAGTGTCGTTATGCTCATATTAGCTCTCTCCTCAAGTCACTTCACTGGCTCCCTATCCGTTTCCGCATACAGTTCAAACTCCTCTTATTGACTTATAAGTGCATTCACTCTGCAGCTCCTCAGTACCTCTCCACTCTCATCTCTCCCTACACTCCTCCCCGGGAACTCCGTTCACTTGGTAAATCTTTCTTATCTGCATTCTTCTCCTCCACTGCTAACTCCAGACTCTGTTCCTTTTATCTTGCTGCACCATAGGCCTAGAATAGACTTCCTGAGCCGGTACGTAAAGCTCCATCTCTGTCCGTCTTCAAATCTAAGCTAAAAGCCCACCTTTTTGAAGCTGCTTTTAACTTCTAACCTTTACTCATTTGTTCAGTACCCTTATTTTATCATCCCCACCTTAGTAATTTCCTTATCTCTTATTTGTCCTGTTTGTCTGTCCTAATTAGATTGTAAGCTCTGTCGAGCAGGGACTGTCTCTTAATGTTCAAGTGTACAGCGCTGCGTACGACTAGTAGCGCTATAGAAATGATAAGTAGTAGTTGTAGTAGTAGTGTTGAATATTGACCCCTTATTTTCTCAGCTATGGCTTTGCCCTCCCTTAGTGTTCCTTTTACCTTTTCATCATCTAATGGTCCAACTGACTCTTAAAGGTTTCTTATTTTGAATGTATCTGAAAAAGCAGTGGCATAGCTATGGGTAGGCCCAGGTTGGCAGGGGCTCTCCTGCCAGCTAAAGAGTCCTCTCTGTAGTCCCCCTGAGCAGTCTCATCCCCACGGTAGTCAGCGCGTTTCCAGCTGTGGACGCTGGCACTCCCCCCTACTGTGTATATGTACACTGGGAAGGGGGAGGATTCTGGTTGAACTGAGCATGCACGGGGAGGGTGGGCAGTGCTGGTGTCGGTGGCTAGAAATGCTCAGGTGACTACCATTTGGGTGAGACTGCTCGAGGGGATTCCAGAGAGGTCTCATCAGCTGGTGAGGCCCGGGGATACCCGCCAGCCAAGGTATTCCTTTTTATTGCTTTGGGAGGGGGGGGGAGTAGCAGTCAGGAAATGCGTTGTTGTTCATGCCCACCCACTCCACCTCCCCCCCCCAGGCCCACCCAAGAATTTAGGTCTGGCTATGCTACTGACTGTGAAAAAGGTTTTATTAGGAGTTTTTTGCCTCTATGCCAAGCTTCTTTTCAAATGTTCTTTTTGTTTTTCTTATCAATGCTTTGTGCTTATGCTCTTGCCTGTTGTCTACATTTTGGATCTGTTTTCCATTTCTACATGCATTTCACTCAAACAATAGGGCCTGCTGGGGGAGGGTTGATCAAGCTGTCTGGATAGGTTTGGTTGTGGTTGTGCAATAATTGCAAAAAACCCAAATACAAAAACAAAACAATGTGTTCTGATGAAGGCAAGAAGAGTCACCAGCTGGATAGTGGAGATGCCAACCCCACCACCAGAAAAGGAATGTGCAGCAGGAACAAGCTGGTGCCACAGGAACTTAACTCTTATAGCAGTGCTCATGTTAAACACACCAACAAAAACCCTCTACCCCCGCTGACAGAGAAAGGAGGAGAGAGCCGCTGCTGTAACTGAAGTGGCACAGTGTCTGCAGGCAGAATGGAGGTCAGGAGAGGAAGTATGAGGCAAAAGGAGGGCAATAGAGGGAGGGAAATGGAGATCAGGGAGGAAAAGTATGAAAGGAAGGGGATGAAAAGGAGGGAAGAGTTCAAGGGGGTGGGCAATTGAGAAACTAGGTGCAGGGAAAGCAGATGAGAGTGCATGAGGAGATAGGCAAAGAATGCCTATATGACAAGAGGTAACCCGCCCCCCCCCCCCCAACACACATATCTAAACTCTAAAGACAGACACAAACATACACGTGATATACCACTCACATATGCCTCATAAAATACAACCATCCCTATAGCCCCACAGCCCCTGCTATGCTAAGAAGAACATAACATAAGAATATGTTGCCATACTGGGACAGACTGAAGGTCCATCAAGCCCAGCATCCTGTTTCCAACAGTGGCTTATCCAGGTCACAAATACCTGGCAAGATCCCAAAACAGTACAATACATTTTATGCTTCTTATCCCAGAAATAAGCAGTGGATTTTCCCCAAGTCCAAAAATACTAGGACTATGGAGCATGCAATGAAACTACACTCCTAGGCAAGCCCTCGGGAAAGGGAGACTGTATAATGGGGGGAGGGGAGGTGTCCAAAGGACCATCAGTGGACACCTTCAGATCAGCTCTTCCTTAATGTCAGATGTTTTACCAGAGGGCTGCCTAATCGAGAAGAATCTTGCTTCATAAGAAGGCCCAGTAGGACTCAAACCTGTCACTCCCAGGATGCCACCCACACTCCAAGATCATTTTAAATATACCCAACCATAGATCTAATTCACAAAAAATATCAAAAAAGTAAAAACTACTAACACCCAATTGTGAACAATTTCAATACTGGCACTGTATACTGTGAAGTGTAAAATAGAGGAAAAAACCTCAGAAATCTGCGGTATACAATGATATTTTCCTATATCATTCCACTCCATGTCCAACAGATAAAAGAGTAATCATCAGCCAAACACCTCCAATATAATTGCCAAAATATATATGTGCAAAATTGCTAAGCAAACATTTTTATAAATAACTCTCATCTTCTTTGTTCATATATCCACAGAAAAGCATTTATCTTATCAGCTCAGTCCTGACAGGGACCTGTTTCACCCAAAGCTTCATCCGGAGACTTCTCTGTGTTTTATCAACGTTTTTCTGCTTCACAACATGCTCATTCACCATACCCCAAAACCATTAACCCATGCCTCCAGTAGTTTGGAAAAAAAAAGTGATAGGGCTGCCCCAGCTTTAGAACCTAGGTTGCCCACTCCAGCACCTGGTACAGTTGTAAGGTATATGGAAGCTGCTACCTTCCACAAAGTGGGAAGCACACACAGTGCTTTTTTTGTAGAAAAAAAGTTGCTGGTACTCATTATGGGCGGGGTCACCACATATTGCTCTGCCCCTATGATAGCCACACCCACATTAGCCACACCCCTTATACCAGCCATGGCGCATATAAACAGACATCATTGAAAATATTATACTAGTATAAGAGAAAAAAATAACGTGATTTTTTTCATTATAAATAATTTCTGTAAGCTGTTACAGCTCTAGTTTACCCAGTGCAAAATAAGTCAGCAGATGTAAATTCTCAAATTGGACATATTCCAAACACTAAAATGAAAATAAAATTATTTTTTTCTACCTTTGCTGTCTGGTGACTTTGTTTTTCTATCCATATTGGTCCCAGTCTCTGATTCTGCTGCTCTCTATCTGTTCTCTTAACTCTGTTTCCAGGGCTTCCTTTCCATTTATTTCTTTACTTTCCTCCTTTCTTCTTCATTTCTTGCCCTGCATCCATAAGTAAAAGCTGGGTCCTACTTCGTGGAATTGACTGGAGGAGGTATAACATGGATTTAGCTTTTGCCTATTTTCTCCATCCATGTACAGTTTTTCTCCTCTCTTCCCTTTCCCTTATCTCCATCCATGTGCATTTTCTTTTTTCTTTCCTCCCCTCTATCCATGTCCAGCATTTCTCCTCTCTCTTCCCTCCCCTGTATCCATATAAAGCAATAATTCTCTCTCCTCCATCCGAGTCCAGCATTTTTCCTCTCTCCCCGCCAACCCCTCCATCCATCCATGCCCAGCAATTCTCCTCTATCTCCTGCTATCCTCTCCATCCATTTCCAGGATTTCTCCTCTCTCCCCTCCCCTCCCCTCCCTTCCCATCCATGTACATTTCCTTCCTGTCTTCCCTCCCCACCATCCATGTCCAGCATGTCTTCTCTCTCCTCTGCCCTCCCCTCCCATGTCCACCGATTCTCCTCTATCCAAGCCCTCCCTTCCCATCCATGTCCAGTGATTCTCCTCTCTCCCCTTCCCTCCCCTCTCATCCATGTCCAACAATTCTCTCCCCTTCCCTCCCCTTCCATCCATGTCCAGTGAATCTCTCTTCGCTGACCTTCCCTCCCATCCATGTCCAGTATGTCTCCTGTCTCCCCTGCCCTCCCCTCTCATCTATGTCCAGCGATTCTCCTCTCCCCTGCCCTCCCCTCCTATCCATGCCCAGCAATTCTCTCTTCCCTGCCTTCCCCTCCCATCCATGTCCAGCAATTCTCCTCTCTCCCCTCCCCTCCAGCGATTTCTTTTTTGCCCCCTATCCTCCCCCTCCCTTTCATGTCCACTGCCTCGCCCCAGCTTCCACCTGCTCCTGAGATCATTCAAACCCCAGCCCCACCTGCCCGCCATCACATGCCCACTCCCTTCCGTTCATGCACCTGGCAGTGCTCCCTGCATTGCAAAACTTTTGTTTACCCGAAGTCGTGGTGATCCAACAGTGAAAGCAGCAGCAGGCAGGCAGGCTCGCCTCCTCGCCGCTCACTTCGCTTCCCTCTCAGTGCATCCTGCCCTTGCAGAAAGGAAATTACATCAGAGGAGGGCGGGACGCGCTGAGAGGGAAGGGAAGCGAAGCAAGTGATGAGGAGGCGAGTCTGCCTGCTGCTGCTTTCACTGCTGGTTCGCCGCGACTTCGGGTAAACAAAAGTTTTGCAATGCAGGGAGAACGGCCTGGTGCACGAACGGAAGGAAGCGGGCAGGTGAGCCGGACCACACAAAAAAGGCGCCGGTACACTGTACCGGCATGTACCACCACAAAAAAAGCACTGAGCACATATGACTACAGTCTCCCTTACCCATCCTTCTCCCAGATCATGGCTTTAGGGCATCTGTGAGTGGGCCCTATTCTGAGACGAGACCTTTGGACAGATATTCCCCTGCCAGTTCCTGGGGCATCCCGGTCCCGCAGGTGATGAGGAGATGCCCAAGGAATCTGTCTGAGAGAGATGTGCAGGCATGATTTCTGGGGAAGGGAGGGTGGTGGTGGGGGATTAGAATAAGTTATCATAAGCACAAATAAATATTACACTGACCTTTACTGGAAATTGATCTGTATGAGTCTTTGGTGCGGGCCCTGGTTAGCTAGGTGGGCAACAGGGGAGGGGGTCACCATCCTCTTGGTCTGTCTGCTGCTGCTGTCTTTGTTGTAGTGAAAAGTTGTGCAGCATATAGCAGACCACAAATATCTTGACAACTTTTTCTGGGCTATACAGGAGTTCTCCTCCAGAATGGTCCAGACATCTGAATCTGTTTTTCAGATGGCCAAAGGTGCGCTCAGTGATGGTGTGGGTGTTCTTGTGGCTCTTGTTATATTCCATCTCTGCCTCATATTGGGAGTCAACAATGAGAGTCATTGGCAAGGTTTGCTGAGAGTAGCCTCTGTCATCTGTGGAGGGAGAAGGATTCACAGACACGGGTGTGTATTTGTATGTGGACCTTGTGGAGTGCGGGTCATGGGTGTAGCAGAGGCGTAGCCAGGTTTTCATCTCAGGGGGAGCAGACTTTTATAAAATAGGCGCCAGTTGGTGTCAGCTAGACAGTAGTGTCTGTGTTGTTGCTCAGGGGCTGTAGCAGGCACTGATTAATACAGGATGTCTCTGTTGTGTCCTGCCTACAAGGAAACAGTAAGTTACATCAGTAGGCAGGACGCAGAAGAGATCCCTGGACTGGCCAGAGCAGGGAACCTGTCTTCTTAACTTCAAATAAAAATATTCAAATTTATTTTATTTATTTATTTATTTATTTGTTACTTATATCCCACATTTTCCCACTCATGCAGGCGCAATGTGGCTCACAGAGAATTAAATAATAGTACAATCTTAATAGCTTAGTCAAACACAAAGAAGTAGGTTGGAGGGAAGAAACTAACAACGTGAACTAGGTAGGGTAAGGGACAAGGGATGTTTTAATCAACATGGCAAGTTGAGTGGTAAGTCTTGGCAAAGAGGAATGTCTTTAACAACTTCTTAAAAAGGGCATGATCCTCTTGAGTTTTAAGGTGACGAGGTAGTGCGTTCCAGTATTTGGGACTCCAATAACAGAAAGACGAGGCGAAGATTTTCTTATACTTGACTCCCTTACAATTCGGAAAATGGAGGTGGAGATAGGACCGAGCAGCAGGGTTGGCATTTCTAGGCGGAAGGTCGATCAAGGGGAGCATGTAATCCGGGGAGGTCCCATAAATGATTTTATGTGTTAGGGAGCAGATCTTAAAAGCGATGCGCTCCTGTACAGGCAGCCAATGAAGTTTAAAGCGCAGGGGTTCAGCATGTGCAAAACGCCTTTCTTTAAGGATGAGCCTCGCCGCAGTGTTCTGAGCCGTTTGGAACATTTTCAATAAGGAGGCCTGGCAACCCACATAAATACCACTACAATAATCCAGGTGGGATAGGACAAGCCAGTGGACAAGGGTACGGAACAAGTCTCTGGGAAGGAGATATCTGATTCGCCGAAGTCTCCACATGGCCTGGAACATTTTTTTGGAGACTGATTGTACGTGATCAGCCAGCTGGAGATGTGAATCCAGATGCACTCCTAAAAGTCTCAGGCTTTTAGTAATCGGGATGGTAGAGCCCAGAACTGGAAGCATTGAGTCAGATATATTAGAGTGCGTGGACGAGAGGATGAGACAATGAGTTTTTTCCCTATTTAGCCTGAAGCGGAACACCCTGGCCCAATGTTCTAAAGTGGAGAAACAGGCATCTATGAGGTTGGTAACTTCTGATATTGTGGTTTGAAAAGGGATGTAGACTGTAATATCGTCCGCATAGATGAAAGGGTTGAGGTCCAGATTAGCAAGTGCTGTGGCTAAAGGCATCATCATAATATTGAATAGTGACCATTACCTCAGGAATAGCACACCCAGTCCTTCGACTGCTAAACACCTTGTTTAAATCAAGATGGGCTTTTGTTTGTGTGGTGACTCTACAGGATGTGAAGAACACTAGTCTTGAACATTTTTATTTTGGTGGCCCTTGCCCCAGAGCCTCAAATAGGGCTAGACACTTTGGGCCCTGTTTACTAAACAGCATTATCATTTTTAACGTGCGTTAACCATGTATGTGCCTACAATATCCCTATAGGCGCCTACATGGCTAGCGAGCGCACTAAGTGTAGGTGCTCTAAAAACACTAACGCACCTTAGTAAACAGGCCCCTTTGTGAAAAAACACAAACCTCTGCAAAAAGACACCCAAAACCTATACTGAAAACTTACCACATCATAACAGCCCTAACCCACTTATGAAAAGACGGCAATATAAATATTACAGTAGGACCTAGAGAAGTGTTTCCCTAGGTGGTCCTGGAGTACCCCCTTGCCGTTCAGGTTTTCTGGTTATCCGCAATGAATCTGCATGAAAAAGATTTGCATTTAATGGAGGCAGTATATACAAATCAATGGCATGCATATTTATTGTGGATATCCTGAAAACCTGACTGGCAAGGGGGTACTCCAGAACTGCCCTAGAACACCAAACTTACCACACCATAACAGACTGAATCCACCTATGAAAAGACAGTGCTATATATATATTACACTAGGCTCTGGAGCACCAATATACCTACTGTTGAGAAACTGGAACAAGCTGCACTGTTACACAGTCCTACACAGACACTACATGCTAGCAGAATCCTTCACCTCAGTCACAGATGCAGAACATGGACAGACCCTCATCTATATAACGTAAGAGTAGCTATACCGGGTCAGACCAACAGTCCATCTAGCCCAGTATTCCTTTTCCAACAGTGGCCAACCCAGGTCACAAGCACCTGGCAGAAACACAAATTGTGACAACATTCCTTGCTACCAATCTAATACAGAATACGGAGCCACCAAAACAAAACAACAAAAATTGAAATAGAGACCCTCCCCCCAATCTGCCCAAGGAAGCCAGACTTTACTGGTAAAAAAGAGAAAAATGCAAAATAAAACATTTTTTTAAATGTACATTTTTGCAAAATAAAAATAGGAAAAAATGTACATTTTACAAAGCAGTATCTCAGTCCCTACAAAGTATTAAATACAAATATTTTTTTCTACCTTTGTTGTCTGGGAATTTGGCTGGTCCCAGTCTTTTTTTTTCCCTTGTTCCATAAGTCAGCCTTACAAATTCTTTCCCAGGTTGGGCTTTCCATTTCTTCTCCTCTTGTAAGTAGGTAGTAGCGTCTCCTCCTTTAGTTCATTGCCTTCAACCCCCCTCCCTGAATCCACCACTGTTTTCTGATTCCCCTCTCTCCCCTCCCCGAGTCCAGCACCGCTGTTTCCCCTCTCTCCTTCCATCCCCCACCCTCCCCGAGTCCAGCACCGCTGTTTCCCCTCCTCTCCTTCCATCCCCCACCCTCCCCGAGTCCAGCACCGCTGTTTCCCCTCTCTCCTTCCATCCCCCCCCCCGAGTCCAGCACCGCTGTTTCCCCTCTCTCCTTCCATCCCCCTCCCCGAGTCCAGCACCGCTGTTTCTCCTCTCTCCTTCCATCCCCCCCCGAGTCCAGGACCGCTGTTTCCCCTCTCTCCTTCTATCCCCCCCCCCCGAGTCCAGCACCGCTGTTTCCCCTCTCTCCTTCCATCCCCCCCCCCGAGTCCAGCGCCACTTTCTGTGTCGTCGTCCCTCCCCACCCCCCCCCGGGATCGTCAAACCTGCTTCGTTCTGTTCCTTCCCTCTACCGCGTCTCGACTCGCTCCTCCAGCTCAGACACTTCCTGTTTGCGCGAGGGCGGGACTCGTGACGAAGGCAGAAGGATCCGTCGCCGGGCCCAATCAAGCACTTTGTTGTTGCTGCTGCAGCGAGAGTGGTGTTGGGCTTGGAGACTCAGAGAGGGAAGCGTGTTGTGGAACGGTAGGGTGGGAAGGGAAGGGAGAGGAGAAACTGCAAATTAAAAAAAAGTGCCGGCCCCACCGATTCAAAATTGCATAGGCGCCATTTTGTTTAAAAATCCATTTAGGGGAGTGACCGCTCCCCCTGCGCCCCACCTGGCTACGCCACTGGGGTGTAGGTTCTCGGGGCAGGTAGGGTGGGTATAGGGGTTAGGATAGGAATCCCAGTACTGCTTTCCTAAGAGCCAGCTGCCAGTGATCTCCCCTCAGTCAAACCTGCAGTAGATTCCAGAATGTTGCAGGATATCAGCATCATGAGTGGATCCCGGGTACTGAACACACATGTCCACAGTCTTCCCCTGGGCATCACACACGACCTGTATGTGCATGGAGTGATAAGATTTTCTGTTCCTACAGGTCTCCTTGTGTGCCGGAGGGGGGGGGAGGTGGGTCTGAGTATGATGTGTGTGCAGTCATTGATGTCAAGTGACTGAGGTAAAGCAGTCTATGGCATAGAACTGAGCCATGTTGTTCTGGAGGGCCTGGGCGGTAGTGGGGAAGGTGTTATAGTGTGAGGTGTGGGTGAGGAAGGCATCAAGGAACTGGGAAAGGCAGTTGGAGATGGCAGGCTGGGTGAAGTCAGGGGGCCCGCATTGATTGCTAGCACTGACTGAAAAGTGCCAGTAGCAAGAAATGCAAGGGAGACAGTGATCTTAAGATGGAGTGGCACTGGTTTAATCCTGCATGTCCTGGTCTGGAGGAGGGGTTGTAACTGGTCACAGAGGTGCTGTATGGCAGCCCTATCAAAGTGGTACCTAGTAAGATATTGCTGGTCAGTAAGGTCCATGAAGCGGGTTGTGGGCCTTCCTTTCAAATTCTCATCCACATCCAGCAAAGCGTCAGGCACAATAGTATTCAGCACATCCATGATTGATGTGCAGGTGTCCCACCACCACAATTCCACCTCTCTACTTTCCAACTTCGTTTGGCCTTCAGCTAGTCATTTTTAAATCAGGTTTAATTCACAACATTTTTCTTTCAGGCACTAGGAAATCGTTTTGCTATCCATTATCGCCAAAGAAAAAAAAACGTACATCACATAACATCGCCCTTCTCACGCCCACGAGACAGCCCCAAAATGCCCACTCTCAAAATGTTTTTCTTATTGAACTTAAACTTGTTTTTTTTTTAAATTATATGGTTTAAATGTTTTCACGTCCATCTGCCCCTTGTGCAATTTTTTGCATGTTTTTTTTTTCTTTTGAAAATGAGCTCCAAAATATAACATGGATAAGTAAAAATGGATAACCCA
Source organism: Microcaecilia unicolor (assembly GCF_901765095.1). Classification (NCBI taxonomy): domain Eukaryota; kingdom Metazoa; phylum Chordata; class Amphibia; order Gymnophiona; family Siphonopidae; genus Microcaecilia; species Microcaecilia unicolor. Next base: position 244,961,442 of record NC_044032.1, on the reverse strand, counting down.
AATTATAGCTAGATAATGCTGGGTTTCACTTTAGGAATCACTACTCAGAAAAAGGGTCTACGTTTCACTATGGAAAAATATGTTGACAACCTCTGATCAGTGTGTGGCAGTGGCCAAAAAATGAAAAAAGAATGTTGGGAACTATTAAGGAAGGAATGAAGAATCAAAGAGAATATCATAATGCCTCTGTATCAATCCATGAGTAATGGGTTTGCATTCTGGTTGCTGAATCTCTTAAAAAGATTTAGCTGAATTAGAAAAGGTACAGAGAAGAATGACCAAAATGATATAGGAGAATGAAAAACTCCGCTATGAGGAAGGGCTGGAGTCTCTGCAACTTGTTATTTTTATGTTGGATGAATGATTTCTATGAATATTCTTTTCTATATATGATTGGAGTTCTTTTTTTCTTTTATATTTTTGTCTTAACTTGTGAATTGCCTAGATTTGGCTGTGTCCTAGATTGGCGATCCAGTAAATGCGAAATTAACTTAAACACACTTAAAAATTAGACCTGTTGATAATAAACACCGTTTGTTCCTGTAACATCTGTCTGATTCTTGACTTATAATTCCCTTAATTAGGGGATACTATTACGAACACCAGAGCTTTTCCTATGTAGACAATATCAATCGTTGTCCAAAGAGTTATGTTTATATATATCAAATATTCAACTTTATTTAACTATAATTTAAATACAATACATGTCTTAAAACCATTCATTCATCATTAATCATGCACCCCATTATATCACCATATACATACATTCACTTTCACCAGAGTATCACAACCTGTGCTACTTAGGAATGGTTAACATAAAGTGATTTCGCCTATTTTACTTTATGTTAACCATTGAAATGAAGCAATAATAGTCCCAAGTAGCACAGGTTGTGAAACGCTGGTGAAAGTGAATGTATGTGTAGGGTGACATGGAGGGGCATAATCGAACGAAAACGTCTATCTCCATGGGCGTTTATCTCCGAGAACGGGTCCGTGAAGGGGCGGACCGAACTATATTTTCGCAAAAAATAGACGTCCATGTTTTATTCAACAATTTGTGAGGTGGGCGTTTTTGTTTTTAAGCGATAACGGAAAATGAAAGCGCCCAGCTCAAAAACGAATAAATCCAAGGCATTTATTCGTGGGAGGGGCCAGGATTCGTAGTGCACTGGTCCCCCTCACATGCCAGGACACCAACCGGGCACCCTAGGGGGCACTTCTACAAAAACAAAAAAAAAGGTAAAAGAGCTCCCAGGTGCATAGCACCCTTCCCTTGTGTGTTGAGCCCCCCAAATCCCCCTCAAAACCCACTGCCCACAAGTCTACACCATTACTATAGCCCTAAGGGGTGAAGGGGGGCACCTACATGTGGGTACAGTGGGTTTGGGGGGGGCGGTGTGGAGGGCTCCCATTTACCAGCACAAGTGTAACAGGTGGGGGGGGATGGGCCTGGGTCCACCTGCCTGAAGTCCACTGCACCCACTAATAACTGCTCCAGTGACCTGCATACTGCTGCCAGGGAGGTGGGTATGACATTTGAGGGTGAAAAAAAAAGTTGTGAAACGACATATTTTGTGGTGGGAGGGGGTTTGTGACCACTGGGGGAGTCAGGGGAGGTCATCCCCGATTCCCTCCAGTGGTCATTTGGTCATTTAGGGCACTTATTGGGGCCTTATTCGTGGAAAAACAAGGTCCAGGAAAAGTGCCCTAAATTCTCGCTACAAACGCATATTTTTTTTCCATTATCGGCGAAAGGCGCCCATCTCTGATCGGCCGATAACCACGCCCCAGTTCCAGCTTCACCACACCTTCGACACGCCCCCATCAACTTTGTCCGCATCCGCGACGGAGTGCAGTTGAAAATGTCCAAATTCGGCTTTCGATTATACCGCTTTATTCGTTTTTGTGAGATAAACGTCTATCTCCCGATTTGGGTCACAATATAGGCGTTTTTCTATTTTGATTATAAGCAGGAAAGTGGGGTGTATGATTAATGATGAATTAATGGTTTTAAGACATGTATTTAAATTATAGTTAAATAAAGTTGAATATTTGATATATACAAACATAACTCTCTGGAGAACGATTGATATTGTCTACATTGGCTCTTGACTTAACATCCATTTAGTTTCTTTCCTTGTCTTGGTTTTTGAACTAAGAAAATGAGGTTAGTCTAATGTACCCTGTTATTCAGAACTGTTTGGTGATTTGAAGTAAGCGTCTGGTTGACTACAACTGTGTGAAGTCACCTAAACAGGAGTGAAGCAGCAGAGGTTTACAATAAACATATGATAGAGGGCAGAGCGGAACTGGTAAATGCGAATCGATTATTACTCTTTCAAAAAGTACAAAGAATAGGGGACATGCCATGAAGTTAACATACTAGTATGTGTAAAACAAATGTGAGAAAATATGTATTTTTTTCACGTAATGCACAATTAAGCTCTGGAGCTCATTGCCAGAGGATGTGGTAAAAACATTTAGGACTAGATTCTGTATATGATGCCAAAAAAAATCGGTGCTGAAAAATGCACTATTCTATAAGCTGTGCTTAAAGTTAGGCATAGTTTATAGAATAGTGCTTATGCCTAGGAATTGCACCTAACTTTAGGTGTGGCCATTTGCGCCAACTAAAATGTGGTACAAATGTATGTGCCTGTTATGATTCTGTTAGAATTCTGCTAGTCAAACAGGAAAATGCTTGGAACAGCTCCTGATTGGTCCGTCAGGGGCTGAGCTGATGTCAGTCTGATCTACTTAAGCTCACCTGTCCCTACAACCCCTGCTTTGGCGTTACTTCAATTCTGCTGAAGCCTTACCTTTGCTCTGTCTGAGCTATTAGCTCTGTGCTTGCGTGGAGTTATTACTCCTTTCCTTGCTTGCAGTTTATGTTGCTCTGTCTCTGTCTGCCGGCTGCTGCCTGTGTGTGTCTAATTACCTCTCTCACTACACCTGGGTTTCTCTATTTGGCTGTGGTGCTGTGTGATGAGTTCCTACCTTGTTCTGTTCCAGTTTGTTTGTTTTGCTTCCCCTTTTTTCAGAGTTTCCTCTGTGCCGTGTTTGTTTTCTGCTTGGCAGGTCCTGCCCTTGTAGCAGACTCGGGGACCCTTTTGTTTCTCTCCGCGGGAGTTGTTTGTTTGCTCTTTCATTGTACTCCTGTTTAATCCCTTGTCTGCAGTGTTCCCTGCCTCTGGTTGCTGTGTGTGTGCTGAGCTTGGTCTAACCCTTTGTCTGCAGAGCTTCTCTGCTTCTGGCAGTTGTCTGTTTACTGCAGTCTTCCCTTTGTGACTGTTTCAGTCCTTTCTTTGCTGTTCTACCTCCTGTATTACAGAGCACTGTCCCTTTCTGTACTGGGAGTGTGTGTTAGGCTCCGCACTCCGTTTTGCGGACTTTTCCCTTCCCTGTCTGCTGATGGTCTCTGCCTACAGTATCTTATATTACAGTCCCTCACCTTCTTTGTGTGTGGTGGGCTACGGCTTGACGTGTTTCTGTGTATGCTTCCCTTTCTCCATGATTACCAGCACTGAGGGTGTTGCTGGTGCTCCGGTCCCCATGGGGGACCCCTCGTTTAGTCTCTTTCTCCCCTCCCTAAGTATGAGTCGGTTCCAGTTAGGCCGTGAGGCCTGCATGCTTGAATTCTGAGTGAATCGGTTCTCGATAGGCTGTGAGGCCCACCTGATTGCCCTATCTTCCCTTTTCTGGAGGTGCAAGTTGTTTGCTGCATGTGTGTACAGGGCTTGGTAGTACACAGGCAGACCACACTCATTGGTCAGCAGCATGTTTGCATTATGATTTGTGACTATGGTTGGCTGACCATTTTGGGTTTTATTTTTATTTTTTTTTTTTGGGGGGGGGGGAGCACATAACTTTAATATGAGGCAATGACATCCACTAAGAGTAGGACCTCAGGCAGGACTACTATAAAACAGTATCCACCCCAGAAAGGGGGATACAGAAGTGAGGCATGTCATCTCATTCATCTCAGAGGAGGTTAGTTGGAAGTTGCAGCCACACTCATGGGAGGGTAGCTGCAACCTCAGGCCTTGATCTGGGACAGAGGTGTTATGACTTACTAGTTGCCTATTAGCCACATGGAAACCGATATTGTACAGGACATTTACATTATTAAATAAATACATTTACAAATGAGTACAGGTGCCCTGTTTATAATACTTACTTCGAGCCCTGAGGTGGCATCTCACTGTTCTGATCATGACAGGGCTCTCCCTCTTCATTTGGCGGAACCTGTGGTCCCTCCGAATGCCAAATCTTCTACAAGATATAAGTTTGTACACCGTGGGATAGGCATAAAGGAATCCTGTGCAGAAGGAATGGATCCACAGAAGCTTAGCTGAAATTGGGTGGCGGGGGAAGAGGGGTTGGTGGTTGAGAGGCTAGGATAGGGGAGGGCAGACTTATACGGGGTCTGTGCCAGAGCCGGTGATGGGAGGCGGGACTGGTGGTTGGGAGGCGGGAAATACTGCTGGACAGACTTATACGGTCTGTGCCCTGGAAAAGACAGGTACAAATCAAGGTAAGGTATACACATATGAGTTTATCTTGGGCAGACTAGATGGACCGTGCAGGTCTTTTTCTGCCGTCATCTACTATGTTACTATGTTACTATGAGTCAGGGGATGGCCCTTCTTGCCTTCAGCACACAAATTCATTTGGAAATCAAATAGGAGAGACTCACAACACTGATTGGGGGGGGGGGGGGGGGACATTACATTGGTATAGATTATGTCATTGAGGTGAACATGAGGATAGAGAGTATTGTAGGGATGTGGGAATGTTTTTCCTTTCTAGTAGATGGATTCTATTAATGAATGTGCATGTGCACATATCACTAATTACCCTTGAATGCAGACTCCAGTTTGTGCTTACATTGCTGAGGGAGCTCTTATATGTGTAGCTACAGGCGGAGTCCCTGATAGGCCGGGGAGGGGGAGGGGAAGCAAACACTTACCTCTCCAACCTGTCCCTTATCTCACCCCAGGCTTCGATGGAGAGAGTCATGGGGGGCAGGTGGTGGTGGTGCCTGAAGAGGATACGCCTGTGCTTGTTGCACAGCTGTACCAAGCCTTACTGGCCTCCCACTTAGCCATCTATCCCTCCTTCAATCTGTTCAGAACTCTGCTGCACGTCTTATATTCCGCCTGAACCAATATACTCATATCACCCCTCTTCTCAGGTCACTTCACTGGCTTCCAATCAGATACCGCATACAGTTCAAGCTTCTCCTTCTTACCTACAAATGCACTCAGTCTGCAGCCCCTCATTACCTCTCTACCCTCATTTCCCCTTACGTTCCCGCCCGTAACCTCCGCTCACAGGACAAATCCCTCCTCTCGGTACCCTTCTCCACCACCGCCAACTCCAGGCTCCGCTCATTCTGCCTCGCCTCACCCTATGCTTGGAATCAACTTCCTGAGCCCTTATGCCAAGCCCCCTCCCTACCCATCTTCAAATCCTTGCTCAAAGCCCACCTCTTCAATGTTGCTTTCGGCACCTAACCTTTATACCTTTCAGGAAATCTAGACTGCCCCTATTTGACTGACTGTACATTTGTCCTTTAGATTGTAAGCTCCTTTGAGCAGGGACTGTCCTTCTATGTTAAATTGTACAGCGCTGCAAAACCCTAGTAGCGCTTTAGAAATGTCAAGTAGTAGTAGTAGTTTCAGCTTGGTTGAAATTTGGTTCTCTTCTTAGAGACATGTTTCTCAGTGAATAACCGTTGGAAAGCGTGCATCGCCTTATATGGACCCCCATGTGTGATGGACGTCCTTACATGCACAGCTCCATATATGGCCGACCATCCCATATATGGATAGGTCAGTACGTGCATGTCTTGGCATCTATAATGACTCCACACATGGATGGCCGCGACGCATGGACGTTCATGGACTGTCGTCACACGTGCAGGGCCTATGTGCGGAGTTTTCCTTATATGGATCATTATCAAGTGTGCGAACTTCATATATACACAATAAAATATGTATGTTCCTTATATTTCCCATAGCTGCAAGTTCTGCAAGTACAGTGCATGTAGTTGCGGACATCCAGGTATGGGGAAAATATAAGGAACATTGAGAAGTATAAAGTACAGTAACAAGGGGAGTCACGTGATGCTAGGCGAGGGGTAGGACGCCGCAAGACTGAGCTCTGAGGCCCCGATGTAACATCGCCCCCCTAGCAGCTTAAATCGGCGAATTTGAAATCTGTATAAGAAGGAAAGACAGACGGGACATCCCAGACTAGCGAACTGTGGAATTCACAAGGAGAAAAACCAATAATATGTCCTCCAAAACGATGCGGAAAGACGGAGCACGAGGGAGAACGGGAGAAAGTAAAATGGCGGATCCCGGCCCCTCGGGGGAAACAGTGAGCTCCGCGTGGGCCAATGAAATAGCAGCGGAGGTATCGCAATTACTGGAATCCTCCGTGGACCTGAAATTGCAGAAAATTTCTGAGAAACTCGATGTCATGGATGAGAAATTAGAAGGTTTAAAAACCGATCTGACGGGATTCCAACAAAGGCTATCGGAGCTGGAAGACAGGAGTGCCCAGCAGGAGGGTCATCATAAAGAATGACAGCAGAGGATTACCCAGTTGGAATCAAAAGTGGATGATCTAGAAAATAGATCACGAAGAAACAATATCAGGCTGGTGGGGATCCCGGAGACTGTACGGGAAGTAGACCTGCGGGCCGTGTTGGAAACATGGCTGCCGAAGGTGCTCGATGCGCAGGAGTTGGCGAACAATTTAAAAATTGAGAGAGCACACCGTCTGGGTCAACTGAGACCTGAAGCGCAAAGACCTTGAGTGGTAATTTGCAAAATACTAAACTACAACCACAAACAGGAGGTTTTGAGGTTATGGCGATCCCAGGGCACGGTGTGCTATGAAACGCACAAGGTGTTGTGCTTTCAAGATTTTTCGACTGCAGTGGCGGCACAGCGAAAGCAATTCGTAGGAGCATGCACTGAACTCCACAACAGACGGATTCGGTTCGCACTGCTCTATCCAGCAAGATTGAGGGTCCAGCATGAAGGCCGGACCCGCTTTTTCGACACCGCAACGGAAGCGCTGCAGTTTGCCAAGCAGATACAAGGAGGCACGGAGCAGGCTGTCGAGGATGAAGTACGCTGAAGGAAAAAGTGGAAACCATTGCAAGAATGAGGGCTAAAGAATTTTCACAGTGCTCTGCTGAAGAGGCGGAGGATATTTAAAGCAGTAGCGGGAGCAGAGCCTTGAGTGCGCTACTGTTGTGAGACACTCTGTACAATTGCTTTAATTTCATGTGAGTTGGGAATTGCGGGTGGGCAAAAGTTCAATATGTATAACAGGTTGTTTTAAGAGATATGGTTGAGGTTTTAATTGAAGGTTAACTAGAAGGGGACACCTCAAATATGTTTAAGGGAGGAGGGAGTTTTTAAGATAAAAGATGTTTAATCTGAATGTTGTTTGAAATGGGATTTCCCGAATATGTTAACGGGAGATGAGAGTTGGCAATATAAAGTGGCACAGTGGAGTGGGCCCTGTACATTTCGATAAAGAGGAAGCTGCAGGGGGGAGGGGCAGGGCGATAGCGTGACCGGTTCTTAGAGAGCACAATGTGTAGTGTATGGAAGAGGGGGAGGGAGGGTGGGAGGGAGGGGGGGAGTGAACAGTGGGAAGAGAAAAAGGGGGCCTTCAATTTGTTTTTTTTGGAATTCATTTGGTTTATTTTATTTTATTTAAATGTTTTTTTATCATTGGCTTCGCGCACTGAAGAGTGGCAGGGGAGGTTATTTCGGATAAAAAGAGGGGTAAATAAGGGCTGGGAGGTACGCTCTCTGCTCAACAGGAAAAGGCTGAGACAGTGGAAATGGATGAAGTGGAGTGTTGGGGTCAGTTAAATTGTTATCTTGGAATGTAGGGGGAGTTTCTTCGCCCATAAAACGGAAAAAAATCTTGCAGGCTTTGCAACGCCAGGCGGCCGATATTGTGTTTCTTCAAGAGACACATTTGACGACGCAAGAGCATGATAAATTCCAGCAGGGCTGGGTGGGCACTGTAGTGGGCGCTCCTGCTAATAATAAGAAGGCGGGAGTATTGATACTATTTCGAAAGGGGCTACCAATATCTATAAAATCGGTTAGGAGGAGCGCAATGGGTAGATATGTCTTGATAGAGGTGGAGTTGGGGGGAATTCCCTACGTTTTCTGTAATATATATGCACCGAATGTATATCAGAAAAAATTTTATAAAGAAATTGTAGACCTGCTGTCTCCATATCAGGTGGGCAATGTGGTGCTGGGAGGAGACTTTAACATGGTATATGACCCAGAGATGGATAAGACTAGCAAGGGAGGCCCGGGGCCTCGACACTATTTAAGGGGGCTACCATTCTTGTGTTCTACATTGGAATTGGTGGATGCTTGGAGGGTGTTACACCCAGGCAGTAGAGATTACACTCATTTATCCCGGGCACATTCTTCACTATCCAGAATAGATTACATATTTATTTCACGTCACCTTTTTGCTAAAACAGTGGAGGCAGAGATTGGTCCGAGTGAAATCTCAGATCACTCTCCCATATGGGTACGGCTGGAATTGGGTGGAGACCGGAGCGGGTATAGGGGGTGGTCTTTTCCATTTGAGCTGTATAAGGATGCGAAATTTCGGGAAATGTTGCAGAGCAAATGGAAAGAATATGAATACAACAACAAAGAACATAAAGACCAATATGGGTTGTACTGGGAAACGGCAAAGGCAGTCCTGAGAGGAGAAATTATTAATTATAGGGCTTGGACGCGGAAGCGAAGGGATAAAGAAATATTACGCTTAGAAAAAGAAGTCCGAATACACCGGCAGAAATATGGGGCTACACAGACAGAAGAACAGAAATTAGTCTATCTGACAACCCAGAGAGAGTTAAATGAGCTCCTGCATGAGAGGGCTAAGAAATCTATACTGTATTATAAACACCAGTTGTTCCAGTATGGGAACAAGGCAGGAACGTTGCTGAGTCGACTGGCTAAGGGGAAAAAAGGGACGACTCGACTTTTACAAGTAAAACGCCAAGATGGCATAGTAGTCAGACGTGAAAAGGACATAGTAGAGAGTTTCCGCAGATACTATGCAGACCTGTATGGGGAGCCATCGGGGATAATACCAGATAGCACATTGTTTTTGGATAATATTGCCCTGCCACAGATATCGACGAAACAGGAGGAAATCCTTGACGCCCCTATTGGGGAAGGGGAGTTCATGTTGGCCCTGCAACAGAGTGAGGTACATAAGGCACCAGGACCAGATGGTTTTAGTATGGCTTTTTATAAGATTCTACAGGAACAGGTGACTTTACCTCTATTAAATTTATTTAACTATATGGCTAGTACTGCCACGGTTCCAGAGACTCTTGGACTAGCTAAAATTATTGTCCTGCCTAAACCCGGTAAGGATCCAGGGGACATGGGATCATATAGACCGATCTCCCTATTAAAATGTGATGTCAAACTTTATGCAAAAATTTTGGCAAATAGATTGGCCCGAGTGCTGCCAGATTTGGTGGCCTCTCCGCAAGTTGGGTTTGTGAAGGGCAGATCGGTGGTAAGTAATGTCAGAGCTCTCATCGCTTCCTTGGAGAAAGTGAAGGAGCAGCAACGGCCTTCTCTGCTAATAAGTTTTGATGCAGAGAAGGCCTTTGATCGGGTGGTATGGCACTTCATGTTTCAAGTTTTGCAGAGAGTAGGTATTGGGGGATTTTTTAGGAATGCAGTGGGGGCTCTTTACTCAGACCCCCAAGCGTACATGTGGATAAATGGGGTAGGGTCGCAACCATTTTTGATAAGGAGGGGGGTGAGGCAGGGGTGTCCTCTCTCTCCGCTATTATTTGTTCTGTCTCTAGACCCATTAATACGAGAGATTGAGTCTCACCCGGAGATCGTGGGGGTTACCTGGGGTCCTGTTGGCTTTAAAATATCTGCATTTGCGGATGACTTATTAGTGCATCTTACAGAACCCAAGAGGTCGCGGGGAGCCCTGTTGGAATTGTTTCAGGAGTATGGAGACTTTGCTGGTTTTAAAATAAACTATTCCAAATCTCTGGCATTAACAGATACAGATAGCGTGAGAATGGAGTGGGGGAATGATTTTCCTTTAAAGTGGGCCAGGGAGTGCTTCAAATACTTAGGAGTACAGGTGGCCATGAGCACAAAGGCCTTTTACACTCTCAACTTTACTAAACTATTGGAAAATATGAGAGGTCGGCTGAAGCAATGGGAGGCCCTGCCGCTGACGTTACACGGGAGGGTTCAGCTGTTCCGCATGGTGGAGTTTCCCCGATGGCTTTACACACTACAGGTTCTACCGTTGCGCTTAAAAAATAAAGATATTAAGCAGTTCCATAAGTACTTACGGCAGTTTATTTGGGGGGGGGGAAAAGCCCAAAGTACCTTTAGACATACTGGTAGGCTCTTGGAAATTAGGAGGCATAGGGCTCCCAGATATTAAAAAATACAACCAAGCGTGTTTGTTGAGGCATCTGGGGGACTGGTTACTAGATAAACAAGACTTTACCCCGTGGAAATTGGAACAGGTTTATTTCTTGCCATTCCACCCACATTATCTACTTCACGAGGCAGAGAACAAATTGCCAAATAAATTTAAGGGAAGTTTGCTATTGGAACCAATGCGGGCGATTTGGCGAGATCTCAATAGCTATTGGGGGTTGGAAGGGGATATGTCGGATATATTGCCATTACAAGGTAACCCAAACTTCTCACCTGGGTCAGAAAACAGGGTGTTTCGAAGGTGGGCCTCACAGGGGATTACGAGGTTGGAACACGTATTGGGGACCAGAGGAGGTCTGTTAAATTTGGGTGCTCTGGGGGTTGGTTTCACTATTAGCCACACATTTGCTCATCAGCAATTAGCTCATTATGTTAGATCCCTAAATATTGAAAAGCTTACTAGTGGACATGGGAGGAAAATCAGGGAATTTTTCAAAACAGTAACTGGGGAGCGGCTCACAGTATCGGGACTGCACAAGGCTCTATGGGCGATAGGACCACAGAAAAAAACTGAAGCAATTACCGCACGTTGGGCACGAGATATGCAGAAGCCCAGCTTAGCGCTGGATTATGGCAAGTTGACATCTCGTATACCTGAGATCTCGATCAATGCGACATTACGGGAATGTCAATATCGAATCTTATATCGAGCATACATGACCAAACTACAGGTATTTAAGATGGGAGGAGTGTCGGACCCACTATGTTCTAAGTGCCGGCAACGAGACAGCACATTTTATCACTGCCTGTGGGAATGCCCCGGAGTGCAAAGGTTCTGGCACAATATAATACAGTATCTGGAGGGCTTAGTGGGATCTCGGATTAATTGTTCTTTTATGGGGATTATCCTTGATAAACATGAGCTCTTTGTTCTCCAACGAGGAAGTCAGAAGACACTGGTGCGCAAAGCCTGCCTGCTGGGGAAAAAATTGATTATGACTGGGTGGTTGAGTGTGGACCCACCAGAGTTCTGGCATTGGAGAAACAGAGTTCACGAGCTCTTATTGCATGAGCGTAGGGCGGTGGGAACTTCCCCGAAGAAGAGAACACAGTTCCTGGAGATTTGGAGACCTTACATCCAGTCCCTGGCGCCACGTGCGCGAAGCTTAATATTGAATAGCTTATAAAAAAGCTCAATTTTTTTTTTTTCTTTCTCTCAAGTTTTACTATAAAGGGGATTGAGTTCATTATATGAAGTATGGGGGCCTATTGGGAACAGAGGGTTTCACTCAAAGGGTGACGCAGACGAGCGGGGGGTGAGCAGGGAAGGCCGCCCTCGATTCGGTTGCAGATCCTTGTTCCAGGGTACCCTATCAACAGTCCTAAAGGGAAAGGGACCGTAGTTAACTTAGAATATGATATCATGGATAACAGGGTTACCCTGGAAAGTCTGAACGAACAATGGCAGAGTGAATACTTATTAAGATTAAAGGGTGGAAGAAGAGGGGAGAGCGGGATACGAAGTTTAGAGGTTAAGATATGGTGCATAAAGGTCAGTGGGTTGTTTGAAGGAGGGGGGAGGGAGGGGGTTGGGAGGATGATGGGGGGAGGGTGGGAGAAATTGATAAACTATTGATGATGGCAATTTAGATGTCTGAATATAAGTCCAATGTGACGTTTCAATGTAACATGTTAAATTTTACGATTTTGTTAAGCATTGTATCATCAATAAAAACCGTTAAAACATAAAGTACAGTAACAAGGACGCGTTTCTCACATAACTGCTGTCTTTTTCGTATACTTTGGGCATCCCTGATTTGGGCATTTTCAACTGCAATAATGGAATGTCTAAGGATGTCCTTTTTCCTATACTTTGGGCGTCCCTGATTTGGGCGTTTTCAACCACGATAATGGAATTTCTAAGGGCGTCCATATTATTTTTCGATTATACCTACCTGATTTTGGCCGACTTCGTGAGGGTGCCCAAATTCAGATTTGGACAACCTTTCGATTATGCCCTTCTATATGTTACCTCGGCTGCAGTCTTTACCCGGGCAGTGGCAACGGCACTGATAGGCGGCCTGTGGCCCGCACTGGGACTCTCTGTCTCTGAACTGTTCCACCTTTCACAAAACAGAAGGTTGCATCAGAAGGGGTGGGATGTTTCAGAGAGAAAGTCTTGGTGCAGGCCACAGGCAACCTATGAGTGCCTCTGCTGCTGCCCAGGCAACGACTGGAGTGGAGATGACTTTAAGGCAGGGGTGTCTGTGTGTCTGTCTGTGTGTGCGTGTGTGTGTGTGTGTGTGCTAGACTCAGAACTGCCAGGGAAAATGATTCACACTTTGTGCTGGGCAGGCTCAGCAGAATTCAATTACAACTGTTTGGGCAAGACCATGGATCTGCACAGAGGTTGAAATCACAACTAAAGGCAGTTAGTTTACCAGTTGCTTAAGTTGCAATCTCTGGAACACTTTGCAGCTTTAGTAGAAATCCCCTGTCAATACAAGTTATTGTCTGTTTGAGGAAGCTCCTCCAAACATGACACACAGAGATAAACAGAGACTGACACCATCATATTAACTAATTAAGATGAAACTGTCGTAATGGAAGAGGTCGCTTTAATTATTGAGCTAACACAGGCTACTAAATTAAAACTAGATGATGTGAATTAGAATAACCTTTGTTGGTTGAACTGAATTAACTGCAAATGATTGCAAGACCCGGGCTATAAAAGAAATGCAACATGCCGTTGCCATGGACACAAAGAAGAGGAGTATAAGGGAGATGGGCATGACAAATTACTCTCACTTTTGACAAAGGACTTTCCAGATCTTTGACCTACTCTGACCCAAGAGAATTCAGTTTCCCACAAACTTGCCACAAACCTCAAGCTGACATAGAGCAAATCTCCATAAGGCTGAGATTTCTAATATCTGGTAATGAAATTGGGCTGCACTTTTGATAGGAGACTTGCACTTTGTGTAATTAAAAAAAACCCCCCACTAGAACATGATAGACTGCTTCTGATTATTCTCCCAGGAAGGGGCAGATGAAGAGAAGTAAATTATATTTCACTGACTGTATGTGTTTGACATTAATTCATTTTTAAGTAAGCACATAATCTGTTTATTGTATTGCTGTAGATATGTTGCAAGACCAGTTTTAAATTTCAAAAAGGACAACTCCATTCTTAGATATATGAGTAAACTAGTCCATAATTTTGGGACTATTACACTTTAGATGGCGTTTCTTATAGAGTCTAAATCAGAGGTTTCTTAACCCAGTCCACGGGACACATCCAGCCAGTCACATTTTCAGGATACCCAAAATGAGTAAGCGTGAGATAAATCTGTATACAATGGAGGTAGCACAAGAAAATAGGTTGAAAAGAACAGGTGAAAGGGCAGAGCCTTGTGGGGCATCATACTCCAGTGGGTAAAGTGGAGAAATCAACTCAGAGGTAGCTACCGAAAAGGATCTGCCCTCTAAAAGTGATTTAAACCATCGCATGACCAGGCCTCCCACCCTTACATCCTGCAATCAGGACAATAAGAGACCATGGTCCATCAACTCAAATGCCAAGGACAAATTCAATGACACTGCCAACACCACCTTAACTTGCCAAATTACTGCTAAAGGTGTTTCTATCAAGTACTGACTCAGAGGGGTACAGACTTTTCCAGTTGTTGCATTACAGTTTTATTTCTGTGTACATAAATTGCTTCCCTATAAAACATTTTTCTTTGAAAAATGTTGTCTAGTATGTTAATTAATGGAGAAAAATCTGATCGTTGCATGCAAATTAGACACACTGAGGGGTCATTTTACAAAGGCGCACTGAAAAATGGCTTGCGGTACTGTAGGCATGGGTTTTGGGCTTGCGACGATCCATTTTTTAGCGCTCCTGTAAAAAAGGCCTTTTTAAAATTTTTGCTGAAAATGGATGTGCGGCAAAATGAAAATTGCTGGGCATCCATTTTGGGTCTGAGACCTTACCGCCAGCCATTGACCTAGCGGTAAAGACTCATGCGGTAACCGGGTAATAATGATCTTCACGCGCCAAATGCCACGGCGCGTGTCCATTACGCACGTACAAAAATATTTTTCAGACGTATGTATCGGACGCGCAGCAAAAATAAAATTACCACAAGAGCCACGCGATAGTCAGGCGGTAACTTCATTTTGGCATGCGTTGGGAGCGCATTGACGCTTACGCGGCTTAGTAAAAGGACCCCTGACACAACAGCATGTAAAAAAGTTATAGAGGGCATAAACTTTCTGTAGTTTCTGTAAATACAGTGCTAGCAGGTCAGACTAATGATAGTATTTTAGGTTAAATCAAGTGGTTCTTAGAAGCAAGCAATGTGATCTTCAGTGGGAACAGAGGCTCAGGCCCTTTAGAAGTGTATTTTGCTAATGAAAATGTAACTGTGGATTAAAAGCAGTGGACGACTGTCAAAATGCTATTATAAGGGAAGAGAGTTTGTTCTAGATAGAGTTCTTATTGTTTCCATAGTGTAGACATATTTCAAAAGTGTCATAAATCACTAAGGATGTGCATTTGTTTGAAATCTAAAAAAGGAAGCCACACAAAGTGTGGAGGTGCACTTAATCCCCATGCAACAATACAGGAAGAAAAAAGAGAAGAGTGGGGGAAGATAGGCTCTTTCCAATCAATAAGGGAGATGTATATTTAAAAAAGGTATAATCAAACATATAAACGGCGAGTGACCGTACTCACTCGCAAATGCGCAGGAGAGACTTCCCTCTCTGTCCCGCCCCCGCATCAATAAGTGATGACGGGGGGTGGGACAGAGAGGGAAACTGCGCGAAGGGGAGGGAACCGCCGAGGTCGCCACCGCTCCACCTCCCCCCCGAGGTCGTCACCACTGGTACACCCCCGGAGTTGCCGCTGCCACCACCTCTCCACCTGGCCCGTCTCTTCGCTATTCAACTTACATCTCCGCAGCAGGCAGATCAGCTGAGCTCCTGTCGGCCTTCCTTCCCTGCCTGTGTCCCGCCCTCGCCGACGTTACGTCACACGAGGGCGGGACACAGGCAGAGAAGGAAGGCCGACAGGAGCTCAGCTGATCTGCCTGCTGCGGAGATGTAAGTTGAATAGCGAAGAGATGGGCCGGGTTGCGGTGGCGGCAACTCGGGGGGGGGGGGGTACCGGCAGTGGCGAACTCAGGGGGAGGGGCCAGTGGCGACCTTGGGGGAGGGGCAGCGGTGACCCACTAGCCCGTTTTAACGGGCTCAACGGTTAGTGTTTATTATAACAGGTCGACTCAACACAGCCGTGTTTCGGCGACGTAGCGCCTTCTTCAGGAGTCTTCCAACAGTATATCGAGTACTTGAGTGTATAATACTCCAAGAAAAACAATTTTGAAGAACATGCAGTTCCTTCTTTTTCAGATTAGTGACAGAAATGCATACAGCAAGCGAGGCCGTGTCACTACATGGGAAATGTCAATGACATAGCTCATGTTTCTTAATGTAGGGCTCCTTTTACTAAGGTGTGCAAATGGATTTAGCACGTGCTAATGATCAGCATGCGCTAAATGATAAGAAGCCCATTATATTCCTATGGGTGTCTTATCATTTAGTGCACACTAAGGGGCCCTTTTACAAAGCAGCGTTAAGCCCAATGCTGGCTTATCGCATGCTATTCCGGAATTACTGCTGGCCCAATGTGGCCGCCAGCAGTAGTTCCAGCTCCAGCATGCACCATTTACGGCAAACCAAAATTGTTTTTTATAGCATGGCGCTAATCCGGCGGTAATCAAGCTTCACCACCCGCTGCCCGGTTATTGCTGGGTTACCGCAGGAGCCTTTACAGCAGTGGCGTAGCCAAGGGTGGGCCGCCCCCCACCCACTTTGAGCTCAGGCCCATCTAGTAGCAGCACACCTATGATATGGCTGGCAGGGATTCCCAAGCCCCATCAGCTGAAAATGCTCAACAACTGTCCCTCCTGCATACCTTGTGAATAGCATATCTTCGCCTGCAGCAAGCAGCAAATGATACATACTGCTCGCACCGGCCCCACAGCCTTCCCTCTGATGTATTCTCGCCTATGCGGAAACAGGAGGTTGCATCAGTGGGAAGGCTGTGAGGCCAACATGAGCAGTGTGTATTAGTTGCTGCTCGCTGCCGGTGAAAATCTGCTATTTAAAAGGTATGCGGGAGAGGGAGGAAATTTGAGAGACCATATGGCATGCAGGCAAGAGAAGGAGAGACCAAATCACCTGTGGGATGGGACGGGGTTCTTCTGCCCACCCATCTTAGGTACAGGCCCACCCAAAATTGGGTGTCTGGCTACGCCCCTGCTTTACAGCCACCTCAATGTGTGGCGGTAAGTGCTCCCCATTGCATGGCCACGTGATAAGAGTTATCTTACCACATGGCCATTTTTTTTTTGGGGGGGGGGCATTTTACCCACCGCTACCACAGGGCCTTTATCCCACAGCTCAGTAAAAGGACCCCATAATCTGTTAGCATACCTTAGTAAAAGGACCCTATAATTTTTAACCTGAAACAACAGCAAACCCCCCCAAATTTTGGGGCCCTTTTACTAAGCTTCATTACGCGCTAATGTACTCCTAATGCAGCAAAAAATGGAGTACCATGGGACGTCATACAGTGTCATGCAGCAATTTAAGAATGTGCATGTGATAATCCAGCTTATTTTTAAGGAGATCACCGGCCATCTTCCGACACAAATTGGGAGATGGCCGGCGATCTCCTGAACCCGGCCAAATCGGTATAATGAAAAGCCGATTTTGGCCGGCGCCAACTGCTTTCCGTTGTGGAGCCAGCCAAACACCAAGGCAGGGTACAGAAGGTGAGAGGGGGCAGGATGGGGCAGGACGTGGCATGGTTAAGAGATGGCCGGCTTCGCCTGATAATAGAAAAAAGATGGCCGGCTCTGACAAGCATTTCGCCGGCTTCTCTTGGTCCATTTATTTTTAGGACCAAGCCTCAAAAAAGTGCCCCAATTGACCAGGTGATCACCGGAGGGAATCGGGGATCACCTCCCCTTACTCCCCTAGTGGTCAACAACCCCCTCCCACCTTAAAAAAATAAAAACAAAAAATGTTTTGGCCAGCCTCAAATGTCATACCCAGCTCCCTGACAGCAGTATGCAGGTCACTGGAGCAGTATTTAGTGGGTGCAGTGCACTTCAGGCAGGTGGACCCAGGCCCATCCCCCCTACCTGTTACACTTGTGGTGGTAAATGTTGAGCCCTCCAAAAACCTCCAAACCCACTGTACCCACATGTAGGTGCCCCCTTCACCCCTTAGGGCTATGGTAGTGCTGTACAGTTGTGGGAAGTGGGTTTTGGGGGGGATTTGGGGGGGGGGCTCAGCACACAAGGTAAGGGAGGTATGCACCTGGAAGCAATTAGTCCACTGCAGTGCCCCCTAGGATGCCCAGTTGGTGTCCTGGCATGTCAGAGGGGCCAGTGCACTACAAATGCTGGCTCCTCCCATGACCAAATGCCTTGCATTTGGCCGGGTTTGAGATCGCCGGCATTAGTTTCCATTATTGCTGGAAACCGATGCCAGCCATCTCTAAAGCCGGCCCAAATGCTGACATTTGGCTGGCTCCAACCGTATTATCGAAACAAAAGATAGCTGGCTATCTTTTTCGATAATACGGTTCTGCCGCTGCTTTACGGCGCCGGCCATATAGACGGCCGGCCATCTATTTGGCTGGCGCCGTTCAATTATGCCCTCAATGTGTGCTACATTTTTTTTGTATTTTTTTAGGCAGCGTGTCAGGGGCAGACAGTGGGCATTCCTGTGCTAACCAGTCAGTGCATCTACATTACTGCACGCTAAATGGTTAGGGCACAGATAACACAGGAGCCCTTACTGCCTACAAGATAGATGTAAGGGCCCCTTTTACAAAGCGGCGGTAAGTCCAACACTAAAATGATCTACTGCCAGGATACCGCAGCAGCCCAGCGGTAGTTCCCACCCCCAGTGCCCCTTCATATCCGGAGCTACAAAAATATATTTATTTTTGTAAGGCCGGTGTGTACCTGGCGGTAAATGGGCAGTTCCACGTGCTGCCTGGTTGCCGCCGGGTTAGCGCAGGAGCCCTTACTGCCACCTCAATGGGTGGCGGTAAGGGCTCCCCCCCGAAATTGCCGTGTGGCATGTGCATCACTTGCAGCACAGCCATTTCTAAAAAAAAAAGAAAGAAAGACCTACCTTTTACCCTTTGCGGTAGAAGGAGGCCTCAACATGCATCACAAACACATGCTGATGTCAGTGCAGGCCCCCTTTCGCTGCAGCTTGGTAAAAGGGGCCCTAAGTGCAGCCATTGGAATTAAAAAAAATGGCTGCCTTGGTGCTCAGCCATTAAAGCAAAAACTAGATAACTGGGGGTTTTATTGCCGCAGTAAAAATGGCATTAGCACATGGGGAAAACCTGCATAAGGATGTGCTAAGGCCAATTATTACCACAGCCTAGTAAAAGGACTCCTTTGTTTGTTTTCCTGTGTCATCAATAATGTAAACTATTGCTCAATAAGGCACTTTATACTAAGCCACGTTAGGCGCTAATTGGTCCTTAATGCAGCTTAAAATGGCATACTGCAGGACATGCTCAGGCATACCGCTGTGAGGGGCCCTTTAACTAAGCGGTGGTAAGAGCATTGCGGGCTTACGGCACACCAATCCGGAACTACCACCGGCCCAACGCAGGTGCCTGCAGTGGTTCCACCCCCAGCATGTGGCATTTCTGGTGCTAGCGGAAATATTTGAAAAATATTTCCTCAGGAGGTTACCCGGAGGTAATCGGGCAGCACACGGCCATTTCTTTTTTCAGCCTCTTTAACCCGCAGCAGTAAAAAGGACCTTAGTGCACAGCAAAAATGGCCACCGCCGCTAACGCAGGGCCCTTTTTCACCACAGCTTAGTAAAAGGGTCCCTAAGTGCTAAATCAGCATGCGCTAAAAAATATTTTAATTTGTTTTGAGGGGGCATGTCTGGGGGCAAAGAATGGGCATTCCTGTGCAAATCAGTTAGCACAGCTATATTCCTGTGCAGTGACTGGTTAGCACAGGACTAACCTGTGAGCCTTTACCGCCTGCAAAATGAGTGGTGGTAAGTACACATGCGCTAATTACTTTTAACGGCCGCATGCTATATGGTTTGTCCCCTGCTTATTTATAAGACTATATTCTATTTTATCAGCTAAAGAGGGCTTTCAGGTCCGTAAATGATACCAGAGTGGTGATCCTTGCTCACTCGGTATGTCACCTGAAAAAGACTTAATACAACTATACTTGGAAGAGGTGCAGAACTTTGGAACTTTTACCTGTGGAATCAAATTGACAACAGACAAGGGTGTCTTTTACTAAAGTTTAGCTATAGGCTCTGTTACAGATAACTCGAGCTAAGCTTTAGTAAAAGACACCCTAAATGAGATTTTGGCGTCTAGTAAAAACTTGCTTGTTTCACAAATATATTTTAATTAATTCATTATAAAACTAATGATACAGTGTCTTTTTTCAGGCCTGTGCACTTTGAATATGTGATGATTTCATATTGACTGGATTTTTGGATAACGTATCGATCTTTTAAAGATGGCTTTGCTTTGTCGTACTCCGCCTAGAGCTTTATGGTTAAGTGGATTATAAATGTCAAAATTCAATTAAATTAAACATCAACACACAGCCATTAATTCACCTACAAGTGCACTCAGTCTGCGGCTCCTCACTACCTCTCCACCCTCATCTCCCCCTATGTTCCCGCCCGTAACCTCCGCTCACAGGACAAAGCCCTTCTCTCAGTACCCTTCTCCACCACTGCCAACTCCAGGCTCCGCTCATTCTGCCTTGCTTCACCCTATGCCTGGAACAATCTTCCTTTACCCATACGCCATGCCCCCTCCCTACCCATCTTCAAATCTCTGCTTAAAACTCACCTCTTCTATGCTGCCTTCGGCGCCTAACCGCTCTAGATAGACAGAATGCCCCAATCTATCCCCTCTATTAGATTAACTGCTCACTCGTCCTCTAGATTGTTCACTTGTCTTTAGATTGTTCTCTTGTCTTTTAGATTGTAAGCTCTTTGAGCAGGGACCGTCCTTCTATGTTTAAATTGTACAGCGCTGCGTAACCCTAGTAGCGCTTTAGAAATGCTAGTTAGTAGTAGTAGTAGTAGTAGTTAATACAAAAAGTTTTTTAAAAAAAGCCATTTTTATCAGTTGCAGTGAAAATAGACTTTGGGCCCTGTTTACTAAGCTGCTCTGTAGGCACACTATCATTTTTAGCGCGTGCTAAAAATTAGCATGCGCTAATGCTAGAGATGCCCTCATATTCCTATGGGTGTCTTTAGCATTAACGTTCGCTTTTAGTGCATGTTAATGCTAAAGACACCCATAGAAATGGGTGTCACTAGCATTAGTGTGCTAATTTTTAGCATGTGCTAAAAAAGCTAGTGCACCTTAGTAAACAGGGCCCTTAGCATGCAGGAAAAACCGTGCAAGGGTGCACTAAGGCCACTTTTTTACTGCAGCTAAGTGAAAAGTATGAGCAAGAGGGTGCACTGTCAACATTGACCCTGAAACAAAAATAAACAAACAAACAAACAAAAAATCCTCCTAATACAAATAAATGACATAGGAAATTAAATAAAAAGAAAATGTTCAGCCTTCACAAGTACTGGGAACTGAACGAATGGGTGTCTGACTTTGGTAGTGTAGCAGCCTTGATTTACTGCTATTGTTTGGATTCAAGGGCTATTGGAGGTGAATGAAAAGCACTTGTCCTTGGGTGAATCAGTGTTTGTAGGCATATCTGTAGGTTGAATGAAGGCTATTAATGGAGCATTTATAGTGACTTTGCTTCCTACATGCTTTGAATTTCATATCTTTTTCAAGTTGTGACGAATGTTCTCTGTTTCTGTTGACTATCTGCCAATTGTCTCCTTTTAGAAGGTTTATAAAGTTTAACAAATGATATTCAGCCTTCAGAAGACAAAAATAACTTGACTTCAATGTGAATGTCTGGTAAAATTCTCATATTGGCACT
Source organism: Microcaecilia unicolor (assembly GCF_901765095.1). Lineage (NCBI taxonomy): Eukaryota > Metazoa > Chordata > Amphibia > Gymnophiona > Siphonopidae > Microcaecilia > Microcaecilia unicolor. The sequence continues at coordinate 244,939,898 of NC_044032.1, read as the reverse complement.
AAGTAGAATTGTATTACAGTGCAGATTTCATGGAAATGTTTCCTTACAGTACAGAATTGTATATTTCAAACAGATTTCTTTAAGCCCATTATCTTCCTTACTTTCATAAAATGAATCACCTTTGATAGGAGCTATATCTCAGAGAACCTGTGCCCAGCAATTTAGGGACTTTGAAAGTGCAGCTGAGACTCCCAAGGGAGGAATACACAACGGAGGTTCTGTCTTTATGGAAATAGACTTTGGTTTACCCGGTTCTGAAAGGTTAGCAATTAGAGCTGGGGGAACTGGCCAATTGTAGGCCCATATCCATGTTATCCTTTCCCACTAAAGTGTTGAAGAAGGTGGTGATGAATCAACTGATGGATTTCTTGGATGCCAGATGTGCTCTTCACCCACGGCAGATGGGTTTTTGGTGTGGCTATAGTACCAAGACAGTGTTTGCATCATTTCTTAATGAGCTCCACTGTTTATTAGATCAGGTTAAGTTGGTGTTGGCGGTGTTGTTGGATTTGTTCTTGGCATTTGACCTGATGGACCATAGTCTCTTATTGTCCTGATTGCAGGTCATGGGGGTGGGAGGCTTGGCCTTGTGATGGTTTAAATAACTTTTAGAGGGCAGGTCCTTTCAGTAGCTACCTCTGATTTGGTTTTCTACTTTACCCACTGGAGTGTGAGGTCCCATAGGATTCCACCCTTTTGCCTGTTCTCTTCAATCTATTTGTAAGTCCTTTGGCTTCAGTCATTGAAAGATTTGGGATTGCCATTTCTATACAAATGATATTTACTATTAGCTTACACCTCTTGATGTTGGGCCACTACACCATTGCTTGGTTACATAAGAACAAAAGATCGTAAGTATTGCCATACTGGGACAGATCAAAGGTCCATCAAGCCTAGCATCCTGTTTCCAACAGTGGCCAATCCAAGTTACAAGTACCTGGCAAGATCCCAAAACAGTACAATACATTTTATGCTGCTTATCCTAGAAATAAGCAGTGGATTCTCCCCAAGTTGATCAGTGGTTGGTGTTTAATAAGAGGAAAACTAAAGTCTGCTGGATTACATGCTGCCATGAACATATGACTTTAGTTCTGGTTTTGTTTAGAGCACAAGTTCAGTTAGTAGATTCATTTCTTTATTTAGTGATGAAAGTGGAATTTCAGCTGTCTTTTGAGAAGCAAGTGGACAGCGGGCATATAGTTAGGGATTATTTTCATGTTTATTGCATGTGCTTCTTGTGTCTAGGTTGGATTATTGTAATGTGGTTTTATGCAGGAACTTCACATAGCAACCTGCATCATCTACAAATCCTTAAGTGCAATTGTTTGATCATGTGTCTCCATTGTTGCTGCATTATCATTGGTTGCTTGTACGCTGGTGGATTGAATTTAAGGTCCTTATTTTGGCTCAAAGCGTACTATGATGGTACTCTTTCCTACTTAGCATCCCTTATTTCGCCATATAGTCCAGCTAGATCATCGCGTTCTGCCTTAGCTCGGCAGCTTCCAATTCTCACTTGCATCAGTACGCCTGGCTTCCACCAGGAATTGTGCATTTTTTGTCTGGCCCCTGTGCTTCGGAACCACATTTCTTTGCAAATTTATGATGAGTTTTCTCTTAAAAATTTTAAGAATTGTTAAATGACCCATCTATTTCAGGTAGCATTTGGTATTATGTTGGAGAGTGATGGCTACACTCTTGTTTTATATTTTACCTTTATATTTTACATATGATTTATAATGGTTGAGCTTGTGTATATGTGTCTGCTCCATCAAAAATCTGGCGTTCCTTTCTCTCTTTTTAATATTGTTATGTATGCCGCCTTGACCTCTGTTGGACTGTGTAGTTTATCAAGTATTATTAAAGAGCAGAAGTGTAAAGTTAAGATAAAAGAGAAAAGGGTCCTGGGATATAGAGGTCTGTGGAGAGGGACAGAAACAACTCCAGGTTCAGCACACAGCGGGATTGAAAGAAATACAACTGGGGGGAGGGAGTGCAACTGGGCCTTGGAAGCTATTTAAAGCACCAAAAATGTTTTTAAAAAGCAAGTGCTCCTCTCGCCTCTCAAGTCACTGCCCCTGGAGGATGACCCCAGAGGAGCGCAGCGATGTGAGAGGCGAGAGGAGCGGCTGCAGAGCCGACAGCCAATGCCTGATGGCTGCCTGCGGTGCCGCGCTTGCTTTTTAAAAAACATTTTTGGTGCTTTAAATAGCTCTTTTTGCTTTTGTAGCAGCCGCTGCTGCTCAACAGGAGAAGCAGTGGCTGGAAATGGGAACTGGCACCGTGTGTTTCGCGGGAGACTTGGCAGGTCTGTTTTGGGTGGGCGGGCCTGGAGGGAAAGTGGCTGGGCCTGGGCGGTGACCTCGTGGGGGGTGGAGGAGGGAGCGGTGGGGACCTCATGGGGGATGCAGGGGGGAATGATGGTGACTTTGGGGGGGTAGAGGGGTGAGCGACGGCGGCAGGGGCGGGGCCTCATGCTGCTGTCGTGCGGTTGGTCAGTGCTGCTTGTGACGTCAGCCTGGCTTCAGAGCCTAGCAGACCAACTCAGCCATGAACACAGGCAGGAAGACAGAACGTTGGAGGTGAGAATTATTATATAGGATAATTAAAGTTTTGCAGATTAAAATACAACTGTATATTAAATAGTTTAAGGGCCCTGTTTACCAAGCCACACTAACTACTTAGAGTGCACACTAATGATAGGGACACTCATATATTCCTATGGGTGTCTCCAGTGTTAGCGCGTGCTATAAAGTTAGCGTGCCTACAGCGCAGCTTAGTAAACAGGGCTCTAAGTGTATAAAGATATAAACTACATAGCATATGCTAAAGCACTTAATTTAAACAATCATTCAACAGTTTTCTAGTGTTTCAGCTACAATTCAAGAATTCTACTTCCTCTCAGCACCCTTCAATCAAGTGGAATACACCACTTTGTATTTAACATCAGATAATGACATGATTTTTTTCAAAACTCAGTTGGCTTTACTACTCACTATGCTATTCAAAGAATTGATTCTTTATGTCTCTCTCTTTCAGGTACCTCTCCAACCAACTCTCTGGACCTAGACCAGAACTACCTCCCAGGTAAGTAAGGTTTTCAGTAACAAAGTCTCTCTCTGTGTTTCTCTTGGAAATGTTCATTGTGCAACACCACTTATCTGTCTTGGTCCAGGCTTGTAGAGGGGCCCATAGCAGTCCAGGACTGAAGCCACTCCTTTCTCCAACCTACTAGCCTAACTAACAAAACAGAAAAAGAACAAAACCCTGCCTCCCTCACTACCTCAAATCCAATTAAAGTGGTCAAACTTAAAGATTTCAACTTTACTCACAAGGCAGAGCCAGATTAGACAATCAACCACTCCAAAAGAAACCCAGTGCCTAAAATCTTCCCACTGAATTTTCAATGCAGCAATTTTCAGTAAGGCAATTTTCAATGAAACACTTCTCTATATTTTGTAGAGTGGACCTCAGCGGCACTTATTGTGCGGCGATTCATTTATTAAGAGGTAGAAATACTCTTAACTCGCCTTTGCCTCTTCACAGGTCCAAATTTCTTATCACATTAAATATCCCAAACTTTATTTATATTTCAGTTTCTTTTGGAGTGGTTGATCCCCTCACTACCTCTGCATAGTCAGGAATGCTGTCTGGGAGTTTTAAAAATAACACTGTTGGACTGTCTTTCTATCTACAAAATAAAAATAATTTCCTTCCCTTCTAAAATACCTATTCTGGGACTGTTTCCCTACTCTAAGAGGAGCATGTTCCGTGATCTTGGTTCACTCAGGCTCACCCAGACGTACACACTCAGACCCACTGAGCCCAACTCAGCACCTGTCTTCTAACACAAACCCTCTTAGCATTTGGGTTTTCCAAGCCAACCTGCGTTCTTGATCAGGCAGAACAGACCAAGCAGTCTCTCTCCAACTGTGCTGCTTCTGGGGTTTTAAAATTGAACTAAGTAGTCACCACTAGCCTGTTTAACAAAACTGGAGAGTTCTTTGTCCCATTCCAACAAGCAATCATGAATTCTGACTTTAGAAATTAATTAGACCTCTGACACAACTACACTGTCACATAGCAAAATTGCATATGTTCACCAGATGCTCTCAGCTCCTTTCAGCACTTTCCTTGTTTTTTTCTTGTCATACACAGAGACACAGTGCACACATCTGCTCTCTCTGCAGTCCAGAGCTCCTCTGGTAACCGCGTGGCTGCCAGAGCAGCGGTGACTCGGCTTGAGCCACCTGACCCCAGGGGACCAATCAGATGTCAGCACATGGAATGTTCAAATTTTTTAGAATTAGTGTAGTCTCCATTTTGGAAAGTCTCTTGTTCATTGAAATAAATGAAAAAATAAGCTTTCTGGTGCTATGCCAGGAAATCTACCACAAACTTTAACAAAAATCACTTCAAAATTCTAATTTACTGTGTTCCAACCACACGGGAGTGCTTGTCTGGGGCTATCCAAATATATTCCGTGGCACACCGGCACTTAATTGAACAATGCTACTGAATACCCCATTTAACTGCCCATGCTGAAACAGGCTACTTTGTGGGCTGCCTAGGGGAAAAGTGGAAGCTAAGCTGGTTAGCAGTGATTTTCAGTGCACTAACCAGCTAAGCAACTGCATAAAGTTAAGACAGAAAAAAAGGTTTTCCTAACTTTATGTGGAGACTTAACTGAGCACTGGTTTGAATATTGGCAGCTGCCAGGGTAACTTAGAGGTCCCAGCCTGAATTGTCATCAACCCCCTCCCTCCCTCCCATACTCCAGAGCATCCTGAAGCTCCCCCTCCGATCCTCCCTCCCACCCCCTTTGGAAGCACATCCCAAGCACATAGCCCCCTTCCAATCTCCCTCCCTCCCTCCTTCCCCCAACAAGGCAACCAAATCCCATTCATTACTGCCCCTAGTGGCTGCCTGTGGAAAATAGCTGCTGCAACCTCTCAGTACTGGAATGCTACCACTAGAGGTTGCAGCAGCCATTTTCAAGGGCAGGCCATGCCAAGCAGGAGTGAGTGGACATCACTTCTGCCTATTTTCCCCTAGACCATCAAGGACCCCTTAAACCCCAGCTCATCATGACCAGAAAACACCATAAGGAATGGCAAGTCAAATGCAAAGCACTAATAAGGTAGGAAAAGAGGGACTTTGAAAAAAAAAACACATAGTAAAAAAAGGCAAAAACACATAGTAAATTTTTTTTAAGGTATATTAAAAGCAAGAAGCCAGCAAACGAATTGGTTAGACAGCTAGATGACTGAGGGGTAAAAGAGGCACCCAGGGAAGATAAAGACGATTACATTAATTCTTTGCTTCAGTCTTCACATAGGAAGATTTGTGAGAGATACAGGTGCCAGAAATGGTATTCAAAACTGATGAGTCATAGAAACTGAATGAAATCTCTATAAACCTGGAAAATGTAATGGTGCAATTTGACAAACTGAAGAGTAGAAAATCACCTGGACTGAATGGTATTCATCCCAGAATACTGATAGAATTGAAAAATGAACTTGCAGAACTATTATTATTTATTTGATTTTTTATTTATGTTAATTTATATACCGTATCTTATTGCAGCTGCAGAACAGAACGGTTTACATATGTATAAAAACAATTAGTGTATACAAATAAACAAACATAGGAATTCCATTCATGACAGGAAAGCACAGCAACCAGAATAAACTACATAATAAAATCAGTACAAATTAATAATCTAATATACAGTTAAGCTACCCCTTTTTTCTTTTCTTTTTGACCTTATCTCATTATGCTAAGTTCTGTTCTATGTAGCTTATAAAGAGAAAGGTTTTCAAAAGTTTTCGGTAATGGAGATAAGATTTCTCTAATCTAATCTCCTTTGGAAGGCTATTCCAAAGGGAGGGTGACAAATAGAAAAAAGCCGATCTCCGTGTAGATTCCCATCTAGCCTTAGCAAGAGGGGGAATAACTAACCTGCTATCTGTTAGGGATCTAAGAGTTCGCATAGCGGTGTAGGGAATAGTTAAATTCGACAAGTAGCTAGGATTTAATGTGTAAAATGCTTTGTGGGTCACAACAAGAGCCTTAAACTTTACTCTTGCTTCGACCGGGAGCCAGTGCAGACGATGCAATAAAGGTGTTACTCTATCATCCCTCCGGGCCCTGCAGATCATACGTGCTGCTGTATTTTGAATTCTTTGTAAGCGCTTTAAGTTTGCTTGAGTAATCCCAGCATATACAATGTTACAGTAGTCTAAACGTGAAGTAATATATGCAGATGTCAGTGTTTTGAGAGAGTCCTTACTTACTGAATTTCTAACTGACCGAAGCCGCCTCAGATGAAAAAAAGATTTTTTCACTACATCAGATACTTGTTCCTCAAAGGTCAATGCGGAATCAATATTGACCCCGAGATATCTAAAGGACTTAACTGTTGAGATATTCTGACCAAATAGCATAGGTACCACAGGGGGATATGTGCCTTGCCCTACTATCCAAGATGTTATAGTCTTATCCGTGTTTAGTACCAGCTGATGTGTTGTCAACCAGTCTGCTACTTTATCCAAGCATATTTGAATGGGTGTAAGATCTATGTTCGATGGTCTAACATAATGGATAAGTAGAAAATCATCTGCATATGAATAAAAACTGATACCCATTGTTTGAATGAGGAGCGCCAGGGGACTGATGTATAGGTTGAACAATAGTGGAGATAAAACCGAGCCCTGAGGAACTCCACATGATAGGTTGTATGATGTAGAACAAGATTTCTGCTGAACTACTTTAAATGAACGATCCGTGAGAAAGGATATAAACCATTTCATAGTTGTCCCTGAAATACCAATCTCACTCAATCTATCAAGAAGTAAGTTATGATTAATTAGGTCAAAGGCCGCAGACAAATCTAATGAAACAACCAGGGCAATATAACCGAGCTCTAATTTAGCATGGATTTCACTTAACAGTGAAGTCAGAATAGTCTCTGTACTGTGACCCTTCCTAAAACCAGATTGTCTGGGATGTAACAAATTTTTTGAATCTACATAAGTTTGCAACTGTCTAAACACTACTGTCTCTATAACTTTGGATAGAAAAGGAAGGTTAGATACTGGTCTATAGTTAGCAGGTAATAAGGGGTCCAATGAAGATTTCTTTAGACTAGGTTTTACTAGCGCTTCTTTCAAAATAGTGGGGACTATCCCATCAGAAAGGCTCAACATGACAATTGAGTACATAAACTGTTGGACTTCTAGCGTAGGTTTTTTCAACCATGCAGAAGGTATAGGATCCAACGAACTATAACTGGGCGATAAACCTGCAACCAAGGTATATAATGATTCGGCAGAGGGAATTTCAAAATCCTTCCAAGGTACAAATAGTTGTGAACTTGGGGAATTGTCAGTATGACTTAGCCCTGGTACCCTTGAGAAGAGGGCTCTTAATTTCTCGATTTTAGAGCTAAAGAACTTTGCTAGAGTTTCAGAGTCAATAGCAGGCGATTCTCTCTTTTCGTTAGTTGTTGTTGTCAAACGTTTCATAATGTGAAACAGTTTTTTTTGCGAACTGGCTGCTTCTTTTATCTCTGTTGAGAAGTATGCAGTTTTAGCGTCCTTTAATTGTGATAAATAATATTTATTACACTGTTTGCACTTTTCTTTTAATTCTGCGGTCTTATGCTTACGCCATTTGCGTTCAGCTCTACGTACCTGTTGTTTACATAATTTTAATCCTGGATGGTACCAAGGTTGGAAGCGTTTCGTTGTTTTATTAATTATTTTTTCCGGTGCAATATCAGCAAGGGCTGCTGAAAGAACTTGGTTCCATATTTTGATTTGGTCATCTATTGGGAGTGTATCAAAATTTAGTGGGAACTTATCTGCTAAAGAAGGTAAAGATGTCAAATCGATTTTATTTAGACTCCTGGTTTTAATTTGGGCTGGTTCAGCATTATATAATAACTGTGGTATTAATAAATAGAATTGAAGAAGGTAGTGATCTGACCAAGATACCGGTGTTAGTACGATTTTTGAACATTTCACTTCATCCAGTTTATGTGTCATTACTAGATCTAATGTATGACCCGCGGTATGAGCTGATCCATTCACATGTTGTTTAAGATCAATATCATGTAAAAAATTTGAAAATCTAGCTGAACGCGTGTTTGATTGATCATCTAGATGAACATTAAAATCACCTAATATTAGTAATATGTAATTTATCTTTAAAGGTAATCAATAGAAATAAAACAAAATAAAACATAGAAAAGAAAATAAGATGATGCCTTTTTTTATTGGACATAACTTAATACATTTTTTGATTAGCTTTCGAAGGTAGCAATGAAGGGTGCTACATTGGAGAAACAAGTCAGATGCTAAAGAAGAGATTTAATTTACATAGACACCATATGAAAAATGCCAGTACCAATCAGGATATCACCTCTGTGGGGCAGCACTTTACAAAACCAGTGATTTTATGGTAAGAATCCTGAAAGGAAACTTTAAAACAATACAGGAATGTAAAGACCTTTGAAGTCAGAATGATTAAATATTTTTATACCCACCAGACAGGACTTAACAAAGATCTGGGTTTTCTAACCCATTATAAACTATAAAATTGTACTGCTTTGTCACCCGCTTATCTCCATGCATATCTCCCTGTCCCTCATCCACCCAGCTCTCCCTGTCTCTCACCTAACCCACCCTCATCCTGTTAGACTGTCACTGAAATGCTTTGATGTTTCACTTATATATACTGTCATCTACCAACATTTGCTTATTTCCGATCTGACGAAGAAGGGCTACCTTTGAAAGTTAATCAAAAAATGTATTGTTATGTCCAATAAAAAAGGTATTATCTTATTTTTTTTCCATGTTTTATTTCTATTGATTACCTTTAAAAGTGGACTAACACGGCTACCACATCTCTCTAATTTATCTTTTAATACAAGCTTGATCCCAGAAGATTGGAGGGTGGCCAATGTAAAGCTGATTTTTTAAAAAGTTCCAGAGGTAATCCAGGAAATTATAGACCAGTGAGCCTGACGTTGGTGCTGGGCAAAATGGTAGAGATTATTATAAAGAACAAAATTACAGAGCATATTCAAAAGCATGGATTAATGGGACAAGGCCAACATGGATTTAGTGAAGAGAAATCTTGCCTTACCAATCTATTACACTTCTTTGATGGAGTGAACAAACATGTGGATAAAGGTGAGCCAGTTGATATTATGTATCTGGATTTTCAAAAGGCATTTGACAAAGTATCTCATGAAAGACTCCAGAGGAAATTGGAGTGTCATGGGATAGGAGGTGATGTTCTATTGTGGTTCAAAAACTGTTTAAAAGATAGAAAACAGAGTAGAGTTAAATTGTTAGTATTCTCAATGGAGAAGGGTAGATAGTGGGGTTCCCCAGGGGTCTGTGCTGGGACCGCTGCTTTTTAAGATATTTATAAATGATCTAGAGATGGGAATAAATAGTGAGGTAATTAAATTTGCTGATAACAGAAAGTTATTCAAGTTTGTTAAATATCAGGAGGATTGTGAAAAATTACAAGAGGACCTTACGAGACTGGGAGACTGGACATCCAAAAGACAGATGATGTTTAATGTGAGCAAGTGCATACTGATGCATGTGGGAACGAGGAACCCGAACTGTAGCTACGTAATACAAGGCTCCATGTTAGGAGTCACTGACCAGGAAAGGGATCTAGGTGTCATCGCTGATGATACGTTGAAACCCTTTGCTCAATGTGTGGTGGCTAAGAAAGCAAATAGAATGTTAGGTATTATTAGAAAAGGAATGGAAAACAAAAATGAGGATGTTATAATGCTTTTGTATCACTCCATGATGTGACTGCACCTTGAATATTGTGTGCAATTTTGGTCACCGCATCTCAAAAAAGATAGAGTGGAATTAGAAAAGGTACAAGGACAATGAAAATGATAAAGGGGATGGTATGCCTTCCCTATGGGGAAAGGCTAAAGTGACTAGGGCACTTCAGCTTGAAGAAAAGATGGCTGAGGGGAGATATGATAGAGGTCTATAAAATAATGAGTGGAGTTGAATGGGTAGACATTAATAGCTTGTTTACTCTTTTCAAAAATACTAGGACTAGGGAGCATGCAATGAAGCTACAAAGTAGTAAATTTAAAATGAATTGGAGAAAATATTTCTTTACTCAACATGTAATTAAACTCTGGAATTCTTTGCCAGAGATTGTAGTAAAGCAGTTAGCTTAGCAAGGTTTAAAAAAGGTATGGCTAGCTTCCTAACAGAAAAGTAGAGTGCTGGTGAGCCCGGTACTTGGACCAGGTTCTGCTTGGTGGCTGGACAATCCCGGGTTTCACCTGCGCTTACAGCTGTACCCCAGAGGTTGAGCCCCTACGTGCGGGCGGCCTGCAGGACTTACGGGATGGAGCTGGAAGCGGGGTGATTAATGTATTGGCCAGGCAGGCAGCAGGTCAAGAGAGTAATCCAGGTACAAGTGGCAGTCAGTAGGCAGGCGGCAGGCAAGAGAGTAATCCAGATACAGGCAAGTCAGTAGGCAGGCGGCAGGCAAGAGAGTTATCCAGGTACAGGCAAAAGTCAATAGGCAGGCAACAGGCAAGAGAGTAATCTAGGTACAGGCGAAAGTCAGTAGGCAGGCAGCAGGCAGTAGATAAGAAGCAGACTACAGAGTTAGAAACACCTACCAAAGTAGAAGCCAAAGCATGGGGTTGAGGGAGAGCTCAGCTGATAAAGTGCTGGCGTCTGACATCGGCAGGGAGAAAGGGCACAGCCATAGGACAAGAGCAGGTGAAGGAGGAACCGGAAGACCAATAGGAGAGAAGCAAGGGAAGCCAGGCAGAGGAAGAGCAGACCCAGGTGGGTGGAAGCAAAGCAATCACGGAGCCTGGAAGCCAGGCAGAGAGAGAGAGAGAGAGAGAGAGAGAGAGAGAGAGAGAGAGAGAGAGAGAGAGAGAGAGAGCAGAAACAGGTGCAAGGAAGCAAAGCAATTAAGGAGCCTGCAACCACCTCTCTCTGAACAAACCCAGAGAGGATTACACACACATGGCTCAGGCAGTGCCAGTCAAGTGTGCGTGTCAACGGGACCCCGTGCAGCCCGAGGACGCCGCTTGCCTTGAGGAAGGGGACATGACAGGTTTGTTTCATAAAAAACTCTGGACTAGAGTATTTTCTTTGCTTGACAGTGTGAATTTACTTACTTTCTGGAAGGCTCAGGGCTCTTTTTTGAGGGGGTACTGAGTACCAGCACCTTTTCCATTGTCTGCTAAAATTGACCCATGGACCTCAAGTTTTAAAATGAAAGAGCTGAGGCTCTACACACCAATTCTGCCTTGTCATAGATTCTGTGACTGGTTGCAGGGGGCTTGGCTATTGTGGGGTGGGTCCCTCAGTGATCACCCCACCCCTGAAGGGTGGCTTAGCATTTGAGTACTGACACCTTGTTTGCTAGAAAAAAAATGCACTGAGAAGGCTTAATATCCTATGGCCTTCTGGATTTTTATCTGGCCCTGGCCTGCACCCAGCTCAGTGTGCGTGACTAGAAAAGCTGCAGTGCTTTGGATTTTTCTTTGTGGCCTTGGTCTCAGGTGCCCCCTGACCCGCAACGAGCTAGCTGGTACCTGTACTGGCGAGAACAGGGTTGCACATAGCTCAAGGTGTTTAATAATAATCAGATACACAAATCAGTGAAATGTAAGTAGAAACACATCTTAGGGCAGAGATGTAGGTTTTCAGGCCTTGAATGCCACAAACAGGCCAGTTTTTTTAGGTTATCCCTAATGAATATGCATGAGATAGATTTGCATACAATGGAGGTAATCTCCATGCAGATCTATCTCATGCAAATTATTTAGGGATATCTTGAAAACATGGCTTGTTTTATGGCACTCGAAGCCTGAACTCACGCACCCCTTCCTTAGGATGTATCCTTTGCATTATGGACAGACCAATTGGACTGATTGGATGGGCCAGAAAGGTCTTTTTTTTTACCATCAGTTACTATGTTACAGTAAGGATCTGGGCACTAATTAAATGTATAAATTAATCAGGAGCAAGGTTTTTGAGCTTTCAGAGTGCGTGAAAGTTTGAGAGCACATAGGTCCCATCTTCAGGGAGCTTCTATTCACAGCTGAAGAAAGAACCTGTATGGTCTCAAATGCTCATAGGCAGCATTCTAGAATAATTCTTCTATTAAGTCAATACTTGCCAAGAATCCCATAATTGGAATGTGATTTTCTGCATTTAATTACTGTGTGTTCTGTGTATAATTTATTCTTTATTATAAGCAGAGATGTGGTGGAGGGTAGAGTAATTTTATGGAAAGAAGGAGTATCTCGCAGAATGGAGCTCAGCTGGTGAGAGCTCTGTGATAAGAAACTGGCAGCACATCACAACTCGTATGTGTAAGAATCAACTGGTGTTCCCACCACCTGTATATTCTGTACCGACCACAAGGTGCACAAAGGTGTCCAGAAAGAGCTGCCCAGTATTTCCACCTTGGTAAAAATTACTGATTTAGAAATACAGAGCAATTCCCAAAGCAAGTCGCAAGCAAAAGAGCTGCTCAAAAAAGCAGTGAGCAGCTTGATAGGAGGGAAACCAGTCGGTCAGCTGAGCATATGCAGAACAAGCAATTAATAAATGTGGTTGCTTTGCATATGATCAGAGCGGCGCTATATACTGCTTTCATACACGCATGGAAGCTGCGTCAATGAACGCTGGTGTAGCTTTTTTTTACTCAAAATTGCTGTGGGGTATGCTTGGGGGGAGGGGGTGTGCTTTCAGGGTTGGAGCAGTGGCTGATGGGCAGACTGTCATGTTGGTGCTCATGTCTTCCCTACCTCCCCAACGCCGGGAGAGAGGGCATGAGGAAAAAGTGGCACCTGCTTCAAATCCCACACTTCACTGCTGCAGTCAGCAACCTCCCTGCTTTGGCGTGTCTTGCCTTTCCCTGGCATCTTTCTCCTCCTGCAGACTGGGATAGGAACCTGGAGCGGCTATGGAGTACTTACAATAAAGAACTGTCAGGACCGACAGCTCCAGACCTCCCGTTAAATTTTCCACAATAAAGGTAGGGGCTGCTTCTGTGCATCACTTTGAATTCACATTTGAATAGTAATTAGCTCATTATAAAAACTTTGCATACAATTTTCATCGGCTGCCACCATGACAGGAAAAGAGTTCGCAGAACCCTTTTGTGCATGTCTCACTGAACTCCTTGCTCACTAAACCGGTTAGAACCAGTATAAAAGCCAAGTTGCTGACTCGTTAAGTTTTGCGCATCTGGCTGTGAGTATTTACAATTTAGATGTGCCGAATTCTATTTTCAACTTTTTCTTTTTGTAGGGGAAAGAGAAAGAGTTCTTCTTGCTGGTCCAAGCTTCTTCTCCCTCAGTTTCCCTGGAGTCATGTTACAAACTTGGGGAACTGGATTGTTTTTATTTTACCCATACAGAGCTACCCTTTCTAATCTATCATGCCCTCATTGAAACCAGTAAGCTCAAGTATGATCATAGAGCAGGATCTGGTATAAATGGAGTGAAACCAGCTCATTGAAAAGGACTTAAAAAGCAGTCTGACCTCTACATTTTTTGTACAGGTCCATTTTTGCTGGCACAAGCTGTCAGCTTCTTTGACAATGAATGAATGAAAAGGCCAGTTTATGGCAACTTTATTCAGCAGAGAGATGAATGGCTCACAGTTTGACAAGCTCTTTTACCGGCAGCAAATTTACTGAGTTTTAGGGGTAGATATTCAGCTGGCAGCAGCCAGCAATTTTTGGCCGCCACCGGCTTTTTCCCCAGATATTCAATGCCAGGCCATGTCTAGGCACCAGCATTCAATATCCAGGCATACGCTGCCAGTTAATACTTATGCATTTAAGTGAAATATTCAGCACATAACCACATAAGATGAACTGCACAAAGATCGACTGTGCTTTATGCAGTCCTATTTATGCAGTTACGTTATGCAGCTAAGCACTAAACATCGGCACTTACCACATTAGAGCTGATTCCACCCCTAGACTGCCTATAAAATAGACAATTTGCTACTCAGGCATATTCAGCGACACTACCCAGTTAATTGCTGCTGAATATGCCTGGTTAGCCCCAAACAAGAGATTTAAATGGCCATGAGATTTAAATTGGTTAAATGGAAGGAGACAGAGAGTAGTGGAGCTTGCTCTGAGGAAAAGGATGTTATCAGTGGTACAAAGAAAGTGGAAAAGAAACCAAGCACAGAGGGGGTTCACACTTTCCACAAAAGTTCAGCAACCCAAGAAAAGTGGAAAAGAAACCAAAAAAGTTCAGCAACCCAAAAAAAGTGGAAAAGAAAGTGGTGTAATGTAAAAAAAAAAAAAAATCCCCCAGATATTCAAACTGGCCAGGATCGACACAGCAGGACATGGTTGGCCATGACCTGCTGAAAATTTGAAGTTAGCAGCTAGCTAGTTATATCGTGCAATATATCTGGCTATCTGCTGATTTTCAATGCAAGTTTGGTGGCCATATTTGGCTGCGTGAATATCAGGCCTTTCTTTGGCCGGTTCAAACTTAACCAGCCACTGCTGAATATCGGCTTGGCTGACTAAATTTGAACCGGCCAAAAATAAAGCGGATATTCATTGCCGTTCAATGGAAAACAGCCCGGCATTGAATATCCAGGTTCAGCGCTGACCACGGGAGTTAGCTGGGCTAACTCCTGCAGTCTGAATATTGGGCTCAATCAGTTTAACAGTAACAAGTTAGCTTTGCTTAAGCCTTCAGTGAATTACCAGCAAATGAAAAAAAACTATCATTGCAATGTTTAATTTCTGTTTTATATAAAATGCACCATCAATATAACATCGCATTTATTCCCAAAACATTTTAATCATGGCATAATCATATATCACATGTATTAAGTTTTCAGATTGTCAATTACAATGCCAGCACAAATTTGGAATTTCTCAAGTCAGCTTTCTGCATTTTAAAGGGAGACCGCAGTGCATGGTTTGCAAGAGAAAAAATAGATTGTAGGAGATTAGTGGATTGAGAGGGCTTTATTATGTGATTCCAAAATAGGTCTCAGGAAATATTTATTAATTTACTTATATTTATATACCATTTTCCTGTCTAAGAAATCATTCAAAATGGTTTACAAAAACATTAAAAAAAACCTATAAACCACACAAAATACTGCTCCATGCTTCATATGTAGATCACCGCACTTCGCCAAAGCAACCCCCCTTCTTTATGATCTACATTGGTTACCAATAAAAGATAGAATATCATTCTAGCTATGTGTATTCATTTACCAAATTCTGTATGGTTTAGCTCCACCATACATGAACAATCTCATTGAATTGCCATCACACAATGCCATCACATCATCCCGAGAATATCTCATTTTACATTTCCCTAATTGTAAGAATGTGAGCTACAAAACAATTCATTCTACCAATTTCTCATATCAAGGCACCAAAACCTGGAACGCTTTACCCAAAATAATGAAATGTACAGTTGATTACCTGTCATTTCAAAGCCTACTGAAAACCTACTTTTTTAGTTTAGCCTTTCAGAAAACAAAGAATCTGTTCGAATAGAATCTACTTCTGATACCTAATTCTACTATATTCTATTCCCCATTAATACCATTTTGTTTCCTGGTTACTCGAGTCCTTACCTAATCATCCCCAACCATAGTCTGATTACCCAATTTAATCAATAGCATATCCTTCTTTCCAGTTTATCTCCTCATTCTATGCATTTCCTCTAAGAAGTGCTATATCTCAGGATAATCATTTACATACGTTATATATGTTCATCTTAAGACTTTGTTCTATTACATATTGTGTTAACATTGTAAGTAGTATACTATCACGCTGTACTTTGTATTTTTATTTGAATATTTTTACTGCTGTAATTGTCTATTGCTCATGTTTGATTTATTATTACTGTACACCACCTTGAATGAATTCCTTCAAAAAGGTGATAAATACATCCTAATAAATAAATAAAAGCTTTATATGATGTATTATTATCTCACATTAGCCTGAGAAGGAACTTGGGTTCAATGCAGCTTATGTGACAAACATTAGTTAAGTGATATCTTTTAACTAATGTTTGCCATGTAAGCCGCATTGAACCCAAATTCCTTCTCAGGCTAATATGGGATAAAAATGTCATAAATAAATAAATACAAACCCAATAAAAGAAGGAAATAGAATAAAACAGAACAACAGAATATTAACAACAAGACTCTAAAAATATCCTTAGCTTCCCCTCCCCCATACTTTAAGTAAGTCTACATTTGATTTATAGCTATTCTAGCGCAGAACGTTATAGAAGGCAGATGTAGTGTGACCTGATGACAACAAATGGTATCTAAGGGGCCCTCTTACAAAGCTGTGGTAAAACGTGGCCAGTGGTAAGTGTGGGTGTGTGAAAATTTCTGTACGCCAAGGCCATGTTTACCGCAGCAGGATTTTCCATTATTTTATGCAGTGCGCTAATAAAAATATTGGCGTGTGGTGATTTACTGCCTCCTATTTTGTAGGCAGTAAGGGCTCATGCCCTAACTGTATGGTAATTGGACAGCGCGTGCCAATGGACAATTACCGCCAGGCACTCCTACTCCCCGCCCCCCCGCGTTAGAGAAATATTTTCTGGCACAGGAAATGCCATACTACTACTACTTATAATTTCTACAGCGCTACTAGACGTACGCAGCGCTGTACACTTGAACATGAAGAGACAGCCCCTGCTCGACAGAGCTTACAATCTAATTAGGACAGACAAACAGGACAAATAAGAGATAAGGGAATATTAAAGTGAGGATGATAAAATAAGGGTTCTGAACAAGTGAATAAGGGTTAGGAGTTAAAAGCAGCATCAAAAAGGTGGGCTTATAGCTTAGATTTGAAGATGGCCAGAGATGGAGCTTGACGTACTGGCTCAGGAAGTCTATTCCAGGCATATGGTGCAGCAAGATAAAAGGAACGGAGTCTGGACTAACCCCCAGGCTCACTGTTTACCACAAGAGTTAGCCTGGCTGCCTCCTGCAGTCTGACTATCAGCTCCACAGACTCCTACTGTGCCTTTATAAAATTGGTGTATATTTTGGAAAAATTGATAGGCACCCTGATATAAACATGACCCCGATGGGCATATTTTTGGAAATCTGTAAGCATGCATTTATGTGCACTCTGCCCTGATTTCACCCTTGGGAATACCTCCCTGACACCCACTTACAATGATGCATGTAATGGTTGTACACATTTCACTGCACCCATGTATGTGGTGGACAATTCTCAAAAACCCATTTCCAAAAGTAAAACTGCTCTAATGTGCAGAAACACCTTTCAAAACTGTCCTCAAAGGGGGTAATTTTACCAGTGGCGTAGCTATGGGTGGGCACAGGCCCCCCCATTCTTGGCTCAGGCCCACCCAGCTGCAGCACCATAATGCGGCAAACACAGAACTACCACAGAGCACTGTGATGTGCCACACGGTAATTCTGTTTTGTTGTGCACTTCCTGCACAATAGCCCTACTGTGCCTTTGTAAAAGGGCCCCTAATTCTACTTTCTGGGGTATATTCCTATAGTGAACGGAGCTTTTAAGTAAGCAGAGGTGTAATTGTCTCTACTTATATTCTTGTGCAAAGGAAATCAAATTTTAGGAGAGGAATTGATGCACAGGCAAAATTTTGTTTCGCTTTGCTTGTATCTCATCTGTACTTGATATGATAAATCATGGTGTTTTATTACAGTGTTTGTGGGGTGTGGGCCTGAAGGGAGAGGTTCATGAGTGGTTTTTATCAGGGCCGTGCCAAGGGTCTCTGGTGCCCCCCTGCAGACTATCAGTTGGTGCCCCCCCCGTCTCGCTTCTTCATTAGATGTTTCTCCATTGCTACCTGTCTTTCCTTTAGACTGAAAACTACAGGCCCAGCCAGACCTGACAAAAGGGTCTACCACACCCTTCAATGTCAAGCATATACTAGAAAACTGTAAATTAGCGTACACAGGAAAGCAGTTTCCACTGTATGTATCCCTCATTGATAAGTCTCTGACTCTAAAGTTTAGCAATTTCATTAAAGCAAAATGTATTTTCAAATATCACAAACTCTCCCTATCCAAGCAGAATGTTTTATATAAAAACAAACACACAAAAAAAGCAATCAGATTTTTACTTACCAGCTATTCTACACTATACGTCAGCTAAACTTCCTCTTTGAACCTCAGCCAATTATGATAATTATGTACACATCATTGCAGTCATGCCCTCCTCTCAGTGTACATGCTCAAAAAACAAAAACTTTGAACCACTTACAGATAACAATTACGCTATTTATTTTTTATTTCTCCCCAGTCTCACTTGCACACCTGCCTCCAAACCTGTTCTCTTTAATTTGAATGTTGTTCCAGCTCACCCTGAATGAAAGTTGTTCACACACCAAAGCCATAAATAGCTGCTGGTTGTACTCTTTGAAGTAGCTTTAGCAGAGCAGCCTGTCTGTCTCAGCACTAATGAGGGAAGGGCAGAGAAGAGAGGAAAATCACAACTTCAGGTAAAAGATTTTGCAAGTGAGTGGCGCCCTCTAGAGGTTGGCGCCCCCCTGCGTCGCTTACCGTGTCGGCATGGCCCTGGTTTTTATCTCATTTGGAGAATGGCAGGATGGAAGTGAAATGGGCTGATATGATATCTGAGGTCCATTTTCTGAATTTAGGGGTTCCACTGGGGTTTGCCCTATCAGCTATACTTTTTAACCTGTTTTTGAAATCTTTACGCAATGTGTTAACAGATTTGGAGGTTGATTGTTGGGCTTCTGCAGATGACGTTCAGTTTTTCATCTTAGTTGATGACAATTTTGTAACTGGTTTTCTTAAATTGCTGCAATGTATGGATGCTATTCAATTTTGGATGAAGAATAATAGGCTAGCTTTAAATTTAGCAAAGATTGAAATTATGCTTGTTAGTCAGAAGGTCTGTAGCAGTGGTGTGCTGGAGCCGGCTCGCACCGGCTCGCAAGAGCCGCTTGTTAACTTTGCTCGGCTCTTGCGAGCCGGTTGTTGAAACCCGCGAGCCGGCTCTCCTCCCTCCCTCTTCCCTCACATCACCGATCTGACGAATTCTTCGGGGCAGGCAGTTTTGCCTGCCCGCTGCAAGTGCTGACTCTCCCCCGCTGGCGCTGCAGGTTCGTGCTTTAAAAATGGCCGCTGAGACTTCCAGAGGCGGTCTCGCGAGACTTCACCCTTGTAAGTCTCGGCGGCCATTTTGAAGCGCGAACCGGCAGCGCCAGCGGGGGACTGAGTCAGTGCTTGCAGCGAGCAGGCAAGACTGCCTGCCCCGAAGAATTAAAGGAGTCAGATCGGTGACGGGAGGGAGGGAGGATAATTCTATTAACAATTCGGGAGGGGGTGGCAGGGGAGAGAACTAGGGAGTCGCTGGGCATGGGTGGATCATGGAGGGGAGAGAAGGGTCGTTGCTGGGTATGGGTGCATGCAGGGCAGGGGAGAGAAGGGTTGCTGGGTATATAGGTGCATGCAGGGCAGGGGAGAGGAGGGTCACCGGACATGGGTGGATGGAGGGCAGGGGAGAGGAGGGTCACTGGGTATGGGTGCATGGAGGGCAGGGGAGGGTCGCTGGGTGCATGCAGGGCAGGGGGAGAGAAGGGTCACTGGACATGGGTGGATGGAGGGCAGGGGAGAGGAGGGTCGCTGGACATGGGTGGATGGAGGGCAGGGGAGAGGAGGGGAGAGAGAAGAAATGCTGGACATGGATGGAGGGGAGGGAAGAGTGAGGAAGGAGATGAGATGAGGGAAAAAGGAAGAGAGGAGAAAAACTGCATATGGATGAAGAAAATAGGCAGAAGTTGAGGACCAGAAATGAAGAAGAAAGGAAAGAAATAAATGGAAAGGAAGCCCTGGAAACGGAGTTAAGAGGACAGATAGCAGCAGAATCGGATACTGGGCCAGCATGATCAGAAAAACAGTCACCAGACAACAAAGGTAGAAAAAAAATCATTTTATTTTCATTTTAGTGTTTGGAATATGTTCACTTTGAGAATCGGGTGCTCAACATTAAAAGTTTATATTTATTTACTTATTTATGGCATTTTATCCCACATTAAACATGAATTAGATTGGAACCTGGGATCATTTAATTTTTTTTTTCCTGGAGAGAGTAATGCATTGCTGCCCCCCCCCCCCCCCCCGGCTATAGCCAGCTCTGCAATTTTGGGGCGGCGCAGACATGGGGGGGGGGGGGCACAGAGGTGGATGGGGGGGCGCAGAGGTGGGGGGGGGCGCAGAGATGGACTGGGGAGAGAGCCTGTTGTTAAAAATTTACCAGCACACCACTGGTCTGTAGCCTTCTTGACCCAGTGCAACTCCAGGACTTTGCTGTTCCTATTAAACATCAGATTGTGAGTCTTGGAGTTGTACTGGACACACGATTGAATTTTAAAGCACAGGTAGCAAAGGTAGCTCAAACTTGTTTCTATCAGTTACATGTTCTAAGCAAAATTAAACCTGTAATTCCTCAATCTGATTTTCAGGTCGTGGTTCAGAGTTTAATGTTGTCTAGATTAGACTATTGTAATAATCTTTACCTGGGTTTATCTCAAGCTTGTTGTAAAGTGTAAACAGGTGGAACTTACTTGCAGGTTCTGGAGCAGGCTGAGCTGGAGTGGGAGGCAGGGTTGCACCAGCTCGCAAACCCAGAAGTGCTTCTGCGTTAATGTGGGGAATCTCCGGAGTTTGCAGGGCTTGGCCTCATTGCCTTTGCAGGCTTGGGGGAGGTGTGCCTTGGCTGAGCAGAGGAAGAAGCAGCAGGATTGGGGCGTTGGCATGTACCGGCACCGCAGGCCTGCACTGAGCCAAACAGAGGCCTTTCTGCACATGTGCTTTTAGCACGTATGCACGAGGGAGCAGAGGGGAAGCCCAAGGGAGGGGCAGAGGCAGGAGCATACTGCGGAGCCCGGAGGTTGTAGGGCACGAAAAGAGCCAAACACGCCTGGCCCGGTGGTGCCCAGCAACAGCAGGGGGGAGTGGGTGAATAGATTAGAGTTCCCGGATTTGCATTGGCGCAAAAAGTGCAGAAGACAAATGGTCCTGATTGGCTGAGAGTGCCCAGCAATAGCTGGGGGGAGGGGGAGGGGGAGGAAGGGCAGGAGTGAAGTTCCTGGTCCTGTGGCACGCCCACGGGATCTGGAAAAGGTGATGAAGGTGCATGGCAGCTTGAGCAGTCGTGGGGTTGCCCCACAACTGAATATTTAAAAGTCCCCTAAGCTTTACTGGACTCAGGGGCAGTTGAGGAGGCAATAGGGAGTATGGAAGAGCTGTTGGGAGGTGGCTGGAGATTGAGGTATGTTGGCATGGCTGTTGGAAGCAAGGAGCACCGGCTATCTGTTCTGGAAGTGGGATCTGGCTTGTAGTAGCAGTGGAAGGTTCCTGGAAGAAGAACTGGATGAGCTGAGGCAGCCTGTTCAGTTGAGCTGAGATGTGTGTGAGGACAGAGCTCTGTGAGTGTCTGTGTGAGTGTGTGTGTGCATAGGTGATGGAAGGATTTTTAGAGGAACATATATGTAAGCAGTGTCTTAGAATGTTCCTGGAAGTAATGATGTCTTTAAGAGAGAAACGATTGTGGCAGTTGGAGACTGGGACTGGAGTGAGCAGGGTGCTGCTGGTTGAGGTGTGTGAGGAAGAGATTCTTTTAGGCTTAAATGTCCGAGTTTGGTCTGAGTATGATTTTAGGGAACTTAGTCCCTGATTCTACTCATTGAAATCCATGCTGCAAGTACCACAGTGCATCATGGTACAGTTGTCAGAAAGATAGGACAGGCCTACAAATCTCCATTTTCAAACTGGGGTAATCCTTAATCTCTTACTTCTCCTGTTTGTTTGTTTGTCTTGAATAGATTGTAAGCTCTGTTAAGCAGGGACTTTCATTTATGTGTTTATGTACTGCAATGTGTACTGTAATCCCCTCTATGCAAGTACCAAGTCATGAATGAGTTATGAGGGATGTCAAAAGGCCATCTTTCAAGTGGCGTCAAGCAGTGCTATAGAAATGGTAAGTAGTAGTAGTAATAGGATAACTTGGTAGCTCTGCTGTTGTGAGAACTCAATTTTAACTGAGATCTTCTATCAGCTGTTTTATTTTGCTGACTGAGTCAACCCTTCTGTACCTTTTACTTTCGCTAGTCTATTCTGTCACAGAGTCCCTAAAAGAGACTCCTAAGAGTTGAATACTAGACTAGAAAAAGGCAAGAACTAGGATTGCTCAAGGTAGGTCTTAATGACTGTACTTCCAAGAAATGCATCCAATACAAAAAGGTAAACAAGGATTACTGAAAGCAAAGAACTTGACAAGACCCTGGAATACAGTGTCCTCAGGAAATAAGGCAAAAAAAAATAAAATAAATGGAGGATTGGAGAAGAAAATAAAACGGATGCAACAGGAAACAAGCCCAGAGTTGGGCAGAAAAGCTCATGCCTACCCTGAGTTGCTCCCTGCTGGGCCAATCAGGAAGATGGAACTAAGATGACCAGAAATACATGACACAGCTAAGAATAAGCTGGCTCCAGCCAGACTCCCAACAGCAGTGTAGCTCCTCCTTGAAGGCAGATACCTTTTAACATAAGGGTCACAAGTTCATGGCTAGATTGTGCTTGATAGCTATAAACACAGGGAAAAAAAAGTCTGTAATTTAATGAGATTTGAAAGAAACCTGATGGAACGGTGTGGCTTATGGAGGTGGGAATGTGTTTGAGGTCCGGTACTTCAGAGGCATGTGGAGAGGGGTTTATGCTGGAAGTCAGGAGGATATGGGGTGGGGGTAATTTGATTTTCTCTTCACAGACAATAGGCCTGATTTGGGGCTTGCTGTCTGGTTACTGCAACCATGAACCTCGTCATATTACTGGCTGCAGGAACATTGATTGAAAAGTTTGGAATGTTCTTTTACTCTACATGTCTTTTTTAAATTGCTGCTCCTGCTTGATGTGTCAGTAAATACGCATGCACATTTGCACATCCTTGTGTGTATTTTACAAGAGGCTCTGCATTTGGCAGAGCCTTCTGTAAAACAACGGGGGAACTTGAGCACTTTTTGATCTGGATGTCTCAAGTCCTCCCTTAAGACATAAGCATTGCCACACTGGGACAGACCAAAGGTTCATCTAGCCCAGCACCCTGTCTCCGACAGTGGCCAATCCAGGTCACAATCACCCAACAAGATCCACGGAGCAAAGCATTTTGTACTGCTTGTCCCAGGAATAGTGGATTTTTCCCTACACCCATTTAATAACATTCTATGGCCTTTTCCTTCAGGAAGCCGTCCAAACCTTTCTTAAACTCTGCTAAGCTAACCGCCTTAACCACATTCTCCGGCAATGAATTCCAGAGTCGAATTACACGCTGAGTAAAGAAAACCTCTCTTATTTGTTTTAAACTTACTGCACTCCAACTTCATTTCATGCCCCCTTTTCCTAGTATTTTTGGAAAGCTTAAACAGATGCTCCATATCTCTCTTTTCCACTCCACTCATTATCTTATATACCTCTATCATATCACCCCCTCAGCCGCCTTTTCTCCAAGCTGAAAAGCCCCAGCCGCTTTAGCCTTTCCTCATAGGAAATTCATCCCATCCCCTTAATCATCTTTGTCGCCCTTCTCTGCACCTTTTCCAATTCCACTATATCTTTTTTGAGGTGCGATGACCAGAATTGACACCCTATGCAAAAATGGAACTTCATAGGACTCTATGGGGTAGATGCAACTATGAAGACCCATTTTCTTTTCCGTTCTCCCATGCATTTTCCCAACTCTCCATCATTCCCATCCACTTCACCCGCCTCTGTCTTTTTTATTCCTCTTGTGTCTCCACTACCCCTAGTCTCTTACTGCTTTATTCCCTGTGACTTCCTGTCTCTACTGCTCTCTCGTTTCTCTCCCTATGTTCCCTGTGCCTCTGCTTTCTCCCTCTATCCCTGGTACACTGTGATCTCACTTCCTTCTCTATCACTTGTGTCCCCCCTCTCTGTCTTCTGAGATCTCCAGTATCTCCCTTCTCTGTCCCCTGTGCCCTCCCTTGCTTCTCTATCCCTGCTGTGTGCCTCTCTCATCTTATTTCTCAGCCCGGCCAACATGGGACCATTAGTCTGGGCTGACCACGATGTGCAGTGACAGATGGAGCACCAGGACGCTACTGCTGGAGTAGGTGTATGATCAGTGAGCTGTGGCCACGTCCTCACTCTGGCTACTGCTCAGTGCAGGAGAGAAAGCAGGTTGGTGTCACAGAAGAATTGGTTTCATGTTCTCCACTCTTTACACACATGGCTGTTAAGTATAGACGTGCTGTGGTGACAACTGTGTGTGTGTGTTTTTATAAATGTTCCAATTATAGACTGGTTGTGACACCAAACAAGGATTCTGTTACTCCATTTGAAGCCACGACCCACAGTTATGGAAGCCCTATTCTACTTTTATCTGACCAAAATCCCGATTCCCCCCTTCCCTTAAATGTGGCCCTAAGCATGATTCAACATGTATATTTAACCTAACAATTGTACCACTGTTTACTCCTATTTATGAATTTCTATTTAAATAGCACAATATGTTATGCAGCCTTCCCCAAGCATAACCAAAGCAGGAGAATCACGCAATGGCAGTCCCAGGAGAATTTTTTCCTCTTCTGTATAAACTAGCAACTAGATAATTAGTAACAGGAACACTTCTCTTTGATATGTGGTGACTTTTTTTTTTGTGTTACTTAAAATAGTAAAAGACTGCGGACATAGTTTACATTATACACATGCCGCAGAACTGCCAGAGTTTTCACACTTTGGCCACAGAATCTCACATGCCTTTTCTCAGAATTTACCCAGAGAGCTAAAAGCCAGCGCTTGTCTTTCCTTAACCCTGTGCTTCCCAAATCCTATAGTTACTGGCATTTGGGAAGATGTGCTGAAACCCCAGTGGCTGTTCTGTAACATGTATATAGCACAAAGTATGGGGCCCTTTTACTAAGGGGCGTGAATGGATTTAGCGCACGCTAAATGTGCTATGTGATAAGATGCGCATTATAGTCCTATGGGCATTTTATAATTTAGCACATGCTAATCGTTAGTGCACACTAAGGGATACTTTTACAAAGACATGCTAGCATTTTTAGTGCATGCTAAAAATAAGCATACGCTAAACGCCAGAGACGCCCATAATATGGGCATCTCTAGCATTTAGCACGCTATTCATTAGCACACACTATAAATGGTAACACGCCTTTGTAAAAGACCCCCTAAATCTAATAGCACACCTTACTAAAAGGTCCCCTACGTCCAGAATCATCTACTAGTTTAAGTTAAAAAAACAACAACCATCAACTATGAAAGAAAAGTGGTTCTGTTACTGATTATTCAAAGCTTTGCCATTGCAGCTACTAGTTAATGAGTTAATGTGATAAATAACTTATTGTCAATCCTACATTCAACTTGTGCATTCTACCCTGTAATGCAGGAATTTACTCACTGTTGCTAATAAGCAAATAATCACGTTTTAATGCCAATTACCCCCAAGGTTTCTAACTCAACAGCCCATGGGAACACTGAATTGGTACATAAACTGCAGCTGCACTGATAAGGTACTGACCTGACCATTAAGGACATCCACACTCTCTAAACTGGGTTACTAGTTCTATTGCCAGAGCATCAGCTGATCTGATGCACCAGCTGTGACTTCTTATTACAGACAGACTGTATCCACCTTAGAACACAGATTATAGACAATAAAACTGAGCTAATTTCATCAAAGCAAAGCCCTCCCTGCCAGTTGTCCGTATGATAATCTGCTCCCTCTCAAAGCTTATTCCTCACTTTGTTTTGATTTGTGTTGGCTGGTCAGAGCTTGCTTTCCTTGTATCCTGCATTTTCCTGTGCAAATCCTTCATTTCATCATTTCCAGTTTTGCAGCTCAGGTTGATCTGAGAACTGGTACTCTCATGCTGCTTTTATTAATGTCTGGGTCAATACTCAGCTGTTGCAATCGGTGGATTTTTTAAAATGTCGGCAACAGAGGTAAAAAATGTGTGCATATCTGCATACTTACATTCTTAATTCTCCATGGCTGTGCATCAGGGTAGGTGAATGACCTAATTAATTTACCGATAAGGAGTTGTGACATCACCAAGCCATCTTATTTGTCCATTCATTATCCGAACATGAGGAAAGTGGCTTATAAATCAAGTTGCTTTCAGACTTTTGCGTATCAAGCCACATATTGGTGGAATTCCTGGCCATCTGCTTTAAAGGGTGTGACATGCTATAGAAAGTTCAGGAAATCTTTGAAAACTTATCTTTCCAAATAATTTGTGGAAGTAGATTAGTTTGTGAGCAATTTCTTTTTAGTTGCATTGCCTGTGGAATCTTGATTTACAAACTTGGACTGGTCCTAGAAATACCTAGCTTCTTAGATAGTAACATAATAGATGATGGCAGATAAATTCCTGTATGTACCCTGAATCTCGGCTCTGGCCTCCTCCCAACGTGATGTTTGTTTGCCTATGCCCCTGGGGTGTAGAGAGCCATTAGTCTATATAACACTGCATGCAACCTTTTGGAATGCTCCTCTTTGCCTATACCCTCCCATGGTCATGCCCCTTTTGGGTTGTGTGCTATGGGATTTAGGTGCCCAGCATTATGGTTGTTAGCATCTAATTATTGATGCTTAACAGTTTGTTAGCCAATTAAGGTGCAGAAATGTACAAGTAAAAAACAAAAAACAACCAAATAATATCCATATTGACTTAAAACTCATGAAAACTCTTCAAGCCATGGGGGGTTACAGTGGCCAAAAAATAAATCCACCATTATTTCTGCTCTCTGAGTTGGGGTTGTTTATTTACATTGTGAGTGAATAAGTGCAGATCCATGGCTAATTTGCATTTTTTTGATGTCATCATGTAATGCAGTGTCTGACTTTTTGACGTGAGCGTCTGCTGATTTTAAAAGGTGAGCGACATGGCGCTGTTCTGCCAGTGAGAAACTGAAACAGAAGTGAGGTTTTTTTTTTCTTTTTTTTCATGCAAATACTCATCTTTCATGTGAATATGGTGGTAGCAGGAGCCCTGCTCTTATTCAATACAGTGGTTTCTTGCTAGTTAATGTTCAAGCAGAAGTAACTGGTTGTTTTTTTTTTGTGGGTTGTGGCAATGTAGTCTTATATGGGATTTACTTCATATGTTTTTTTTTTTTTAATTTTCATTTTCTAGTGACTATATCCCCCGAATAAGGGCATGTGTATTTTACCATCACAGCATTGGGCCTTTGTGTTGGTTAAGTTAAGTGGTCACTTTTTTTCACTTTTGATTATTTATAGAATGTTTGCATGACAAAGATTATTACATATTTTTATGAGGAACACTGAGGCAAATGATTGAGGACTATTAAAAAGAGCTTGGACTTGAAATAGCTGTGCGCTATAAGAGATCTGATAGCTTGCCTTGTGGGCTGTTTGATGCCTCTGTTTTTCCTCTTTTTAAAACAATGATATGAAAGAAATTTTAAAAATAGTAAAAAATACAATAAGGGTGAGATAATAATTTGAGATATTGAGCACTACATGCCTTAAGTATGATATGTTTGACATTGCCATGTTGGTAATACTTCTGTTTTTGCTTTGGTACTATTTGGGTTTCTGCCAGACACTTGTGACCTGGATTAGCCACTATTGGAAGCAGAATACTGGGTTAGATGGACCAATGGTCTGAATCAGTATGGCTATTCTTATGCTCTTATCTGTGGACCTTCCCCCACAGGCTTTCAGGCTGGAGTTTCTCAGACCAGGCATTCTTTCCTTTTTCCCCAGGCTGTGGAATTTTCCTCCCCTCACCATCTTCTCCCCAGGCTGACTCTTGGAAGCACTTTTTAAGGGTGTCCAGGCTATCAACCCCTCCCATCCTTTTAGCCCACAACCTATTAGCTAGCTCGATCCATTATTACCCCTAATTAGGACTCTGCTGTGCTCCTCCTTAAATTCTCCTAATATGGCCAGAACTTCCTCTCTGGGCCAACTGAGATAACAGGTTTTCCTATTAGGCTTTCTAGTTAGGGGCAGTTTCCTGTTAGGCTTCCCTGCCTCCAGCCTTCCAAGTTACACCTCCCAATTATCTTCCAGCCAAACTAGTTTCTCTAATTTCCACCCCCTTTCTGGGCTCTGGAAGTTCCCACCTCTAGCCCAAGCTTTATGGGATTTGTAGTTTCCTTCCTCTTAAAGAGAAACTACCATTTCCTTTATTGGTTTTAACTTCAACAAGTAATTGGGGAGCCAGAACTCCCCCTTGTGGCATCTTTGTGACGGTCTCATCCTGTTTCTGTCACAGCATGTATGGTGGTATTCTAGTCATTTAGGCACGCTACCTACACATGTATATGACCTCATAGAATTCCAACTAGTGGAAAAGTACACATCATGCTTTGATGGTGCATACCTTGCCAGTGAGTGTGCACATGAGCAGAGTTTGGGCAGAGCACACATATATGTGCATAAGTTACAGAATGAATATAATTTAAGTGCATTCATGCATATATCTAGTTGCAAAAGCAGGACTGGAGCCACCAAAAATGTATACTAGTTATACCTCAGTGTCACAGCTTGCAAAAAAATGAAATATATATATAGTATGTTTTTTAAGAGCACCCTCATATATATATATATAACCCACTATTTAATGCAGACAATGAAGCTGCTAATCAGTGGTATAGCACTTCCTTCATCGGGTTACTCAAAGATTTTTTTGGGAGGGTATTTTTTTACCATTCGCTTCACCATCACCCAAGTGCTATAAATGTCATTTAACCAAATTGCAATAATACTTTTTGTAAAACACTGTGCACTTAACTTAAAGTTGCCTCGCTGAAAATGAAAACGAGCTATGTGTCCAGCAGATGCTGGGTGGTTTCAGGCGAAGGCGTCTGCTGGACACTTATAGCTCGTTTTCATTTTCAGCGAGGCAACTTTAAGTTAAGTGCACAGTGTTTTACAGAAAGTGTTATTGCAATTTGGTTAAATCAGAGGCGTAGCCACGGGCGGGCCTGGATGGGCCCAGGCCCAGCCACTTTCCTTCCAGGCCTGCCCAGCCAAGATCCTCATACCAGTCCCCACCTGCTCGCCTCACCAGCTCTGTCAAGGGACAGACCGACCCTCTTCTGCCACCCGGCACACAGCTTTAAAAAAGTATCAGAAAAGCGCCTCGCGTCTGCTGCTCTCTCTGCCCTGCTCTGGACTGCTGTAGCTGTAAAGCGATTTGCTCGTCGGCCCTTCCTTCACTGTGTCCCACCCTCTGATGTAACTTCCTATTTTCGCGAGGGCGTGACACAGTGAAGGAAGGGCTGACGAGCAAATTGCTTTACAGCTGCAGCAGCGCAGAGCAGCAGACAGGATGCGCTTCACCAATTCTTTTTTTAAGGCTGTGTGCCGGGTGGCAGAAGAGGGTCGGTTTGGCCCTCCATCGATGGAGCTGGTAGGCAGGGGAAGGTATTTGAACATTGCCAGGTTGGGATGCTCGCTTCCCCCTCCTCGCGCATGTGGCCTTTTACTTGCTAACTTGGAAGGCACAGTTTTTAAACAAAAAGATGGATAGGTGTGATGATATAGTTACATGCTGGGGGGGAGGGGGTTAGGGGGAGGAAGAAAATGCTGCTTCAGCAATTCGGAGGCCAGTGCCACATCTGAGGAACTGGGAAGGAGGAAGGGATTTTTCACTGTTGCAGAACTGGGTATAGCCGAAGAGGAAATATTTCTTTTTAGCTTCTGTGTAAAAAGAAGCGTTAAGACAATCAGAATCAGAGTGGGAGGGGGTACCCAAGAAACACTACTCACACCTAGTGCCCACCCATATTAGCTCTGGGCCCACCCAAAATGTCAGGTCTGGCTATGCCACTGGGTTAAATGAATGGTAAAAAATACCCTCTCCAAAAAATCTTTGAGTAACCCGATGAAAGAAGTGCTATACCACTGATTAGCAGCTTCATTGTCTGCATTAAGTAGTGGGTTATATATATATATATATATATATATATATATATATATATATATATATATATATATATATATATATATATCTGAGGGTACTCTAAAAAAACATACTATATACATATATATGTCATTTTTTGGAAGCTGTGACACTGAGGTATAACTAGTATACATTTTTGGTGGCTCCAGTCCTGGTTTTTGCAGTATTCATATTCTATGTTACCAGAGACAAGGATATTGTTGATATCGTACATCTAGTTGCAGGCATTTACACCAGCTATAGGGCTAGAGCAGGGGTTCTCAATCCAGTCCTCAGGACACACCAAGCTAGTCTGGTTTCCAAGACACCCAAAATGAATATGCATGAGATAAATTGGCATGCACTGCCTCTATTGTATGCAGATCGTATCTCATGCATATTCATTGTGGGTGTCCTGAAAACCCGATTGGCTTGGTGTGTCCTGAGGACTGGGTTGAGAACCCCTGGGCTACTGTAAGTGTTTGTGGCTAGATGCATGTGTTTTCTGCCACCTGTGCTGCTATTCTGTAAAGAAAAGCATAGAATAGGCTTAAAATAGGTGCCGTAACCATCAACTAAAAGACAACCTGTTATAGAATTACTCTTATACTGAGGAGCTCTATAAATAATGTCTAAAGTTAAGTGCTAATTCTGTGCTGAAAGTTAGGTGCTGAAACAGGGCTCAAATGGCAAATTGGAGTGGAAATAATTTTACATACGTAGTTATAGGATAGTGCCTAAGTGTGTCTGCATGCAACTGCAGAGGGGACGGCCTCATGGGAGGGGCATCGGTGGGTCAGGTGTGCTCCATAAAATTGCATGAAGTATTATAGAATACCATGGATTTCCACCTGGTTTCAGGTGGTGTAAGTCCTCAGGCGTAGAAATTGGTAAACAAGGAGCTTATCCTGGAGTGTCCTTTATAGAACAGCGCTCGGCGCCCCAGTTCCCATATTTGGGCGCCATTTACTGAATCTAACCCTTAGTGCTGTGGTGGTCTTTAAGGATATTCAGAGGTGCTACTCTAGTCAGTAGTACCTATTCACATAGCAAGGGCTATTAGCTAGATAAATGCTTTTGAATCATGACCTGGTCCCTTTTAACAAAGGTGTCTATCTGCTAAAATGGGGGTTGAGGACAAAAATGCCCTTAGAAGACTGTCCAATTAAGTGTGTCTTTACAGTGCTGTGTACTGTACACCTAGTATGCACTATACAAATCACAGTGATAATCACAGCCCCCAGGTTCCTGCAGCAAGTTTTTCAAAATTTACATTTCTATTATATGCTTTCAATAACTGAAACAGTTCACTAAATAAAGGAAAAAAATACATCCATATCAATTATCCAGAATAAAATAATTACAGAAAATTTTCATGAAACAAATAATAATTCCCCATAATGGAAGAAAGCCAAACTAGCACAAAGGAAAATACTGGAAGAGAAAAAAAAGAGGGAGGAACCCCCTTAAAAAAATACTGCCCTAATCATAAAATGCAAACACATGGAGGGACCTTTTCGAAAGAATGTCCAAGTCAAAATTGAGATGTCCTGTTCATAATGTCCAACACCCCTGCCCCTCATCCATCTCACAGTCATTTAAAAACAAGAACAACTTTGTGATTTCCTGGTCGAAAATATATGAGAAGGACGTTTTTGCGCTGAAAACATCCACAATGAACAACCATTTTCCAAAATGAAATGTCCAAAATAAGAACACTAAAAAAGCAGTCACCAAAATGTCTGTCTGACGTCCCTGCAGAGCAGAGGGACAGTCTAGTGGTCAATGCAGTGGACTTTATCAACAGGACCCGGCTATAAATTCCACCTTAATTCTTTTATATGTTATTGTGAGCCCTCCAGGAACAGATAAAAACCTACTGTACTTAAAGGTACACCACTACAATAACCATCATGCTTACAGGTGCCTTATAAATTCAGGTACAGTAGGCATTTCTGTGTTCCAAGAGGGCTGACATATTCAGTATAGCTATAAGAGTTAAAGTGGGTATTACACAGGGCCGTGCCAACATGGTAAGCGGGGTAAGCACCGCAGGGGGGCACCTGCCTTCAAGGGCGCTGCTGCGGTGTTGCCCTGCCATACCGCTTGGGGGTGCTCTGCTCCCGCTGCGCCGCCTCCCACCCAGTGGTGTGCTGGAGCCAGTCCCTCCCTCCTCCCTCCCTCCGGATCCATCCTTCACTGACCTGTCCTTCGAATTCTTCGGGGCAGGCAGTCTTGCCTGCCCGCTGCCAGCGCTGATTCTTCCCCGCTGCCGGTTTGTGCTTTAAAAATGGCCACCGAGACTTCCAGAGGCGGCCTCGCGAGACTTCTGCTGAAGTCTTGGTGGCCATTTTGAAGCACAAACCGGCAGGGGAGAGTCAGTGCTGGCAGCGGGCAGGCAAGACTGCCTGCCCCGAAGAATTCGAAGGACAGGGAGGTGAGGGACAGATCCGAAGGGAGGGAGAAGAAGAAGTCGCCGCCGCTGAACAACTCGGGAGGTGTGGCAGGGGAGAGAAGGGAGTCCCTGGGCATGGGGAGAGAAGGGTCGCTGGGTATGGGTGCATGCAGGGCAGGGGAGAGGAGGGTCACTGCTGGACATGGGTGGATGAAGGGCAGGGGAAAGGAGGGTCACTGGGTATGGGTGCATGCAGGGCAGGGGAGAAGAGGGTCACTGCTGGACATGGGTGGATGGAGGGCAGAGGAAAGGAGGGTCACTGGGTATGGGTGCATGCAGGGCAGGGGAGAGGAGGTCACTGCTGGACATGGGTGGATGGAGGGCAGGGGAAAGGAGGGTCACTGGGTATGGGTGCATGCAGGGCAGGGGAGAGGAGAGGAGGGTCACTGCTGGACATGGGTGGATGGAGGGCAGGGGAGAGAAGGGTTGCTGGTCATGGGTGGATGGAGGGCAGGGGAGAGGCAAGGCGCTGCCTGCAACTCGGCTTCACAAAATGTTTTTTAAAGGTAGGGTGGTGGCAGGAAAGTCGGGGAGGGGGTTCTCAGATGGGAGAGGGGTGTTGTGGGGGTTCTCAGATGGGAGAGGGGAGGGGGTTCTCAGATGGGGAGGGGAAGGGGTTCTCAGATGGGAGAAGGGGGGATTTTCAGATGGGAGAGGGGTGTTGTGGGGGTTCTCAGATGGGGAGGGGGGTTTTCAGATGGGAGCAGGGGACTGGGGTGGGGAGGGGGTTCTCAGATGGGAGAAGGGTGGATTTTCAGATGGGAGAAGGTGTTGTGGGGGTTCTCAGATGGGGAGGAGGTTTTCAGATGGGAGCAGAGGACTGGGGTGGGGAGGGGGTTCTCAGATGGGAGAAGGGGGATTCTCAGTTGGGAGAAGGGGGCTGGAACTGGGGGTCTGAGAAGGGGTCATGAGGGAAAATGGGGTATGCCTGGGTCAGGTGGGAGAATCGGTTGGGCTGAAAAGGGGGGCCCTAATGCAAGGCATGTGGATGAAGGGGGCTGGAACTGGGGGCTGAAAAGAAGGGTAGGTGGGATAAGAGGGCTAGTACTGGGACTGGGGGCTGAAAAGGGTCAGGAGCTGAAACTGTGGGGACTGGGGGCTGAAAAGGGGACAGGGAGAAGTGGTTGGGGGCTGAAGCTCGGGACTGGTGGGAGAAAAAGGCTGGGGCTGAAACTAGGGACTGGTGGGATAGTGGGGCTGGAACTGGGGGCAGAGAAAGAGGACAGATCCTGGATGGATGGGAGAGGGAGGGCAAATGGTGGACTGAAGGGGCAGAGAGAAAGGGTAGACAGTGGATGGAAGGGATAGAAAGGGCAGACAGTGAATGGAAGGGGGAGAGAGAGAGGGCAGACAGGGGCAGATGGTGGATGGAAGGGGCAGAGAGAGAGAGGGCAGATGTAGATGGAAGGGGCAGGGAGAGAGGGCAGACATTGGATGGCGGGGACAGCAGAGAGGGCAGACACTGGATGGCAGAGAGAGAGAGATGCTGGATGGAAGGAAGGCAGTGAAAAGAAGATGAGGAAAGCAGAAACCAGAGACGACAAACTGTAAATAAAATATATATTTTTATTTTTTTTTGCTTTAGGATAAAGTAGTATTGTAGCTGTGTTAATAAATGTTTATAATAGAACAAGTAAACAAGGTAATATTTTTATTGGACTAATTTTAATACATTTTGGTTAACTTTCGGAGAACAAAACCCCCTTCCTCAGGTCAGGACAGGATACTGTAACAGCACTATACTGTATTGACCTGAGGAAAGATGTTTTGGCCTCTGAAAGCTAAATGTATTAGTCCAATAAAATGGTATTATTTTATTTTCTATATTTGTTTTATTTCTATTTGTTAATTTGTAAAGTGGTGATTGGTACTTGTTAGTTTTTTTCAAATTTACATCTGCTGTCTTTATATTTTGCACAGTATGGTATTTTGGTATTTATGGTATTTTATGCTAGACGGGGGGAGGGGGGGCAACTGATAGTCTGCAGGGGGGCACCAGAGACGCTAGGCACGGTCCTGGTATTACACTTGGGGGTCTGTTGTTCAAAATCCATTGCACTGACCACTAGGCTACTCCCTACACTTACTGCTCCATTAGGAATGGCCATAATACCTGAAGCTATCGTAGAGCCTGGTATCCACTTTCACTTCTTAGGGGAGTGGGAGGGGGTCAGTAACTACTGGGAGATGAAGGAGAGGTCATGTCTTCATCCCTCCAGTGGTCAGGTGCTCAATCAGTGCACTTTTTTGCACCCTGCACATGATTAAAACAGGTCTAGATAAAAATGTGCTTTTTTTTTTTTGCCTTGGATTCTTTCATGACCTAAGGGTGTAGCATTGATACATGTGGGGGAGGAGAGTAGTATGTTTATGGATGACCACTTTACTGGCAGTGTTGGTTTGAGGAAGATTAGTTTGGCACAGTCATTCTTCAGCAGGCTGAGGGCACAAGAAGTAAATACACCTGCCACATATCATATCTTTGTCTTCTTTTTAAGTTTACAGAAGCTACAGAAATTAAACAATTCAACAACTGGTCACCCAAGGCATTTTTAAATGACATCGATGTCTCTCTCTCTCTCTCTCTTTCAGTTTTAGAATATAACTTTTGAGTTCTGTTCCCTGTAAGGAGCTTAAGAGTGCTCATGAACCAAACAGAGCCTATTAAATTATGCACAGGTATTCCAAACAATTCTGTAGGAGTGCAGTGAATCAAGGTTATGTGAGAAATAATTAATAGGTTGCACGCTTTGACAGATTAAATTGCAAATAAAATATGCTGAGGTGCCAGAACTAGTAGAACATATGTAGAAAAACACTCCGACTTTTCAGATAGTTGCAAACCAGCATTTATCTGCCATCACTCCAAATAATTGCTATTTAAATGGACAACAGCCACCTGATGCAAAATAAATGTTTTTTTTTTTAAGTATTTCACATTT
The DNA here is from genome assembly GCF_901765095.1 of Microcaecilia unicolor. Lineage (NCBI taxonomy): Eukaryota > Metazoa > Chordata > Amphibia > Gymnophiona > Siphonopidae > Microcaecilia > Microcaecilia unicolor. The sequence continues at coordinate 244,904,476 of NC_044032.1, read as the reverse complement.
AGCCGTGCTAAATTCATTTTCTCACATACTGGTCTCTAGTGTATCACCTAGGCTTGTAGCCTGATATAACAAAAACATGATATATTCAGGAATATGTTTCTGCATGCTAAGAATATTGTCGTTAAGACAATGATCAAGAAGAGGCACTTGGCGAGTTGCTTGGTAACAAAGAGAAAGGATTGAACAGATATTTTACAAACATCAATCTACTACTTCTGAAATTTAACTCGTCTCTTGCAGTGCCCCTGTGATGGCAAAGATACACGAATAAATCTCCTTCTCACTGTTTTCACCCAGCAAGGAATACTGATGATATCTTATGTCTAAATATGTACCAAACCTTATATTTCAATATAGTCACTACTAATAAGTATTTCCATATAAATAGTTACTATATTCTACTACTTCATCAATAACATTCCTTTATTAAATTAATTTGTAACAAACCAATATAAAAATGCGTCACACTTTCTCACTCATACTAGCATACATATAATCACATAAAATATACAGAACCAGACCCTCCCATCATAATACTCCAAGCTACTGCAGCTTTAAGCGAAACATGGAACCATGTCGGACCATGTATTGAGACTTAAATTCAATGCTGACGGGGCAGCGTCCTTGATTTGACATAAGTGAGAGAGAGCTGGACTGTTCCATTATGTCAACATTTGAATGAGCACACAGAGGTTTGGGAGGGTCTGGTTCTGTATATTTTATGTGGTTATATGTATGGTAGTATGAGTGAAAAAGTATGAACCATTTTTATATCGTTTTTTTACAAATTGATTTAATAATGGAATGTTTTTCATTAAGTAGCAGATTATAGTAACTATTTATGTGGAAATGTCTAAATAAGTGGGGAACAAATAAAACGTCCCAGCGCTGATATTCGAATGACTTCAAAACTGAAACATAATCAAACCATACAAGCCTCAGTGGCAACTTGTTTCATACAAGCTACTGTTTATGGCTCACCTTAATCTTCACTGGCTCCTTATAAAGTGATGAGATTAAATATAATTTTTATATATTTTATGATTATTAAAAATCTTTATATATATATAAATGTTTGATATTCATAAAGTATATAAAATTATGTTTAATCTCACTACATTATAAGAAACCAGTGAAGATTAATATGAGCTTGTGTGAAATGAGCCACCACTGAGACTTCTGTGGTTTGATTATGTTTCAGTTTTGAAATCATTCCGATGTCAGCGCTGGGATGTTATATTTGTTTGATCAATATCCCTGCTTTAAGAGATTTACTCTGATTCAATAATTTGATAAATAAGTGGGGAAAGCATATGGAGTATGGTTCATGGAATTGTTTCTAATCTCTTTGCACAGTATCCCCTGGAGTGCCCATTCTAGAGTGGCATTGGATGCTGATTTTTTCCGGCACCAATTTTTGAGCATCATTTACCGAATCTAGCCCTAAATGTGTGTGCGTATGTATGTATTTGTGTGTGTCATTGATCTGGAGATGGAGATGAGAGGGCTGATTTGAACGGAGCATTCTTTTGCTTTGGAAAGATTAATAAAATCAAACCAAGTGTAATAATATATCAAACCATTAGAAGTCACTATCAACAGTTTTCAAAGGATGGATTTTACAGTTTAACCACACGGTGCCACTGTTCAACAACAACAGGTATTAGTTGTCAGTACACATATTAACCATTAAGAAAACTCTATGATTCAGTCACTAGGTTCCACAATAGAATTTACAACAAAGAAAATGAAATACGCATCTGAACAAGTAAGACTGATACTTCTTGTGAGGTTGGGAAGTTACTTCATCCTCCATTGCCTTAGGTATAATTTAGATGGTAAAACTTGTATTTCTGTTTGTAACTCTAGAACCTGAATTCAATCTATCAGAGGTAGGGGTGTGGCAGCAATGTGGGAAGGTGTGTCCTGAGGAAAGCATGCAGAGTTTATCTCATGAAAAGTTTTCTGATCTCTCTGTGTTTTAATTTCTTGTGTGTGTATGTCCCTAGATGTGTGTGTGTGTCTGTGGTATATGTGTATGTATCTGCGTATGTCTGTGTTGTATATTTGTGTGTGTTTGTATCTGTGAACATGTAAGTTTGTGCCTGTGTGTAGCCCAGAGCCTCCCCCAGACCCCAGATAAAAATAAATAAGAATAAACTAAATATAACCCACCAGTTTACAGTATTTTATCTATCTCTTCATTTAATGCTATATACACTAACTCTCTAATCTGACACTGAAAGAAGATCGACACGTCATCTTGAGTTAAGTGCCATGGAGCAGCAGCAGCTGCAGGAGCATCTAGTAACAGAGGTTATAGTAGGCATTGTTGGTATATTTGATCCTAGTGACATATAATCAAAAGAAGATGCAGACTAGTTTATGTATAACTAGTAAAAAAGGCCCGTTTTTGAGACAAATGAAACGGGCGCTAGCAAGGTTTTTCTGGGAGTGTGTATGTTTGGGAGAGTGTATGTGAGAGTGACTGTTTGAGAGTCAGAGTGAAAGTGTGAGTGTGTGAGAGAGAGAGTGAGTCTGGGTGTGAGTGTGTTTGTGAGACACAGTGTGATAGAGAGTGTGTGTGTGTGGCCATCCATGCTCCTCTGTCCCCTGCCCCCTCCATTCATCCCTTTCCAGCATTTCCCCTCTTTGCCTGAGGCCTGCCCTGCAATCCATATCTATCCATGCCCATCTGTCCCCTCCATTCATCCCTATCCAGCAATTCCCCTTTCCCTGAGCCCTGCCGTCCCAATCCATGGCCATCCATGTTACTCTGTCACCTGCCCCCTCCATTCATCCCTATCCAGCATTTCCCCTCTCTGCCTGAGGCCTGCCCTGCAATCCATGCTCCTCTGTCCCCTGCCCCCTGCATTCATCCCTTTCCAGCATTTCCCCTCTCTGCCTGAGGCCTGTCCTGCAATCCATATCCATCCATGCAGGGTTACCATATGGCTCCAGAAAAAGGAGGACGGATTGAGCCAGCCGGGTTTTACTTCCATTGCTTTCAATGGAAGTAATTGAGCCAGCCGGGTTTTACTTCCATCGCTTTCAATGGAAAGCGATGGAAGTAAAACCCGGCTGGCTCAATCCGTCCTCCTTTTTCTGGAGCCATATGGTAACCCGACATCCATGGCCATCTGTCCCCTTCATTCATCCCTATCCAGCAATTCCCCTTTCCCTGAGCCCTGCCCTCCCAATCCATGGCCATCCATGTTACTCTGTCCCCTGCCCCCTCCATTCATCCCTTTCCAGCATTTCCCCTCTGTGCCTGAGGCCTGCCCTGCAATCCATATCCATCCATGCCCATCTGTCCCCTCCATTCATCCGTATCCAGCAATTTCCCTTTCCCTGAGCCCTGCCGTCCCAATCCATGGCCATCCATGTTACTCTGTCACCTGCCCCCTCCATTCATCCCTATCCAGCATTTCCCCTCTCTGCCTGAGGCCTGCCCTGCAATCCATGCTCCTCTGTCCCCTGCCCCCTCCATTCATCCCTTTCCAGCATTTCCCCTCTCTGCCTGAGGCCTGCCCTGCAATCCATATCCATCCATGCCCATCTGTCCCCTTCATTCATCCCTATCCAGCAATTCCCCTTTCCCTGAGCCCTGCCCTCCCAATCCATGGCCATCCATGTTACTCTGTCCCCTGCCCCCTCCATTCATCCCTTTCCAGCATTTCCCCTCTCTGCCTGAGGCCTGCCCTGCAATCCATATCCATCCATGCCCATCTGTCCCCTCCATTCATCCCTATCCAGCAATTCCCCTTTCCCTGAGCCCTGCCGTCCCAAATCCATGGCCATCCATGTTACTCTGTCACCTGCCCCCTCCATTCATCCCTATGCAGCATTTCCCCTCTCTGCCTGAGGCCTGCCCTGCAATCCATGCTCCTCTGTCCCCTGCCGCCTCCATTCATCCTTTTCCAGCAAGTCCCCTCTCTCCCTTCCATGACCCCCCCTCACATCCATGCTCCTCTCTCTCCCATGTCCCAGCCTGGCCCGCCCTCTTCTCCTCCCCCCCTTCGCATCCATGCCCCCCCCCCCCTTCGCATCCATGCATCCGTTTTTTTTTTCTTCTTTTCAAATTTACCTCCGTGGCAGTTCCGGCAGCGAAGCGTCAGGGAAGGAGGCGGCGCTCCCGACGTCTAGGTTTCCCTTCGCTGTGTTCCGCCTTCTTTTGACGTCATCCTTAAGAAGGCGGAACACAGCGAAGGGAAGGCTAGACGTCGAGAGCGCCGCCTCCTTTCCTGACGCTTTGCTGCCGAGCGATGCGATTGGTTGTGTCATTGCTCCGCCCTTGACGTCATCACGTTTGACAATGGGAGGGGCAGACACAATGCGATCTCACCCCCTTCACTTTTGGCTAAAAGAGGCTTCATAGAACGTTGGAGGTGCGTTTTATATAGAGAGATAATGGTATTGAGGTTAATGTACAAAAATGTTTCTAGGGCTCACCCTGATTCCCAAGAGCTGGCTGTTGCAGTGTAGAGGATTCAATTTAATCTGCCCATTCATCATGATCATTGACACCTGGATGTCCATGAAGATGGTACATTCAGACTTGAGGATCAGGTACCGATCAGGTACCGCATACAATTCAAGCTTCTCCTACTAACCTACAAATGCACTTGATCTACAGCTCCTCATTACCTCTCTACCCTCATCTCCCCTTACGTTCCTACCCGAAACCACCGCTCACAGGACAAATCCCTCCTCTCAGCACCCTTCTCCACCACCGCCAACTCCAGGCTCCGCCATTTCTGCCTCGCCTCACCCTATGCTTGGAATAAACTCCCTGAGCCCATACGCCAAGCCTCCTCCCTGCCCATCTTCAAATCCTTGCTCAAAGCCCACCTCTTCAATGTCGCCTTCGGCACCTAACCATTATACTTCTATTCAGGAAATCTAGACTGCCCACCTTGACATTTCGTCCTTTAGATTGTAAGCTCCTTTGAGCAGGGACTGTCCTTCTTTGTTAAACTGTACAGCTCTGTGTAACCCTAGTAGCACTTTAGAAATGTTAAGTAGTAGTAGTAGTAGAAAGATGGTTGCCACTAAAATGGAGATCTCTTCCAGCCAAAATAGAGTTGTTGAGGCAATCCTTGGACGAAGCACCCCTCTAGCCCAAGGAGATTTCCTTTGAGAAATCTCCAACAAATGATATTTGGGAAAGATGATGGTATGAAGTAAAAATGGACACAGAGAAAGGCAAAAACCTTAAAAATCAATTGAACCATATTTTCTATAATTTACAAACCCAGCTCAGTTATAAAGTAGAGGTTACAAAAGCATGCAGTATATTTGTGATTAAAAAAACTTGCTGTTTGTATTCGTAAAGATAAAGATAGAAGGTGTGATATCTAAATGAAATTCTATTACTTCTGTTTTATAAATATTAACACAAACATATGGCATACTTCACAGTACTGAGGTTTTGATGCATGTATGAGTAAGACATCATCTGGTGTATGACATATATAAAACTGCCTGTCCTTTATGAACTATAGGCATTATCTCTAATTAAAAACATGAGGCATTTATTGACAGTTTATTTATTTATTTAGTCATTTATATTCTGCCTACAGTTTACTCAGATTAAATTTATATATATATATATATATATATTGTAAGGAATATGCCGAAAGGAAGAGGGACCCCAGCTACCCACCGGAGAAAAGAGAGCCGGAGGGTAGGAGGGAAGACCCTAGGGATGCTCAGGTTTTGCCCAAAAGGGACATAAAGATGGGAAACTACAACTCCCAGAAGGCCACAGGAGAGCTCCGGGGGAGGAGAAGTAGGGTGCAGAACCAAGGAGCTCCAGAAGAGGGCCGCCAGGGAAAAGGAAAAGCTGATTCTCCCACCTGGTGGAGGAGGTGGTGGAACCGGTGGCAGGAGAAGGAAAAGCAGCCTAGCAGAGTTAATGAAGAAAAGTGTAATCAGCTGGAAAAGGGGTGGGGGGAGGAGAAAATGGACTGGGCTACTGAAGGAGAGAGAGAAGAGAATGAACCGGAGGCGATGGAGCAAGAGGAGGCTGAGCTGGTCTTAGACGAACCCATGGAGCTCTTGGCTATGGCTCAGCCAGCACTGGAAGTATAGGGGAGAGGCCTGGGTCAAAGCGGGAGGAGGTCAGGAGAATAGAGACTGACCTAGAGGGTGGGACCCAAGGCTTTGAGCCCGCGCAAAGCCTGACTTTATTGAGCTGTACTGAGAGAAGCCTGGCTGTACTTGGACTGTGTTTGAAACAGCCTAGCTCCATTGAACTGTGCTGAGAGAAGCCTGGCTGTAATTGGACTGTGTTAGAAACAGCCTGACTTTATTGAGCTGTGCGGAGAGAAGCCTGGCTGTACTTGGACTGTGTTTGAAACAGCCTAGTTCCATTGAACTGTGCTGAGAGAAGCCTGGCTGTAATTGGACTGTGTTAGAAACAGCCTGACTTTATTGAGCTGGGCTGAGAGAAGCCTGGCTGTACTTGGACTGTGTTTGAAACAGCCTAGCTCCATGGAACTGTGCTGAGAGATGCCTGGCTGTAATTGGACTGTGTTAGAAACAGCCTGACTTTATTGAGCTGTGCTGAGAGAACCCTGGCTGTAATTGGACTGGGTTTAAAACAGCCGAGGAGCTGTTGAAGAAAAGGGGGTTGGGTTGCCAATCCCAAAAACAGGCCCAAGAAAGAAGAAGAAACACATAAAGTGGAAAACAGAGAGCTCGGTGCTGGTGGTGAGGAGGCTTCACGGACTTAGCCAGTAGGAGCCTTGTTTACAATATATATGTGTGTGTTTTATTTAGCTTATATATATATATATATATATATATATATATTGTAAAGAGTATGTAGGACAGGCCCCAAAGGACCCCTGGGATAGGCCAGAATACCCCTGTTATAGGCAGGCATGCCCCAGGAAAAACCTAGAGAAAAAGAACTACAACTCCCAGCATGCCCCAAGGGAGACCGGGGATAAGAGAAACTATGTGCATTCCCAGGAGTCTCCAGAGGAGGGCCGCAGGGGAAGGAATAAGGCTGATTCTCCAACCTGGTGGAAGAGGTGGTGGAACAGGTGGGTGGAGAAAGAAGAGCCACCAAAGAGCTTTAATGAAAGAAAGGGTGAGCAGCTGGGAGAAGGGCGGGGCGAGGAGAATATGGATTGGGCTCCTGAGGAGAGAGAGGAGGAGAGTGAGCCTTGCCCTATGGAGTTGACTGAATCGGAGAACACCCTGGAAGAGCCGATGGACTTTTCAGCTCTGGCTCAGCGAAAGCCAAGGAAGTAGCGGGGCCAAGCCGGGTCATGCGGGAGGAGGTCAGGTAGGAGTATGACTGACCAAGAGGGTGGGACCCTAGGCTTTGAGCCCGCGCAAAGCCATTACTGGGTGTTTTGCAAGCTTGGCTAGAACTGAACTGTGGTTTTGAAAGCCTGGCTAAACTGAGCTGTGTTTTGCAAGCTTGGCTAGAACTGAACTGTATTTTGAAAGCCTGGCTAAATTGAGCTGTGTTTTGCAAGCTTGGCTAGAACTGAACTGTGTTTTTGAAAGCCTGGCTAAACTGAGCAGTGGGGTAAAGCTTGGATAAAAGTGAACTGTGTTTTGGGAAAACCCCGCTACTCTGAACAGGGTATTTTTTTTTCTTTTTTTTTATTGGCTGCTACTCTTCCCCGAGAGGGAGGGAGAGGAAGCAGCTGTGGAAGCCTGGACTGGGCAATTAACCGGCTTGAAAAAGGTGAATGATAACTGTGCTTTGTTTTGTGTTTTGGTGCCACGACCGAGGGAAGGAGGGAAGCCCCTCCTAGGCCATAAAAAAAAAAAGTCATTGTTTCTGAGGGGAAAAAGGAGCAGTACTGGAAGGTGTTCTTCAGGCTGTGGAGAGCTGCAACCGCTGAGAAAAGAGGATCCGCTTTACAATTGGTGGCAGTGGTGGGATCGCGTCGCGGACCTGTCGCTCGAGGAGGCCCAGACCAGCAGGACAGAAAAGCCCGACGGAGGGGCCAACGCTGAGAAAGGCGCAGACCCGTCTGGGGTTCCGGTAAGCGGGGCCTAGATTGGGGGAAATAAAGGGATCCTAGTAAAAGGGGAAACATAAGTAGTGAAACCGCACTTGGAGGTGTCTTCTGTGTTTTTTTCCCCACCAGGAGTCGCTGTTCCGGAGCAAGGATGGACCCCAAGGAGATCTTCGCTTGGATGACGATGCAGTTCCAGAAACAGCAAGAACTGATGGGGAAGATGGTGGAAGACTCCTTGACGGCGGCACGAGAGCAGCAACAACCGGTGCTGAATATGCTCCAGGACTTTTTTCAGCGAGGGATCGAGGCTCCCAGGGGCGGTGGAGCCGGAGCAACTGGACAGGGGCCAGGAGGAAGCGGTGCGGTAGGACCTTTATCCCTGAACTCACTTACATGGGGGAAGTTGTCTGAACAGGATAATGTAGATGATTTCCTGACCGCCTTCGAGAGGGTGGCAGTGGCCACAGGGTGGCCACAAGAGCAGTGGGCCATGCGGTTAGTGCCTTCATTATCTGGGGAAGCTCTAGGAGCCTTTAGAGACTTGGCTCCTGGGGACGCTGCCAACTATGGGAGGTTGAGAGAGGCCATTAAAGACCGGTATGGACTGAGTACCCAGGCTTATAGGCGTAAGTTTCGGTCCACTAAATGGGAAAAGGGGGAAACCCCTAAAGCACTGGCCACTAGACTGATGGACTTGGTAAAAAAATGGTTGGAACCTGATCGCCACACCACGGGAGAGATTCTTCAAGAATTAGTAGTGGAGCAGTTCCTGCAGGGCCTGCCCAGGGAGATTAGGGCAGGATTGGTCCAAAGGGGCTGTAAGACGGTGGAGGCCGTGACAGCCGGGTTGGACTGTTATTTGGAAGCCCAACATTGGGGAGAACCCGACCTGGAGGGGGGTAAGCCCCGACCTATGGGAGGCTGGGGTTCCAAAAGTTCCCTCTTTAAGACAGATCCCCAGGGGGGGAACCCGATTACGGCTGGGGGGGGGGGGGGGGGGGGGTAAAAAGCCTGTAGTGCCCTCAGGCCCTGAAAGAAAGGCCCCCTCGTATGAAGGAAAAATCTGTTATAAGTGTGGGAAGACTGGGCACTTCCGGAGGGATTGCCCAGGTCGAGAGGGATGAACCTCGCAGGTTGCCCAAGGGTTTATGCCTCGGTATACTGCTAAGGTGGAGGTTGAGGGTTTACCGATTGTAGCCATGTTAGACTCCGGGGCAGACCAGTCCATGATCTCCAGGAGGTTATGGGAACAAATAAGAAAGAGGAGGACAGGAGGTAAGGATACCTATGAGGGAGCAGTGGCTATTCAATGTATACATGGGGCCAGTACTCGTTATACCCTCCATAGGGTTCACGTGAAGGGGCCCACAGGGGAGATAGAGATAGCCATGGCCGTTCTGCCCAGACTGCCACAGGAGATGATTTTGGGAAGGGACTGGCCCCCCTTTACCGAGTCTATTAGTGAAAAAAGAGTGTTGGTCACTACCCGCTCGCAAGCTCGGCGAGACCCTGAGGCTGAGGAAGAGGGAATAGGAGGTATTTTCCCTTTTCAAGGGGAGGTTTTAGGGGAGCCGGGGAAAGAGAGAAAGGGGAAAGCTTTGAGAAAAAAGGAGCAGAGGGGCAGACGGGAGGCCTTGGAGCAGGCAAGAAAAGAAAGTTATCTGCCAGTGGCCCCGAAAGAATTGAGCGAGCAGTTTCCCCAGTTTCATAGGGAGCAGGCCTCGGACCCTACTTTAGAATATGCCTGGGAACGGGCCCGACAGGGGGAGGGCCAGGAAGCCCCGGGGTTCATGATAGAGGGGGACATTCTATATCGCAGGGTACCCAATTGGGAGAACGCTGAAGCGGGGAGACAGCTAGTAGTCCCCCAAGCTTTCCGTCCCCTCGTAGTAAGGCTCGCGCATGATCACCCTTTGGGGGGGGCATAAGGGCTCCCAAGCTACCCTGACTCAGATATTAGGCCGGTTTTATTGGCCAGGAGTTTATGGGGAGGTGGAGAGGTATTGCAAGTCCTGCCCCAACTGTCAGAAGGTGGCAGACCGGCTACCGCCTAAGGCACCGTTAAAACCCCTTGCTAGAGTGGAACAACCAGGGAGGAGAATAGCCATGGATATTATTGGCCCAGTAACAAAATCTCAGAGAGGCTTCCTCTACGTTTTAGTGGTTATGGATATGGCCACTAGGTACCCCTGGGCCATTCCTTTGAGAAGCATATCAGCGAAGGTCATTGCCAGGGAACTGATAAAAATCTTCTGTGAGGTGGGATTCCCCCAAGAAGTTTTGACCGACAGGGGGTCCAACTTTATGTCAAGTACCTTAAGGCAAGTGTGGGAGGCTTTTGGGATACAACATATCCGTACAGCGGCCTACCATCCTCAAACTAATGGGATGGTGGAACGTTTTAATAGAACTTTAAAAGGTATGTTAAAAAAAGCGTTAGGCGAGGATAGGATGGGTTGGGACCAACTGTTACCCTTCGTGCTATATGCCTACAGGGAGAAGGTACAGGACTCATTAGGAGTGGCGCCTTATGAATTGATGTTTGGACGGAGGCCCAGGGGAATTTTAGATATTTTGCAGGAACACTGGGTACCCCCGGACACCTCCGATCAGTCAGTGGTCGAATACCTATATGATCTGAGGACCAGATTAGATAAGTTACAGGAATATTCCCAGGAAAGGCTTGAACAGAGCCAAAATCGGCAAAAGGAATATTATGATAAGGGTACTCGGGAGAGGGAGTTTGTAATAGGAGATAGGGTCCTTATCCTAGTCTCGGAGGATCCTCATAAGTTTGCCTCTAGGTGGAAGGGTCCCTGGGTGGTGAGGAGGAGACTTGGGCCTCTTACATATGAGGTGGCGAACGAAAAGGGGCGGGTCCAAACCTTCCACGTTAACCTGATGAAACCCTGGGTAGCAAGGGTAGGCTTTCAGACCCGGGGAGATGAAAAGGAGGGAGAGGAGTTGGGACCGCAAATAAGAGATATTTTCAAGCCCGGTGAACCAGGGGTTAATCCCCGGTTGACACAAGTACAAAGAAAAGAGATAGGAAGGCTCTTGAAAGGGTTTGATGATGTGTTGACGGCCTGCCCTGGAAATACTCACCTAGTGGAGCATGACATCATAACGGAAAGGGGTAAAGTAGTTCGGCAAAAGCCATATAGGCTGTCCCCCATGAAAAGGAGGGAAGTGATAAAACAGGTCCAGGAAATGTTAGACTTTGGGGTGATCAAAGAGTCAAATAGTCCCTGGTCTAGCCCAGTGGTGTTAGTACCAAAACCCGAAGGGGAGTGGAGATTCTGCATAGATTTCCGCCAGCTTAATAATATTTCTCAAGCAGATGCATATCCTATGCCCTATATTGAGGAGCTGGTGGACAGGCTAGGGTCTGCACAATATCTCACCACCCTGGACTTGACAAAAGGGTACTGGCAGATTCCCCTTACGTCAGGGGCACAAGCTAAGACCGCCTTTAGTACGCCCATAGGCCTGTACCAGTTCAAAAGATTGCCCTTTGGCCTTAATTCAGCTGCTGCAAGTTGCCAGAGGTTGCTGGACAGGGTTCTCCGACCACATCAGGCATATGCCGCCGCATATATGGATGATGTGGTAATACATAGTGGAGACTGGAACACCCATTTAAACCAGGTAGAGGCAGTGCTGCAGGCTTTTCGGGAGGCAGGTCTCACCCTGAACCCAAAAAAATGTTATTTTGCGTAGTACAGGGTGAAGTATTTAGGGTATAATGTGGGAAGGGGAGAGGTCCGGCACTTATTGAATAAGGTTAAAAGCATCCAAGAGTTTCCCAGACCAAACACCAAGAAACAATTGCGTAGATTCCTGGGGATGGTAGGGTATTACCGCAGGTTTATCCCTCATTTTTCCGCAATGGCCACTCCCTTAACTGACATGCTGAGAGGGAAGAATCCGGACCACTTGAGGTGGGGAGGGGAGGAGTTGAGGGCATTTGAACAGATGCAGAGGGCCCTGTGCCAGGAACCTGTGCTGAAAGCAGTTGATTTTGAAAAGCCCTTTGTCCTTCAAACAGATGCTTCAGGGAGAGGGTTAGGCGCAGTGCTGTCCCAAGAGCATGAAGGGGAGGAACACCCAGTGCTTTATTTAAGCCGGAAGCTCCTGCCTCATGAGGAACATTACTCCACCATAGAAAAGGAGTGTTTAGCCATACGATGGGCAGTGCAGGAGTGTAGTGTCTATTTAGAAGGGAGAAAATTTAAGTTGGTAACGGACCATGCTCCCCTGAAATGGTTGAATGTAATGAAGAATAATAATGGGAGGCTAATGCGATGGTACTTAGCATTGCAGCCTTTCCAATATGCTGTGGAGCATCGTCCCGGGCGATGTTTAGGAAATGTGGATGCCCTGTCCCGGGTGGAGGAGGAGGAGGAAAAAGAATGCGGGGGTGGAAATTTAAGGGGGGGGGTATGTAAAGAGTATGTAGGACAGGCCCCAAAGGACCCCTGGGATAGGCCAGAATACCCCTGTTATAGGCAGGCATGCCCCAGGAAAAACCTAGAGAAAAAGAACTACAACTCCCAGCATGCCCCAAGGGAGACCGGGGATAAGAGAAACTATGTGCATTCCCAGGAGTCTCCAGAGGAGGGCCGCAGGGGAAGGAATAAGGCTGATTCTCCAACCTGGTGGAAGAGGTGGTGGAACAGGTGGGTGGAGAAAGAAGAGCCACCAAAGAGCTTTAATGAAAGAAAGGGTGAGCAGCTGGGAGAAGGGCGGGGCGAGGAGAATATGGATTGGGCTCCTGAAGAGAGAGAGGAGGAGAGTGAGCCTTGCCCTATGGAGTTGACTGAATCGGAGAACACCCTGGAAGAGCCGATGGACTTTTCAGCTCTGGCTCAGCGAAAGCCAAGGAAGTAGCGGGGCCAAGCCGGGTCATGCGGGAGGAGGTCAGGTAGGAGTATGACTGACCAAGAGGGTGGGACCCTAGGCTTTGAGCCCGCGCAAAGCCATTACTGGGTGTTTTGCAAGCTTGGCTAGAACTGAACTGTGGTTTTGAAAGCCTGGCTAAACTGAGCTGTGTTTTGCAAGCTTGGCTAGAACTGAACTGTATTTTGAAAGCCTGGCTAAATTGAGCTGTGTTTTGCAAGCTTGGCTAGAACTGAACTGTGGTTTGAAAGCCTGGCTAAACTGAGCTGTGTTTTGAAGCTTGGCTAGAACTGAACTGTGTTTTTGAAAGCCTGGCTAAACTGAGCAGTGGGGTAAAGCTTGGATAAAAGTGAACTGTGTTTTGGGAAAACCCCGCTACTCTGAACAGGGTATTTTTTTTTCTTTTTTTTTATTGGCTGCTACTCTTCCCCGAGAGGGAGGGAGAGGAAGCAGCTGTGGAAGCCTGGACTGGGCAATTAACCGGCTTGAAAAAGGTGAATGATAACTGTGCTTTGTTTTGTGTTTTGGTGCCACGACTGAGGGAAGGAGGGAAGCCCCTCCTAGGCCATAAAAAAAAAAGTCATTGTTTCTGAGGGGAAAAAGGAGCAGTACTGGAAGGTGTTCTTCAGGCTGTGGAGAGCTGCAACCGCTGAGAAAAGAGGATCCGCTTTACAATATATATATAAGCTAAATAAAACACACCATCAATAAAATAACCAAAACAAGACCATGAAGAATAAAAAATTCAGTTAAGTCACCCAATCATGGGACAGTTTCATTCATTGAAAATCCAAAATCATAGAACTTATTGCCACTTTACCTCCTTCTGGAACACAGCCTGGACAAATTCAAAACTGGACTACAGACATTTCTTTTTCAAGATGCCTTTCCTGGTACTGGTTGAGTTGGACTATGTACATACGCTCTGCTGCGACTCTGCCTTCCTATCACCTCCCTTGTCCTATCTTATCCCCTCTCTTCTCTCTCTTTCTGTTTTCACTTTCCTATTGCAATTGTAGTTCCTTTCCTTGCTTTACTATCTTGTAAATTTATGAACTGTTGGTGCGGTGCATTAATTAAACCTAAACTTGAAACTTGAGGACTGTAGGTGGAGGACTCCTACTCACCATAGAGGGAACAGTGCCTGAGATAAGCATCTACTTGGCCTTTCCAGCTAGGTGACTTTTTTTTTTAATAAAATTGCTCTCCACGTACATCTGTATTTTTTATAAAAAGATCAGGGGCCAATACAAAAAGCTTACCATGCTAGGAACATCCGATTTTGACTGGTTCTATCCAGTTTACCATGCATTTCATTTAGCGACTAATGCACAAATGGGTTCTGTATCCATCTTACCGATCATAGTAGCAGGCAATGATAACCCTATGCAAATGCGTTAGAACGAGCTGATTAGTATTAAAATGACCATTCCGAGCGATGCACAGAAAGGAGCACCTATCTTTAATGTGCAAAATTTTCTGTGAGGTCTGGAGCTGTCATTGTGTGAGAGTGACTTCTAGGAGAAGCACTCTGCTTGCATTTTTCAAAAGCAAAACTTGTCTGAGAACAGAGTATGGCTTAGAGGGGTGGAGAAAGAAGAAAGGGAGGCTTTCAGCAAGGAGGAAATTTTTTTTCAATAGGAAATTGCTCTGATGCTGGCTCTACCTTCCTCCTGCAGCATACTTGACTTCCCTCAGACTGCATCCCATGATTCCACTTGGGAATCTCTTCCTTGCTGAAAGCCCCCTCCCCAGCTGACACCATAGGGGCTCTCCCCCAGCCAATTGGCTGCTTGTTTCTCCGCCCCCTCCCAGCTGACATCATTAGGGACAGACAACCAATCAGCTGGGGGAGAGCCACTATGATGTCAGCTGGGGAGCAGAGAAAGAAGCAGACAGCCAATCAGCTGGGGAAAGCCCCTGTGACATTAGCTGGGGGGGGGGGGGAGGGTGGGGGCAGAAAATTAAGCAGACAGGCAATTGATCTGGGGGGAAAGCCCCTCTGATTTCAGCTGGGTGGTGGGCCTTCAGCAAGGAGGAGATTCCCAAGCTAAAATCATTGGGGGCAGGAGAAAGGTGGAGCCAGAATCAGAGCACTGCAGGGTAAAGGAGAGGCAGTGGAGCCAGCAAGTACTGCAGGGGAAAGGAGAGAGTAAAGCAGCAAGATTCCTGGGCATGCGCAGAATGTGGACATTTACCGACTGTTCTGCACATGTGCTAGGCACTTTCCTTACAGAGCTTCTTGCTAAATTTACATGAATATCATTTGCATGTGATTTCCTTTGAGCATCGCTCACTATTTTAAAATCAGTAACTTCTACTGTGGCTCTAAACAGATACAGTTTTTAATGGGGACTTTTGAGCATCAACCCATCAGTGACAAAACTACATTGTGAATACCCTGCTGCCAATTGACCTTCTCAGGCATCATTAGATACGTAGTGTTGTTTCATTTGAGCTAGACCTTTTTTAAACTTGCTGTCTGTCTGGATACCAGAACAATTTTTAACATTTTTTTGTTATTATATGTTCCAGAAATTTCCCCTTTCCATTCTCTTCCTGGATAAAGCGTCCGATTTCCAGAAGTGTCAGCATCATGTAATTATCCCAGCATCGGCAGGGAAGTGACACTGAAGCTCCTGGGGATCAATTGTTGCATGTTTAGTGTTTGAAAATTGATTGTTGAAGTTTCCAGCTGCTAGAACCCAGAGACATCTTTTTCATCTCTGCATGCTCTCTGTCAATCCTACCTCTGATCTCTTTGAGAATACAGAGCACCAATAGGCCCTAATTAAAAGTAATTAGGAGATAATTATAGACCATATAACCTTTGATTTCTCTGCTCATTCACTCAGTTTAATGGAAAAATACATGCATACATATTGGACACATGGTAACAGGTAGCAAAAAAAAAGGGTTGAATTAGCACTAGTGAGCAATCATTAAGGTTTCTATCTCAGCTATTATTCGTTTACACATCATTCATATACATTCTTAAAGCAATCATATTGAAAAAGCAATCTACCTAGAATGGGAAGTGTATCTCATGTTTAACTACCTCATGCATGAATCTGAAATGAATGACCATACAGGCTACAAATTTACAAGGAGTTTCCTTGAGAAATTTAGATATCAATGAGAAAAGATTGTAGGTTGATATGAATGTCTAGGGAAGAGAAGGGGAAAGATGGAAAGAGGCAATTGGAAGAAGCAGTACCTGTGATAGAAGGATGACCGCTAGAAGTACTACCATGAGACTGCCGCTAGAGGTCATCAGTGTCATTTAGGATGATGGCATCAACCCAGGTAACAGCAAGGGGTATGCTGCAGCTTGGGACCCTACGAACACCAATGCAGACCCCAGGTAAGCCCTGGGGGATGGTAGGGCTCTGGCAGGAGGTAGTGTTGTAAAGTGTAAGTGGTGAAGTTTGGGGAAGGGGTGGGCTGGTTGTGTTAGCTCCCATTTGATTGGGGGGGAGTGACCTGTTATGAGAAGGCTGGGATGGTGCTGTGGGAGGAAGCGCTCTTGTCTGGGGGTTGGGGGAGGGTTTAGGTGATGTTGAGGGGATCAGGCTGGTGTCAGGGGAGAGTCTGGGTGATTTCGGGGGAATCAGACTGGCATTAGGTGAGGGTTCAGTTGATGTGAGGGGGAAGGGTGCAATATGGATGTGCCACCCCAGCTAGCTGTCATTCTGACAGCACTGGGGGGCTGTGTTACATGTCTGGGCCCATAGCTCAGAGGGCCTGCTTTATTGACTGGGCCATGTATGGGCTCTGGCACTGAATATCCATGTCACTGTTGTCACCTGGAAGTTAACTGGGTACCAGCCAATACTCAGGAAGTGCCATTTCTCACATTTTAAGTTCTCCCATGGCGCAGGGTGGTGGGAACAGAAAGCACTAACTCCCACTGCTGCAAAAGGTATTGAATGGGTGATTTCAATTACCAAAAAGCTGAAAAATCCATTGTCTTCTACTGTAATGTTGAAATAGCACAAAGAATAAAAATTGTGGAGAAAAAAGACCTCAGCCAACAAGAAGCCACAGTAACTAATAGTAGTCCAAATAGACACTCTTCTCTATAATCATAGGTCAGAAGAAAAAAACCTCCACTATATAGAAAAACAGCTTTTCAGCATTACAATAGCATAATGTTCACATAACTGCTAAAGGCTTATAGCAGTGTCCCCAGCAACCATTTACTAACAGCAGTAGCAACTTGGAATTGACGATAGTAGTCAAATGCAAAAACCACAATGCTCATCTGGCAGTCGCTGGTAACCCAAATCCCAACAGGAGTACCCTGTTTCTCCCACCAGGTCATCATCAGGGGAAAGAAACAGCCTTTCACCTCCACTGCTTGCTCAATTACCCCAATATTGACCGGATAAATGTTACATTAGGGAGTGCTAGGGAGGTAAAATTCCTAGATGTAATAAAATGAGTGCTTCTTACAGCAACTCTATAAAGAACTAGACCTACTGAAACTCTTAGCAGCGTTAGTATTGTTTGGAAGGATAATCAAAGAAATCACTAAGTCCTATTTGTTAAGTATTAACAGTGATCAGATTTGTTAACTATTAATAGTGATCAGATTTTATTTCTGGGTCCCTAATTATGAAGCTCAATCATAACCCCCCTCAACCATCTCTTTTTCAATCTGAAGAGCCCTATCCTCTTTAACCTTTCACCATATTAGAGGAGTTCCATCCCCTTTATCATTCGCTCGTCTTTGGACCTTTTCTAATTCCGCTATATCTTTTTTGAGATACGGCAACCAGAGATAATGATGCATGTAGCACTTGGTGAAAAAGAGTTTATATCCTCTATCTCACCGCTGGCTTGTTGTCAGCAACTTAGTATTGGTGAGCCATTTTGCTATTTAAAGTTGCTACGTGAATAGGGATATTTAAACTAATATAAAGTTCCATAAGCTTATTTGTTAGGAACCGAGCAACACTTTGATGAAGGGGGGTTTATGGTAAAAAGATGGACTCCACCGTAACAAGTGTGAAACCAGGTTATTAGCGTTAAGAAGATGGAACAGCTTTTAAACTAGAACCTAGAAGAGAACCAGCAGTATTAAGTATATTATATGTTATTTATTTGATGTCTTCTTCAAGATTAAGTGCAAGGACTTATCCTAGAGGCTAATAACTTGCTGATGAATATTCCCAATTTCCCCTTCTATTCTCATAAATGACTTAACATCCTATAAAATAAAGATAGACTGAGGTTGGTGGGGGTAGGTGGGGAATCAAACACTACTGAGCTGAGGATGTTAGTGTATTGTTCACAGTGCCTCCAAGATCCTCCTGCTTGGTGACCTCTATTACAGAACCGAGCATTGTGTGCTTATAGTTTGAATACGATCCAGTCAAAGTAGAGGATAACACCACTGAAGACCTGCTGTGGATATAAATATAAAAAAAAGCATCCTTTATTGAAAACACCAGCAAAGAAAACCTGACATGGGCTATATTTCAATGGACACAGCCACCTGTATCAAAGGTTACGAGTCAGGCTATATAGAACATCACTAAATACATATAAGCAAGAGAACATGTACTGCTGACTCCCCAAACTCCTTTTTCAATTAAAACAGACAATAAGAGAAATGCATTGAGATATGATGTCGTGATGAAAACACTGGAGTCTTCTACTTTGATTGGATTGGATTATATCATTTTGATATAGAGGCTTCTTCCTGTTTGAATTACATTTACTTGTGTACATTTTTGGATTTGTCCACATTAAGTATCATTTGCCATTTAAATGCCCAGTCTTCGAAGGCTCACAGCAGACTCTTCATATAACCCCATATTTCACATTCCATTGGCTTGTTTTTTTTATCACTAGGGTGCTACTTTTACTCTTGTGCCAATGTAATAAGGTATAATATTGATAATGTTTTGAAGAATTAAAATATGTGCTTTAACTGAGTCTTGCCTTTCTCAGTTGGCTTTTATCATCATGCTGATTAAGTACTTGGTTTCTAAATATATATTTCCATATCAAGCTAATTTAAAAACTAAAATGTTATCTTTTTTTTTCATCTAGTGCCTACTGAGACAAACCAATCTGGATAGTAATTAATGCCTCATTAATTCCCAATTATGTTAAGAGTTTCACAGCCTCAACATACTATCAAAAATACTTTATGAAGCTTGTTCGAAAACAGAAACAAACAAAAAAAAGAAGATATGGTACTTTCTTTACCTTTCCTTTGCTGCAAAAAAATATAATGCCAAACAGATTATACTGTAGCTAGGTTTGCTTGTACACTCCATTCCATAAAAGATAGGCTAATCTAGCCCTGGTTTTATATTATTACTGCTATGGATTTGTAATTTTAGAAAGGCAGGCCTGTAAGTACTTAGATACACATATAGAAACTTAGAAGATGTTGTTGGAAAAGGACTGGAAGAGTATGTTCAAAAGGACATTCAAATCAGAATACTGATGTCCAAGTTAGAAAATCCCAAAATGGATGTCCATCTCACATGTATTTTTGAACAGGAAATACATCAAGATTTCCTGTTCGAAAATACCTAAGACAGACACCCATATGCTGGAAATGTCCAGCATAAAGAACGATTTTACAAACTGGAAAGTCCAAATTATGAATGGGGAAATAAGGGACATAGTTGTCTGTCTGGCAGAGGGGCAGCCTAGTAGTTAGTACAGTGGACTGTAAACCAAGTGGCCCAGGCTAACATCCCACTTTAACTCTTTGCTTTTTTTAATTGTGACCGTCCAAGAACAGATTAATACCTACTGTACCTGAATGTGCACCAGTTTAATAGCCTTCAGGCTTGTAGGGATCTTATATATTAAGGTATGGTAGGTATTTTTCTGTTTCTGGAGGGTTGACAATTACAAAACAAAAACAAAGAGTTAAAGTGGGGTTTAAACCTGAAACCCTTGGTTTACAGCCCACTGTATTAACCATTAGGCTACTCCTCAGACTTGTTTGCTGTCCTGGTAAGAATGCGTATAATACCTGAAGCTGTCATAGGGCCAGTGGCGTAGCAAGAGGAGGGGGGGGGGGGGGGGCGGGAGGGGCGGTCTGCCCCGGGTGTCAGCTCAGGGGGGGTGCTCCCTGCCAGCTCCCCCCCCTTGGTGCATCGACACCCCCCCCCCCCGACCAGCTCCCGCACCCTACCTTTAAAAAGAATATCGGAATCCGAGGCGAGGCGCAGCGCCTCGCGCCTGCCCTGCATGTAAAAGAAATGTGGACCGTCGGACCTTCCCTCGCTCTATCTGTCCCGCCCTCCGCTGACGCAACTTCCTATTTCCGCAAGGGCGGGACAGATAGAGCGAGGGAAGGCCCGACGGTCCACATTTCTTTTACGTGCAGGGCAGGCACGAGGCGCTGCACCTCGCCTCGGATTCCGATATTCTTTTTAAAGGTAGGGTGCGGGAGCTGGTCGGGGGGGGGGGGTTGTCATCGTGCTGCACCCGGGGGGGGGGGGGGTGCAACGGCGAACTGCCCCGCCCCGGGTGGCAGCCCCCCTGCTACGCCACTGCATAGGGCCTGGTATCCCTTTTTGGTTTCACTTTCAGGAGAGAGGGAGGGGGACAGCAACCACTGGGGGATTAAGGAGGTGTCATGCCTTAATCTCTCCAGTGGACAGCTGCTCAATCAGAGCACCTTTCTGTAATCTGGATGTGCCAAGTACCAGGTGTAAATAAGGACTTCCTTCTTTTTAGACATGGATGTTTCTTCCACTTTGGCAATTACTGTTGGGTGTCCTGATTTCAGGCCCTCCCTGGTCTCGCCCAAAACATAACCTCTTGCAGTCTGGACATACTGCAGTGTTGGACGTCCCTCTTCTGCCTTTGCAAAATCGGGATTTGGATGTTTCAAACACATGGACGTCCATTTCAGCCTTTTGAGAAGTCCATATGTTTCAAAAACAAGTTCCCAAGTCTATCCATTTGAACTGTCCACTCTTCGGTCAAAGATCTCACTCGATCAATGACTGCAACCTAAGCTGGTCTAACCACTAACATCCTTTTTAAAAATCTATCTCAAGCATGCTTAAATTCTGCCACTATTAGAAATCGTACTACCTCTACTAGAAGTCTGTTCCAGTTGCCCACTCTTTTAAATTGGTTATTTTATACTAATTGAATGGTTAAATGGTACTAAAATCACTCATTTTCATTTGTTTTCAGATACGTGAAGGGGCATAATCGAACGGAAACGTCTATCTCCATGGGCGTTTATCTCCGAGAACGGGTCCGTGAAGGGGCGGACCGAACCGTATTTTCGAAAAAAATAGACTTCCATGTTTTATTCGACAATTTGTGAGTTGGGCGTTTTTGCTTTTCAGCGATAATGGAAAATGAAAGCGCCCGGCTCAAAAACGAATAAATCCAAGGCATTTGTTCGTGGGAGGGGCCAGGATTCGTAGTGCACTGGTCCCCCTCACATGCCAGGACACCAACCGGGCACCCTAGGGGGCACTTTTACAAAAACAAAAAAAAAGGTAAAAGAGCTCCCAGGTGCATAGCACCCTTCCCTTGTGTGTTGAGCCCCCCAAATTCCCCTCAAAACCCACTGCCCACAAGTCTACACCATTACTTTAGCCCTAAGGGGTGAAGGGGGGCACCTACATGTGGGTACAGTGGGTTTGGGGGGGCGGTTTGGAGGGCTCCCATTTACCAGCACAAGTGTAACAGGTGGGGGGGGGATGGGCCTGGGTCCACCTGCCTGAAGTCCACTGCACCCCCTAATAACTGCTCCAGTGACCTGCATACTGCTGCCAGGGAGGTGGGTATGACATTTGAGGGTGAAAATAAAAAGTTGTGAAACGGCATATTTTGTGGTGGGAGGGGGTTTGTGACCACTGGGGGAGTCAGGGGAGGTCATTCCCGATTCCCTCCAGTGGTCATTTGGTCATTTAGGGCACTTATTGGGGCCTTATTTGTGGAAAAACAAGGTCCAGGAAAAGTGCCCTAAATTCTCGCTACAAACGCATATTTTTTTTTCCATTATCGGCGAAAGGCGCCCATCTCTGATCGGCTGATAACCACGCCCCAGTTCCGGCTTCACCACGCCTTCGACACGCCCCCATCAACTTTGTCCGCATCCGCGACGGAGTGCAGTTGAAAACGTCCAAATTCGGCTTTCGATTATACCGCTTTATTCGTTTTTGTGAGATAAACGTCTATCTCCCGATTTGGGTCACAATATAGGCGTTTTTCTATTTCGATTATAAGCAGGATAGTATTCTATGCGGACAGAAAAGCAGTTTTTTCTCTGTTGCCAGACACAGCAGAGCCATTTTGGGGAGGGACAAAGAAGCACGCGTCACTTCACCAATCATACTGAAACATTTTGATGAGCAGCGGAACAAGCCTATTCCAAGCTCACAGCTTCTAAATCTCATTACTGATGCTTTCTTTTTTCAGGTTCCTGCTGATATCAGCATCATATAAGGTTCATTGCCTAGTGTGGAGAAGGGTCTTGAAATCTGAGGCAATTTATTGAAACTTTCTAGACAAAGTGATAGCATTTATTAGGACAGTTACTGGTACTATAACTATGTACTGTCATAATTTTAATGGCAAGTTAGTAATCAGGACATAGTTTAGGAAGGGGGGGGGGTGCCAGAGTTTCACTGATCAGTGAAAACGGTGCAGGAATAAAAAAAAGGTTAAGAATCCCTAGTCCAGAGAGACAGATTGGTTTGTTAGTTGCAGGCTAGGAGAGTTGAAAAATGTCATCAACTTTAGACTGAGGCAAATAATAGCACCCTCAGCACTCAGGTAGAGAGATGCTGGGCTGCCCGATTCAGCTTATGTTGTCAGAAACCCTTTCCCTCACCCCCCTCCTTCTTGAGGTTGTGTGTGCTGCAACTATACTCACTACCACAGAAGACAGACTCCATACTGAGGGGCTTGATTGTGAATGAACAGAGGACTGGCAGACACAGGCAAAGGAAGACAGGGCAAAGGTTACACATGTAGTCTGTGAATTTAATGGTCACTCTTTCTGTTAATAAAGTCTGGCAGTGAGTAATTGTGCCTAGTCTGCTGCAGTTTCACAGTTCTTACTAGACAAGGAAGAGGGTACAAACATATTTCAGCTGATATCCAGCCGGCAATGATCAGCGTTTTTTAAAATGCTAATTGTCGCCAGCTAGATTATCCCCAGCTACTCAGTGTAGTATAGCAAGGCTGACACAAGAGGTTGTGGCAGCCATTTTCTTGACACTGCCACAAGGGGCAGGAGCAAGTGCCGCTAAGTGGGATATTCAGCAGGAGATAACCGGTTATCTCCCGCTGAATATCTGTGGTTAGGCACTTAAATGTTATTTAACAAGTCAGGAGCCATCCCTGGTTGGTTAAATAGTTTTGAGTATCAGGGGTCTATCTTTTCCTCCACTTCTCACTTCCCCCACCATGGGTCTGGGATCGCTCCCTCTCTACATTCTGGCCTCTCACTGTCTTCACTCCACACACACCCCCAGAGTCCAGCATCTCTCCCCCTTTTTCCCCCTTCTGGTCTGGTCTAGTCTAGTATCTCCCTGGGTCTGGCATCTCTCTTTCCCTCTCTCCCAACAATGAGTATAGCATCTCTTCCTCTCTTTACCCCCCCAATCCTGTGGGTCTCACAGCTCTCCCTCTTCCCCCTTCCACCCCTAGTCCATTATCTGTTTCCCCCCTCTGACATCGCAAACCAGTGAGCCACAGGCTGTGCTAAAGATGTACTGCTGATTCTGGCTGCCCTGGTTATTCTTTTTGCTTGGTTCTGTGCACAGGAAGTTGCATCAAAAAACGTGGGACTAAGCATAAAGATGAACCGGACATTGCACGTCTCCTTCTTTCCCCCCCCCCCCCCCACCAACAAGAGCTGATCCCCTATCTGGACCCCCTCGGAGTAGTGCACCATCCTGCCCCCCCCCCCTCCCTGGAACAATGCTGTTTCTGGAAGTACCCTCCCAAAGAACAGTGCCCTTCCCCCCCCCCCCAAGAATAGCACTTTTTTTGGAAGCACCCTCCTGAATTGCCTCTAGGGACAACACCCCCTTCTGGATGCAGCCCCCACTTCCTCACCCTCTGTAGACCTTCCTCCCCCTGTGCCTACTGTTACATTCCCTGGTGGTCTAGTGGATCTTCAGGGTAGGAGCAATCTCCAGTTGCTCCTGCCCATGCTTATTTCAGCCTCAAACTGGCTGCCATGACCTCTAGCAGTTGTTTCACAGTACTGCAATAACACTGGCTGATATTCAGGTATCAAACTGGAGGGGTAACACCAGCGCAAATGAAGTAACTCATCTAAACAATTCAGTCAGCCTCAAGAAGCAGATATGGAAACAATACTTATTATGATCTGACAAGGCCCGTGTTTCGGTGAATTATCTGTGTCAGGTGTCATTCAATGGTCTTACTGTCTAAATGTCTTCCAGATTCACTATTTATAATATAAATACAATTTTTAAGAGCAGTGGAAAATAGATACATGCCACGGTTGCAGACTCAGCTGAGGAAGAAGGTTTTGACTTCGAAGGCTTGTAAAAAATGTATAAAAGCTATTACCTCTTTTTTTGCTTATGTTTTTTAAAATTTATTTTTATTACCTTTAAAATGGCAACCACATTACTTTATCCAAGAAAGCAATGGGCATTTTGCTATTCTGATCAGGATCTTGAATATTGCCAAAATCATGGTGGCCAATTTGTACACTCCTAACAAACAGATGGGCCTCTTTCACACTATTTTGTGGAGCTTAAGGGATGGACAGAGGATTTAGTTTGTATAGTGGGAGACTTAAATTGTAGGTTCTTAGGTTCAGATTGTTTTTAAAGTAACCTGATTAATTGGGAGGGCTAAATATAGTAACATGCAGGGGCATTTTCGATATGACATCTAAGTCCTACTTTGGAAATTTTGCAAAAAACGTCCAAAATCTGAATAGAAAAGAAGGCCATTTTCAAAAAAGAAAAATGTCTTTAAAAAAAAAATACCATTTTGAACAAGGTTTTTGTGATTTGGACGTTTTGTTTTTTGTTCCATTTAAAAAAAAAAAAAAAAAAAACCCGTCCAACTGCAAAAAGCACGAGCCATTGGGATGTCGGAGGAGCCAGCATTTTTAGTAGACTGGTCCCCCCGAACAACGCAGGAAAGCAGTAGGACATCCTAGGGGCACTGCAGTGGACTTTTTAAAATGCTCCCAGGTAGACATCTCACCATTGCTCCCTTAGCTTGTCTACTGAGCCCCCCAAACCCACCCAAAACCCACCACCCCCAACTGTACACCACTACCATAGCCCTTATGGGTGAAGGGGGAACCTATATGTGGGTACAGTGGGTTTCTGGTGAGTTTTGGATGGCTTATAGTTTCATCTGCAAGTGTAACAGGTAGGGGGAGGTAGGAGCCTGGGTCCACCTGTCTGCAGTGCACTGCACCCACCACTAGACTACTCCTGGGAACTGCATGCTGTTCTAATAGACCCGAGTATAACATCTGAGGCTGGCAAGTAATGTTTTTCATCACATTTTGGGGGTGGGAGGGGGGTTAGTGACCACTGGAGGAATAAGGGGAGGTCATCCCTCCCTCCAGTGGTCATCTGGGTATTTAGGGCACCTTTTTGTGCCTTATTCATTATAAAAACAGGTCTAACTCAAAACATCTTAGTCCTGGATGATTTAATTTTGTTCCATTATGGCTGAAAAACGTCTGTGTCTTAGGAATGCCCAAGTCCTGGCCTGAACATGCCGCTGACACACCCCCTTGACATTTGGACATACTTCTGATGAACTTCATAGGAAAAACATCTAAAAATAGGTTTCGGAAATACTGATTTGGATCTTTTTGTGAGAAAAACGTCCAAATGCTGCTTTATGGCACTTTTTAGACATTTTTCTCTTTTGAAAATGAGTCCAATAGTAACATAGTAGAAGACAGCAGATAAAGACCTGTATGATCCATCCAGTCTGCTCAACAAGGTAAGCTCATAGTATAAGGTATGATGTGACACTACATACGTATACTTGATCTTGATTTGTCCTTGCCATTTTCAGGGCACAGACCATAGAAGTTTGCCCACTACTGGCCTTGTTCTCCAGCTACTGAAGCTGAATCTGTCTGGCCATGATCAGAGCACAGACCGTAAGAAGTCTGCTCAGCACTGGCTTTGCTTCCCGATTATTGGTGTTGCCATCTAATCACCACTAAGCTTCTTTGGATCCATTCCTTATCCCACGCATTTTTGAATTACGTTACCGTTTTCATCTCTTTCACCTCCTGCGGGACATATGAATAGGTATTTCAAATTATGTGTCCTCCACGCTGCTAAATATTGACTTCCTATTGTATACATTTTTAAGAGAGAATTATTTTTCATTGCAAGCAAAATATACAATTCATCTGGTTCTCAGCCAACATATATGCAAATATTTCAATAAATATTTGTGAAAAATATTTTAGAAATAGAATGCACTCGTATTATGTTTCCTTCCATTTATAAACATGTTAGTAGTTTTGTGCTTCAAGTCCAAAGTGTTGTGGTTTCATTTAGAATTTATCTCAGCCACGCTGCAGAGATGAAAGCCGTATGAATATCAGCATCATTTATAATGGGCTTATGATATTGTGCCAATGAGGTCCTGTTAAATTATCACCCTGGGATATGAAGCTTCTAATAGGACTGAGTCATCATTAACCAATCACATCATTTATTGAATTCAGAGTTAACCTTATTCAACTGCTGATTATTCTATTTCTGTTTTGCTTATTTTATTAGACCAAATGAGTCAACTGGGATTTAAAAAAAAAACAAAAACATTAGATATATTTTTTAAAGTATTTTTCCTATGAAATCTCCTGCTCCTTGTTCACTCTCAAGAATATGTTCCACCAATAAATGTAATGAGCTCTTTTTAATAGAGAATTGGCCATTAATTCATACCAGGGGAAGTACATTTGAAATTAAAGCCCCTTTTCACCTTTTTTAACATTCTAGTCACTGAACTTGGTGGCAAAACCATTTACATTCTGAAATCTATTTCATTAGCAATGAATTGTTATCTCTTCAGGATGAATTTTTAGTCTGACTGTTGAGTATCCAGAAAGTGTTTCATTTTTACCATAGTAAGGGGTCCTATTACTAAGGTGCACTGAAATGTGGCCTGCACTGGTATAGACATGTGTATTGCATGCACGCAGGCCCATTTTTCAGCACACTTGCAAAAAAGGCCCTTTTTGGGGGGGAGGGCAAAAATGGACGTGTGGCAAAATGAAAATTAGTGCACACCCATTTTGGGCCTGAGACCTTACCGGCACCCATTCACTTAGCGGTAAGCTGTCATGCTTTAACTGGGCGGTAATCATCAGCACGCGTACAATGCCAATTGCAGCCCGGTTAGCACCGCATGCCAGAAAATAAAATATATTTTCCAGCGTGCATAATGGGCAGGTGTAAAAAATGAAATTACCACCCAGGCCACGTGGTAGGTGGGCGGTAGTTCCGAATTGGCACACGTTGGGCACGTTAGACACCTACGCGGCTTAGTAAAAGGGCCCCTAATATATCCTATCTATCTATCTATCTATCTATCTATCTATCTATCTATCTATCTATCTATCTATCTATCTAACCAATAAATTGAAATATACTTCCAAAGTGTGGCATTCTTCTCACATATTGCCAGCAAAAACTTTGTGAGAACCCTTTTCTTTGTACTGGGACCACTTTAAAGCAAAATCACACTCCAAACAGGCAAGACAAGCCACAAGCTCTAACCAGAGTAATTATTAGCTAATCACCTTATTAACCCTGTACCCTAAAGATAGGGTAAACAATTCATTTTGTTCTGGTTAGTCTGACTTTAAAAACCACAAGAATGTCTATTTTATGTCACTGAAGATGCAATTCTTGGAATTCAGGAAAATCCTCGGACCCAGCAACATAATGTGTAGGGTAAATCGACCAGCGATTTTCGAAAGGGAAACCCAGATGTTTTTCCTGTTTGGCAATGGCTCTAAGATGGACTTTTTTTTTTTGGATGTAATGAACTAAAATGTCCCACTTCTGACCTGGACATTTTTGAAAAAACGTCCCTCATAATAAACATAATAAGACGCTTAAGTATTATATAACATAAAACATATGAATGAAGCAGTACAATATTCAAATTATTTTTCAATATCAAGGTACAGCTCTCAATCATTGTCACGTCTGTGGCTGTGACCACCCTCAGACTTACCTTATTCCTGGGGATCAGCTTCCTAGCTGGCTCCTGTTTCTTCTGTCTGTCCTTTCTGAGCTAGCTCTGGCTCTCTGTGCTGGCTGCATCCAGCAGCATGACACTAATTGCCTCACTATACTGCACCTGTGGGTGTTGCCTGGGTTAGCTCTCTCTCTCTCTCTGTGCTGGCTGCTTCCAGCATGACTCTAATTGCTTCACTACACTACACCTGGGTGTGGGAAGCCTCTCTGTGTTTCACTGTGCTTTCTGCCTGCTCTGTGGTTTGTGCCTGTACAGCCTCCGTAGTGCTTAGAGATTGCTGCAGCTGTGCCTTTGGTGTTGAAGGGCTTTATTAAGCACTTAGAGACTGCAGCCTTTGCCTTTGCATTGCCAATCCCTCCGCAGTGCCTTAGGTCCCGAGGTTAGTGTGCTGTTTGCACAGTTAGCTTTCCTTGTCTTTTCTTGTGGGCTTCCAACCCTTCTGCTTTGCGAGTTACTATCATTTGTGGGCCTTGCCTCCTGGCTCAGGGTATTATTGCTCTGTGGGCTTTTAGCCCTTCTGTGTTTATTGCTCTGTGGGCTTCCAGCTCTTTTGTGTCTATTGCTCTGTGGGCTTCCAGCCCTTCTGTGCCCATTGCTCTGAGGGCCTCCAGTCTATCTGCGTATATCCCTTTTACCTGTGGGCTTCCAGGCCTTCTGGGGGTATTATTGCGGCCTGGGGGTTTCCAGCCTTTCTGTGGGCTTCTAGCCTTTCTGGGTGTATCTCTCTGACCTGTAGGTTTTCAGCCTTTCTGTGTATATTATTCTCTGTGGGCTTCTAGCCTGTTATCCCTGTGCAGTGGCTCTGCTCCCCGTCTGAGGTTGGTTAGCAGCTGATGCTGCAGCCATTTCTCTCCTTTCTATCTGTTAGCTACTGTAGCTCCAGTCTAACCCTTCCTCTGGCAAGCGTAGCTGTCATTCCCATTCCCATGAGCTTAGCTTGTATGTAGCTCCTGTGTCCTCTTCCCTGCCTGTCTGCCTTGCTTTAGCCTAGGTACCTGGGAGCACCGCTGGATCCTGACTCTGGTTGTTCCTGTTGCTGGTTCCAGTTCTGGTTTTCCTGTAAGCCCTACCGGCTGCTTGAACCTGAGGGCTCAACCCTCGGAGAAAGGCAGCTAAGCGTAGGTGAAGCCTACTCCAGTGTGTTCTGGTCAGGTGCGTTCCAGTCCCGAGTGTTCCAGTGCAGGACTCCAGTGCGGGGTTCCAGTCCAGCCTTGTTTCTTCTCTGCTCCGAAGGTGATCTTGCCTGCCACTGCCGCTCCTCGTCCGTGGTCTAAGGACTCACGTACCCAGGGTTCCCGGGGAAGAAGCCTGACAGAATGCCAAGGTCCTCGAGAACACAACAATCATCAAATGCCTGATTAAAAAATAACCTCTTCAGCTGTTTCCTAAAGGCACAGTAATCTTTCAAACCCAGTGTACCTGAATGTAAATCACCTTGCAACCCTGGTTTTTTGAACTTCTTGGGCAGAGATAAAGTCCTTATCTCTGCACAAGAAGTAAAAAAAAAAAAACCAGGGTTGCAAGGTGATTGCATCAGCTAAGTAGGTCATAAGAAGTTTCTTGATGAATTGCAGGCCTTGTTAACGCAGATCAAAATTCATTGAAGCAATGTCTGAATTATGAAATTCAGGAGGTTGTTACTCAAGCTCTATTTGTAGCTATAGAGGCAGGGGTGTACCCCAATAAGCACTAATTTTCAAAGCAGATTGATGTCTCAAAATGGCCATAAACATGTCCATCTGCTGTAAATGTCTAAATCGTGATTTTTGAAGAGGCAGAATTTGGATGTTTTCTACTGAGTTCATCTAAATAGCAAGAGGGCATGTTTTGGGCAGGACTAGGGTAGCCCCAAAATTAGGACATCTTTCAGAGATAATGGAATAGGAAGACATGTTCAAGCCTAAAAAGAAGTAAGGTGTTTCAATAACGTTCAAGTTTTAAAAAGGTGCTCTGAACGACCATGACCACTGGATGGATTAAATCTTGACTGCTCCTTAATCCCCAGTGGATGTTGTTCCCCTCCCACCCCCCTAAGAACTGAAATTGAAAGGGTATATCAGATGCTATGACAGTATCAGATATTAAGGACATACCCAATAGAGCAGACAGCTCCCAGGAAAAGTAGCCTAGTGGTCAGTGCAGTGGACTTTGGACAAGGGGACCTAGGTCCAAATCCTATTCCCCCTAGTACATTTGTGGTGGTAATTATGAGCCCTCCAAAACCACCAAATTACCTACTGTACCTAAATATAGGCGGTGCCTGCAGGTTGGAAGGCAACTCTAATAGTGTACAGTTAGGTATACTAGGTTTCATTCTGTTTCTGAAGGGCTTAGAATACAAAATAGAGGAGTTTTGGTGTGAATTGTACCTGGGTACCATTTTTAAAGAGAAACTATAGGTGGTGGTAGGATTAGCTATTATACAGTTATCAACAATCAATACTCCTACTATTATGTATAGAAGAAAAGCAGATAAATCCAAACCTAGGTGGCTATGTACTATACACACTACCTCAATGGTATTGAAATTTTGGGGGGAAAAAACTTCAAGGTGCTACAGGATCAAAATATTGACCTCACTGGCAACACATACTCTCGTTGACCAATCACTGATCATAAGGGGATTTGTACCTCATCACAGGCAAAAAAAACCACCCCAATGTTCTAGTATATTTAATTTAAACTCAACAGAGCACCTATAATACTTTCATATCTTAATGTAAATTATCACTGCATAACTGTCTCTAGACAAATAGCCACATGAAGTTCATAGAAAAAACTTAGCTTCTTGATCGGTGTTTAAATGTTGCTTCACCCGCCTCTTCCTTGGCCGACGTTGGCCAACGTTTTGCTATACATAATGCTGGTAAAAGCTGCGCCAGGGTCCTCAAAGGAAGGTAGGTGCTTCAACTGCAACAAAGTTACTGCTAGTAAGTACTCCAAATATTCTGTCGATTGCAAAACTTTGTATATAATCAACGGCTGCTCACAGTCCGATTTGCGGGGCAAAATTCTTTCATTCACAAAATGGCCTATATAAACTTTCACTATGAGTGACGTCAGACGCCTTTGTCTCACACAGCCAGTCAATGAATAGTTGACACCCATAAGGAGGCAACCTGAAAAAAATGTTTTGTTTCACATTATGGACATTCACAAGAAGATGTCCACATCTCATATAGAAACTGACTCCACTCTAAGCGTGAGTTTAGCCCATTGGGTTCAATTGTGTCCAAACGGAAAATCCATCGCTGCTCTATCTGTACAAGCTGTTTCCTAAAGTCTCCTTCTCTTTTATTAGGAAAGACACGTTAGATGATCCAACACTGTAGATCGTCAAAGTTATATTGACTGTTGGTACAATGAACAGCTAAGGGAAGATTGCCATTTTTAAAGCCCACTGCACTGACCACTAGGCTGACCCTCTGATCTGCAGGAATATCTTTGTGGCCACTTCTCTCACAATAATGTCAGACAGATGTTCTAGTGCCTGTTTTTTTCGGTGTGTATAATTTGGATGTGTCACTTTGGAAAATGGATCTTCTTTGTAGATGTCTTTTGTGCAAATATGTCCATCATAGAGTCATTTTCGAAAGGGAAACCCAGATGTTTTTCCTGTTTGAAAATGGCTCTAAGATGGATTCTGTTTTTTTGGATGTAATGAGCTAAATGTCCCAATTCTGACTTGGATGTTTTTTCAAAAATGTCCCTCGTAATAAACAATATAAGACACTTAAGTATTGTACAACATAAAACATATGAATGGAGCAGTATAATATTCAAATTATTTTTCAATATCAAGGTACAGCTCTCAATCATCAAATGCCTGATTAAAAAATAACCTCCAGCTGTTTCCTAAAGGCACAGTAATCTTTCATACCTTCCTCATCCATTCTACCTGTGGGGGTCTCTGGGTTGTGGAGGGTGTATGCAAATGCGGCTAGGAAAGCGAATAGAATGTTGGGTGTTATTAGGAAGGGTATGGAGTCCAGGTGTGTGGATGTTATAATGCCGTTGTATCGCTCCATGGTGCGACCGCACCTGGAGTATTGTGTTCAGTACTGGTCTCCATATCTCAAAAAAGATATAGTAGAATTGGAAAAGGTACAGCGAAGGGCGACGAAAATGATAGTGGGGATGGGACGACTTTCCTATGAAGAGAGGCTGAGAAGGCTAGGGCTTTTCAGCTTGGAGAAGAGACGGCTGAGGGGAGATATGATAGAAGTGTATAAAATAATGAGTGGAATGGATCGGGTGGATGTGAAGCGACTGTTCACGCTATCCAAAAATACTAGGACTAGAGGGCATGAGTTGAAGCTACAGTGTGGTAAATTTAAAACGAATCGGAGAAAATTTTTCTTCACCCAACGTGTAATTAGACTCTGGAATTCGTTGCCGGAGAACGTGGTATGGGTGGTTAGCTTGACGGAGTTTAAAAAGGGGTTAGATAGATTCCTAAAGGACAAGTCCATAGACCGCTATTAAATGGACTTGGAAAAATTCCGCATTTTTAGGTATAACTTGTCTGGAATGTTTTTACGTTTGGGGAGCATGCCAGGTGCCCTTGACCTGGATTGGCCACTGTCGGTGACAGGATGCTGGGCTAGATGGACCTTTGGTCTTTCCCAGTATGGCACTACTTATGTACTTATGTAATTGTGACTCCAGCAATACTGGCATGTTTATGTTTGAGTACTTAATATACCGTCACTTCTAAATAAAGGTGGCAGCAGTTCACAAAGAAAATATAATTAATAAATAATAACATGTAGAAGAGGAACACCATTGGAAGACAAGACAGAGTCATGCACACCAGAGCATCAATATGTCAACAGGCAAACCAAAGCACTGTCTCTGTACAGGGTAGCCAGGTGCCTGCTACTAGCAAGCCTGTGGTGAGAAACCAAAAAGCAAGGGTAAGATAATGGGTTTTAAGAAAGGATTCAAAATGCAGAAAGGAGAGTTCTAATCTCAAGGCAGGAGAGAGAGGTCGTTCCAAAGTTTTGGAGCTAAAAAGAAAAATGCAGAGTGCTGTGTGGAATCATGGCAAGCCTGTTTGGAGGAAAGAAGGACAAGGTGGTGGGAGTCAAGGAAATGGAGAGCAGGGGTAGGAGTGTAGTGGATAATGAGTGAAGAAAGATAAAGTGGGGGAGCCAGAATGGAGGGCTTTGTGTGTAATGCATAGGATTTTGAACCAGGAGCAGAATTTTATGGGAAGCCAGCGAAGAGAGGTATGGAGAAGCAGAGTCAGTTCTATAAGCTTTGCAGAGGAAATGGACAGCTGCATTTTGAGCATTTGTAGACGGCAAGGTTGAGAAGCTAAAAGCCTTTGATGGATTGAGGACAAGACAATGATCAGCCAACCATTGAGAGGTCACAGATAAACATGACTGAAGATGGTGGAGGTCAGGCAGAGAGGAAGAAGTTGGAAAAATCAAAAGAATGTCATCAGCATAAATGAAAAATTTTATGTTGTAGTTCTGAATAAAGGAGGTCAGTGGACTGAGGAAAACGTTGAAAAGGTGAAAGAATAGAACCCTGTGGGATCCCACAGTGCAGAGGAAAGCCAGCTGAAGAAGAGGGGGTAGAGACTGAAAGTGAACATCTGGAAAGAAAAGAAGTAAACCAAGAAAGAACAGTACTGGAAAGCCCATTGGCTTGCAAGGCAAGAGAGGAGAAGAGAGTGATCCACTAAGTCAAAAGCCAAGGAAAAGTCCAGAGAAATGAGAAGAGAGAGATAGCCTGCATCCAGGGAAGAATAAAGGTCACTGACAAGTGCTGCAATAGTAGTCTTGGTACTCTGAGTAGAACGGAAACCTGTTTGGTGTGGATGTAGAATGGAGAGATCATCAATGTGGGTTGATAATTGATCAAAGACAATTCGTTCAGTGATCTTTGAGAGGATGCTCAGGTTTTAGACTGGTTGAAAATTCTCAGGACAGAGCGGATCCAGGGAAGGTTTCTTGAGCAGGGGAATAACTAAATCTCTTTTCCAAAGAGAAGGTACAAGGCCAAGGGACAGATTCTGAGAAATGACCTGGAGCAGCAAAAGAGACAGTCCATGGCGTGGAAATTTTAACCAACCAGAGGGTACTGGGTTGAGAGAACAGGTTGTAAGGCATATAGAAGACAAGTTAACACTCAGTTGAGTCAAGTAAGGGATAGTAAAGGAGCTCTAGCTGGAAGGCAGCACATAGGGGGAGGCTGGCTGAGACAGAGGAAAAGTAACAGAAAGAGAACCAATAAAAGAGACAGGGCGAATAGAGTTCTGAAGACAAACTACTTTAGATGAAAAGTATGTAATAAGTGCATCTGCCGAAGGACACGGGGAGGCCAAGAAGATGTGCATGAGTCACGTGACAGCTTCACTGATTACCAGTCAAATATAGGATAATGTATAACGTGTTGTCAATTGTTCGTCAAGCCCTGTATGAGTCTGCTGTGGAATATTTTAAGAAGGTTTTACAGGTTTATTATCCTAGAAGTGCACTACGCTGTGAGACTACTATGCGACTGGATGTGGATACTATGGGTAGAACTCAGTATATACATACACAGGCTTCAGCTTTTTCAGTGGCAGGTGGCCTGGAATTGGCTATCAGGTTGCATGTGATTATGCAGAGAAAAGGCCCAATTTAAAAAGTGGTTAAAATCAGTGCTTTTTGTGGAAGACTTCTCTTGAGGGAGGAAATTGGTATCTGTGTTTTTTAAGATCTGTGCTGCTAATTTTTATAGTCTTGTTTTTTATATTGTGTATGTTTTATTGTGAACCACTTAGGTTTAAGCGGGCTATACATTTAAAAATAAATAAATAATAAATAAATAAATTTAAGGCAGGGCAACAGATGAGAGACTACCTGAAAAAGTGTCTTAGATGGACGGCTACACAAGGAAGAAGATGGGAAATGTGGTGCTTTTGGCATTGTGGAGTTGCAAATGGTAGAACCTGCTAATAGAATGAAAGTTGGAGAGAAGGGCTGGGGTATGGCCCTTATGCCAAAGACACTCTGCTCTATGGACTTGGCGACGAAGTAGGAAAAGCCCATGGTGGAACCAAGAGTGCTTACTACCTGAGAGAGCTCCAGATGGTGAGGAATTAGGAAGAGAAGGGAAATGACAGCACAGAGTTCCAATTGGAGGCCAGTACAGGTGTTGGGTCTTTAAAGATGAAATATGAATGTTATGGGGAGGGGGGGGGGGGGGTGGGCTGTGGCTGCCACAGAGGTGAGTGAATTAGAAAATATGAACTGGGTGGATACTGAAAATTTCAACAATATTGGTATCGCTTGTAATCTTCTTGCTGTAAAAATCTTTAATAAAATCTAAATGGAAAAAGAAAAGAAAATGTAACTAGAAAGAAAGAAGTGAATGATCCAACCAGTAGAAAGGGAAGACAGCAAAGGACAAAACTGAGTGACCGGCCGAGTCATGAAAATTTACCAGTGTGATAAATGTCCATGGGTTCCATGCTCCTCCAAGCCTTCTATCACTTGCACAACACTCCCAGCTTTATAGTTTCCCTTTCTGGTCAAGGCCACAAAGTGATCCACTCCTGATTTTCTTCCTTTATTCCAGCCAAGCAGTATTAACACAAGTGCAGCAAACAAAAAGAAAATAACAAACTTGTAATATCCACAAATGCAAAATCAATCCTAAGAATTTTTTGTTCTGTTCCACCAGGGGTATCTGGTCCAACTTCAAATGTTCCCATAAACCTCTTTCAGCAGTCTGCAGCTCCCCGCACCAACACAGTTTTGTTCTCTCTGTGGCCTCCCACAACTGCATTTGTAGTACCTGGAATTCCTTCAGCAGGTTTTCTATTCTAGCTCACTGCCCTCTGCTTCACAACCAGAATTACAGTTGCCGTTCTCCCTACACTCCATAACCTCCGGGCAGGAGAGAGCGACACCTTCCTTTTCCTAGGTCCTCTCTGCCCTTCTGGCTCAAGCCTGCCTATTTTCATCTGGGAATAGGAATGGCTCCTCCCCCCAGCTTCTCCTTCTGATGAGGCACGTCTTGCTTTTTCCACCCAGGGGAGCTGGACTTTCTCACTGAGTCTCCCCCTGGCTGTCAAACAAGGTAACTCCACCTCTAGTTTAGGAGGAACAATCCTAATCCTTTCTTCCTGAGGACATTCGGTTTTCTCTCCCTTAGGTCTAAGGCCAGAATCTTTATCCATAAGGGTTGTTTTGCTGGGAATCCACCCCCTAGAGGGGCCTTCTGGGATTGCCTCATTACATCAGGTTCAAAGTGTGGCCTAGGGAGTATGTAGGGAGAGAAACCCTCTGGAAGAGGCCGATGACATTGAGAAAAGGCAAATAGGAAGAAGCTCGAGGTGATGAGGGAAGGTCCATAAGAATGCTGAAATCACCAAAGATGATCAAATTCGGGAAACGGATGCTAGCCTCAGAGACTGAGAGGAGAGACTCCCATTCATGGCTAACAATAGAGGGAGAATAGAGGAGAATTTGGGGGGGGGGGGGGGGTGGTGATCTTGAGTGTCAGAACCTCTGAGTAAGGTAGGGGGGAAGGAAAGAGCTCAACAGTGGGAATAGCAGCAGGCAGGCAAACTGTCAAACTGCCACCTTGTATGGAGTTCCGTGCGAGGTGAAAAGCAGTAAAGTTCAGTGGAAAGCATTGATATAAATAAGCCTCCTCACCATTCTACATCCAGGGTTCAGTGAGATAAAGAATATCCAGCTTGTGGACAGAAAACAGATCCTGGATAATAAGACTGGATTAGTTTTAAGAAAATGGCAATTAAGAAGGCCGAAGTTCCAAGCAGTCAGGAGGAGGCTAGGAATGGGCAGGGCAGCAGGGAGGGATGGTCCGGACTGACTGCAGGAGAGAGGAGAGGGGAGAAGGAGAATGTTTAGCAGGGCGGTGGCTCCAGTGAATTGGAATCACAGAGAAGGAGGAAACAGAAGTCTGCACAAAATAATCCATATGTCCAAGGTGGGGAAATAAGGAGGCAGGAGCAGAGACAAATGGTGAAAAATTACTCAGAAAAAAACATAAACCAAGCAAAAATCACGATAAGGGTTCACCCCCAGAGTTCACCCCAAGGAGCTTGTCAAAGGAGCATTACCTGCTCCTTGGGCATGTTCTTTGGTGTACGGCCGTGATGCGACACACTGCAAACAGATTGCTTATGGAGCTGACTTCTAGGAATGCTTATGTGTGTGTAGGGGGTGGGGGTGGGGTCACGTGATCCGGGGACAGGCTCAAGCAGGAGATTGGGCGAGTAATGCAGGACACCAGATGACCTCATCACATCGGAACCTAGATAAAGGATCCTCCTGCAGAAGCAGAGGCCACATGAGGTTGACATCAGCAGCCAGTACTACAACAGGCATAGGGCTCCCTCATCCCACCCTCTTGGTATACAATTAAAACTCAGCAGGTAACGATGTCTTTTCATTAGCAATCTCATGGAAAGAAACACACAGACACCTCACACAAGCACAGTGAAGTATGAAGGAAAAAGAAAGATATATTTACAGTTTAGAATAGTAGCACAAATTCAGACATTTTCTTTTACATACATAATCAGCCAAGGAAGCCACAATACCCAGGAATATGTCCTTTGGTCCCTGAAGAAATGATCATTTTTGATCCTGGAACTCTTTGAGTCCTATGTGAAGCTCAGTACTCCAAGGTGTGGGGCTCGAATTTGTAGATTAATGTTACACCACAAAGGAATTTGTGTCTCTATATGATTGGTTTAAGCAAGGTGTTTTCAGTCAAGTAACACTCTGAAAGGTAAGCAAGTTGTTTTTGGTCATGTAGAGGTCTTAAGTAAAGATAGCTTGGTGAATCATTACCGGATCTTTTCTGCAAATGTCTCTTTCTCTCACTACAGAGGGAGGTAGTGGAGGAAACTGTTTTCCAGAAACAAGTTACTGTACATTTAGATGTGCATCAAGCACTGAACTAACCATTGGGTGGTCTTGACATTTATTCCAGGAATGTCTGCACCTAATATGACTAACAAAATAGTGGCTGGCACAGAGCTTTCTGTAATGATCAGGGTAATGGCTAGCATCCCTTGCTAGAATCTTTGAATAGCAGGGCAGGACCACCGCATGTGCTCAAAATTGCCAGACATTGCAGAAATGCTTGTGCCACACATATCCAGTCTTTAGGGTGTGAGATAGGTAGGCATAAGAATTTGCACTTGAGTAGATACAATACTTAAGGGGATCAAGCACTTAAAAGTGAACTGTCACATTTTGTTCCAAAGTCCCTTCTCTTGCATACTCATAGACCTTTCCCAGAGCTTCAAATAAAGATATGGTTTTTCAAGCTCTAAAGGTTGACATAGTAAGTGTGAACTTAATATAACACTAATCATAAAATAACATATTTGAAAGTGGGTTGTTTATTGCAAATGTACTCAGATTTGGACTTGGATACAAATGCTTTCCTATCAAAAAAAGAGGAGAGGAGAGGAGATCCCATATAATGATCCACACTTTGCTAAAATCTCCTACCTGTTTCTCTAACATACATACATAGTAGATGACGGCAGAAAAAGAACTGCATGGTCCATCCAGTCTGCCGAACAAGATAAACTCATAACAAAAGGTAAGGAGGAATGTGAGGTGAAAGGTGAATAAGACTGAGAGGTCTTTGCATTTTTGCATACTCTATGTCATATGTTAAGGACTGCAGGGATGGAAGATAAATCTGCAGCCTCTCCAGCTCTTTTTTTTCTGTTCATAATAAAAACAGGGTAGGTAATAGAATAGGGTATATTAAAGCACCTTCCTTCCTGGGCCATTGTGTAGACATCTGGGTATTGAATCAATAGTCAATCGAGCACAAACATGTATTCCAATAATAAAGACAAAAATTTGGAAGTCCAGTATTACTGATCACTCTAAGAATGATCATTGTTGAGAAAGCTGCTGAGTTTTTTGCCCCTCCATATAAAATGAACTAGAAGCTAGCACAACAAGAAAAAAGAATCTATTTACCCAAGAAACAAGACTTCAAATAAAATAACATCATAAAAGAGAAGAGATCCATGTCTATAGGGGGCACACAATGAAGCTACTAAGTAGTAAATTTAAAACAAATAAGCGAAAATATTTCTTCACTCAATGTGTAATTAAACTGTGGAATTCATTGACAGAGAATGTGGTAAAAGCAGTTAGCTTAGCAGGGTTTAAAAAAGGTTTGGCTAATTTCCTAAAAGAAACATCCATAAGCCATTACTGAGATGGACTTGGGAAAATCCACTGCTGAGATTAACCCGAAGCTGTCAGACCATCCGAAACAAAGCCGTCATATGATCCTGAGCACCAGTATCCCTTGACAAAGCGGAGTGTAGCGAAACAGGCACCTGTTGGGAGTACCCGTGCAGGACTACAGACTAAATCGGCAGACAAGCAACTCAGGGACCAGTGTCAGCACAGATAAGTGTGACTTTAGACTATAAGACTGTATTGCCGTATCACTTTACATTTATGGCTCAAAGAGAGTATAGACAAACGTGTGGAAGATCACTCCTCCAGCAAATAACTAACTTAATCTAAAGATCGCGCAACACATTTTGGGAGGAGGGGGTTAGTCTATGATTATAAGTGTCACATATTAGGGGTCGCCTATATAGGTGTCAAGAATTACCCCAGTGACTGTATGAGACTTTCCCTGAGCACGTCTGTCTTGAATGACTCTCCAGTTGATCTCTACTATTGTTTGGTATTTCTAGGATAAGCAGTATAAAATCAATTTTACTCTTTTTGGGATCTTGCCAGGTACTTGTGACCTGGATTGGCCACTGTTGGAAACAGGATATTGGGCTTCATGGACCTTTAGTCTATTCCAGTATGGCAACGCTTATGTTCTTAATCCCCATTTTCCATAGGTCATTGAGTTAGGAATTTAGCTATCCCCCATGAATATTTTACAAAAGGCTTAATGTGTATTTTCTGTCCAGTGGCAACAGCCATTTTAGAAAGATACACATTTGGAGAAGAAAATGGAAGAAGTCACTAATTAGTGAACAAGTGCAAAACAAAGTTTAATGCCGAAACAATTATCTCAATCTGTTCGTACATATTAGATTAATGAACAATGCATATAAATTCTGTCTTTCTCACAGACAGTGAATAAGATATGTCAGATTTACCAGAATTATTAGGAAGACCTAACAATTTATTTCTGTTCTTGGAGGACAAAAGCATAAGGGCTGACAGGGCAGAGTTTGTCCAATATGAGTTCATGAGGTCAACCTGTTTGTACTATGTCCAATGCCATACGAATGTTGTGCAGTACCAGTATTTATAGCAGGGTCCCCACACTATGGCCAATGGACACATTTTTACTGGCCTACTTTTGTGTGATCACATATCATGGTTCA
Source organism: Microcaecilia unicolor (assembly GCF_901765095.1). Classification (NCBI taxonomy): domain Eukaryota; kingdom Metazoa; phylum Chordata; class Amphibia; order Gymnophiona; family Siphonopidae; genus Microcaecilia; species Microcaecilia unicolor. The sequence goes on along the minus strand of NC_044032.1, from coordinate 244,863,979 downwards.
GTTTAGTGGCTGCTTTCTTCTCTCCTTTTCTGAGACAGAGATACCTTAGGCTCCCCTGCCATCATATCTTCTCATAACACCATTTGTGTGCTGGTCTGAAGGAGCTCTTTGGCTGGCAGAGCTTGGGCATCCTTGCCAGCCATTCACATTCTGCAGCTGGGGGTTTAGAGCCCAAAGTGGAGGGGCCCAGGCTCTCCTTGGAGACAGGGCTTGGGGAATCTTGCCCCTCTACCCCCTCTTGGTGGGGCTGGAACAGGGTTTTGTAGGAGCAGGAGTTATGAGGTTGCTGAACTCTCCTTGTGTGCAGCATCTCCATTGAATGCAAATATATCTCATGAACAGGCATTGCAGGTATCCTGAAAACAGATTAGTCAGTGAGCTTCACTGTGCAGAGCTGAGAATCAATGCTTTAGAGAATGAGTAGAAAGAGCAGTGAAAGTAGGAAATATGCATCTTATCCTAAAATGCACCATCACAATATGTATAATGGATGTGGTGTAGAATGTGATAGAGTGCCGGCAGGAGTAGACGATAGGAAGGCAGAATCCCTTCTATTATGAAATAATGGCTGAAGATGTCAGGTCCATGATGCAATGATGGTACACATGCCATGTATTGATATGTGGAAAAGGTCTTTTATGATATATTAATGGATGTGGTGAGGATTTCATGGTCTGTCCAAGGCAAAGGTGTGTTTCTAAGGTCTTGTGAAAAGACCAGACAGCTGTAGATGGTAAAAGATATTTGTTGACAATTCAACATACCCTATCTTGTACGCTAGCAGTTCCTCTTACTACTGCTGCTTCCTACACCAAGCATGATTTTAACTCCCTTTAATAAGTAGTTTAGAATGTATCTGGCAGCACGAGGTTTTATTGTCTAATTCCTAAAAGAATGGGCTGAAATGTGCTGGAGAGATAATGTATGGCAGGCTTGTAATTTAAGGACGAACAGCCATATTTAGCCTCTTGCACCTAGTTTGATGTATGCTTACTGTCTTTTCATCTTTGTCTGCATGGGGCTGATATCACTAGAATGATCTGACAAGATATAATAGCAGTTGTATGTGCCATAAAAAGCTTGAAAATGCATTCTGCACCACAGGGGTCACCGAGCTTAAATCTCTTGTGATGCACTTATTATCAGCCAAAATGTTTATATATGGTCTTCTGTATAGCCTTTGCTCATTTGGTGAATCATGTTATCCTTGCTCATTCAACCTTCTCAAGCAGGTTTTTATCTTGGTCTCCTTTCTCATCTTAAATTGACCGGAAAGTATTTGAATTCCTCAAGGAAATGAACCACTCCAAAATCAGAAGCAACAAAACATTCTCTTGACTTCTCATATCACATGCCAGTTTGGTCATTTATAACAAAAGGAAGCATGATCGTCTTGAATTTACAGTAACGGGGCTGGTGTGTGAAAGATAAGACAGGCTGAATAGTTTTCTTGCTGGATGAGTCAAGTTTGGAATTGTTTCATTCAGAAGCAGGAAAAATGCCAGATGAACACATTTATATACACCATAGGAGATAAGGTTGATGAGAAAATGTGCTCATTATATCTGACAGACTACTAGATGAAACAGTTTCAGGCTATCAAAGAGAATTTGCATTTGATTTCATAGCTGTGAAATATTATGTGAAACGGGGGTTAGGGATATTAGTAGATGCAGAAGGTGATTTGACTGATAATTTAGTTTTAATAACTTTTCAATGCTTGACAGAAGTTCACTTTAACTATATCAAGATATGGTTCATGGCAATATATACCAGTTCTGCAAATTTGACAAATAAATCATTTGAGAGACTCCATTTGATATCTATCCTTAAATTAGCTCTGCAGGAATCAAAGTTAGCAACAGTGGTCCAGGAAGATAGAAGTACTATTTAAATCAACATCTAGGTTCCCCCATTTCCTTTATCCAGCCTTTCAACCACATCTGGGTTTAACAAAGGTTTGAACAACTTCCTGGAGGAAAAGTTCATAGTCTGTTATTGAGATGGACATGGGGGAAGCCGCTGCTTGCCCAGGGATTGATAGCATGGAATGTTACTACTATTTGGGTTTCTGCCATGTACTTGTGACCTGGATTGACCACTGATTGAAACAGGATACTGGGCTAGATGGACCCCCAGTATGGCTCTTCTTATGTTCTTCCTTTTAGGATCAATCATCAACAACAATGGCTCCAGTAGTCAAGAGGTACGCCACAGGACAGCACTTGGTAGAGCTGTAATGAAGGGACTGGAGAAGATTTTCATGTCATATGCCCACGGATTCTATATATATGGGGGCCCAAAATTGGGTGCTGATATTTGATCAAAGATGTGTGCCCAACTATTTTGTCTTATGAGCCAATTAGTGCCAATAATTGGGTACTAATTGGGACTAATTTGAATTTGCATGCACATATCTTACTATCCACTATTCTATAACAATGTGCAGTTGAAGCCGGCCAAAATCGGCTTTCGATTATACCGATTTGGCCAGCTTTAGGAGAAAGCCGTCCATCTCCCGATTTGTGTCTGAAGATGGCCGGCCTTCTCGTTCAAAAATAAGCAGGTTAGTGAACCTTTTCGTGACTTAGTCATGATTGAAACAGGTATAGATCAAAATGTCTAACTTTTAGCCCTGGATGTTTTTGCTTTGTTCCATTACGGCAGAAAAACATCTTCAGTTTTGAGAACATTCACCAAGCCCCCTTATGATTTGGATGCACTGTATACGAACTGCATAAAACATTCTTAAAAATTCATTTCAAAAATAGTGATTTGGAGGTTTGACAAAAAAAGTCCATCTGTTGTTTTCCATCACTTTTTGGATGCTTTTCTGTTTAGAAAATGAGCCCTAAGTCTTGCAATTCTACCTCTGCCCAAAATACCTGAAAAATGTCTTCTTATCCTTAACATCTTTAGCTCTTTTTTCCTCTGCCCGTGCTTTTGTCATCCTAATTTGTTTCTTAATCTCTTTCAGCTTTACGAGGTATTATTTGCTGTATTCCTCTTCTTGTTCTGTATTTTGTGAATGCTATCTTTTTATTCTGACTTTTGCAAACACTTAATTGGTGAACCATATCAGTTTCCTTTGCCCTCTTGCTTTCATTTTCTTTCCTTACATAAAGATCCATTGACTTTTGTATAGCCCCATTAGCAGGGCTGGACTTAGGCAGGGGTGACGGGAGCGGCTGCACAGGGCTTCACCCTCCCAGGGGCCCCATGGCTGTGGCCCCAGTATTGGTCAGAGTCTTGCTTAGCAACCTTGGAACCTTCCCACCCCACCCTGCCCCCACAATGTTCCCCAGCTTCGGCTAAGCCTTTAACTTAGTTGCAGCAGTTGGCTTGAGCCAACAAGCAGTCACATGGGCCCTTTTACTAAGGCATGCTGAAAAATGGCCTGCAGTAGTGTAGACGTGTGTTTTGGGCGCATGCAGAATCATTTTTCAGCGCACCTGTAAAAAATGCATTTTTAAAATTTTTGCTGAAAATGGACGTGTGGCAAAATGAAAATTGCTGCGCGTCTATTTTAGGTCTGAGACCTTACCACCAGTCATTGACTTAGCGGTAAGATCTCACGTGGTACCCGTGTGGTAATCATCTATGTGCATAGAATGATGATTACTGCCCATTTTTTACTGTACGCCAGAAAATAAAAAAAAATGTTTCTGGTGCGCGTAGTGAATGTGCGTCAAAAAGGAAATTACCGCAAGGGCCACGTGGTAGCTGGGCAGTAGCTCAAAAGTGATGCATGTTGGGCGCGTGTAGGCACTTATGCTGCTTAGTAAAAGGGCCCCACAGTTTCCCACAGTTTTTTCATGTGGTTGAGCCCTGAGCTTCAGTGCAGCTGTGATTGGTCAGGGAGCATGTCTCTGTCTGGCGCCTAAAAGGGCTCTCCTAATTGGCGGGGAGTGATGACCCCAGCCAATTAGAAGAGCCCTTTGAGGTGCCAGACAGGATCCCTGACCAATCACAGCTGAACTTCTCTAGCTCTGGCTCAGCCACGTGAAAAAGCTGTGACTGAGTGAGTCCAGAGAAGTTCAGCCTGCAGCCAGTTGTTCTGATGGAACCAATCAGCACTGAGCCCATCAGGCGCTCTAGTTGGGCTGGTGGGCTGCTTTCTTCCCTTCTGCGATCCAGTTGCAGCCTCAGCCCATCTGCTCTCAGGCCGCTTCCTCTGCGTCAACATCCAGCACTCAGCCTGCTGCTCCTCTCAGGCTGCTGCCTTGGGCTTATGGGGTGGTGGTGGTGCCAGAGAACTTATGTTACCGCTGCCAGGTCCATTCCCATTTTGCTTGTGTGGTAGCACTGGTAAGAATAAGATTATTATATTTTATTTTTATTTACATTATGATTTTGTTTTGATATTGACTTATCAATATCAGTAACAGGATACTGGGCTAGATGGACCATTGGTCTGACCCAGATGCATTATTTGATTTTGGGGAAAGTGGTCAAAAGTTATTTTTTCTTAATTGCTGTAAGTATCCAATGTAAACAATGTTTGCTTAGAGGTTTAGTAGATTTTCTTTACATTTTAAAACTTTCAATCCATTTTCTGTACATTTACGTCTATTGGAAATACTGTATGTAACTTAAATGATGGAGACCATGAAATATCTCAAAGGTATATATAATACACAACAAGCAAACGTTTTTTGTGGAAAGAAAGTTATAGGAAAATTGTCATGATATGAGACTTATCCTATGTAAAGTCAAGAGTACGGTTAGAAAATATTTCTTGGGGCTGAGTGAGGTTAGACACAGATGTGTGAACTCTATGACTATTTTTATGTTCTTATCAATAAACTGGCCTGGAGTAGGTCCTAAGGTTGTGAACTGGATAAGAACCAGAAACACTGATGCACTTAGAGGGAACCTCTCCATTCTCTGCTGTGCTGGTAATTCCTAACATTCCTCATTTTTGTTTTCCATTCCTTTCCTAATAAAACCTAACATTCTATTTGCTTTCTTAGCTGCCACCACACACTGAGCAGAGGGTTTCAACATATCACCAACGATGACACCTAGATCCTTTTCATGGAGTGGTGATTCCTAACGTGGAACCTTGCATCATGTAGCTATGGTTTGGGTTCCTTTTTCCCCACATGCATCACATTGCACTTGTTCACATTAAACATCATCTGCCATTTGGATGCCCAGCCTCCCAGTCTCATTAGGTCCTCATGCAATTGTTCACAATCCTCTTGTGATTTAACAACTTTGAATAACTTTGAGTCATCAGCATATTTAATTATCTCACTAGTTATTCTCATCTCTAGATCATTTATAAATATGTTTAAAACAGCAGTCCCAACACAGACCTCTGGAGAACCCCACTATCTACTCTTCTGTATTGAGAATACTGACCATTTAATCCTTCTCTCTCTGTTTTCTATCTTTTAACCAGTTTTTAATCCACAATAGGACATTACCTCCTATCTTATGACTTTCTAATTTCCTCAGGAGTCATTCATGAAGTACTTTGTCAAATGCCTTTTGAAAATCCAGATACACAATATCAACTGGCTTACCTTTATCCACATGTCTTTTTACCCCTTCAAAGAAATGTAGTAGATTGGTGAGGCAAGATTTCCCTTGACTACATTCATGCTGGCTTTCATGTCTCTTTAATCCTTGCTTAGGTATATACACTGTAATTTTGTTCTTTATAATAGTTTCTACCATTTTGCTTGACATCGACGTCAAGCTCACTAGTCTATAATTTCCCGGGTCACCACTGAAATCCTTCAAAAAAATTTGACATTACATTGGCCACCCTCCAATCTTCCGGTACCATGTTTGATTTTAAAAATAAATTACATTTTACTAACAATAGTTCTGTAAGTTCATTTTTCAATTCTATCAGTACTCTGGGATGTATACCATCCAGTCCAGGTGATTTGCTACTCTTCAATTTGTCAAATTGCCCCATTATATTTTCCAGGTTTACAGAGATTTGTTTCAGTTTTTCTGACTCATCAGCACTGAAAACCATATCTGGCATTGGTATCTCTCCCACATCTTCCTCAGTGGAGACTGAAGCAAGGCCTTATCTTACCTGAGTGCCCCTTTTACCCATCAGTCATCTAGCAGTTCAACAGATTCTTTTGCCGGCTTGCTTCTAATATAGGTAAAAAAGATTTTACTATGTGTTTTTGCCTCCAACACAATCTTCTTTTCAAAGTCTCTCTTCACCTTTGAAGACAAGCTGCAGGACTTCTTCTTTTTCCCATGCCCCCGTATTTCAGCTGTTTTAATATTGTTTTTGGCATAGAAAGTTACTTCTCTCTCTTTCCTGCTATCTCTAGTTCTCTTAAATAGATTATAGCCTGGTATGGTGCTATCGCTTTCATGAGACTCACTGAATCATAACTCTGCACGTAGGTGTCAGCTCTGTGGGTACAGTGCATGCTGAACACTCCCAATACTGAAGACGATCCTTCACTGTATCCAAGGGAGAGTAATTGTGTTGTAAATAGCACCCTCAACACTTTTAAAAAGTTAGTTTCTATGCCTCCATACTTCATCTGAATCCTCTGCCTTCCAGAGAGGTTCTGGTAGGTGAAATCAATGGGATTGAAGAATGGCTGATATGGTTCTTCTTTTCTTTTGTCTTTCCTTTTCCTTTTCTTTGAACATTGCACTTTCCTATACTTTATTAAAGCTTATAAAATACTTAAAAGATTCTTTCATAGTCCCTCTTATCCTTTTTTCCAGCAAGCAGATTCTAAGTGTCTGAGGTCTCTTTCTGTAGTTTGTCTTTCAAGCCCTACATGATTTTGACGATGCATCTCTGACCTGCTCTGTTCAAGGATACATTTTGAAAGGCTTAGCTGGAATCTGCATTATCAAAAAAATGTGTTAACCAGGTGAAATGGCTGAATCCACTCATAGTAACTCCATAATTCGATAACGTTGCAAGCTCAAGTTTGTGACTAGTTGCATGTGCAACTTATAGAATAGGGTCGGTTATGCATGTAACTTAATTAGCTAATGAAATAAATTGGTAATAATTGGTGCTAATTGGCAGTAAGAAGCAGTTATGCATGTAACTGTCCCCAGTTGGTATTTTATAACCTGTGCACGCAAATTCCAGAGCATGCAACTGCAAGGGGGTGTGGACCTCTAGGGGCATGCCTAGCAGTTACATGTGTGGGTTACAGAATACTTGCAGTTATGCATCTAACTGCCTACAGTTAGGCATGAACATTTACAGCAGTGTAAGTGCTCCTAGCTAGAGATAAGCAGGTAAATGCAGACTTAACTAGTATTCTAAAACAACAATTTTGCATGCAATTGTTGATATAGAATCTGCATTTACCGTGCAGCATCCCAGCACCCAACTTTAGGCGACCCTTTGAGAGTTATCCCCTAACCCAGTGGTTCCCAAACCTGGTCCTGGAGGCACCCAGTGAGTCAAGGTTTTGGGATAGCCACAATGAATATTCATTTTTATTGTATTTATGTTTATTCTTGGTTATTTTACTATTGTGATTCTGTTAACAAAATTGTAAGTTTTATGTTAAACTATTCCTGCTGTATATCGCCTTGGGTGAATCTCTTTATAAAGGCAATTAATAAACCCCAATAAATAAATAAATGAGAGATATTTGCATGCACTGCCTCCATTGCATGCAGATCTCTCTCATGAATATTCATTGTTGGATATCCCAAAAACCAGACTGGCTGGGTGCCTCCAGGATCAGATTTGAGAACTACTGCCCTAACTCCTGGATTCTATATATGGTGCTGAAATTTCAGCGCAGAACCAAGATGCATGTGCAACTAAAGAGAAAAGGGGGTGGGACTTGATATATTGCCTTTCTGTGTTCACAGTGAAACGGTTTACATATTATATACTGGTACTTATTTTGTACCAGGGACAATGAAAGGTTAAGTGACTTGCCCAGAGTCACAAGGAGCTGCAGTGGGAATTGACCTCAGTTTCCCAGGTTCTCAGGCTGCCGCACTAACCACTAGGCTACTCCTCCACTCAAATAGGTTGATAAACCATTAACTATGAACTAATTGACATTAATGATCAATTATTGAAGTTAACTGGCGCTAATTTTGGATTTGTGCCTGCATCTGCTTGTGCGCTATTGTATAACAAAATGCGCCTACATGCAATAGCATGCGATTCAAAAGGGGCATGGCCAGGAGATATGCATGGGTGGGTCAGGGCATTCTGAAAATTGGTGCATAGTATTATAGAGTAGCACTATTTATGTGCCAAAATGTCATGCACTGGGCCCTAAACAGTAAACAAAAAAGTGACGTGGATGCAAAGAGGATATCAAGAAGTCTTTATTGTAAACAAGTGGAGAAATGACCCGACACAGTCGTGTTTCGGAGCAAGGCCTGCCTCAGGGGTCGGGTAGATCTAAATAAACATTAAACAGTAATTAAAAGAAATATAAAAACTTGCATAAAAAGGACTAAGTAAAGCAACAATATTATAAATAATAAAGTAAAATGAAATGTATTGGGCCCTGGCATTTACACCAGGTTTCAGCTGGCATAAATGCCAGCACTCAACTCTAGGTGTGGGAATTGGGTCTAAGTGTAATTCTACAAAGAACGCTCATCCTGGAGTGCCCTTTATACAATAGTGCATAACGTCAATTTTTTTCTGATGCCAATTTCTGAGCAACATTTACAGAATTCCCCCCTACGTGTCTTTTCAGTTCACTAAAAGTATGCACGTGCTTTTAAAATATCCCTGCTTGTAGCCATGTTGAAAAGAAACATCAATTTCGACACATTAACGTGGTTATGACACTGTGGTAAACGAGCTTACAACCTCTTTATGCAACGCTCAAACTACTAAGGAGGAAGAAACACGCTTCGGAGGAAAAAGCCTCTGTACGTCTGTAATCAGGATTAACTTTTCACTTTATGACGTACAAAACCACAAGTCTTCATCGGCGTTGCTTCCTTCTTAGTAGTTTTGAGAGTTGCATAAAGAGGTTGTAAGCTCATTTATCACAGGGTCACAACCATGTTAATATGTAGAAAGTGATTCTTTATTTATGGGCGGTTGAGTTTTTTATGTTTAGAAAAGAAGCATCGAGGCATGGTTGAAACTATAAGCATGTGTCTAATTTTCAAAATAGCATGCGCATTGCTAGCATGTACACTTTACATTTTCACTGTAAATGTACTTTGTAGCTGCATAACATGAGTCTCCAAACACAAGCTGCAGAGGCACCAGCCAGCCGTTATACAGCGCTATTTAACCTGCCAGAAACGGCCGTTGACCGGTTAAATAGCATTTCAGTGCCTAAATGCTAATATTCAGTGCAAGATTTTTATTTTTTTGTTACACTTGTACCCTGCGCTTTCCCACTCATGGCAGGCTCAATGCAGCAGGCAATGGAGGGTTAAGTGACTTGCCCAGAGTCACAAGGAGCTGCCTGTGCCTGAAGTGGGAATTGAACTCAGTTCCCCAGGACCAAAGTCCACCACCCTAACCACTAGGCCACTCCTCCACTTAACTCTACCAAATATTGCTGGTTAGTACCAAAAAGATAACTGGTTAGAGCGCATGAAAACCGGAAACATTCTGCGCTGACTGGCTAAGCTTAGTGGCCAAATCGAACCACCTAAATAGCAGTCCTATCTTTGGCCGCTATAAACTTAGCCAGTTAAGTTTGAGCCGGACACCCCCCTCCCCTGGGAATATTCAATGCTGGTCACCAGAAACAGCCCAGCATTGAATATCTAGCGCTAGCACTGATTGTGGCATTTAAGTAGACTGCCTCCTATGGGCTGAATATCGGCCTCTTTGAGTTCAAATTGTTTGTATGAAATTTTAAAAAAACACAACTAATTCTATAAAATTGTGCATCCAGCTTTGTAACTAGCGGTTACCCACCTCTGGCCTAGGGCACCTAATACCCTTGCATTGGCTATAAACACCAATTGCTATTACAAAAATACATGTAGAGGGCAATTCTTTAATCTAGGTGCCCACATGTACCTACCCCCTGTGCATTTAAATGTTCAGAATACAACAAATATGCGTGTAAGTATTTCCTTACCTGTGAAAGTGACAACAGAGCATCTAACTGCTATTCTGTAATAGTATACCTAACTTAGGGACCCTTTTACTAAATGGTTGGCATGCAGCAACATGCTTGCTGTGTGCCAACCTGGAACTACCACCGGGCTACCGCTGGATCCCAGCAGTAGTCTTACTCCCAGCGTGCACAATTTCCAGCGCTACAAAATAGCGGGTTAGCACTGGAGTCCTAAGGTTGGTGGTAAGTGCTCCCCACGAAATGGTCGTTTGGCAAGTGGTTCACTTACTGCACGCTATAATTGAGTGCCTTACAAAATGGCGTCCACTTCCGGTGTCACAAGAGAAGTGGATGCCATTTTCTAAGGCACTGTGACTTGCCACAAGTTGCTTGGCCCCCTGAAGAAGCTCAATTATAGAGTGAAATGGAGAGCCCCGTTGGGCAAATTTAAAGCTAAGTAACATTCATTGGGTAAATTAAAAGCTAGGGCAAATTTAAAGTAACATTATTGGGTAAACTAAAAGCTAAGTAGTACTATTTAGACTACCTAAGTTCTACATTACATTGATAACTGGTCACAACATACCTATACTCACACATAGTGGAGTTTTTTGATCAATGATAAGAATGGAGACACAGAAATGCGGGCATTGAGTGCATTTTTTGTTCTGCTGCCACGCGGTATCACGTGTAAATGGAACTTTTAAGGTGATTAAGTTAGTTGAGTTTATTTCAGCTTATCAGTAGTATTATACTTCATTTCGCTGAAACATTGTCTAGCAGAATCTGTATCACTTACCGCACGGCCATTTCTTGTCCGCAGAAAAAGATAGCCTTTTACCCACTGTGGTAAAAGGAGGCCTCAGGGCACGTCAAAAACACACACTGATGCTAGCACAGGCCCCCTTTTACCACAGCTTAGTAAAAGGACCCCTTAGATAGTGTGTAAATGTAAGGGGGCATACATATGGATACAACATGGGTGGGCCGTGGGTGGGGCTCCCACTTATATGCATAAGTTACAGAATGCTGTAAGTTATGTGCATCCCTTCTGCATTTATGCCAGCTGGTTGGTGTAACTGAGTGCCCAAATGTTAGGTACACCAATACCAGGTGCCATTATAGAGTAGGTTCTTACCGTGTGTCCTCAAGGCGCCTAAATGGAAGGCCCAGTTGTAGAATTGCTCCCTTATTGTTTAGATGCATGATCTTTTCATTAATCACCTACTTTACTTTACAGCATCTGTTGGGGTGAAATATAAAAGGTCTTTGCAATTATCTTTTTCCTATCAGGCCACCCAGTTTTGGTGTTCTTTGCCTATCATACTTAGGACAATGTCTACACATTTATATTTTTGAAAAACTTGAAGACCTATTTATTCCAGAAATCATATTTATAACTCTTGTGTTTCTTTCTTTGTAATTATATTCTTCTTTGAACCTAAATAACGGGAATTGGCAGAATATAAGTACCATGTCATATCATATCATATCAAATGAAGCAATAGAATAATAATAAATCAGAATAATTATGGTAGCAGGCTAATTTCCTTCTAAATTTTTAAAAAATATTTTAAAGAATTAGCATACAATTAATCAAAATACCTTTTGCCAAATATTAATATAGTATATGTCAGCTCCTGATTTGTGAAGGGATTCTCTGACTGAACATAACCTATTAATCTTGCATGTGGAAAAGAGGAACCTGAACTATAGTTACGTGATGCAAGGTTCCAATTAGGAGTCATCGAGGAGTTAGGAGTTACGGACCAAGAAAGGGATCTGGGTGTCGTCGTCGATAATGCACTGAAACCTTCTGCTCAGTATGCTGCTGCGGCTAGGAAAGCGAATAGAATGTTGGGTATTATTAGGAAAGGTATGGAAAACAGGTGTGAGGATGTTATAATGCCGTTGTATCGCTCCATGGTGCGACCGCACCTTGAGTATTGTGTTCAATTCTGGTCGCCGCATCTGAAGAAAGATATAGTAGAATTGGAAAAGGTGCAGCGAAGGGCGACTAAAATGACAGCGGGGATGGGACGACTTCCCTATGAAGAAAGACTAAGGAGGCTAGGGCTTTTCAGCTTGGAGAAGAGATGACTAAGGGGAGACATGATAGAGGTATATAAAATAATGAGTGGAGTGGAACAGGTAGATGTGAAGCATCTGTTCACGCTTTCTAAAAATACTAGGACTAGGGGACATGCGATGAAACTACAGTGTAGTAAATTTAAAACAAATCGGAGAAAATGTTTCTTCACCCAACGCATAATTAAACTCTGAAATTTGTTGCCGGAGAATGTGGTGAAGGCGGTTAGCTTGACAGAGCTTAAAAAGGGGTTAGACAGTTTTCTAAAGGACAAGTCCATAAACCACTACTAAATGGACTTGGGAAAAATCCACAATTCCAGGAATAACATGTATAGAATGTTTGTACGTTTGGGAAGCTTGCCAGGTGCCCTTGGCCTGGATTGGCTGCTGTCATGGATAGGATGCTGGGCTCGATGGACCCTTGGTCTTTTCCCAGTGTGGCATTACTTATGTACTTATGACCAGGAAAAGGATCTAAGTGTCATTGTTGATGATATGTTGAAACCCTTTGCTCAGTGTGTGGCAGTGGTGAAGAAAGCAATTAGAATGTTAGGTATTATTAGGAAAGGAATGGAAAACAAAAATGAAGATGTTATAATGCCTTTGTATTGCTCCATGGTGTGACTGCACCTTGAATATTGTGTGCAATTCTGATAAACACATCTCAAAAAAGATATAGTGGAATTAGAAAAGGTACAGACAAGGGAAATGAAAATGATAAAGGGGATGGGATGACTTCCCTTTGAGGAATGGCTGAAGCAGCTAGGTATTTTCAGCTTGGAGAAAAGATGGCTGAAGGGAGATATGATAGAGGTCTGTAAAATAATGAGTGGAGTGGAACGGGTGGATATGAATTGCTTGTTTACTCTTTCCAAAAATACTAGGACTAGGGGTCACGCAATGAATCTTCAAAGTAGTAATGTGAATTAAACTCTGGAATTTCTTTGCCAGAGAATGTGGTAAAAGGAGTTAGCTTAGCTGGGTTTGAAAAAGGTTTGGATATCTTCCTGAAAGAAAAGTCCATAAGCCATTATTAACATGGACTTGGGGAAAATCCACTTCTTATTTCTAGGATAAGCAGCAAATAATGTATTGTACTGTTTTGGGATCTTGCCAGCTACTTGTGACCTAAATTGGCCACTGATGGAAACAGGATACTGGGCTTGATGGACCTTCAGTCTGTTCCAGTATGACAATGCTTATGTTCTTATGATCCAGTCTGTACTCTCTGATTCAGAAAAGAAAGAACTTTCTTGGATTTGAATTATGTTTTTTTTCAGTAGAAGATGGGCCATAGAGATGTACTTTTCCATCACTGGAGAGCTAACAATCCACATACAAATTCTTGCCAAGGTGAACCCTGCCGATTCTTCTTCTATTGAAGATCTCAACACTAAACTCAATCAGATTGCTACTTGGCTGTACACTCACAAACTTACTCTGAATTATGGAAAATGTACTGGCACTCTTCGCCTGCCTGACTTCCTCTCCCCTCACTGGCCTATTTCTGTAGCAGGTCACACCCTTTCCCTAGTACCATCAGTTAAAGTCTTGGATGTTATCTTAGATGTCATGCTGACCTTTCGCCCTTACATTTCCAAGATCATTCATGTCAGCTTCTACAAACTAAAATTGCTCTATTCTGTCCATCACTTATTCACTACCTCTGCACTTCATGTTCTTCTGCACTCACTTGTTATCTCTGGCCTTGGTTATTGCAACTCAGTCCTACAAGGCATTCCGCATCTGCAAATGGTCCAGAATGCAGCCATCCACCTTTAGATGAGGGCCTCATGTCTTGACCACATGACACTGTTCCTCCATGATGAACACTGGTTACCGGTCTCACTAATCTCGTATAAACTACTACTTCTAGTCCACAAGCTCCTACAATCTAGTCAACCCTCTTATCTGTTCCACCATTTGACCTCCTACTGTCTTACTAGATCTCTTTTCTCCTCACAGCAATCCTTGCTGCAATCCCCACCCTTCACTCTATCCATCTTTCATCTCTCCATTCTTGAATATTTAGTGTAATGGGCCCAACCATCTGGAGCACACTCCCCCAGTCTTTGCGATTAGAATCCTCTCTCTCTACCTATAAGGCCCAACTTAAGGCTCATTTATTTGACATTGCTTTTGACTCCCACCCCCCTACTTTGCTGACCACTGGTCTGTATGGGGCTACATAGTGGCGTCTCTTCTCGCTTACCTCCTTTGAGTCCTATTACTAGTTGTATCCTCCTCTCTGGGTCATTTATGTTTCTCCTTTCCTGTTATTTTTGTAGTTCCATTTCTTCTCTAAAAACTGTTTTTGGATATTGTAAATTGCTTAGATAGAATGTTCCCCCAGGTGGTATATCAAGTGTTAACTTAGAAACTTAAGTGAGATTGGATCCGGCGTGGACAGGAGCAATCCCCAACCACGCTTGCCTTTGCCAGCTCCAATCTCAAAATGACTGCTATGACCATTTTGGCAGCAGAAAGGACATGGGCAGGAGCAAATTGGGATCTCTCTTGCTCTGACTACCCACTAGATCACCAGGGGTAGACAGTAGGTCTGGGAGGAATGGCCTTTGGGTGAATCTGGGTGAGGGGCTCATTCTGTGTTTAGAGGAGGGAGGGAGAGAGGGAGGGGTGATCAATGTATGTATGGGTGGGGGTGGGGGAGGGAATGGCGCCTCATTCTATGCAGGGGCCAGGCTGGGCCAGGCCCTAGCAGCCAGTTTCAGTATCAACTTTGGCTGAAACCCAGTGGCAAATTTCAGCTGTACATTAGTTTCAGCCCAAACTGAAGAAACTGGTTTCAGTCACCCTCTAAGCCAGGTACCAGTGCTGGGTTTATTTTAATCACAGCAATTGTCAGTTTGCCTAAATGCTGACCTCCATGATTCAAGTATTGGTTGGTAAATATTGGTGGGGTTATATCCTGTTTTTTTATAGTCATACACAAAGTAAAGAGGATAAATCAATACACACCAACAAGCTGTGTGGAACTACTCCAAGGATTACAATTACTAAGAAAAATATACCTGATTCCTCTTCCAGGTGTCATGAAGACCGAATAGGGAAGTAAGGTAGGTAGCAGCTCCTGGAGATAGAAAAGATGAGGCAAAGGGGAAGGCAGGAGATTGTTTTTTTCCACTTTTAAGTCCCTCTCTGTCTTTCATACCAGCCCATACCAGCACCTGTGGCAATCTGGGAGGACATTTGGGCTGGTTATGGGTTCCCAAACCATCAGGGCAGTGCAGCCCATTGGGAAGGAATTTGAAAGTGGAATATGAGTCAGATAAAAACCTTCACATAGCCATGATGCCTATTGGGGGAGGGAACCCAGGTAATTTAGGGCACAGTCAAGATGCATTGGCACACTTCCCTTGACCATGAGGTAAATCAGGGCAATGGGGGGGGGGGGGGAGGAGGGAAGATACATTACTCACCCCATTACTGCAGGTTTCTGCCAATGGCAGACTGTGCTGGTTATTTCTTGTCAACGTTTGATTGCTGACAGTCTCAGCTCCTTGTCTGATCATACTATTGACCCAGTGACTGATGTGAGTATCATACCAACATGCTTATTACTTTCCTTATAAGATTTAGCTCTTTGCTAGTTTTTAGTTCTTTGCTTTGTAAGTTCAAGCATCATGACATAATTCAGCTCTTTTGGTTTAATTCTCCTTCCTGTTTGCTTTCTAATTTTTTTGTGTGTTGGTTTCACACTGTTATTCTTAAACTGAGGAATGTCAGTTTTTTAGCAGGGCCTTTAATTATACAGGCATTGTTGCTCTTTTTGGCTCCCCTCTATTGAGCTACTCCCAAAATGGATAAACATCTAGTTAAAAGAACATTTTAAAAAGTATTTAAAAAGAAAACTTTGAAAAGAAAAAGTGAATAAAAGGAAAGTAAAATTATTCTTATTACTGCATCCCAAGAAATGTTCTGTCCAATATTCAAAGTGATTTAAGTGGGCAGGAGAGGATTCTGCCTACCACTGATATTCAGCGGCACTAAACTGGGCAGAGCTGCTGAATATTACCTCTGACCTCCCCATTAAAAAGTGGGAAGGTTGGGGCAGTGCAGGGGGCGGCATTAGGGAGAAGCCCGGGGTTATGTGGGTGCCAGCAATATTCAGTGCCGGCACCCGCTGGTAAGTGGGTGAATTTAGGAGACCTCAAAAGTTGTCCTAATTCTGCCTACTTAGCTATGTGGATGCTGGTTGAAAATCAGCCAGACTGTTTCTAAAGATGCAGATGGGGGGCAATTTAAAATGCCCGAGAAATCGTATTTTGTATCGTTCTTTACTAGAAACCATCTGATATTTTCAGAGGAAGCAATGTCTATCCAGGCCTGTAGAAAACTGATTTACAAGTGTCTCTGTGACTACGCTATTACTGGTGGACCTCAGGAAGAAGAAGCTGAAGAGTGAATGTTTCTATCAAAACAGTGATTTAAATTTTCACATCCTTGAGTCAGTTTTTGGGGTTTTTTTACTTGAATTTTCTGAGTAATACAAAGTTTTACATTTTCCCTGTTTTTATTGCTATTTCTAAATTGCTTGTGTATGCCATGAAAGGTGGTGTGTCAAATTATTAAACTAAACTAAACCAAACGTAGGATATGATAAAGCACACCATAAAACTAACCCCACATTTCATTAAGAGGCAATTTTACAAATGTGCATATGCACAAGGGGTCATGGCTTTGATATACTGCCTCTCTGTGGTACAACCAGTGTGGTTTACATATAGTATTTGCAGGTACGTTCTCTGTTCCTAGTGAGCTAACAATTGAAGCCACATTATAGGTACGTTAGCGTTTTTAATGCGTGTTAACCATGTATGCGTGTTAACTGTGTACGCACCTGCAATATCCCTACAGGCACCTACACGGTTAGCGCACGCGCTAATTGTAGGTGCATTAAAAACACTAACGTGCCTTAGTAAACAGGGCCCACAGTAGTGATTCCCGGCGTGGCAAATGCAATGAAGCCTATTCAGTTCCTATAGGGAAAAATCCACAATTCCAGGAATAACATGTATAGAATGTTTGTACGTTTGGGAAGGTTGCCAGGTGTCCTTGACCTGGATTGGCCGCTGTCGTGGACAGGATGCTGGGCTTGATGGACCCTTGGTCTTTTCCCAGTGTGGCATTACTTATGTAGTTATGTACTTAGTCACATTTGCAAAGTGGAAATTACTACTGGGGCTTAGTAAAAGGAACCCTAAGTTTTTGTACCCGGGGCAATGGAGGGTTATGTGACTTGCCCAGGGTCACAAGGAGCTACAGAGGGAATTGAGTCCAGTTCCCTTACATTCAGCAATAAATGCAAAGGGGAGTACACATGGTTGGGACACAGGCTGAGCTTCCCAGTTACATATACAACTTCTAGGATACTGTAAATCAGACTCTTTTGATCTGGTGTAAGTGGGCACGCCTAAATTTCATGCACTTCTGCTGATTTTCGCTACTATTCTATAAAAACGCCTGCATCATTTAATAGAATAGCACTCTGCATGTAAATCTGGTGCCTAATTTCTAGTGCCCAAGTATAGAAGTGCCCCCATGAGCATAATCATATAAAAGATTTTTCATGCGGGAATGACAATGTGTGCATATTTCAGGCTAGAAGTTTTTTTTATATAAAAATAAATAAAAGGCTTTATGAAATTACTCCCCAGCCATAAACGTTCCTGGATGGGGTGAGAGGAGGTAGCAGGAGAAAAGGATGAGTCAGTTTTTCTGACTCATCAGCTTTAAATGAGAGGGGACAAGGGGAGAAATACCAGATGGGGAGAGGAGGGGCAAGTAGAGAGATGCTGGATGGATAGAGAGGGCAAGGGGAGAAATGTTAGATGGGGAAAGAGGGGACAAAGGGAAGAAATACTGGATGGGGAGAGAGGAGGAAGGGGAGAAATACTGGATGGGGAGAGAGGGGAAAAGGGAAGACATACTGAGGGGGAGAGAAGGGACATGGAGAGAGGGCAAGGGGAGAAATGCTGGTGCTGCTGCTTCTGTGCAGCTGTGTCGTTGTGGGTGATGGGGAAGATGAGCGGGGAAGGGGAAAAAAGGTGCCGGTATGTCGTACCAGTGCGTACTGGCACAAAAAAGCACTGCAGAATACATTTAGGGAGTTGGGCGCGTAAATTCTAATTATTTCCAATTAGTGCTCATTATTGCTTGTTAAGTGCTGTGTTTGGGTGACAGAGAGAGAGTGAGACTGGGTGTGAGTGTGTCTGTGAGAGACAGTTCCAGGGTCCCCCCTTCGAGTTCCAGGGTCATCCCCCCTTCCTCCCTCCCAGTTCCAGGGTCATT
Source organism: Microcaecilia unicolor (assembly GCF_901765095.1). NCBI lineage: Eukaryota > Metazoa > Chordata > Amphibia > Gymnophiona > Siphonopidae > Microcaecilia > Microcaecilia unicolor. The sequence continues at coordinate 244,845,554 of NC_044032.1, read as the reverse complement.
CCCTCCCTCTCTCCCTCCCAGTTCCAGGTTCCCCCCTCCCTCCCTCCCTCCGAGTTTCAGGGTCCTCCTCTCCCTCCCTTTGAGTTTCAGGGTCCCCCTCCCTCCCAGTTCCAGGGTCATCATCCCTCCCTTCCTTCCAGTTCCAGGCTCCCTCCCTCCGAATTTTAAAAGTCATCTTGACTTACCCAGTCAGGGTTACAGTGGCCGGCAGCAGTGGTAAAAGGCGTGCAAACTAGGCCTTTCTCTCTCTCTTAGCTCTTGACCCGCCCTCATTTTCTGTTTCTGCAAGGGTGGGACCAGAGCTGAGAGAGAGAGAAGGGCCGAGCCTGAACGCCTTTTACCGCTGCTGCCGGCCAACGTAACCCCGACTGGGTAAGTCAAGGTCAGCGTTGCTGGGCTGGTGAACTTGGAGGGGACTACCGAACTGAGAGGGGGTGGCAGGGGGCTTGGAGGGGGGGTCACCGTTGCAACTGGGAGGGGGTGGCGGAGGGCTTAGAGGGGGGGGGGTCAGCGTTGCTGGGCTGCTGAACTTGGAGGGGACTGCCGAACTGGGTGGGGGTGGCGGAGGGCTTGGAGGGGGGTCAGCGTTGCTGGGGGTGGTGTGGCAGGTGCTGTGTGAGAGAGAGAGTGGGTGAGTATGTGTGAGAGAGTGAATGAGTATACAGCCTTCCCTTCCCTCCGAGGGTGGGGCAGTGAGAGCGAGTGCGATTACAAACCCAGGAACACTACATGAGTTCACTGCCACGCTGCCATGGAGTCAGCTTCAGAACGTTGGAGGTGTGAATTATTATATTAGATATGCTTCGATTTCAGCATGGAACGCTAGGTGCAATATATAGAATCTGGGGGTTAGCGCTTGCTAATTCCATGAGCACATGCAATGCTTTAGTAAAAAGGCCCCAAAATGGGCAGACAAAACATGTCGATTATGAGTTTGCAAGGAGGGCACAACATTGCATCCAAAATGAAAATGAAGACTAACCAAAACCAAAGACAATGCACATTGCTGCAAACAACACAGGAGATGAAGCAAAATGAAAATTTTTTGCATTGCCCATGCTTTAGTTTTTGCTGCTTTGTGTATATTTATCCCTTTGCTGAAAGACTTTCAGTATAATCTTATGATTCAGAACCCAATTTATGATAGAATAATTCTTCAACATGTCAAGCTGAGTGCAAGTGGAGTGAGGAGAGTGTGGATTATTTTTGCTAATAGTCCCCACTCCCTCCGCCCCCTAGTAATTACTGGTCCCAACCTAGAATCTCCAATTAAACAAATCAGGGGCATAGCCAGACCTTGCAGTGGGAAGGAGCTAGAGCCCAAGGTGGGGGGAGGGGGGGGCCACGTTATGGTCTGCCGCCCCACCCTGATGCCGCTCCCCCGCCACCAATTCCCACCCACTGCAGCAGCAAATACCTTGGCTGGCGAGGGTCCCCAATCCCTACCAGCTGAAGTGTTGTCCAGCACCGGTCTCCGGCGCCATCGCATTGCCTGGCCTTTCTTCCCCTCATGTCTTGCACGCTTCTTTCACTAAAAGGAGAGTGCTGGACATGAGGGGAAGACACAGCAGGGCAGGCAATGTGGCGGCGGGGCCGGAGACAGGTGGGGGGGGGGGGTTGGGGACACCCACTAGCAAAACCAGGGACCCACAGGAAATTCTTTTGGGGGGGGGCAGGCCCCTATGGCCCCACATAGCTATGCCACTGAAGCTAATATATTTTATGTACTCTGGGCAAGGAAGGGGTTACCTTTATATTAATCTGAGATGTTTCTCTTGCATCCCTGGGGCATGTGCTGATTCAGTATTTCGCATAGCAGTAGCATAAAAGAATTCTATAAACTTGTGGATTCAGTACCAAATTGACTCAAGCTGTTAACACAGGAACAAAAAATGCCTAAAATATAACTGAGCCCCTTTCTAGCTCACTGAAAATGCTAAAGATATGGTGCAAGAGCTGCACACTGCCCAACATGTTTTTAAGTCTAATTTGTGAACACAAATAATAGTATTGGCTCAGGAATGCCACTTAAGGGAGGGGATCAGGGGTTTATTTGTAGGGCATATTCAGTGGCTATGCTTTTATTATGTGTGTGGTTGAACATTAGACCCAAAATAAGCAATTTAAGTGAGTAACATTTTGGTGATGAAGTTTTGCTGTGGTTCAGTCCACACCCATAAATGTAAACAACCATATTTAAGAACTAAAGGCCTGGAGTTGATTCTACAAAATTCCAGTTTGGTATAGGTAGGCAACTAAATGGAAGTATTCATAGATTGTGCCAAGCTGAAGAGAACCTAGCTGCTTTAGCCTTTCCTCATAGGGAAGTTGTCCCATCCTCTTTATCATTTTTGTTGCCCTTCTAATTCCACTACGTCTTTTTTAAGATGCGGTGACCAGAACTGAACACACTATTTGAGGTGCGGATGCACCATGGAGCGATACAAAGGCTTTATTACATTCTCATTTTTGTTTTCCATTCCTTTCCTAATAATACCTAACATTCTATTTACTTTCCTAGCTGCTGCTGCACATTGAGCAGATGGTTTCAACGTATCATTAATGATGCCACGAGATCCCTTTACTGTGAAACCTTGCATTACATAGCTATAGTTTGGGTTCCTGTTTCCCACATGCATCACTTTGCACTTGCTTACATTAAACGTCATCTGCCATTTGGATGCCCAGTCTTGTAAGGTCCTCTTGTAATTTTTCACAATCCTCTTGCAATTTAACAACGTTGAATAGCTTTGTGTCGTCAGCAAATTTAATTACCTCACTAGTTACTCCCATCTCTAGATCATTTATAAACATGTTAAAAAGCAGTGGTCCCAGCACAGACCCCTGTGGAACCCCACTATTTATCTTTCTTCATTGAGAATAATAACCATTTAACCCTACTCTCTGTTTTCAATCTTTTAACCAGTTTTTAATCCACAATAGAACAGTACCTCCTATCCCATGACTGTCCAATTTCCTCTGGAGTCTTTCATGAGATACTTTATCAAATGCCTTTTGAAAATCCAGATATGCAATATCGACTGGCTCACCTTTATTCACATGTTTATTTACCCCTTCAAAGAAATGTAGTAGATTGGTGAGGCAAGCTTTCCCTTGTCTACATTCATGCTGGCTTTGTCTCATTAATCCATGCTTAGGTATATACTCTGTAATTTTGTTCTTTATAATAGTTTCTACCATTTTGCCTGGCACCGATGTCAAGCTCACCGGTCTATAATTTCCTGGATCACTTCTGGATCCCTTTTTAAAATCTGACATTACATTGGCCACCCTCCAATCTTCTGGGACCATGCTTGGTTTTAAAGATAAATTGCATATAACTAACAATAGTTCTGCAAGTTCTTTTTTCAATTCTATCAGTACTCTGGGATGAATACCATCTGGTCCAGGCGATTTGCTACTATTCAATTTGTCAAATTCTGCCATTACTTCTTCCAGGTTTATAGAGATTTCATTCAGTTTTTCTGACTCATCAGCTTTAAATACCATTTCTGACATTGGTATCTCTCCCAAATCTTCCTCGGTGAAGATCGAAGCAATGAATTCATTTAATCTCTCCGCTATGGCTTTGTCTTCCCTGAGTGTCCCTTTTACCCCTCGGTCATCTAGCAGTCCAACTGATTCTTTTGCGGGCTTCCTGTTTTTAATATCCCCCCCCCCCCCCCCAAATTTTTTACTATGTGTTTTTGCCTCCAAAGTAATCTTTTATTCAAAATTCAAGGCAAGTTAAAACTAGATTGATAGAACATAAATCCAAAATTGTTACCAAATCAGCAGATTCTCCTTTAGTTCAACACTGGTGTGATCATGGTCATAAAATATCTCATATTAGATGGAGAATAATAGATACAGTAAAGAGTGGGTGGGAGGGTGGCAATATGGAACATAGATTGAATTATAAAGAGCAACAGTGGATTTATAAATTAAGATCAGTAGCGTCGACTGGCTTAAATAAAGAAATTGAGTGGATGATGTTAGTCTGATTACAGGTCTGGGATTTGTGGATTAGAATAGTCAGATGACCGGGGGTACTACTTTAAGATCATGAATCATGCCGCGGCCATTTTGATTAAGTTAAGCAGGACAAGTTCACCGCAATTTAAATGAAGGTATGTTGGACACAGAGGATTAATGGTTACTCTAAATTAAAGTTATTCTGGGATATAATTTTAGTTATTGTTTTGTAGGGGTTGTCTTGAAACAGCATAGGCGAAACACGTGTCGGTACCATATTCCCCGCTAAAACTACTAAGATGTGAATTTATATATGAAATATTTATAAAGAAAGACACAGAAAAATGGAGATCATGGGATCTTTAAGAAAGTAAAAGTTGAAAATGAAAAAAAATTACATATAAATTTTTTTAAAAAAAATCAATGGCTGGATTGACGAAATAGGTGTATCACCTGCTTCCAAAAAACGTGAATGGTATTTTTCAATGGAAGTCCACCTCTGATGGTCCACTATCAACTTTAAATTCTAAAAGTCACTCATAGCAGCTAAATTTGGAAGTGCATGATTTAATTGACTGATCTGCTGTTGTTAAATCTGGTAATTAATTGGCCATTTGAGTACTTATGGTAGAATGATTCTACAACATCTCAAGTTTACATTGCAACATAGTTTGCCCTTTCATTATAGTTTCTCCAAGGGATTTCAGTTCAGATGCTGTCCCCTCTAATACCTGAGTATGTCCCTTCTGAGCAGAGATTTGCTGATTCTGTGCTTGGTTCAATGATTTTACCTTGATTGTTAAAGCTGCAATATCCATTACTGTTTTGGAAACTCTAGCATCCAAATTCATTAAAATCATCCAAAAGGAATCCAAGATTATAACGGATTGTCTAGCTATTTTAGAAGACTACACCCAAAGAGAAGCAGCAGATAATTCAAGGGAAGCCATTTCAGGCACACTCACCTCATCAGTATCAGGTACTACCCCCTCTCCGACCACCAGAGTGACAGTTCTCATAGCTCCTGTCTCATCTCCCTCCTGTAGACTCTTGGCTACCTGGGAGTTATTCTTGATTCACACCTCATATTCACTCCTTAAATATCTAGTGTCTGTAAACCTGGCTTCTATATTCTTCACCAACTTCGAGTTATCCATCGTTACTTCAGTTCTGACATTTTTCACTCATTGATTCTGTTGTTGCTGTCACACTATACTATGTTACAATAATCCAGAATGTAGCCATCCGTTTGCTATGTCATGCCCAATGCCACAACCTCTACTACAGAAATATAATTGACTTCCTGCCAACCAGTGCATAATCTTCAAATGATTAACACTTGCATTTAAGGTCCATGGAGTCCCTCAATACCTATCCTCTCTCACTATTCCTTATTCACCTGCCTGTCTCCTTCGTTCTCTATATGACCACCACTTAGTTTTACCCAGCTGTTAATTTGCCCAATTAGAATCAACCAGGCACCATGCCTTTTTTCTTTGCTGCTCCATCCCTGTGGAATTCCCTTCCTTTACACATTCATGTTGAACTTTCATTCAAAAATTTTAAATCTGGATTAAAGATCTGGCTTTTTACTCAGGCCTCCCCACCACCTTAAAATGTAGTCCTGAGGTTGACCGCTCTTGTTTCTGCACTTTCCCATTCCTACCCTTCTTATATGGCCTGTTTCCACTCCCTGTCCCATCCTGTTTCTCCCATTGTCTCTGTCTGGATGTGTTCTTGGGAATAAGAACATAAGTGTTGCCATACTGGGACAGACCGAAGGTCCATCAAATCCAGTATCCTGTTTCCAACAGTGACCAATCCAGGTTACAAATACCTGGCAAGATTCAAAAAAAGTACAATACATTTTATGCTGCTTATCCCAGAAAAAAGCAGTGAATTTTCATCCATCTTAATAATGGCTTATGGACTTTTCATTTAGGAAGCTATCCAAACTTTTTAAAACCCACTAAGCTAACTGCTTTTACTACATTCTCTGACAAAGAATTCCAGAGTTTAATCACACATTGATTTTCTTTCCTAGTAGTTTTTATAGTTCATGTTCATTTTTTTAAATGTTATTTGGGTCATTGTAAACTGCCGAGATTTGCTAGTTAAAAAGGTGGCATAGCAAATTTAATAAACTATAACTATGGTTCTGCCAGATTTGATTTGGGGGTAACTCTTCTGTCAGCACCAGCTGAAATGGTACTATTCCTTGAGTTTCAGATTTTCCAGTTCAATCAATGCTCTGAATCTTGCTGATGTCATTGGTCTGTGCTCCATCGCATTGAGAAGGATCTGATGTCCTCGTCGAGATACCAGGAAAGGGTTTTTCGGTTGAGAAGAGTTGGGAAGGTTGGGAAGTAGCTCCAGATTTCTCTCCAACAATATGCCCATTGCCTGTTTGTTCACTAGAACCAATTGTGAATTTTACTATGGTCTGTTGATCTGGGAAAGTCAGTGGAGGCTCCCCTTTTGACCATCATATATTAAAGGTAGGTAGGAAAACAGCATTAAGGCAAATAATTCAAGAGGAATTGACCATCTTGGCTCCACCCCCCAGCTAATAAACCTTGAACTATTATGTCTTGTTGGGTGTACTGTCAAACCAATACCAGCACTCACACCCAAAAGAAACATATGGGTATATACAGGCAACTTATGATTTATCACTCCTGTACTATTAGCTAAACATTCTTTATTTTAGGGCATTGCCACCATAAATGATGGAATGTTCTGGAATTCTGGCAGCCCCTCAGCGTAACAATTTGTAGCCTACATCTGTGCATTCTATATAGAGCCGTATATATCCATGTTAGAAAGTTAACCCTGGTTAACAAGATGGAACACTTGAAAATATAATTTCAGATTTCATTCCACCAAAGTTTCCAGATCTGGTTAACCTACCTGATTTTATCATCTTATCACATAGTTGTGTTTCCAAGGAGAAACCTGCAGACCAGCCGCTTTCTAGTAGAGTTTAGAAATCAGTTCATTTGGGAATTCTAATGTGTCCTGTAGTGTTCAAGTTATCACCCTATAATTTCTAATTTGAAAATACTGAAAAGGACAACCTCTTAAATGTAAATTGGTTTTCTAAGTCCTGCTGATGTTGAAATATACCATCAGAAAATAGGACAAATGGTCCAAATCTCTCAATTTTTGCTTTATTTGGGGTCCCATATCCTATACAAATAAGGTAAAAATTTCAGTAAAAAAGCATAAAATCACAAACACTGATATCCATGTATAGCATAAAGCAATGAATTGGATGTACAAAACCATATCATATGAAGTGAACATTGATTGTAATAAATATAAAACATTAAGGGCCCTGTTTATTAAGCCACGCTGTAGGCATGCTAGCGATTTTAGCACATGCTAAAAATTAGCGCACGCTAACACTAGAAACATCCGTGTGCTAATTTTTAGTGCACGCTAAAAATGCTAGCACACCATAGTAGAGAGGAAAATGCCACCAAGAAGGTGGAAGTACGCTAGAATCCTATGCAAGGAAACGCACACAACAGGGAGTAGGAAGGGAAGGGTCACACCAAGAAACCGGGGGTCCCATATCCTATACAAATAAGCAGGCAGAAATTGGAGTATATGATGAGAGAGGTAAACATTTCTCTAGTCTTACACAGTCTCCTCCAGATCTGTAAGACATTTATGGATGATTTACATTTCAAAATAACTTTCACATAAAAATTGTTTATAGTGGAGTTTGTGCCTATATGGCCCCCTCTGGCAACCTGGTATCAGTGAGGGCTGTAATTATGTGGGAATTATTTTTCTGATATATTTCTACTTACCATAGGAAATATACCATTTGGAAATATGGGGCAAATAGGGTTTCTTCCTCCTTATACCCACCCCAAAATACAGTGGACCAGCCACCCCCGAAATATGGGGTGACAGAAAAGACAGAAGCTATTTTCCTTCCAAAGGGATAGTCTTTATTCCAGTATAGATAATAACAAATCAATCAGATGATAAAGCAATTAGACAATAAACTAATTAGGCAATAAAACAATTAGGCAAAGTAATTAGGCAGGGTGAATTAGGTAAGGAATTAGAGAATTAGGTAAAGTAATTAGGGAATTAGGTAAAGTAATTAGGGAATTAGGTAGGGAATTAGGTAGGGAATTAGGGTAAGCACAACAAATAGAAATATTTGTTGTGAGAGGAGGAGATATCAGTGTGGTAAAAATGCACTCACTGTGGATGGTCTCTCAGCCTTTGACTAGATACAGCCCGACAGTGCCTTATATACAGTGAATTGAGCATCAATCCCCCTCCCATCCAGTCTACAACTTGCAATCTCAGCTACTTTCTGTCTCACTTCATTGTTTACATAGAATGAATCACAGTATCTGGATGTTCTGGAACACAGAACACAATATCTGAATGTTTACAAAACATAGTATCTTAAAATAAGTCCAAAGTTCTTTTACTGAAGACTTTTAGTTGCCATCTCGTACAGGAATTTGCCTAGGACTCGGGTCTTATCATAGTGTTATCTAAGTCCTCAGCACTTCTTCCCTCTCAAACTGTAAATATATTCTTGAGTGTAGAATCAGCGGCACCATTTCTGTTAGGGGAGGGGATGAGCACTCTTTGCTGGTACAGTGTGACCTTGTATTTACAGCTCTCAGCAATAATACAGAGAACACAGATAAAATGCAGCTTTCAGGTAGTTTTAAGATTTAAGCCTTTAGCATTGTAGGTCATAGGTCATGCCTGTCAGTAGTCAGAAAAGTGCAAATCAATTCATTCCCCTCTTGATGATTGAGAAATCATCACCTGTACAGATAATTATCAGCCGGGTATTCAATCGATGTCCATCGATGAAAGGGTACAACAGTTTGAAAAGGAAGGAACCCAAACTAAACCTATCTATGCCTGGGGAGTTGAAATAAACTCTAGAAGGATAAACTCATGTAACCAATAAGCGACTAAACCAATAAAATGCAGAAGATAACCTTAAACTTTACATTCAGTAAAAGCAGGATTCAATATAGGTCAAACATGTAAAAAGAAAAATCTGAATTAAATGTGAAAGTTGTACCATGGATGACATAGGAGAGTACAGGAAAAAAAAGCAAAAATAACATATGCAGAAAATATAAAAAAGCCAAAAATATGTATATTATTTCAACTAATAGCAAAATATGCAGAATAAATGTCTTCCTTAAAAACAAAAAAGGAGGTGTACTTGCGTTACAAGCAGTAAATGTTCTAAAAATGAAAAAGGGTAATAGAAGCAGGCGTACACAGCATTTATGAAGTGTTTCAGAGAAAAAATGTACTAATTAATTAAAAAACAAAAAATTGGGTACACGAGAGAATGATATGTCCAAGGGACAGTAGAAAGCAATGGTATGGTATCATGAGTAAAAGTGGGCTATGAACAATTAAAACTATGGTGACATATATTTTAAAAACTTGAAAACTAAGTATTAACAGAAAAAATTACAAGATGAGCAGATGTATTTCAAATTAATAAAGCGCAATATGTAATATCAAAATATCTTGAAGCCACCTAGGACAAGAAGTGGCCTACAAACCAGGAGGAAAGTACTACTACTACTACTTATCATTTCTAAAGTGCTACTAGACGTATGCAGCACTGTACACTTGAACATGAAGAGACAGTCCCTGCTCGACAGAGCTTTCAATCTAATTAGGACCCTTGTCACCTCTCGTTTAGACTACTGCAATCTGCTTCTTGCTGGCCTCCCACTTAGTCACCTCTCCCCTCTCCAATCGGTTCAAAACTCTGCTGCCCGTCTCGTCTTCCACCAAGGCTGCTTTACTCATACTACTCCTCTCTTCAAGTCGCTTCACTGGCTCCCTATCTGTTTTTGCATCCTGTTCAAACTTCTTCTACTAACCTATAAATGTACTCACTCTGCTGCTCCCCAGTATCTCTCCACACTCGTCCTTCCCTACGCCCCTTTCCGTGCACTCCGCTCCATGGATAAATCCTTCTTATCTGTTCCCTTCTCCACTGCTGCCAACTCCAGACTTCGCGCCTTCTGTCTCGCTGCACCCTACGCCTGGAATAAACTTCCTGAGCCCCTACGTCTTGCCCCATCCTTGGCCACCTTTAAATCTAGACTGAAAGCCCACCTCGTTAACATTGATTTTGACTCGTAATCACTCGCCTCCACCTACCCTCCTCTCCTCCTTCCTGTACACATTAATTGATTTGATTTGCTTACTTTATTTTTTGTCTATTAGATTGTAAGCTCTTTGAGCAGGGACTGTCTTTCTTCTATGTTTGTGCAGCATTGCGTATGCCTTGTAGCGCTATAGAAATGCTAAATAGTAGTAGTAGTAGTATGACAGACAGACAGAACAAACAAGAGATAAGGGAATATTAAAGTGAGGATGATAAAATAAGGGTTCAGAACAAAGTGAATAAGGGTTAGGAGTTAAAAGCAGCATCAAAAAGGTGGGCTTTTAGCTTAGATTTGAAGACGGCCAGAGATGGAGCTTGATGTACCAGCTCAGGAAGTCTATTCCAGGCATATGGTGCAGCAAGATAAAAGGAACGGAGTCTGGAGTTAGCAGTGGAGGAGAAGGGTGCAGATAAGAGAGATTTACCCAGTGAATGGAGTTCTCGGGGAGGAATGTAGGGAGATGAGAGTGGAGAGGTACTGAGGAGCTGCAGAGTGAATGCACTTATAGGTCAATAAGAGGAGTTTGAACTGTATGCGGAAACGGATAGGAAGTCAGTGAAGTGACTTGAGGAGAGGGCTAATATGAGCATAACGACACTGGCGGAATATTAGTCGTGCAGCAGAATTTTGAACAGACTGAAGAGGAAAGAGATGGCTAAGTGGGAGACCTGTGAGAAGCAAGTTGCAATAGTCTAAGCGAGAGGTGATAAGAGTGTGGATGAGGGTTCTGGTAGTGTGCTCAGAAAGGAAAGGGCGAATTTTGCGATATTATAGAGAAAGAAACGACAGGTTTTAGCAGTCTGCTGAATATGTGCAGAGAAGGAGAGGGAGGAGTCGAAGATGACCCCAAGGTTACGAGCTGATGAGACAGGAAGGATGAGAGCGTTATCCACAGAAATAGAGAATGGGGGAGGAGGAGAGGTTGGTTTAGGGGGAAAGAAAGAAATAGCAAGTTTAGTGAAAGAAAATAAACAAAATTCAGCAGGAATAGAAAATCAAGTGTACAGGTGTACAGGTAGAAGGAAAAACAGCATGAATAGAATTAAAAGGATTAGTTAACTTGTATGGCAGCAGACACCATTTGAAAACAAGCAGTAGAAGACTATGCAACAGAAGCTACAGACACATTAGGAGTAGTATGAATACCAAGAAGAAAAAGAAAGGGTGCAGTTAGCAACAGAAAATAGGAGAAAAACATACTCATGACTGGGAAACGTGCCTAACTTAAGGCATGGCCATTTGCATCAACTAAAATGTGGTGCTAATCTTCATGCCTAAATTAGGTATGTATCTCTCCCTTATTCTATAACAACTCACGGAAATGCTAGGAATACCCTGTTCCACCCGTGACCCTCCCAGATCAGGGGGCAGAAGAATAATGCATGGTTTGACATCTGAGCTGAGAGCTCAGGAGTTTTGTTGCCATAGATTAGAAAAGAGCTGGCAGAAAAACAGCTCTCTAGAGAAAAAAGGCACGTGGAGAGAAGTAATTAAAATTAATGTGTACAAACAGATATAAAGATTAAGAAAAAAGCATATTTTACAGAAATAGTAGGAAAGGACTTAATTCACCAAAGAAAGTTATTTCATTTAGTGGATTACTTTACTAAACCAAATGATATTTTACAAGCAGATGAGCAGCCTCCTTCCGCACAATGATTAGCACATTATTTTAAAGAGAAAATAAGCAAAATACAGACGGACATTGCCTCATTTAGGGTTTTTTTTTTACAAAGGCTCACAAGGGTGCGCTAAATGCTAGAAACACTCATAGGAATATATGAGGTCTCTAACATTTAGCGTGTGCTAAAAACGTTAGCGTGCCTTTGTAAAAGGACCACAAAGTTTTAAGTGAGATGCCAACTGCAAGTAGAATTGAGGAGGATGCTTATCTTGCTGATAGATATTGGTTGGATTCTATTCCACAAATAAAAGGGTGACACACAGCTCACAAGACGGGAGAGTTCACATCCAAATTCTTTATTAGGCACCAAAATAGAGACCCGACAACGTCCTGTGTTTCGGCGGGGGAACCACCTGCTTCAGGGGTAGCAGGACTGCACCTAAATGTAAACCTAAAAAATGATCTAGATTTATAACATCTCTCTATATAAAACGCACCTCCAACGTTCTGAAGCCTCCACAAGTCCCAACGTTCTAAATGCATGGTGGTGAAACCAGGAATTCGCCCATGAGTGTTGGCCCCACCCCCCAAGTAAAACGTCATGACGCCGAGGGCGGACCAATGACACTCAACCAATCGCATCGCGAACCCGTTACTAAGTGACGGAACGTGACATAAGATATATCGCAGAACAATGAAAACCAGCAGCAACAGTTGCTACGTGAGATCAACAGCAACGCTAAAAGGACCATATAGATCTCTGCACTCCACACAAACAACGTACACGGAGGGCATATGAGGGAAGGAAAAAAACCAGCACATACACACACACTCTCACTCTTAACTGGCTATAATGAGCAACTGACCTGCCACTATCACAGGGACTGCTAGCACCTCTCTCTCTCTCACACACACACACACACACACACATATACACGGGACACAAAGGGGATGGAAGACAAGGAATGAATCGTTGGGTATGGAGGGGGCGGCAGGGGAGATAAGGCAAGAACTGCCTCAAATGTTTGTACTGTGCTATGTGCAATTATAATGCTGTCTCTTCATTTTGACCCTACCCTTTCACACTCACTTTCACACACACGCACACACACACTTACACTGTCTGTATCTCACACACACGCACCCACACACATATACACACTCTCTCACACAGACACACAAACACGCCTCAAATGGTTCAGCTGTCCTATGTAAAATTTCACTGCTGTCTCTTCATTTTCACCCTACCTGTGCACACTCTCTTTCACACAGAGACACACACACACACTTTCTCTGTGTCACACACACACAGACACACATACATATACACACTCTCACTCTCTCTATAGCCTTGCTAGCGCCCGTTTCATTTGTTTATGAAACAGGCCTTTTTTACTAGTGAATAAATGTCACATGGAGTAATCAGTAAAAAAGCATAAAATCACAAACACTGATATCCAATGTATAGCATAAAGCAATGAATTGGATGTACAGAACCATATCATATGAAGTGAACATTGATTGTAATAAATATAAAACATTAAGGGCCCTGTTTATTAAGCCACGCTGTAGGCACGCTAGCGATTTTAGCACATGCTAAAAGCGCGCGCTAACACTAGAAACATCTGTGTGCTAATTTTTAGTGCACGCTAAAAATGCTAGCACACCATAGTAGAGAGGAAAATGCCACCAAGAAGGTGGAAGTACGCTAGGATCCTACGCAAGGAAACGCACACAGCAGGGAGTAGGAAGGGAAGGCTCACACCAAGAAACCGGGGAAGACGTATATTGTAAATCAAACCTTTATTCCAAGTTACACAGTGAAAAACTCGACTCGACACAGCTGTGTATCAGCGCTAAAAAGCGCCTTCCTCAGGAGTCTTATAGTGTACAGCTGATTTTGTATATTCTATTATCTGTGATATATTGGTGTTATGTAATACTGGATATAAGTATTTTATCCGATGTCTCTGCCGAAAGAAATCTCCATTATGTGTTGATTGCTCCAGCACTTCTCTTCTCTTCTCAGTACTGCAGGCCATTTTTCAGCTCACCATAGTAAAAGTACCCCTAAGAGATTTGAAATAGGTTTGAATATGCAAAAACATGTAATAAAAATATTAGAGATAGCTATTGGCAGAGGCCCAATGTATAAACATCACATAAACATATGGTCTGAGAGACATGAGATGGGTATAGGTTACACTAGTGTTTTTGAAAAACTACTATTTGTGAAGCACCACCTTACAAATGTATAGACATTGTTAAAGGTTCACAGTGCTATTGGATCTACAAAAAACTACATTTGAAAAACCATGTTGAATCATGGTAAACCAATGCTACAAATATATCGAATGAGTAAAGCAAATCCACCTCTGTGTAGTCACTGGTTTAAAACTGGTACCTGTGGTATATAGCATACAAGACTGCCAGGCTGGAAGAACAAATGAAGGAGAGGATAAAACAACTCTTGTAAGTGTGTGACTTGTACTATGTACTTAAAAACATAAATACTCCATTAAACAAAAAGAACTGTGTTGAACTCCCCCACCTTGTGAGCCGTGAGTCATCCTCTACTTCTCTTTCTTGGTTTTTCATTGTTTCTCGTAGAGAGCTTCCTTCTGTTTCCCTTGTGGACTCTGGATTTTATTCCACTACAGGAAGAGGCCTTGCATTCATTATTTCATCCCTACAGTTCCTTTTACTGCATGTTGGACGTTTGCTCACTGTACTTAATAAAAGCGGCACCAAGATAATTCCTCTTGAAACTACAAGACTAGATTAACTATCAGTTGGCTACAGGTAGCTTTCCAAATGGTGAGGGAAATATCTTACGCCAATTCCAAAAAAGAATAAGGCAAGTATTTCAGATGTAACTAATCATCATCTTGTGGCTCGAAATCAGTGGCGTAGCTACAGGTGGGCCTGGGAGGGCCGGGGCCCACCCATTTAGGGCTCAGGCCCACCCAACAGTAGCACACGAGAACCAGTAGCTGGTGGGGATCCCAAGCTTGGCCAGCTGAAGACTTCCTCCCGATGGTAACAAAAGCGCTACTCTCCACGATACCGGCACCTGAGCATGCTCAGTTTTCAGCGCATGCCTGCTGCAGACTGCCAGGGTGGAAAGAAGCATTTTCCCATCAGTTGAGATATTATTTTGGTGGTGGTTGGGGGGTGGGGAGAGAACACTTGGTGCCTACCCACTTCTTGCCTAGGCCCACCCAAAATCTATTGTCTGGCTACGCCCCTGGGCTCGATCCCTTTATTTGTCAAAATTATGGAGGGTGTGGTGATGAAACAATTGACGGATTACTTAGATAAGTTTGTGACATATTAGATGAGTCACAATTAGGTTCAGAAACAATAGTGACTGCTTTACATTCAAAGGGTTGATCACTCCTGGGAAAAGGTCATAAGGCTATTATTTTAGTTTGATTTATCCAGTATATTTGATCTTGGGCACTTTGGATGCGCTGGGATAGGGAAAAATGTTTTGGGTTGGTTTGCAGATTTTCTCATGTGTAGAAAATATAAAGTAAAGTTTAAAGATGCCATGTCAGAAGAATGGTTGGCTGAAAGTAGGGTCCCGTGGGGTTCTCCACATTCACCAATACTATTCAATTTGTTAATGTTTTCTTTAGGAGAGGCCTTAAATTCAGCAGGATATGACATGTTTAGCTATATTGACGATATTACAATTTTGTTACTGGTAACTCAATCAGTTGAAGTCACTGCCCTACAGATAAGAGATTGTATTTACATATTGGGGACATGGATCCAGAATCATCGTCTGAAGCTCAGTACAAAACTAAACTTTTGTTGCTGAACCATGGTATCTGGAACAATAACATTTTGAAACTGAGCAAAATCAGAGTTTCTCTTTTGAGGACAATATTCAAATTGTAGGGATGACAGGTCACTATCTAGTTTCCTAACTTTAGATCTTCAAACCAATACATTGGCTAAGAAATCATTTCTTCTACTGAAGAAATTAAGGAAAGTCCATAATTTACTTGAAACTCATGTACTTCATCTGATTGTTAAAAGTTTGTTTATGGAGGGTGTGGTGTCACAAAGGTTTAATCAAAAAAATCCAAACAATTCAGAATACTGTCACACGACTGATTTACCCTGCCTGCTGAAAAATAAGAAAGAGTTTCTCCATTACTAACCGTTGAAGGACACATTTAATTTAATTTAAAATCTGTAAGTTAGTTTATAAAAACCTCTATGGCTTGGTTCCTTCTTATTTAGTTGAGTGGGTTAATATTCCAATGAAAGAAGTTTTTGAGATTGTATGTTGTTACACTTTCTAAACCCTAGTAAATTGAGAAATAAAACCATTTTTTTGTAGGTTTTGCATATCAAGCGCCAACTATTTGGAACTTATGCCCTATTTATATTAGACATGTGGGATTATTTGATTTTTAGGATAGACTTTGATGTCACTTTTAGATAGCTTTATTGTTAGCTCCCAGAATATGCTTGGTTTTGTATGGAACTTAAGAATTTGTATAATGCAATGTAATGTAATTTTTGCACCCTCTTTTTTTAATCACAGAATTATATTTTTGAAAGGACGTCCAAGTCAGAATAGAGATGTTCAGCTTATAATGTCCAAAACAAACATTCATCTTACATGTATTTACAAACAGGAAATATGTCAGGAAACATGAAATGGATATCTGTGTGCTGAGGACATCAAGCTTGAACATCCATTTTACAAACTGGAAGGTTCAACATATGAATGGCAAAAAAGCAGGAACAAGGAGATATGTCTGCCAGAAAAATGTCCACCGATACATCCCTGAACAGTAGAGGGGTAGTCTAGTGGCTAATACAATGGACTTTAAATCAAGTGTCCCAGGTTCAAATCCCACTTTAACTATTTTTATTTTGTAATTGTGAGCCCTCCAGGAACAGAAAAACATATACTGTACCTGAATATATACCACTTCAATAGCCTTCAGACTTGGAAGTGGAGGAGTGGCCTAGTGGTTAGGGTGGTGGACTTTGGTCCTGGGGAACTGAGCTTGATTCCCACTTCAGGCACAAGCAGCTCCTTGTGACTCTGGGCAAGTCACTTAACCCTCCATTGCCCCAGGTACAAATAAGTACCTGTATACAATATGTAAGCAACATTGAGCCTGCCATGAGTGGGAAAGTGCAGGGTACAAATGTAATAAAAAAATTATATATTTAGGTACAGTAGGTATTTTTCTGTTTCCGGAGGACTCACAATAATTTTGGAAAAAGAGTTAAAGTAGGATTTGTGCCCTGTCCTCTTGGTTCACAGGCCACTACACTAACCACTAGGCTACTCCTCAGCCTCTGCCATATTATATTTGTTTGCCTGAAAAGACTTGAGTTCAACAAACAGTGGGTTAAGAACAACAACCTTGGTGTGAACTAAGCTGTTGAGAGAGTGAAGTGGAGAAAGAGTATGGAGGCTGATTATGACTTCCTGGAAGATTCCAGTCCTGGCCCTGATCCCAACTAAATTAATATTGTTTATGTAAAGAAGTTACTCAAATTCCAAGTACACACCAGGTAAGTACCTACACGAAATGACCAAGCACCCTTACATATGCACTATGGACGGCAGTATTGAAAGAACATGAATAACCTAAACTATCATTTAACTTTCAGGATCAGATTGCAGACGTGACAAAGTCTTCCTTTTATGCCTTTTATCAAATTTGCTGTGTTAAGCTATTCCTTGACTTCAAGAATCTTCATGTTCTGGTTTTTATCCTTTTATTAAACTGTATCAATTACTGTAAATCTCTTTACAGTGGTTTGAAACTTACCTCAGTTCAGTGTCTGCAGTTATTACAAAATGTGACTATAAGACTTGATAAACACTCATATGTATTATCACAATCCTCCTCTTTTAACTGTTAGCATTGGCTCCCAGGGTCTTGCAGAATTCAGTTTACGGTTCTAGCTATTTCCCTCAGAGTGCTCCAATCAGACATGCTGTTCTGCTTTCATAGTATTCTTGTTTCTTACTAACCTATACATTTGCCTGTCTATTAGACAGACACAGAGGGGCCCTTTTACTAAGCCGTATAAGGGTCTACGTGTGCCCAATGTGCACCAAAATGGAGTTACTGCACAGCTACCACGTGGCCCTCATGGTGATTTCATTTTTGGCATGCGTCCAATAAGCGCGCCTGAAAAATGTATTTTATTTTCTGACATGCGCCAAGTGGCATTTGGTGCACATAGGTCATTACCGCCCAGTTACCGCATGAGACTTTACCGCTAGGTCAATGGCTGGCGGTAAGGTCTCAGACCCAAAATAGACACGCGGCAATTTTCAATTTGCCGCATGGACATTTTCGGGAAAAATTTAAAAAAGGCCTTTTTTACTGGTGCGCTGAAAAATGGATTGGCGCATGCCCAAAACCCACACCTACACTACCGCAAGTCATTTTTCAGCGCACCTTAGTAAAGGACCCCAGTAAAAGGAAAAGTCCATAGACTTTTATTCAATGGACTTGGGGAAAATCCACTATTTCTGGGATAAGCAGTATAAAATGTTTTGTACTTTTATGGGATCTTGCCAGGTATTTGTGACCTGGATTGGCCACTGTTGGAAACAGGATGCTGGGCTTGATGGACCTTTGGTCTGTCCCAGTATGGCAATACTTATGTACTTATGTTAGCACTACCAAGGAGCAACTGTGTTTTTTGCCCATGATCCTTCTTTTGAGCTCCCACTATTCCTACTCACCAGTGGCGTACCAAGGGGGGGAGGCGGTCCGCCCCGGGTGCACGCCGCTGGGGGGGTGCCGCGCGCCTGTCGGCTCTTCGTTTTCATGCTCCCTCTGTCCTGGAACAGGTTACTTCCTGTTCCGGGGCAGAGGGAGCATGAAAACGAAGAGCTGGCAGGTGCGCGGCACCCCCCCCGCGGCATACACCCGGGGCGGTTCTTTCACCGGGGGGCATCGCGCTGTTCTGGGGGGGCGCTGCACACGGGGGGGCAGGGCGCATCGGCGATCCGCCCCGGGTGTCAGCCCCCCTAGGAACGCCACTGCTACTCACTGTTATTTACTTAGAGATTGCTCGATCGTCTGATTTTTGTTATACCTGGCTCCTGCTTTGAGGAGCTCCCTGTCTGCTTCCCTCTGGGCAGAGATGTCAAGGATTAAATTTAAGACTGGACTGAATATTTCTGTCCTCAAGCTTTCCTGGAAGCATGATCTTGTACTTGAAAGACATGTTTTGCTTGATCAAAACCGACCCTTTTTTTTTTCTTTATATGAATTTATATTGTTATGTTTTTCATGTATTTGTTTTGATTTATCTTTGTGGAATTTTGCTTGCTTGTGTTCTATTTATTGATATTATATATACCACCTTGCTATTTTATCTTCAAAAGGTGGTATACAGGACTGGCACATGGGTATTAGGTGCCCTAGACAAACCATCTGTTGTGTGTGTGTGTGAGGGCAATTTCCAAAAGTCATGTAGCCAATTAAATGGCTATTAGAAAAACAAAAAAACAAAAGAAAATGAATAATTTTTCCTGCAGGTCAAAGCATGCACTGATGCTTCATAGAGTTTGTGACAATTCTTTTGCTTTGACAGCAGCTGAGATTTGCTGGCCCTCCCCCTCCCCCAGTAGCTGCTGCTGCCCAAAGTTACTGACTACTCTTGCCTAGTGGTTGGGCTGTATCTGACATTATATGAAATATCTAAACAAAGTAACCTCCTTCTCTATAAGGAATAGCTGATATTTTGAAGAGGAACAAGAGGAAGGCAGGGGCAGGACTCAGAAATTACATAAACCTCAATTACACAAACAAGATCACGTGTACTGATTTTTTAAACTCAAGGCACAAGTATTTTTATGTACAACTTTCCTTTAAATAATGGAGCAAAAACTGTTTTTGTAACAATAAGAAATAAGATAAAATGGTACTAAGGGATGTTGTTTAGTAAACGTAAGAATTCTCTTTGGGAAATTGCTTGATTGTCAGATATTGCCTTTTAGTGATCCCATTATAGCTAACATTTCCCAATTAAATGTCTTAGAATTATTTGTTTTAATAATTCAAGGGTTTCTAGAGCTACCTGACGAGCGTTACCATGGACAATTGGACCACCTGCTTTGACTAGTCACAGCATGTTAATGTGCAGTATGCTCTCACTTTTAATGTCAGGGTCGCATTATACGCAACCTTCCAAGGTTTTAGCCATCTGATAGAATCGCCTATAACCCTATAGAATTCTTTTCTGTGTAACATTTTCAAGTGAATAAATAGCAACATATTTTCAAAGTAAATCTCTTGTATAACTTGTTAAATAACATCAGCTTTTTATTTTTAGGCTCTTGCTGAATAAAACTTGATGTGTGCTCTGCCCAGATACAAATAAATTAGAGTGGGGTTATTTTAAAACTGTTGAAGGCCTTTGTTTTTGGCACATCTTGTTTCACTCAGTATAGGATGATCTGGTTTTTTTTTTTTTTTTACATTTTCAGTAAAATGTCGTGGGAATAATTGGAAATGGCTAATCTAGTTGTTATCCCTCTAATTCTATATAGTGTGCCAAAAATTAGGCAGCAAGTCATCATGTAACTTCAATGCTACAACAGCAGATATGTTCCAAAATGGTGGTAAACCCACAGGAGTAGAGGAGTACCCTAGGGGCATAGCCAGACCTCGAGGTGGGAGGGGGCCAGAGCCCAAAGTGCGGAAGGGCACATTTTGGACTGCCTCCTCGCTGCTCCCCACCCACTGCCGCTGCTGCACATACCTTGGCTGGTGGAGGTCCCCAACTCCCGCCAGCTGAAGCACTGCTGCCGCCACCACTGCACATACCTTGGCTGGCTTGGGGCCCCAACACCCACCAGCTGAAGCACCACCACCGCTGACGCACATACCTTGGCTGGCGGGGGTCCCAAACCTCCACCATCTGAAGCATTTGTCCAGCACTGATCTCCAGTGCTGCCACATTGCCTGCCCTACACTCTTTTTCCCTCATGTCTGACATGCTCCTTTTAATGAAATTGAGTATGCACTATCCAACCTTGCTATCTCATTGTGATCTCTGCACATGCTTTCTAGCTCTTCTGAGGGCAGTTTCCTGATGGGCCAGTTTCCCTAGGTAAATCACCATTCACCCAGATAAATGGTTTACAAATTGTCCTGTTCATTTTTTGTAAAAAGAAGTCAGACCAGTGGAAACGAGGCAGTGCAGTCTGGCATCTAAAGAATGTAAGAAGAACAAAGACTGTATTGATGACCTTTGAATGCATTCAACTAAAGGCTGGTCAAGTTGAAATGTATGGCCCTTGGGTAGGATATAGACTAGGGCTCTACTGAATATTTGTATTCTATTCAATTCAATTCGTCCCCAAATAGTGCCCTGGAATACATTATTTGTATTCAGCTGAATAGTGATTTAAATTTGAATATGAATAATCTGGGGCTCTACTGTGCTAAATCCTTCTGAAATATACACTTGCTCTCTGATTTCACGTTGCTTCCTTTATTATGTTAAAGCTCAATGCCCATTATTCATATTCAGTATTCGTATTCGGCCAAATAATATATTTTATTATTTATATTTGGTTGAATAGGAAAATATGCTATTCGGTGCAGCTCTAATATAGACATAGACAAACCTCATTGCTGCTCAGATGATATAATTAATGACTTACAGACCTTGTAAGCGCTGTTTTTAAAAATGTTTCTTCTGTTCAGTGAATGTTGCAGGTTCTTTTTTAATATGGCTCCTCAGGCATTTATAAATTGCATTTATAGCAACTACAGTAGACCTCAGAGATTGTAGAACAGAGCAAGACAAGAAGATATTTCACTGATTCACTGATCTTAATATTGAGGTATTATGGATTACAGTATACCTATTAACACTTAAAGGAAAAGAGAGACAAAAATCTGTTTGTGTTATTTGAAGATATTTCCAAAGAGAGAAAGCAGCATCTTAACAAGCTAAATGATATCCAGTCCAGTGATAACTCCTATTCCCACTGATGTGTAAATGTTGTATTTTCTCCTTTTTACCTACTGGGATGACAGACCATGACCTCTGCCCCCAGCTGGTTGTCAATCTGTGACATTTTTTTAATTGTTGGAGTTAAGCATACTGGTCCTGCTGTGCTCTGAAAACAGACTGACTCATTTCCGACTTTTTGCACAACATCAACCTGGGACTTTACAATACAACATTACCATAGCAACCCTGATCCCTGCTTAGAGTCTGCTCTCTGGTCTCCTGGAAGAAAAGTTCAGCACCTTGGGCAATGTTTTAATCTGGAGTTTTCTGTTATATTCTTTGTTCTCAGACTTTTTGCAAAACATGAACATTTGAAAGAGAATATTCTATGGCTTTGTGTTCCAGTTATCGGCTTGTAGCTAGTTTCTCTTTTGTAACCTGCAGTTAAAATTAATTCATTTTTGTTATCTGAGGTGGTGGGAGGGGTCCTGGGATCTTCAACTGCTGCAGGTAGTTGAGTCATTGGTGGCCATACTGCCCAGTGCCTGGGGTACACTCCAGCATATATAATGCTGGGTAAAGAGACATTATTCCCGTACACATAAATGTACCTTGATAAGAAGGAAGATAAAAGGACTGACTCTTTGGACAGTTGGGTAGAAAAGCACCGCAGAAAACTACTGGAAGCTCAAAAAAGAGTGAACTTGGCTTTGGAAAAAGTAGACCTTAAAATCAAGAAGAGTTTTGACCGTCATGCAATGGTTGACCAGAAAACAGGGGGTTGACCAGAAAACAGGGATTCCAGGAACATCACAAAATACAATATATATGGGAACGTAAGCCATATCACAAGAAATTTATACTTTTGGGAAACAACAACGTTTTTAGAAACTACAAAATAAAACCAGACAAATGAAAGTTTTGTGTAGGAATCAGATTAAATGGGCTGTGTCAGCAGTACCGCACTGCCAGCCGCTAGCACGGCTTTGTAAACAGGGGCCTAAATTGGTTACCTGAAAGACTGAAGAAGAGTACCATGAAAAAGAGAACCGAACTTTGGATGACCCAAATATGACTGTGACTAACACAAGAATCCACTACACATTAACTGATAGGATGTGGAAAAATCTATTCAAAAATTTTAACAATAAAGTAGAGGAGTGTGGTAGCTGTGTTAGTCCACTCTTAAGGTTATCAATAGAAATCAAACAAACTTAACAAGGATCTGGGGTTTCTAGCCCATTATAAACCATAAAGCTGTATGTCTCTGTTGATCACCCCATTCCTCACCTATCCACACCCATCCTGTTAGAATATCAACGATATGCTTTTATGTCCCCATGCATACCTCCTACCTACCCCCATCCTCCCACCCTGTCAGACTGTCATAGTAATGCTTGAATGTTTTCACTTATAAAACAAAAAAACAAAAAACAAAAAACAAAAAGGCACACAACTGCTTACAAAACAGTAGATAAAAAACAACAAAGCAGTGGAATCAAATGCATTTATTGGAACAATACCCGACGTGGCCACGTTTCGCCCTCAGGCTGCGTCAGGGGTACAAACTATCAAAAGTGTATGTAAATATATCACACACACTAGTAGTTCCAAAAATCTAGTTCCACTTATCTGCTACTTCCAACTAAACTGCTAATGCATATCAGCTTATGTTCAAACGCCACTACTTTGCTAACAAGCACTGTAAACCTCTCCCAGCACAAATACCGAAAGAGCACTTATCTTTCACGCTGGGGGGGGGGGGGGGGGGCTTAGACCTCGTTCTTTTCTGCCGCACCAAGCCAACGGTGGCCAGCGTTTCGAAAAAACTGCTTTAGGGTCTTGGTGGCGCAAAATCATCTGGTGATAGAAAAGAAAAAAATTGATTAATCAAACAGTTCATTCTGGCAATCCACTATTCAAAATCATCAAAGCCCCATACTTAAAGTGGTCTATATCAAGTTTTCAGTGCTCGGCGGTAAGGCACTACCAAAATGGCTCCGATATATATATATATAACGTGACGTCAGACGCCTCCAAAAAAACCAGCCAATCGTGTCACTGTACCGCTAATTTCTTTAAAAAGAGCACTCAAGAAAAACCAGGTGTAAACTGTGAAATCACAGAAAATAAGAGCTGTCAAAATCATGTAAGATATGCAGTTATGAGATAGATGATCTAAAAGAAATGACACCACTCAATCCTAGAATTAAGACCCTTAGGCTCGAGTGACTGCAGACGAAAAATCTTTTTGTATCATTTTCACTAACTCAAGAATGTCATTGGTAGATGAAAAGTCAAAATGTCGTTGGTACATTGTAAAGGGTGCAGTTACTTATAAAAGTCAGAGAATACCAGTTACTGTCAGTTCACAAAGCCTAGTGAGTACAGGTAATCAAGAAGAGAAAATAGAGGGACTGAGCCCCAGGATACTTGAGAGAACATTACATTCAGGACTGAAAGATGTTGGAAAAGGTTACATGTTGACAAACAAAAGAGTGAAAGAGTTACTGATATATGTGAAGTGATTATTATTTGAAGAAAAGCTTTTTCAAATGCTTCTTTTTCTTCTTAGCAGGCCCAAATGTAAACTGTGGTTAAAATGATGATGATTATTATTTTTTTGTTACTTGGAGGGGGGTCCTCTGATGCTATGGGTGGCTGAGTCATTGGTGGCCAGACTGAATGGCACCCACTGTGATTTTCCAATTTCCCAGGTTGCCTGAGGCTCGTGGCAGCCGTGGGAAAGGATATAGGAATGGCCTTCCGGGCTGACTGGAAAGTGTTTCTGTGTATGCGTGGTGATGTCATCATGTCATGCACATGGTATGACATCATCACCTCGCATGCGTGGAAATGGAGGGGAAGAGGAAAACACTCTGGGGAGGACCAAAGAATAACAGGGAGCCCCAGGCAGGCAAATATTAATTTATTTAAGAGGCCAGTGGAACTAGCAAGTGCCCCTGAAAGGCTGTCATCAAAGACACAATTCATCCTGAAAGTGCCCCTAAGCATTCTGGAAGGCTGGGGAGGAGGAGGTGTCTGGAAAGAGCCCAAAAACAGTGCAAAAAATTGCATATGAGCAGTAGAAAAAAGGAAACTGGTACCAAGACCAGATCCTATAATAAAGTAAATAAAATATATTTGGGAGCTATAATAATATTTTAAAGGGACAATAGAGATGCTTTCACCAGGACTGCATACTGTGACAAGGCAAGTCCCAGAGATTCCCCAGTGAAGCAGTTGAGCCCAAAACTATGGGTCCCAGAAGTCCTTTCAAGGATGAGTGAGGAGAGTAGTCCTAAAAAGATGGCATGGATTCCCAGTCCCAGCAGGGGGAGCAATGGCTCGAGGCAGGGTAAGCCTGTTACTCCCTTCTCCACTAGAGGGAGAGGGAAGGATGAAGCTCAGTTTCCCTGGCTTCACCATCAAACATATAAACGGCGAGTGACCGTACTCACTCGCAAATGCGCAGTAGAGACCTTCTCTGCCCCGCCCCCACGTCAATACGTGATGACGGGGGGCGGAACACAGAGGGTCTGTACTGCGCATTGCTGAGGGAGGGACACCGCCGTCTAACGCTCCCCCCCACCCGAGTCGCCGCCGCCACCCACCTTCTACCCGGTCGGGCCCTCGCTCCACTATTGAAACAGCGAGGGTCCAGGAACGCAGCACTGAGCTCTGCTGAGCTGCCGACATTGCCCTTCCTTCTTCTTCTCTGCCTCTGTCCCGCCCTCGACGACGTTACGTCACACGAGGGCGGGACAGGCAGCTGCAGGCAGAGAAGAAGAACGAAGGCCGACGTCGGCAGCTCAGCAGAGCTCAGTGCTGCATTCCCGGACCCTCGCTGTTTCAATAGCGGAGCGAGGGCCCGGCCGGGTGGAAGGTGGGTGGTGACGGCTCGGTGGGGGGGGGGCGCGAACTCGGAGGGGGAGGGGCAGCGGTGAACTCGGCGGTGGGGACGGGCCTTTCAACCCCCCCCTTCCTATAATAGCCCGTTTTTACGGGCTCAAAGTCTAGTCAGTATATAATTCCCCCCAGCTGTGTGAAGGGGAGAGCAGATTTCCTGGAGACTCTGTCACCAGGAGAGAGGGGAGACGAATGGAGAGAGAAATTCCATGGAGTATGTGGAGGAAGGAAGTAGCCTGCCACTAGAGCTGCCTAAGGGAGAGGAGCCAGCTACCATGGAGTGGGAGAATTCAAAGGTTGCCCTGCCCAGCACTTGAAGGCAGTGGAGGAGGCCACACCGGGCGTGCTGCTGAGAGGTGGGAGAAAGTGCCAACCCTGCTCCTTACAGGGTTCCCTCTGTGCTGTGAAAAGGCAGGTGATTTGTGGTATTGGTTTGATGTGCAAAGACTGTCCACGAAGATTTGTTCTGAACTGTTGTGCTATATTGGAAGTGTGCTGAACTCTTACTAAACCCTTCTGAAAGAGGGGGAAGGGAAAGCTAATGCCCTAATAGAAGACCTGAGGTCTTGAGGAGCTGAGTGTTTGCTGAGGGATTTTGAGACCTGGACTGTACCTTTTTTTCTTTTGAAGATTATCTTATGAGGACTGTACCTTTTTCTTTTGAAGACTATATTAAGAGGGCTGTACCTTTTGTTATGAAGAATTAATTATGATTTTTGGTATGAAATTGCTTTGACAATAAAATACTTTGGCCCTGAGTCCCAGTATCAGCAGTATTCTGTCCAGGAACCCTGGGAGCCCCGCAGGCTTGCCGGCTCCACCCAAGAGGAGGAAGCGAACCCCCTTTACAATACAAATGGAGAATGTTAGAGCTGCTGTCAATATAAGGGGATTCACTCCTGTGACTTGCTCCACCCCTTTTGTGGCCAGGTCCACCCTCTAGACTACTGCACTTGAAAATGTCCTCATCTGTATTCTGCTCAAGTACTGTGTTCTGAAGAATTTGGAGCAAATTGCAGGAGAACTAGAGCTCGAAGTTAATCCAAAGAACCCACAATATTTGAGTTTGGTTGATGGTTAGCCCCCAAATATTCTGAAAGCAAAGAAGAGTTGCCCCTTCCTCAAGAAAAGGAGATGACCATGTGCCTGACTGGCAATCACTAAGAAGACCAATGACATAAAAATTTTGTGCCAGTGCCAGAAGATGTTGCAGGCACTGGCATGGATGAGAAGGAAAGCAAGAGTCATTGTTGAAACCTGTGGACTCTGAAATACCTTGCACTGTTACTATGGATGAAGTTTGTTGAAGAATGCTGTTTTGGTCACACCCAAGTGATAAGAGAGGTGAAGATCTGCACAAGCCAAAGTATAATGAAACAGAGCAGAATGATGACATAAATGCAAGAACATAAAATTTTAAAAGGGTTAATGAACAAAACTACAACACCTGAAGGTGTTCTTAAAAATCGTAACCCAACATAACCATGTTTCCCCCAAGTATGGGGTATAATGCTAATAAGACGTAATGGAATTATTCACCAAAATTCCATTTAATACGAGTTGTAAAAGCCAAGACAATTCAGTAGAGTATTCTCCAACAAAGCACAGTGTTGTAGTAAGGCTGACCTCTAGTACTAGTATGATGAGGTTACCACTAGAGCTTGTGGTATCCTATTTATTGATGGGTTCACTAGGAAAAGGAGTGAGTGGGGTTTGCTCCTGCTAGCCCTGCCTAACCCATTGGACCACGAAGGAGCATAATGTAGGCCCTGGAGGAGCCTACAGGTAGGTGGTTGGGTTGTGTCTGTTCTCAGGGGAGGGGGTGCCATGAGAGGGGGGGTATGATGAGTGGGGTCTGCTATGGTGGGGTACTGCAAGGGGGAGTGAAGAAAATGACTGATCCCCTTATGCAGGTCCCAATCGATATTCATCTGGCACCCACATATGTATCTGAGGACTGAGCCTTCTTAAAAATATATAGAGAGCCACCAAATATGTACATATATGTAGCAGTACACATAAGGGACAGGCCTATTTCATGAATTCACAAGCACATAGAATGAGTTTTTACAGATGGAAGGCAGACACCAATATGTATGTGTAGCATTACTTATACATATATGTGACAAAATTTATAAAAAAATGCATGTACAATAGCAGGCAAGAAAAATCTTAGGGAAAATAAATTTTAACCCCCCCCCCCAAAAAAAAAACCCTCTATTCCAGGAGAGGTGGATTTGATAGAGAGGTGAAAAAATCTCCACCATCAAGCATTCTTCCAAGTGTCAGTCTCAAAAGATGCTTCTGTATGAGTTGGAGCAGGTATCTAGCTCAAAACATCTTAGTTTTAGTCCTGGACGGTTTTGTTTTCTTCCATTATAGCTAAAAAAACCGTCTAAGTCTCAGGAACACCCAAGTCCCACCCTGAAAATGCTCCCTTGAGATCTGGATGCACTTCCGATGAACTTCAAAGAAAAACATCTAAAAATAGGCTTTGAAAATGCTGATTTGGACATTTTTGTGAGAAAAATGTCCAAATGCTGCTTTATGCCACTTTTTAGATGTTTTTCTGTTTTGAAAATGAGTCCAATAGTAACATAGTAGATGATGGCAGATAAAGACCTGTACGGTCCATCCAGTCTGCCCAAGATAAACTCCTAGCGTAAGGTATGATGTGATACTACATATGTATACCTTATCTTTGATTTGTCCTTGCTAATTTCAGGGCACAGACCATAGAAGTCTGCCCAGCATTGTCCTTGTTCTTCAACTTCTGAAGCTGTCATTGAAGCCCCATTCCAGCCCATCCAAATCTGTCCAGCCATGACCAGGGCACAGACCATAGAAGTCTTTCCAGCACTGGCTTTATTTTCCAATTACTGGTGTTTCCCATCTAATTACTGCTAAGCTTCTTTGGATCCATTCCTTCTAAACAGGATTCCTTTGTGTTTATCCCACAAATTTTTGAATTCTGTTACCATTTTCATCTCCACCACCTCCTGCGGGAGGGCATTCCAGGTACAGTGGGGGAAATAAGTATTTGATCCCTTGCTGATTTTGTAAGTTTGCCCACTGACAAAGACATGAGCAGCCCATAATTGAAGGGTAGGTTATTGGTAACAGTGAGAGATAGCACATCACAAATTAAATCCGGAAAATCACATTGTGGAAAGTATATGAATTTATTTGCATTCTGCAGAGGGAAATAAGTATTTGATCCCTCTGGCAAACAAGACCTAATACTTGGTGGCAAAACCCTTGTTGGCAAGCACAGCGGTCAGACGTCTTCTGTAGTTGATGATGAGGTTTGCACACGTCAGGAGGAATTTTGGTCCACTCCTCTTTGCAGATCATCTCTAAATCATTAAGAGTTCTGGGCTGTCGCTTGGCAACTCGCAGCTTCAGCTCCCTCCATAAGTTTTCAATGGGATTAAGGTCTGGTGACTGGCTAGGCCACTCCATGACCCTAATGTGCTTCTTCCTGAGCCACTCCTTTGTTGCCTTGGCTGTATGTTTTGGGTCATTGTCGTGCTGGAAGACCCAGCCACGACTCATTTTTAAGGCCCTGGCGGAGGGAAGGAGGTTGTCACTCAGAATTGTACGGTACATGGCCCCATCCATTCTCCCATTGATGCGGTGAAGTAGTCCTGTGCCCTTAGCAGAGAAACACCCCCAAAACATAACATTTCCGCCTCCATGCTTGACAGTGGGGACGGTGTTCTTTGGGTCATAGGCAGCATTTCTCTTCCTCCAAACACGGCGAGTTGAGTTCATGCCAAAGAGCTCAATTTTTGTCTCATCTGACCACAGCACCTTCTCCCAATCACTCTCGGCATCATCCAGGTGTTCACTGGCAAACTTCAGACGGGCCGTCACATGTGCCTTCCGGAGCAGGGGGACCTTGCGGGCACTGCAGGATTGCAATCCGTTATGTCGTAATGTGTTACCAATGGTTTTCGTGGTGACAGTGGTCCCAGCTGCCTTGAGATCATTGACAAGTTCCCCCCTTGTAGTTGTAGGCTGATTTCTAACCTTCCTCATGATCAAGGATATCCCACGAGGTGAGATTTTGCGTGGAGCCCCAGATCTTTGTCGATTGACAGTCATTTTGTACTTCTTCCATTTTCTTACTATGGCACCAACAGTTGTCTCCTTCTCGCCCAGCGTCTTACTGATGGTTTTGTAGCCCATTCCAGCCTTGTGCAGGTGTATGATCTTGTCCCTGACATCCTTAGACAGCTCCTTGCTCTTGGCCATTTTGTAGAGGTTAGAGTCTGACTGATTCACTGAGTCTGTGGACAGGTGTCTTTCATACAGGTGACCATTGCCGACAGCTGTCTGTCATGCAGGTAACGAGTTGATTTGGAGCATCTACCTGGTCTGTAGGGGCCAGATCTCTTACTGGTTGGTGGGGGATCAAATACTTATTTCCCTCTGCAGAATGCAAATAAATTCATATACTTTCCACAATGTGATTTTCCGGATTTAATTTGTGATGTGCTATCTCTCACTGTTACCAATAACCTACCCTTCAATTATGGGCTGCTCATGTCTTTGTCAGTGGGCAAACTTACAAAATCAGCAAGGGATCAAATACTTATTTCCCCCACTGTATCTACCACCCTCTTCATGAAAAAGTACTTCCTGGCATTATTCCTGAGTCAACCCTCCCCCCCCCCCCCCCCCCCCCCCCCCCCGCAGCCTCAATTCATGTCCTCTAGTTCTATTGCCTTCCTGTCTCTGGAAAAGATTTGTTTGTAGATTAACACCTTTCAAATATTTGAAAGTCTGTATCATATCTCCCCTGTCTCTCCTTTCCTCCAGGGTATACATGTTCAGGTCACCAAGTTTCTTCTCATATGTCTTGTGACACAAACCCAATACCATTTTCATCTCTTTTCTCTGAACCGCTTCAAGTCTTTTTATATGGACTCCAAAACTGAACGCAATACTCCAAGTGGGGCCTCACTAATGACTTGTACAGGGGCATTGTCACCTTCTTTCTTCTGCTGGTTATACTCCTCTCTATGTAGCCTAGCATCGTTCTTGCTGTGGCCACTGCCTTGTTGAATTGTTTTGTCACCTTGATATCCTCAGACACCATCACTTCAAGGTCTCTCTACTGAGCTGTGCTTGTCAATCTCTCTCCTCCTATCTGGTACGTCTCCTTTGGATTTCTATACCCCAAGTGCATCACTCTGCACTTCTTGGAATTAAATTTTAACTGTTTTTCACAAATAGAAACCATTGATATTCTTTATTTTTTCTTTTTTATTAACATCACTTAGTGAAATAACATCACTTACTGGAAATAAGCAAGCAAGCATTTATATTAATATTTAAGAGCATAATAAAAAAGAAAAAAAATAAAGAATATTCAACTGTTTCTATTTGTGAAAACCAGCTTTTGAACATTTGAAACCAGAAAGGAACAAGATACCCCAGGTATTGTGTAGTCATTAAATTTTAACTGCCAGATCTTTGACCATTCTTCTAGTTTTTGGAGAGCTTTTCTCATGGTTTCTACTCCCTCCAGGTTATCTACTCTATTGATTGGAGTGGAGGAGTGGCCTAGTGGTTAGGGTGGTGGACTTTGGTTCTGAGGAGTTGAGTTCAATTCCCACTTCAGGCACAGGTAGCTTCTTGTGACTCTGGGCAAGTCACCCCATGTAAGCCACATTGAGCCTGCCATGAGTGGGAAAGCATGGGGTACAAATGTAAAAAAAAATTATCTTTGTGTCATCCACAGGCAAACTTTTCCTTCGTATTATTCAGCAATGTTCCTCACAAATATATTAAACAGATTTTTTTTATTTTTGTTACATTTGTACCCCGCGCTTCCCCACTCATGGCAGGCTCGATGCGGCAGGCAATGGAGGGTTAAGTGACTTGCCCAGAGTCACAAGGAGCTGCCTGTGCCGGGAATCAAACTCAGTTCCTCAGCTCCCCAGGACCAAAGAATCAGCTCCAGAACCGACCCCTGGGCACCCCACTGCTCACCTTCCTTTCCTCTGAGTGGATTCTATTTACCAGTACCCTCTGTCACCTGTCAATCATCCTTTTCCATTCCAGTTCACCACTTTGGGTCCTACGTTCGGCCCTCTCAGCTTATTCATGAGTCTTCTGTGAGGGACCATATCAAAGGCTTTGTTGAAATCCAAGTAGATTACTTCTAGCGCATGTCCTTTAACCAGTTCTTTGGTCACCTATTCAAAGAAGTCAATCAGATTAGTTTGGCAGGATTTTCCTTTGGTAAAGCCATGTTATCTCGGATCTTGCAACCCATTAGCTTCTAGAAAATTAACTATCTTTTACTTCAGCAGCAACTCCATTATTTTTCCTACCACCAACATGAGGATTACTGACCTGTTTCCCACTTCTTCCCTGTCTCTGTATTTGTGAAGAGGAACCACATCAGCTCATCGCCAATCTCATGGAAGCCCTCCAGTCTCTAAAGATCTATTAAAGAAATCCTTAAGAGGTCCCGTAAGGACTTCTCTGAGCTCCCTCAGTATCCTGGGATATATGAAAGCGCCAAACCCCTAAGAGAAAAACTACACTGGCTCCCACTAAAAGAACGGATTACATTCAAAATCTGTATCCTAGTCCATAAAATCATCCACGGTGAGGCCCCAGCCTATATGTCAGACCTTGTTGACTTACCAACCAGGAACACAAAAAGGTCAGCTCGCACATTCTTGAATCTCCACTACCCCAGCTGCAAAGGTCTTAAATACAAATCAACATATGCAACTAGCTTCTCATACAAAAGCACACAAATATGGAACGCATTACCAAATGTCATAAAAACAATGCACGACCATCAATCTTCCGAAAACTACTGAAAACCAACTTGTTCAAAAAGGCATACCACAAAGATCCATCCTAAACACTAGGAAACAGAACTCTACCAAAACTTGACAAAACCAAACTTTCTTACACGTGACTGCTTCAACCACTCTATCACTAATGAAAATGTTCGAACTATCATGCTACCTCTCATGCTGAAATGAACTCTCTATATTTAATTGTTTAACTTGCTCTACAAATTACTGTCTAACTATTCTATAACTTACTTTTATCAGATATGAACTTTGTGTTTCTCATTCCGGAAATGGCGATCGCCACTACGGCATAATGTAAGCCACATTGAGCCTGCAAATAGGTGGGAAAATGTGGAATACAAACGCAATACATACATAAATAAATAAATAAAATATCTCATCCGGCCCCATAGCTTTGTCCAAATTCAGATTTTCATGCTTTCTTCCATGAATGGTGCAATATCCACTTCATTCCCAGTTAACCACGGTCCTTTACCAGGATTTTCTTCTGTGAACACCGAAGAGAAGTAGTAGTTTAGCACATTCACTTTATCCTCATCACTCTCCACAATATCTTTCAGTCTTACAGTTCCATTCCTAGCTTTTCTCCTTTCCCCAATATATCTGAAAAAGGTCTTGTCATCTCTCTACATCTTTAGCCATTTTTTCTTCCACCTGCAATTTTGCTAGCTGTATTTCCCTCATCATTTCTTTGATTTTAATCTGGTAATCTTTTCCCTGATCCTCTTGTTGCATTCTTCTATGTTTCCTGAATGAAGCCTCTTTTGTTCTTATTTTTTCGGCCACTCATTTGGAGACCCATATAGGCTTCCTGCTTCTCTTGTTTTTGTTTACTTTCCTTGTATAAAGGTCTGTTGCCATATTTATAGCAGCTTTCAGTTTGAATCATTACACTTCCACTTCTCCTATGCCTACCCATTCCGTTAGCTCCTTCTTTAGGTATTCCCTCATTTTGCCAAAATCAGCCTGTCTGAAATCCAGTACTTTGAGTTTTGTGGTTCTCCACTCAGCTTTAGCCTTTGTATCAAACCATATTAGAAACATTTCCTCTATTTGTGAGCACTAGATCCAATGTTGACCCTTCCCTTGTAGGTTTGGTCACCATTTGTCTGAGCAAAGCACTTTGACAGGCATCCACGGTCTCTAGTTTCTTTCTGATTCTGCCAAGGGGATATTTCAATCCATATCAGGCAAGTTGAAATCTCCCAGCAACAGTGCATCTCTGTTCATTCCAGGCTTATGGATATCTTCTATCAGATCCTTGTCCAGCTTTTCCACTTATGCCAGAGGTCTGTAGACATGTAACAAGGAATGGATCTACTCTTTGGGATCCTGCTGGATACTTGTGATCTGATTGGCCAGTTGAAAACAAGATGCTGGGCATAATGTACCTTTGGTAATTTCTTATGATTGTCTGGTGTATGCCCTGAACATGCTTATTTTTGCTGTACATAACATTTTGGGTAGGAGAGTAAACAGGCATATTTTGCTAGTTCCACATGTTACTCTCATTTTTACACATGTAACAGACACCTAAAATTAATAAAACTACTTCCACAAGGCAGAAGATACAATCAACAAAACCACAAAAATTGCTGTCTTTCAGAAAAAGTGGAGTTATAATTGGAAAGGCTAAAATAAATTTGAATTCAAGTGTGAAGTTAAGGTCTACAAAGAACTTACTTTGTCAGTTTTTAGATGTGATCAGCTCCTGAAATTAGTTGAAAAACAGCAACACTAAAAACATTCTTCATAAGATAATCTTGTTATATGATATCAATCAAGAGCTGAATTAGAAATTTCCATCACAAGAGCCATAGGTTTTCAAATTGTACAAGAAATATGAATTTAGGAAGAGGGACTGGTGACTGAACATAATCACATGCTGGAAATAGCACTCTATTTCTTTTTCAGTACTTGGCTTCGGTAATATTTGTTCTTTTTTACTTTAAGTTGTGATTTGTGGTTCTAGTGGCTCAATATTTGTCTTTGCAAGATATTTCTCAAAATGAAACCATCTGTTCTATCACATAGATATCAGTCATTTCTTTGGTGAACAGCTGCTGTATAATGGAGACTGGATCTTTTATACATGAACACTTAAAGCTTTCTTATGAAATCAGATATAAGGTAGTAAAGGGATGCATTACATTATCACTAATATGGCTTCAAATGTTCTGCAATCCCTGACATTAATTTATTTATAATGGGAAATATATAGCTTGATCACGCTATTTAAAGAGGAAGTGTCATGGAAAGAATTTGTGCTTAACCAGATTCAATGTTGCATTTTCAGAGGGTCCTTTCTTATCACTTCCTACAGAGCTCTGGAGTTCATGAGGAGAGACGGATCTAGCCTCTGGGGAATGAGTCCATAGAGAGAGCAGGTCCACCTGTGAGAAGTGTGATGCAGAGTTGCCCAACAGCAAGTCCTGGGAGCACTGGTTTAAGGAGCCAAAACAAAAGGAGGATGGTTAGAGGTATGTTGGACATAGACCAAGACACAAGCTTACAGGTTTATTGGAGCTTTCAGATTCTCTTCCAGGGTCATAAGTACATAAGTAATGCCATACTGGGAAAAGACCAAGGGTCCATCGAGCCCAGCATCTTGTCCACGACAGCGGCCAATCCAGGCCAAGGGCACCTGGCAAGCTTCCCAAACGTACAAACATTCTATACATGTTATTCCTGGGATTTGGGATTTTTCCAAGTCCGTTTAGTAGCAGTTTATGGACTTGTCCTTTAGGAAACCGTCCAACCCCCTTTTAAACTCTGCTAAGCTAACCGCCTTCACCACATTTTCCGGCAATGAATTCCGAAGGCTGAATGGACAGAGTAGCCACACAAGGTGCAAGGGAAACAGGGGCACAAAAATTGCTCTCTTTCCATTATCTCCTCTGTGGCAGCTATGGGGTGGGGCGGAGATGCTAGGTTGCGTGTCACACTAAGTGCAGTTCTGATTCAGGAATTGCCTTCCACTGACCACTGAGAAGTTTGATATTCAAAATGAAAAGGAAGAAGCACAGAGGGATCCCAGGATTCTACATACCTGAGCTGATTTTCCTTTCCTGAATTTCTAGCCTGTATTGTGTTTGGAGACTTATTAATGCCTATTACTACTGTATCAAAATACAAGAGCTCCTCCATAACACTCACTTTATTTTTGACAGCCAACATAGTAACATAGTAAGTGATGACAAATAAAGACCTGTATGGTCCATCCAGTCTGCCCAACAAGATAAACTCATTTTACTTGATATGTGATACTTTATATGTATACACGAGTTTAATTTGTCCTTGCCATTCTCAGGGCACAGACCGTATAAGTCTACCCAGCACTCTTCTTGTACTAAAAGTTCTGAAGCTAACGTCGAAGCCCCTTAAAATTTACACTCAGGCCCATCCCTATCTATTCAATCACGATCAGGGCGTAGACCGTAGAAGTCTGCCCAACACCGGTTTTGCTTCCCAATAACCAGCGTCGCCACCCAATCTCTGCTAAGATTCTGTGGATCCATTCCTTCTAAACAGGATTCCTTTGTGTTTATCCCACACATGTTTGCATTCCATTACCATATTCATCTCCACCACCTCCCGCAGGAGGGCATTCCACATATCCACCACCCTCTCCGTGAAAAAATACTTCCTGACATTACTCCTGAGTTTGCACCCCCTTCAACCTCAATTTATATCCTTTAGTTCTATCACCTTCCCGTCTCCAGAAAAGGTTTGTTTGCAGATTAATACCTTTATAATTGCAAGCTTATCAGGTTGCTGTGCTCAAATGAATCTATTCTATGCTTATTAGCCAGCCAATGTGATTTTACTCTATATGCTACATATACGAATTTAGTGTGGTAAAGGAGGAAAAGACCTCAGAAGCTCAGCCTGTGGGATTTGTGATATACCACAGTAGCTGGGCGAACCTCCTCATAGGTCTAAAAAACCTCCTATTGATTCTTCTACTTTTTGTGTGTTTTTCTTAAAGATTTTTATTATTGCGAATTTCTCATACTGTTGTCATTCGACATGAAAAGGCACTTGTCCCGTTTTGGGTCCTTACCGGTGCTCCCGCAGCGGGGAGCGATGATCAACGGGGGCCGCGGGCTCCGGTGCGGCAGAGACAAGCCACCGACGGGGCCAGCGATTCCGCGGGTTGGCCCGAGGCTGGCGACCCGCGGGAACGAACGCCGGCCTCAGGGAAGGGAGGACGCCGGCCAAGATGGCGGCGCCGGCGTCGTTGTCTCCCCAGCCAGAGCTAAGCAGCAAGCAAGTCCCGCCCACTGGCGCCGGATTGGCGCATGGAAGGAGGAACTCCGCCTGCGAGGCGGGTCCACCAATCCCGGCCCTCCTTGCCTGTCAGGGCTGAAGGAATTGGCTCCTCTCCAGGGAGGGGATGGACGGGCGGGGGATTTAAACCCCGGAACAAGGAGGGCTCAGCGCTTCCGTTTCAATTGTCAGAAGCCCCCACGGTGGATCGGAAGGCTAGTCACCTTCAGAGACTGTGTCCTCTTCAGCTAGCCGTCCTTGCTAGCCATCTTCAGAGACTGTGTCCTCTTCAGCTAGCCGTCCTTGCTAGCCACCTCCAGAGACTGTGTCCTCTTCAGCTAGCCGTCCTTGCTAGCCACCTCCAGAGACTATGTCCTCTTCAGCTAGCCATCCTTGCTAGCCACCGTCAGAGACTGGGTCCTCTTCAGCTAGCCGTCCTTGCTAGCCACCTCCAGAGACTGTGTCCTCTTCAGCTAGCCGTCCTTGCTAGCCACCGTCAGAGACTGGGTCCTCTTCAGCTAGCCGTCCTTGCTAGCCACCTCCAGAGACTGTGTCCTCTTCAGCTAGCCGTCCTTGCTAGCCACCATCAGAGACTGTGTCCTCTTCAGCTAGCCGTCCTTGCTAGCCACCTCCAGAGACTGTGTCTTCAGCTAGCCGTCCTTGCTAGCCACCGTCAGAGACTGGGTCCTCTTCAGCTAGCCGTCCTTGCTAGCCACCTCCAGAGACTGTGTCCTCTTCAGCTAGCCGTCCTTGCTAGCCACCATCAGAGACTGTGTCCTCTTCAGCTAGCCGTCCTTGCTAGCCACCTCCAGAGACTGTGTCCTCTTCAGCTAGCCGTCCTTGCTAGCCACCGTCAGAGACTGGGTCCTCTTCAGCTAGCCGTCCTTGCTAGCCACCTCCAGAGACTGTGTCCTCTTCAGCTAGCCGTCCTTGCTAGCCACCATCAGAGACTGGGTCCTCTTCAGCTAGCCGTCCTTGCTAGCCACCTCCAGAGACTGGGTCCTCTTCAGCTAGCCGTCCTTGCTAGCCACCTTCAGAGACTGTGTCCTTTTCAGCTAGCCGTCCTTGCTAGCCACCTCCAGAGACTGTGTCCTCTTCAGCTAGCCGTCCTTGCTAGCCACCTTCAGAGACTGTGTCCTTTTCAGCTAGCCGTCCTTGCTAGCCACCTTCAGACACTGTATCCTTTTCAGCTAGCGGTCCTTGCTAGCCACCTTCAGAGACTGTGTCCCCTTCAAGCTAGCCGTCCCTGCTAGCCACCTCCAGAGACTGTGTTCCTTGTCTGCGCTAGCCGTCCTTGCTAGCTGCCCTTTAGAGACTGAGTTGCTGACTACCAGCCAAGCCGACCGTCACCCCGCGGTTCCAGCAGTCCTGCTGGCCGCCTGCAGCTGGGGGCTCAACCCTCGGTGAACGGCGGTCGCCGCGGGTGAAGATTCGGGGTGCGCGGCGGTCCTCGGAGGTCTTCCCAGGCCTCAGGGAACCTAAGGGCTCACCAACAACCGCAACAGGACAGCACTTATCTGAAGTTGTCGCTGCTTGTACGGTGAGCTCAACAGAGCGCTTCTGGTTCATTCTTTGCTTCTTCGGGAGCTACACCTGTGACCGTTTCTTTCAGAAAGACCTAAATCCAAAAGAGAATCGATGAGTAAAATCCGGGGTTTTATTGACCCATCTTTTTAAAGCTTAAGGTTACTATTTTACCTTTGTGAGAGTGCCTTCTTTATCCTGCTTCCCTACTCCATACTCACAACTATTTGCAAAATGGCGCCTGCCCATTTTTAAAAGGACACCCTTAATCATAAGCCAATCAAGTCTCTTCCCAGCCAAGTAAGTTTTAAATGGCTAGGGAGTGTTAAAGGGCTAGGGCTATGTTTGAGAGTGATGTCCTGTGCTATCTGCATTTTATAGGAACACCTTCCACTCAATCCTGTTATTTAATCCTCGTGGGATAAGCGATTGCAACTTGTATATCCATCTCCATTCCAATTGGAGCAACTTGCGATTTCTATCTCCTCCTCTAATAGGTCTTACCTGATCGATCACTATGCATCGATAGTCTGAAAATATGTGTTGATATTCCATATGGTGGATCGCTATTGGGGCTTCCATTTTCTGATGGGACAAGTTGTGCTTATGTTCGCTTAATCTTTGTTTGAGTGTCCTGGTGATTTTACCTACTTATATTTTCTTGCAAGGGCACATCAGAATGTATACCACGAACATGCTTCTGTAGTCTGTGTTATGGTTAATTACGTATATTTTGTTATCCATCGGGTTTGTAAAGCTATTGGAACATGTCGTTAGTGGGCAAAAAATACAGGATCCACAGCTAGTGTGTCCCACTATAGGTATTGGAAGCAAGAAATATATGTTCTTTTGTAACACCTCCCTGATATTAGGTCTGCGAGAATATGCTATGCGTATATCCTGTTCCTTGAAAACAGGGTGATTTTGCATTATTCGCCAATGTTGCTTGATGATTTTGGTGGAGAGATGGCCGGGTTTGAGATAGCCAGCTTCGGTTTTTGTCGATAATGGAAACCGAGGCCGGCCATCTCAAACCCGGCCAAATCCAAGGCATTTGGTCGTGGGAGGGGCCAGCATTTGTAGTGCACTGGCCCCCCCTCACATGCCAGGACACCAACCAGGCACCCTAGGGGGCACTGCAGTGGATTTCAAAAATTGCTCCCAGGTGCATACCTCCCTTACCTTGGGTGCAGAGCCCCCCAAATCCCGAACCATATTATCGAAATGAAAGATGGCTGGCCATCTTTTTCGATAATACGGTTCAGTGTATCAAAGTCTCTCTTAGAACCCTTTTACCAAGCAGAGGTATAAGGGGCCCTCGGTGGCGCTGGCACGAAGGGTTGCCACATACTAAGCCCCCCCCCCTTTCACCACCATCTGGAAAAAGAAAATTCCAGTCGGGGGACAGAAATGGCCGTGCGGTAAGTGAAACACTTGCTGCACGGCCATTTCATGGAGGAGCCCTTACCGCCACCTATTTAGGAGGCAGCAAGGGCTCCTGCACTACAGTAACCAGGCTGCTCACCGAATTTCCCAATTACCCTTACCGTTCAGTGAATCCAGACTGCCCCAATTTGACTGCCCCTATCGGACCGACTGTTCACTTGTCTATTAGATTGTAAGCTCTTTGAGCAGGGACTGTCTCTCTTTGTTAAATTGTACAGCGCTGCGTAACCCTAGTAGCGCTCTAGAAATGTTAAGTAGTAGTAGTACCACTGGGTAAGCAGAAGCGTAGCCAGGTTGAGATGTCAGGGGAGTGGAGAGTGCACTGCGCAGGCACACATAGGCGCGATGGACCAGCAGGACTGCATAAAAAAGTAGGCATCAGTGCCATCAGAAATGTGTTTGGGGAAGCAGCTGCTCTCCTCGCGCCACTGTGGGTAAGCCCCCGGTGCAAAACAAAAATCAGATGTGCACCTGCAGGAGTCCGGTGGTAGTGTCGGAGTTGCGTGTGGCAAAGTGGCGATATGGCTACCACCACCCTTAGTTCTGTAGCCCTTTCCTCCCGATTTAAGTGAAATGAGGTTCCTTGTGGTGGATTTTATCATATTTATTTATTTGTTTACTCACAACAGGCTCCTGATATACCACTAAAGATGCACAAGCATATAGCTGTGGTTTATAAAGTTAAACATCATAAGAAAGAAAGGAAGAAAGAAAGGATTATGACATGATGTCAGCTCTCTGGGGATGTGAAATACTGGGTAAAAAGCCAGGTTTTGGGTGCTTTCTTGAACTTAGCCCTGAATATTAAAGTGTGGAGTTCCAAAGGTAGTGCATTCCACAGAAAGGGACCCATAGATGAAAAAGCTGTGCTTCTTGATATAGTCAAACGTAGTTGAGATGGGGTAGCAACAGGGTTTTGGTGCTTTTCTTCTAGTTATGTTAGGTTATATTATTCCAGGTCTTGTATTCCGCTTATATAGTTCAAGGACGGATTCCATAAGAGAATAGCCAGACCATTTCATCCGGGAATTATAAACAAGTTATAACATTTATTGAAAAAATTAAACAAATCACATAATTAAACAATTGAGAAACCATATTAATGAAAGAGAAGTGTTTACAAAAACAGTGTCCAGAAGATCTTAATGAAAAAGGAAATTGATTCCACTGCTCAGCCATCTGAATAGAAGAGTTGTGTAATTGATTTAAATTTCTTAAACATTAGGAATCTTAACAAAAAAATAAGTTTTGAGTTTTATATCTTATAGCTGACCAGAGTTGCCAACTCTGCAGTTTTGTAGCTGACCCCTATCATGGGGTCACTAGATCTTACATGTAAAGGGAAGCTTCACCTATCAAAATTCTAAAAATTGTAACACATAGTTTAAACTGTATTGTGTGATGACAGGGAGCCAGTGAATTTTGGAATAAATAATTTTAAGTGAATCATATTTAGATAAAGCAAAAATTAGTCTAATAGCTGCATTCTGAACTAAATGTAAATGATTAATAAGTGATTTAGAGCAAACTAAGATGAGATTACAATAGTCAAGTCTTGATAATACTAATGATTGCACCAGGATCTTCCAGTAAACTCTCCTTTAGGTATTGCATTGTGTTACCCAAGTGTTGTAAGCTTGCCTTGTGAAGAGGTTAAGCATAAGTGCCTGGGTAGGTGAATTATCCTCCGACACGTAAGGTGGCTGGCACTCACTTGCTCCATTGCTTTCAGTGTTCAATCCCTTCCCTGATTGGGACACAGTTGTCAGCAGTTTCACACCTGCCTCTCTCTCTCACTCACGTGTACGGGTTCAACATAGTCCTGTTTGGCACTGAGCGATCTCAGTGCTGTGCATCGAGGGAAGCCTAAAGCACCGGCATTGGTCCTCCTCGAGGTACAGTGCTGGGAGTGCTAGGGCTTCAGAGTTGCTGGTTCCCAAGAAGTGTCGGCACCATGAGGATCGCTCCCTCTCTTTAGTAGAGGTGCTGTTGTGCCAGTCTATGGGCAGCCAGGCTTCTGGTATGACATGGCCTCCTCTCCAGGCAGTCTCTGACATAAAACAGCCATACTGGGTCAGACCAGTGGTCCATCTAACCCAGTATCCTGTTTCCAATAGTGGCCCATCCAGGCTGACAATACAAAGTTATTCAGGCTGAGTGTTGTAAGCTTGCCTTGTGAACAGGTTAAGCATAAGTGCCTGGGTAGGTGAATTATCCTCCGACACGTAAGGTGGCTGGCACTCACTTGCTCCACTGCTTTCAGTGTTCAATTCCTTCCCTGATTGGGACATAGATAGTTAGCAGTTTCACACCTGCCTCTCTCTCTCTCTCTCTCTCTCTCTCTCTCAGGTTTAGGATTCAGTCTCCTCATGATGGGAAGGGCTTGACTCTGCTCCTTAAGGCTTCAGGGGACAGCTGATTAACAAACTGGCAGCCCCTTTGCTTTATTTCTCTTCCTTAGTCCCTAGGTCAGAGAGTCAGAGCTCTGGTGGGCCCCTGATTGGGGGTTTCTCACCTACTGCTTCTCTGTAGTCTCCTATATTGGATCACCTTTTAGGGAGGAAAACAAGGCTCATCCCTTAACTTAGGACTTTATACTTTTCTCTACTAGCTCATAGTCAAATCCTATTGGATCGAACTCTCTGAATAGCCCTCCCATTGTTATTCTTGTTGGCTCTTCTTTTCTGGAACAGGGACAATATTACTTT
The DNA here is from genome assembly GCF_901765095.1 of Microcaecilia unicolor. Taxonomy (NCBI): domain Eukaryota; kingdom Metazoa; phylum Chordata; class Amphibia; order Gymnophiona; family Siphonopidae; genus Microcaecilia; species Microcaecilia unicolor. Next base: position 244,803,094 of record NC_044032.1, on the reverse strand, counting down.
TGCAACTGCAATGGATAGTTTTGTACTGTACTTCTAGAGCTACACTTGAAATTTGCTGTTTAAGATTCCCTCCATAAGTACATAATTACATAAGTATTGCCATACTGGGAAAGACCAAAGGTCCATCAAGCCCAGTATCCTGTTTTTAACAGTGGCCAATCCAGGTCATAAATACCTGGCAAAATCCCAAAAAAGTACAAAACATTTTATAATGCTTATCCCAGAAATAGTGGATTTTCCCCAAGTCCATTTAATAATGGTCTATGGACTTTTCCTTTAGGAAGCCGTCCAAACCTTTTTTAAACTCCGCTAAGCTAACCACCTTTATCACATTCTCTGGCAATGAATTCCAGAGTTTAATTACACGTTGAGTGAAGAAAAATTTTGTCCGATTCGTTTTAAATTTACTACATTGTAGCTTCATCGCATGTCCCCTAGTTCTAGTATTTTTGGAAAGCGTAAACAGACGCTTCACATCTACCCGTTCCACTCCATTCATTATTTTATAGACCTCTATCATATCTCTCCTCAGCCGTCTTTTCTCCAAGCTGAGGAGCCCTAGCCGCTTTAGCCTTTCCTGATAGGGAAGTCATCCCATCCCCTTTATCATCTTCATCGCCCTTCTCTGCACCTTTTCTAATTCCACTATATCTTTTTTGAGATATGGCAACCAGAATTGAACACAATATTTGATGTGCGGTCGCACCATGGAGCAATACAAAGGCATTATAACGTCCTTACTTTTGTTTTCCATTCCTTTCCTAATAATACCTAACATTCTATTTGCTTTTTTAGCTGCCGCAGCACACTGAGCAGGACATTTCAACGTATCATCAACAACGACACCTACAGTGGTGGAAATAAGTATTTGATCCCTTGCTGATTTTGTAAGTTTGCCCACTGACAAAGACATGAGTAGCCCATAATTGAAGGGTAGGTTATTGGTAACAGTGAGAGATAGCACATCACAAATTAAATCCGGAAAATCACATTCTGGAAAGTATATGAATTTATTTGCATTCTGCAGAGGGAAATAAGTATTTAATCCCTCTGGCAAACAAGACCTAATACTTGGTGGCAAAACCCTTGTTGGCAAGCACAGCGGTCAGACGTCTTCTGTAGTTGATGATGAGGTTTGCACACATGTCAGGAGGAATTTTGGTCCACTCCTCTTTGCAGATCATCTCTAAATCATTACGAGTTCTGGGCTGTCGCTTGGCAACTCGCAGCTTCAGCTCCCTCCATAAGTTTTCAATGGGATTAAGGTCTGGTGACTGGCTAGGCCACTCCATGACCCTAATGTGCTTCTTCCTGAGCCACTCCTTTGTTGCCTTGGCTGTATGTTTTGGGTCATTGTCGTGCTGGAAGACCCAGCCACGACCCATTTTTAAGGCTCTGGCGGAGGGAAGGAGGTTGTCACTCAGAATTGTACGGTACATGGCCCCATCCATTCTCCCATTGATGCGGTGAAGTAGTCCTGTGCCCTTAGCAGAGAAACACCCCCAAAACATAACATTTCCACCTCCATGCTTGACAGTGGGGACGGTGTTCTTTGGGTCATAGGCAGCATTTCTCTTCCTCCAAACACGGCGAGTTGAGTTCATGCCAAAGAGCTCAATTTTTGTCTCATCTGACCACAGCACCTTCTCCCAATCACTCTCGGCATCATCCAGGTGTTCACTGGCAAACTTCAGACGGGCCGTCACATGTGCCTTCCGGAGCAGGGGGACCTTGCGGGCAATCCGTTATGTCGTAATGTCGTAATGTGTTACCAATGGTTTTCGTGGTGACAGTGGTCCCAGCTGCCTTGAGATCATTGACAAGTTCCCCCCTTGTAGTTGTAGGCTGATTTCTAACCTTCCTCATGATCAAGGATACCCCACGAGGTGAGATTTTGCGTGGAGCCCCAGATCTTTGTCGATTGACAGTCATTTTGTACTTCTTCCATTTTCTTACTATGGCACCAACAGTTGTCTCCTTCTCGCCCAGCATCTTACTGATGGTTTTGTAGCCCATTCCAGCCTTGTGCAGGTGTATGATCTTGTCCCTGACATCCTTAGACAGCTCCTTGCTCTTGGCCATTTTGTAGAGGTTAGAGTCTGACTGATTCACTGAGTCTGTGGACAAGTGTCTTTCATACAGGTGACCATTGCCGACAGCTGTCTGTCATGCAGGTAACAAGTTGATTTGGAGCATCTACCTGGTCTGTAGGGGCCAGATGTCTTACTGGTTGGTGGGGGATCAAATACTTATTTCCCTCTGCAGAATGCAAATAAATTCATATACTTTCCACAATGTGATTTTCCGGATTTAATTTGTGATGTGCTATCTCTCACTGTTACCAATAACCTACCCTTCAATTATGGGCTGCTCATGTCTTTGTCAGTGGGCAAACTTACAAAATCAGCAAGGGATCAAATACTTATTTCCACCACTGTAGATCCCTTTCTTGGTCGGTGACTCCTAACGTGGAACCTTGCATTATGTATCTATAGTTTGGGTTCCTCTTTCCCATATGCATCACTCTGCACTTGCTCACATTAAATGTCATCTGCCATTTAGATGCCCAGTCTCGTAAGATTCCTCTTGTAATTTTTCATAATCCTCTTGCGATTTAACAACTTTGAATAACTTTGTGTCATCAGCAAATTTAATTACCTTGCTAGTTACTCCCATTTCTAGGTCTTTTATAAATATGTTAAAAAGCAGCAGTCCCAGCACAGACCCCTGAGGAACCCCACTATCTACCTTTCTCCATTGAGAATACTGACCATTTAACCCTACTCTCAGTTTTCTATCCTTTAACCAATTTTTAATCCACAATAGGACAGTACCTCCTATCTCATGACTCTCCAATTTCTTCTGGAGTCTTTCATGAGGTACTTTGTCAAACGCCTTGAAAATCCAGATGCACAATATTGACCGGCTCGCCTTTATCCAAATGTTTGTTCACTCCTTCAAAGAAATATAATAGATTGGTGAGGCAAGATTTTCCTTCACTAAATCCATTCTGGCTTTGTCTCATTAATCCATGCTTTTGAATATGCTCTGTAATTTTGTTCTTAATAATAGTCTCTACCATTTTGCCCGGCACCGACATCAGACTCACTGATCTATAATTTCCCGGATCTCTTCTGGAACCTTTTTAAAAAATTTAATTGTTACATTGGCCACCCTCCAGTCTTCCGGTACCATGTTCAATTTTAAGGATAAATTACATATTACTAACAATAGCTCTGCAAGCTCATTTTTTCAGGTCTATCAGTACTCTGGGATGAATACCAACCAGTCCGGGAGATTTACTACTCTTCAGTTTGTAGAACTGCCCCATTACATCCTCCAGGTTTACAGAGAATTCATTACGTTTTTCTGACTCGTCAGCTTCAAATACCATTTCTGGCACCGATATCCCACCCAAATCTTCCTCGGTGAAGACCGAAGCAAAGAATTCATTTAATCTCTCTGCTACAGCTTTGTCTTCCTGATCGTGCCTTTTACTCCTCGATCATCTAGTGGTCCAACCAATTCTTTTGCTGGCTTCCTGCTTTTAATATATCTAAAAATATTTTTACTATGTGTTTTGGCCTCCAACGCAATCTTTTTTTTGAATTCCCTCTTAGCCTTCCTTATCAGCGCTTTGCATTTGACTTGACATTCCTTATGCTGTTTCTTATTATTTTCATTTGGTTCCTTCTTCCATTTTCTGAAGGATTTTGTTTTAGCTATAATAGCTTCCTTCACCTCACTTTTTAACCACGTCGGCTGTCGTTTGGTCTTCTGGCCTCCTTTTTAAATACGTGGAATATATTTGGCCTGGGCTTCTACTGCAGTACTAAGGGTGACCTATAATGTTTTGTAATGGCTACAGTCTTCTTATGATTTGAAGGTTGGGAAAATAATGTGACTTTTGGGACCCCAGAAAAACTGTTTCCTATGGCTGAAAGGGGAATGGGACTTGATGCCTTTCTGTGTTTTTTTTTTTTTGCAACTACAGTCAAAGCAAGTTGCATAGTATATAAACATACTTATTTGTACCTGGGGCAAAAGAGAGTTAAGTGACTTGCAGAGTCACAAGGAGCTTCAGTGGGAATTGATCCCACTTTACCAGGATCAATGTTTACTGTACCAACCACAAGGCTACTCCTGGATCCAGATAGTGAATTTATATTTAAAAAAATGGAGCTTACTCTGAGCAAAGGGCTCAAAGGGAGGCCTTTCAATACTCCAGAGGGGCTGCCTGACGTCAGAGAACAGCACCTTTTCAGTGTTCACAGGGTCGTAACTCAGCAGGCTCACATTAATGATATTTAAATATTCAGCCATGAATAAATAAAGTTCACTATGAGGAAGCCACCAGCTGTTTTCTTATATTTCCCCCACTTTCATGGAGGATCATGATTTATATTTACAGTAACTAATAAGCCTTCTTTAGGGAAAATCTCCCCAAAAGGTTTGCCAAACAAAAGTCTCTTGATCTCTGCACTGAACTAGACCTTGAGGACTGATGTGATAGAAAACATTTCACACCTGCATTAATAATCCATGTACCGGCACAGAACATTTCAGTAACACAGCTAGGATAATTAACATCTAACTTTTAAGTCAGTTTAGCAGCGAATAAATGAGCACATAGATCATTTAAGCCCAGGTGCCAGGTGAAATAATGTACATTTTTTTTTCTACGGGATAGGCATTGATTATCTCCACAGTTGACAGAATAACATTGACTTGCTGTTGGAGTCAGTTTAAGGCAAACAGTGATTAGTCTTCATTTGCACACTCTCAGCTCCACGGGAAGCAATGTCAGGGAAGGAACGATCAGCCAAAGTCAGTCTCTGCAAGTTGTGGCAGAGGTAGCTTGTCATGCTGGAGCTGGTTCACAGGTACGGCGAGACTGTGCATTCTAGGCAAATGCCTATGGACCGTCGCTTCACCCACCACCGCCACCAGCACCACCACCGCTCCTCGTGGGAGCTCCGGGGCCATGACGCTGCTGCTGGATTTCAACAGGCTTGTCTCTCCAAGGCTGTCAAGATGAAAAAACAAGCGACCCTGGTCAGTCTCTGTTTTCCTTGACTTGAATTGCTGATGGGTAAATTCGTTGCCGAATGTAGAGATTGCCCTGGCTGTAATAAAACGCTAGTACTCAAGTCTTGCGCGGGTTTTTGAGTGGCTTGGTTTTGCTCGGGAAACTTTCTAGGAAGTTGCTGTTGAATCTGATGCCTTGTTTAATAAAGTGTCTTAGAAAAGGATGGAAAACTGAACATTCTGATGACGTTTAATATAATGAAATGAATTACAACGGAACTCAGTGCTTTTAAGAAGTCATTTAACTTTTGCTATTTGTTTTTCTGGTCTTTAGGTTGCAAAATTTGAAAAGAAGCATGGCACAAATTTTAGCACACGTCTGCCATGTGATTTGAAATGGTAAAAGCCTCCTTTTTCAGGGCTGGTTTAACGTAAAAAACGATTCCTTAGTAGAAAAGCTGTTGAGATTACATTTCTTTTAGACTCTGCAAAGTGAATCCATATCTTTTGGTATCTCGTCTTTCGATTTATTTCCTTTTTGAATATCAGGGCAGCGCGTGGCTCTGAATCCTTTTGTTGAATGGGCATTTTGGAGTTGTCACTTTTCTTTTAAATGTAGTGCTGAAACGATTTTCCCCATTTCAGGTTGAATTTCTCCTGGGTGGAAAGTAGAACCCAAGCGCTTTTCACATGAGCTCAGTGCTATGAAGTCATGTAAATTCTTTAGTATAACGAAGTTGAAATGACACAAAAGAAAACAACTTTTCCTAGTCCCCTCCCCCCCCGCTTAGGTCTTCAATATGAATGAAAAGAAACAAAATCTGAATGTTAATATATAGGTCTTTTTGTGCTCAACCATTTTCTCTATGAAGGCACAAAAGGATATATGAATATTATTGTAGCATCCTAGACGTTGAAATGCAATTGCCAGTATACGTTTAGGGAACATTTGAGCATATATGATATTATTTTGAAATACATACACTTCAAGTAACAAATTAAATACCATATTTTCATAGTTGATGACACTGAATGGTGAGGCCACAATTTTGGGGAAACCCTTTTGACTTTTCTAAGTGATACTCTGTGTTGTCAGTTACATGAACTATAAACTAATTAATGTAATCCTTTTTTTTTTTTTTACTGCACTAGTTTTCTTCTATCCTCTGCCTTTCCCCCCACTTTCCCCTTCTCTCTCATTGTTTTACCCTGATCACTGAATAGCATCACTGATAAGAAAAATAATGCAAGGCAGGATCATGTAGCAAAAGTCTTCCTGCTGTAGCACCTGCTGCATTAAACTCATTCTAGTGGAGAAGGCTTGTTGTGAAACTTTAAGGTGTTTCTGGTTTTTATTCTAAACACATACCGTCAGCCAGTGAAGGTCAGTGTTTTTTTAAACACAGGCTGCCAGTAGCTGAGTAGTTCCAGATATTCAGTGCTGGTCCCTACCTAGGCACTGGCACTGAATGTCAGTCTTGGGCTGCCTCTGGGAGTTAGCCCAGGTACTGCTCTTATTCAGAACTGGCACATGCATATTAACTTAGGACGGCTTTTTTTGTGGTCTGATTCAGATTTGAGGAGTGGCCTAATGGCCTTAGTGGCTTTGATCCCTGTGTCCTGGGTTTGAGTCCCACTCCTTGTGACCTTGGGCAAGTCACTTAACCCTCCATTGCCTCAGGTACAAAGTTTTTGAACCCTCTAGGGACAGAGAACACGTGCCTACTTTTAATGCGTGTTTGTTCTCCACCTTGAACTTGAAAGTTAAGCAGATTATAAATGCCCAATTTAAATTAAAATTAAAACCATGTAAATATCTGGGCAATGCCACTGAATATCGGCAGTGCTGGGATAACACCTAGTTCTACCTCGCCCGACACTACCCCTGGACTGTCCTGGCACTAACCTGATTGTGTCGTGGCAGACTGCCTGAATTTTCAGCAGTACTGTCCAGGTATGTGTCGCTGAACATCCGGGTTGCACCTAGTCAGCAGGAGATATCGGGGTACGACTTGGTCCTATATTGATATATCCCTTTGAAACTTTACCCAGTAGCTGCTTTTTATGATCACTTTAAAGGGATTCTGCATGTTGGGTGTAGTTCTGTATTTCCTGATTGCAAGAAAAGATGGTGCATTTTTATAGTGAGATGGTAGTGGAATGCCAATCTACCTGTAAAACTAAAAAAACAGCATGAAAGGGTTAGTGGGTAACATTAGCCCTCATATACTTTATAGCAGTCTTTGTTTTAGTGATAAAGTAATTCAGTCATCAAACCATCTAACTATGCAAAATAGTAGTTCAACAAGAAAAATATCCTGCTTGGACAAAATTGAGGAATATGTATAATACAGGTAAGTTCTTTCTTTTGCACAGAGAAAAGTGAGAGGCACAGATTATACGCATCCGACGAATCAGCTATACACAATAAATGTATGTAGTGACCTGAGCAAGAAAGTTGATGAGAATTTTATGCACGGTTGCCTTGTGTGAAAATGCCTATGAATGACTTGCCACCCTGTTCACAAATAAAGAATATCCAATAGACCCTTCTGCTATACCTCTAACTAAAGAGGAAATTATATGGACAAGGTGCTAACATTACTTACCACATATATTTATTTAGTAGGATTTATTTACCGCCTTTTGCAAAAAATTCACGCAAGGTGGTGTACAGTAGGAATAGATCAAACATGAGCAATAGGCAATTACAGCAGTAAAAATATTCAAATAACAATAAAAAGTATGGCATAGAGGGGCATAATCGAACGTGAACGCCATGGGCGTCTATGTCCGGAAACGGGTATGTGAAGAGGCCGGACAGACCGTATTATCGAAAAAGATGGGCGTCCATCTTTCGTTTCGAAAATACGGTTTGGACGGACCAAATGCTATGGATTTGGTCCCTTCTGAGATGGGCGTTTTTTTTTTTTTGCGATAATGGAAACTAAAAATGCCCAGCTCAGAAACGCACCAATCCAAGCCATTTGGTCGTGGGAGGGACAAATGTACAACACTACCATAGCTCTTAGGGGTGAAGGGGGCAACTACATGTGGGTACAGTGGGTTTTAGAGACCTCCCATTTACCACCACAAGTGTTACGGGTGGGGGGGATGGGCCTGGGTCTGCCTGCCTGAAGTGCACTGCAGTACCCACTAAAAGTGCTCCAGGGACAGGACTTGTTGCTGGTGTATAACCTTGGCACAGCAGTTCACACCTGAAGACTAATCTCGCTGAAAACGTCCTTTATTTGAATAATCACCTTTACTCACAGTTAACTGCAGATCAGATGTTGTGCCTCACTGGCAATGAGTCTCACTGGTACTGAGATTAGCAGTAGGTCCGAGCTGGCAGAATGGTGTACAATGCCCTCTTTCAGCAACATTCAAGGTAAGAATTAAGTGCTGTAACGTGGTTAACACATGAAAGGGGTCTAAAAGTGTCTTACACAAATGGCCACTACCTCATGGACTACCGGAAACAAAACAGTAAGCAGAGGGAAAAGCACCATGGGAGTAGAGCCTACCAACTACCAACATCGTGAGCATTTAACACAAGCTAGTGGAATCACGGAGCCCAATACCCTACACCCACCACAATGAATTGCTGATGTGACTCTGCAGTGCCCTTAACAGAAAAGGTGTCACACTCACCCGAGACCCACATCAGAACCAGGGAAAGGCTGTCAGAGGATAGAACACATTCTGCTGTCATGGAGGTGGGTATGGCATTTGAGGCTGGCATACAGGCTGGGAAAAAAAGTTTGTAAAGTGGGTTTTTTTTGGTGGGAGGGGGTTAATGACCACTGGGGGAGTCAGGGGAGGTCATCCCCGATTCCCTCCGGTGGTCATCTGGTCAGTTGGGGCACTTTTTTGGGACTTGGACCAAATTCTCGTCAAAAACGCCCTTGTTTCGATTATCAGCTAAAGATGCCCATCTCTCCTCGGCCGATAACCACGCCCCAGTCCCGCCTTTGCCACGCCTCTGACATGCCCCATGATCTTTGTTCGTATCCGTGATGGACTGCAGTTGAGGATGCCAAAAATCGGGTTTCGATTATACCGATTTGGGCGCCCATGGGAAACGGACGCCCATCTCCCAATTTGGGTCGAAATATGGGCGTCTTTCTCTTTCAAAAATAAGCTGGATAGTAAACTACTTACAATGTCAACACAATAAGTAATAGAACATTTTAATAGACAGTGTAGGGTATAAGCAAAGATGGAACATATAGATAGGTAATAGAGTAAGAAGGGTTAGAAAGTAATGTGATTAATTTAAAGAAAGTTGCACATTAGGTCAGAGAGATGGTTAAACATTATGTCAGCTAGGAGTGGATAAGCATGTCCTGCTGCAGTATGTGCAGCCTGTGTCACTCCTTGTGTGTGTGAGTGTAAGAACTTAGTTACTTCTTCCATTAAAGGTCTGGTTGAAGAGCCAAACTTTCACCTGCTTCCTGAAGTAGAGATAGTCATGTGTTAAGCCAAGCCTTTCAGGCAGTGCACTCCAGAGTGTGGGGGCTACGTAAATGATTAGAATATTGGCAAAACGTGCATATGTGTATATGTACACACATACATGATTAAAATACTGGCATAAACATATGTATGTGTGCATATACACTTGTAAATGATTAGAATGTTGGTTGCACACATAAATGATTAAAATACTGGCATAAATGCGACATTTTGTGCACACACATGTATAAATGATTAGGATATGGGCATAAATGCACATACAGTATGACACCAATTATCCAGATTGTCATTTGCAGGGGGTGGTCCGGATAATCATAAATTCAGATGATTGGACATACCTACTTTTTAAAAGAACATACAATCAGAGCATTGTATATTGAACATTAGTTTTATAGTTTTCTGCCGTCATCTACTATGTTACTATCCTGCTTATAATCGAATGAGAAAAACGCCCAAGTTCCGACCTAAATCGGGAGATGGACGTGTATCTCACAGAAACGAATAAAGCGGTATAATCGAAAGCCGATTTTTGGACGTTTTCAACTGCAATCCGTCGCGGATGCGGACAAAGTAGATGGGGGCGTGTCAGAGGTGTGGCGAAGGCGGAACTGGGGCGTGGTTATCTGCCGAACAGAGATGGGCGCATTTCACCGATAATGAGAAAAAAGTATGCGTTTTTAGCTAGAATTTAGGACACTTTTCCTGGACCCTGTTTTTTCACGAATAAGGCCCCAAAAAGTGCCCTAAATGACCAGATGACCACTGGAGGGAATCGGGGATGACCTCCCCTGACTCCCCCAGTGGTCACTAACCCCCTCCCACCACAAAAAAATGAAGTTTCTCAACTTTTTATTTTCACCCTCAAATGTCATACCCAGCTCCCTGACAGCAGTATGCAGGTCACTGGAGGAGTTGTTAGGGGGTGCAGTGGACTTCAGGCAGGTGGACCCAGGCCCATCCCCCCTACCTGTTACAATTGTGTTGCTTAATGCTTATTAGTCGTCCAACCCCCCCAAACCCACTGTACCCACATGTAGGTGCCCCCCTTCACCCCTTAGGGCTATAGTAATGGTGTAGACTTGTGGGCAGTGGGTTTTGAGGGGGATTTGGGGGGCTGAACACACAAGGGAAGGGTGCTATGCACCTGGGAGCTCTTTTACCTTTTTGTTTGGTTTTGTAAAAGTGCCCCCTAGGGTGCCCGGTTGATGACCTGGCATGTGAGGGGGACCAGTGCACTACGAATCCTGGCCCCTCCCACGAACAAATGCCTTGGATTTATTCGTTTTTGAGCTGGGCGCTTTCATTTTCCATTATCGCTGAAAAACAAAAACGCCCAGCTCACACATTGTTGAATAAAACATGGGCGTCTATTTTTTTCCAAAATACGGTTCGGTCCGCCCCTTCACGGACCCGTTCTTGGAGATAAACGCCCATGGAGATAGGCGTTTTCGTTCAATTATGCCCCTCCATGTATGTATGTAGTTGAAAGGGCAAGGTGTTTCTCTGCTGTGTCCTGTTCATGTAATTTCCTGCAGCAGACTGCGCAGACCATGAGGATGATTGGCTGGGAAGGTGCTGTACTGTTCTACATGGTAGATTTTCAAGGGGGTGGATAATGGGCCACAGGTAAGGGAAATGAGACAGCAGGTGGACATGTTCCTACTCTGGCTGAACTGGTCCAGATAATTGAACATCTGGATGATCGGCATTCGGACGGTTGGCATCGTACTATATATGTGTACATACATGTTTGACTGATTAGAATACTGGTATAAACGCATGCATGTGTGCACATACACTTGTAAATGGATAGAATGTTGGCATAAATGCATATAACACGCATACATGATTATAACACTTGCATAAATGTGCCAGTGTGCACATACATCCATAAATGATTAGGATATGGGCATAAATGCATATATATGTGTACATACATGTGTAAATGATTAGAATACTAGCATAAACACATGTATGTGTGCACATACACATGTAAATGATTAGAATACTGCCATAAACATGCATATATGCGCACATACATGCATAAATGTTGAACAATCACTTTAATTTTATTCTGTAAATATGCACATATCTTACATAGGGCGTATCTGACAGGTGAGCATATATACAAGTGGAATCTGAGTGGGGCAGGACTCACACTTATGTGCATAACTTATAGAATAGTTACATGTTTAGGCACTCCAGCATCTATGGCTGGCGTAAGTGCTCACGCTTAACTGCACCTGGCTAAACTAGTATTCTATAAAGAAAAGTAGGTGTCTGTTTTCCTTTAAAGAACAGGCTCTTAATCTGTGTCTATTTCTTTTGCAGTATCACAGGAGTGTCATGTTTTTTTTTCACAGTGGCATGAGGGTCTGTTGAATATTATAGTTTATTTTAGCATGACTATCAAAATGTGTGCATCTTTTCTGAAACTGTGATTTTCATATGCACCAAACAGCTCTGTGAGGCTTCAAAAATATGTACGGCAACTAATTAGATACATTTTTTTTGAAACGCTTAAATGAGGACAGACGGGCCACAGTTGGTCAATGGACCATATGTCGAATACCCCTGCACTGTTGCTTTATATTCACAGTCGTAATGTATTTTTATTTCACTGAGGAAGTATATTTGCAAGTTGCTAAAATGGAAAGGAAGAGTCTGATGTCAGAAAGTCAAATGTTAACAATATAATGTGAAAATCTGCAGTTATGCAAATATGGAAGAAAGTTGCATTAACTCTAGAAGTGTTTTGAGAAATCAGAATATATAAGTTGCTTTTCCTGGACAGCAATAACTGAAGACAGGCTATCTGATTAAGCAACATATACTGATGCAAGATAGTTTTGATTTATTAAAATAACTGGTCATTAAAAAAATGCCAGAAAAAAAAAGGGATTTGAGAGAGATGTATACACAAAACCGTGGTGGCCAGCATTTTTAAAAACACAAAAACAAAGGGGGCAATCCATTAAAATGGCACCTAGAAGTAGATGCCACTTACATGCATCAAAGGTGCTTTCAAATTGACAAGTGTCCCTGTGCACTAACCCCAAAATTGTGCATGCCAATTTGCATGTGCAATTTAATTGAACTTATCACCACACCTCCTTTTCGAGGGTAGGTGAGGTGTCGGACAACCCCGAGACACGACTTCACTCCGGCTGCCTTGGTGAACTTCCTGTATTAACTTGAAATCTGGTGCATTAATATACTCTAATATCTTACTCTTATTCTCTGGTGCAGTCTTTCAAGGCCCTGGGCATTCTGTCTTTAAGTTCATATAGGCCTTACCTAGGGCAGTCTTTAACAAAAGGCTCAATATAGCCTTCCTTTGCCCAGATTTTCTTCCCCTCCAAAAGGTTAACCCAGTCCTTGGGGAAAAATTGTTTACCATGAACAAAGCGGGCTTCTGTATGTGGTCCCACAGTCACTAGTATATTGAGATAAGCCCCTATGGGCTCAAAATTCATTCATACCCCAGAATACAGTTCATCTGGAGATAAAGTTCATTTATATACAACAGTCCCTTCTCCTTCACCCCCCTGTACATGTGGGGGTTGAGGGGACCCCCCCCCCTCCCTCACTATACCAGCATCAAACACCTGGTATCCACCCACATGAGTCAGGTTGAGCAGTTTGTCCAGTGTCCTTCTTTCAGAAAACAGTTCTTGCAATGAGCCTGGAGTTGGCGCCAACCTTTCAAGCTCCCAGGCTCCCTTCTATCAATCCTTCTTCCACCCCTGTACCAAGTTAGAGAGTAGGGCTGTTATAAATCCTTTCAGCTTCTCCCCTTTTACCTTGGCCAGTGCAGAGATATCCATAGGCTCGGGCTCAGCAGCTTCACCTCCCTGGAAAATGTCCTGAACTCCCTCTAAGGGCTACTAGTGTATAGGATCTTCCCTCTGTGTTTCCTCCAGCTGCCTCAAATCTCCCTGACTAGCCCTCCTGAACCAGTCACAGCCTTCCCCCTTAGGAGCTTGGGATTTGTACTGCCTGCTACCTTCCTCTGCAGAGTCAGGTGTCCTATCTTGGGGCTGATGGTAACTATAGTCTCCCTGGTTCTCAGAGGGAAGAGAAGGTCTATTCACCTGGGGAGGGGTAGGTAACCTACCCCGGGAAGGCTGGGAATTGTAGTCTCCTAAGGGTTCCTGGTAAGACTTGCCCTTCCGGCGCTTTTCCCTACAGACTTTCTTGCCTGTTTTCCTGGGCTCCTCACAGAACTGTAGGCGGAATCAGATAGGGAGCCAATGAAGTGACTTGAGGAGAGGGCTAATATGAGCATAGAGACACTGGTGGAATATAAGTTGTACAGCAGAATTTTGAACAGGTTGAAGGGGAGAGAGAGATGGCTTAATGGGAGACCTGTGAGAAGCAAGTTTCAATAGTCTAAGCAAGAGGTGATAAGAGTGTGGATAAGGGGTTTGGTAGTGTGCTCAGAAAGGAAAGGACGGATTTTAGTGCTATTATAGAGAAAGAAATGACAGTTTTTAGCATTCTGTTGAATATGTGCAGAGAAGGAGAGAGAGGAGTCAAAAATGACCCCAAAGTTACAAGTTGATGAGTCAGGGAGGATGATAGTGTTATCCACAGAGACAGAGAATGGGGGAAGAGGACAGATTGGTTTAGGGGGAAAGATAAGAAGTTCATTCTTCTTCATGTTTAGTTTCAGATGGCAGTGAGACATCCAGGCAGTAATGTCAGACAGTGTTACTTAACCAGTTAGTGCTGCTGAATACCACTGGCTAGGTTTGGAGCGGTCCAGGGGCTGAGTTAGGGCAACTTAGCCAGTTAGCTGCAATATTCAGTCCATTAGTTGGTTAAGTAAGTGTATAAAATTAGGACAGCAAAAAACTATGTGCACTATTATGGAATACACCCGATCTGCGCCTAACTTAGGTGTATGTATTTGGGCCTGGCTTTAGGTGGCCTAAATGGCTGGCCCTAAATTTTAGTTGCAAGAATGGCGTGCAATCGTATTCTATAAACTACACCTAATTTTAAGTGTAGTTTAAAGAATCGCGCTAACTGCGTGGTTTTTCAGCACCAATTTTTAAGGCACCATTTATTAACCAGGGTTAGCGCTGGCAGCAGCATCTAACCGCGCTGCTTGCCGCTGGCTGAATATCAGGGGGGAGGGGGACTGTGTTAAGCACTGATAGCGTTATAATGAGAAGATTGGACACACAAGCAAATGGTGATTTCTTAAAGCTGCTATAATATGGTGGAACCCCGGAGGGTGTGGATGGCATGAGGAAGGATATAGTGAAGCTTGAAGAATGGTCCAATAATTGGTAACTAAGATTTAATGCTAAGAAATGCAAGGTCATGCACTTGGGTTACAAGAATCCAAGGGAATGGTACAATATAGGGGTGAAGTTCTTCTCTGTAGGAAAGAAGAGCAGGACTTGGCGGTGATTGTGTCTGTTGACCTTAAGTTTTCCAAACAGGTAGAAAAAGCTACGGCTAAACCCAGAAGGATGCTCAGATGCATAAGGATAGGGTTACCATATGGCTCCAGAAAAAGGAGGATGGATTGAGCCAGCCGGGTTTTACTTCCATTGCTTTCAATTGAAGTAATTGAGCCAGCCGGGTTTTACTTCCATTGCTTTCAAAGCAATGGAAGTAAAACCCGGCTGGCTCAATCCGTCCTCCTTTTTCTGGAGCCATATGGTAACTCTACATAAGGAGAGGGATGACTAGCAGGAAAAAAAAAGAGGTGATAGTGCCCTTGTATAAGTCTCTGGTGAGGCCTCATTTAGAGTTCTGTGTGCAATTCTGGAGACCACACCTACAGAAAGATATAAACAGGATGGAGTCAATTCAGAGGGCAGCTACAAAACTGGTCAGTGGTGTCGGTCATAAAACATATAGGAACAGGCTCATGTACCTCAACATGTATACGCTGGAAGAGAGGCGGGAGAGAGGGAATATGATAGAGACATTTAAATATCTCAGTGACTTTAATGTACAGGAGGTGAGCCTTTTTCAAATGAAGAAAAACTTTGGAATGAGAGGGCATAGGATGAAGTTTGAGAGATAGGCTTAGGAGTAATCTAAGAAAATACTCTTTCATGGAAAGGGTGGTGGATGTGTGGAATGGCCTCCCGGTGGAGGTTGTGGAGACAAGGACTGTGTCAGAATTTAAGAAAGTGTGGGACAGGCATGTGGGATCTAATCCAGACCCACAACTAAAGCATATCAGAATCGGAAATTTGACTTATCCTCTGCGGCAAACAACTAAGGTGTGCACCTGGATCACTCCTTATCATTCAACTTTCGCATCTCAAAACTGATGAGTAGTTCCTTCTACGTGATGAGAAACCTAAGACAAATAAGGACATTTTTTGAGAGGGTACAATTCAAACTGCTAGTACAATCGCTATTACTGCAACCTCCAACTACTTGGAACCCTCCTCCCCCCCAAAAAAAACTTTAAGAACAATTGGTTCAAAACACAGCAGTCCAGCTAATTTATTCATTAAAAAAACACAACCACATTTCCTATCTTTACCAAAAACTATACCGTCGCCCTGTAAAGGCAAGAATTCAGTTCAAGTTAGCATGCGCACCATTCAAAATCCATAAGGAAGACTGTCCTAGTTATCTGATCACGCTAGTAAATTTTACCAATAATAACAGAACGAGAAGCTACAAAAACAACTCCCCCTTCACATTCCCCTCCTCAAAAGGAGTAAAACAAGCCAGTGTCTATGCACAATTAGTGGCTTACCAACCCCCCCCCCCAAAAAAAAAAATAAAATCTGGAAGGACCTGGGGTTAAGTCTAGACAACACTATTAAGTAAAAGCAACCCTCCTCAAAAACTTTGTGTGCTAATGTTATTCTTTGCTCATGGACGGGATCCAACGGAAAATCGAACCATGTAAATCCCGAGGGACTGTTTCAGTATCTCTTTAATCATGTGGAAACTGCTTAGAACTTTATTGGTAGAAGCAGTCTACAAATCCAAATAAAGTTTACGAAAGAGAAGAGTTAGCGGTTACTGAGGATGAGCAGACTGGATGGGCCATTTGGCCATTTCTGTTGTCACGTTTCTATGTTTCTATTTACATGTGCAGATGTCTGGGACATAAAGATCTCAAGATAGTATGGTTTGGGTGGCTTGGAACTGTATATGTATAGTTCTCGTTTTACAATGTAAAATAGTAACATGATAACAGATAGAGTGGTCCATCCAATCTGTCCAAGAAGTCGGCCAGAGTTTTACACCTCTCTATGCCTGTTTAAAGTGCTAAGGTTATTTAGATTTTGCTTTGATTCCATCCTCTTTCTATAAGGGAATGCATATATATTTAAATATACTTTCCTGTCAGATTTTTGTATGAGGCATGCATATGTTTTGTAAAGGTGCTTGTTTTGACCAGGGCTGGCAAGAAAGGCTTAAGGAGATAATTACCTTTAATTTCACATTTTTTTCCTGCCTCAAATTTCAAAAGTAAAAAAATACTTTGGTGGCTTTGCTAATTGTCATCAATTAAATGTACAGTTTTATAAAACTGAGCAACTATATGCATAAGTACCCATTCCTGCAAATGGAAGTTTGCAAAATTGATACTTTCATGTATGTGTTGGCACTAGTATGTGGAAGATGCCAAACGATGCTACTCTTGTATGTAGAAAACTATAAAATCACTGCTCCTCATCTACATGCCAGAAGATGCTCATGCTCATATATACAAGATCCTGACTCTCATGTACAAAGTACTCTATTCAGGTATCTCCCCTTACTTGTCCTCCCTGACCATCCCGTACATCCCATTGAGGCTACTCCACTTCCTAAATGACACTGCCTCCACCTCCTACTCCTACCTCTGAAACAAGCCCAGTATGAGACAAGTAGAACCTGAGCCTTTTTCTGGCTTGTCCCCTCACTCTGGAATTCCCTCTCTTCCATGATTTGACTGGAGCAATCCTATCCTAAATTTAGAGTCCTTCTCAAAACTCACTTATTTGAGAAGGCCTACTCAATTTACCTTGCCCTGGATGGTCATCAGAGAATCCACTGATTATGAAATGTTACTCCTTCTAACTGCTTTCTTTCCCTCTCTTATCCTGTCATATGGCATTCTTTTCACTCAAATTATTCTGGCAATTATTTTGTACATCACCTTGCGATCTCACTGAGGAAAGGTGATTCATCAAATACCAATAAGCTTAAAAATATACACTAGAGGAGAAATTATCAAGGTGCGGTAAAAAACAAACTTTTACCACACCTTGATTTACCATGGGTATCACAACCTATGGTATAACAGTCCTGCAGGTTGCTGACTACCATGGTAATGAAATAGCACTATTTATGAGCCACCCTGCAAGCAGCATTGTTCTAGTGGCCCAATGCTCGGTCATGGAATTCCAAGCCCCCTGATCCTGACCCTCCTGAATAAGAACCCCCTCTCCAGGCAAGCCCAACTGGTCCAGCCCTCCCCTAATCCAACCCTTCCAAACTCCCGATCCACATCCCTCAATATAGAACTCTCCAGAAAGATCCATCAGATCATGGGGTCTTGATGGAGAGATTTACTTGGGGGTGCTGGATCAGGGGGCTCTTGATTTGGAGGCTGGTTGCTCTTGATTTGGGAAGGAGGGGGAAAAACACTAGATGTAATGGCCAGGAGCATTGGACTGTTGCTTAGTAGCTCGATTCTCTCAGGTGGTAAAATATCCTCAGCTAAAAGCCCTGACCTCTAGCTCTGGTCTTGTGGTACTAATACCAGTACAGCAAGACTATTGCTAGAGGTTGTGTTGGTGGCCATTTGCCCTCAGGAAACGTGAGATGCAGAAGTGAGTGCGGCTTGTTGCTGTTCCAAGGACCACTAGCCACCAGGACTGGTGGGTAGGCCCAGAGGGGTGCCTCTTGGGGTTTGAAGGGGGGGGGGTGGTGGTAGAGGGATTAGGTCAGTGGCATCTCTAGACAGAAATATTTGGGGTGGTAACAAGAGGGCAAACTAGTTATGGCAAGCCAAAGTGGCATTTCTGTACATCACTCTCCCCCTTCCCATACACAATCATGTTTAAATTAACAATATAAGACACCATGGCTTTCTATGCTTAAAAAAATGTCCCCTTCAGCTAGTTTCAGCTACCAGGTACCTGTAAAGCCTCCATTTTAATTGATAGCATCATTCAACAAATTCTGTGTGCGAATGAAGTCTGAATTCTCTACAGAATTAGATAGAATCTCAATATAAATCCTGCACCTTCTTCTACTAACCTATAAATGTACTCACTCTGCTGCTCCCCAGTATCTCTCCACACTCGTCCATCCCTACACCCCTTCCCGTGCACTCCGCTCCATGGATAAATCCTTCTTATCTGTTCCCTTCTCCACTACTGCCAACTCCAGACTTCGCACCTTCTGTCTCGCTGCACCCTACACCTGGAATAAACTTCCTGAGCCCCTATGTCTTGCCCCATCCTTGGCCACCTTTAAATCTAGACTGAAAGCCCACCTCTTTAACATTGCTTTTGACTCATAACCACTTGTAACCACTCGCCTCCACCTACCCTCCTCTCCTCCTTCCTATTCACATTAATTGATTTGATTTGCTTACGTTATTTATTTTTTGTCTATTAGATTGTAAGCTCTTTGAGCAGGGACTGTCTTTCTTCTATGTTTGTGCAGCGCTGCGTACGCCTTGTAGCGCTATAGAAATGCTAAATTGTAGTAGTAGTAGTAGTAGTGCACCTCCAGTTCTATATCACAAATTCCATATTCCCCATCATCAGAGCTATCCCTCTTACAACACATTATGCAAAAATATTCAGATTGTGATTATCACCTCAGGAACAGCACGCACTCCTTCCACTGCTGACACTTTGTTTAAAACAGATGGGGTTTTTGGCTGTGTGGTGACTCCAAAGCAGTCAGTTTTTCTGGATAACCACAATGTATATGCATGAGATTTGCACATCCTTCCCCATGGTATGCAAATCTATTTAAGCAAATGCGTTGTGGATAACCTGAAAACCAGTGTGGCTGGTCCTCAGCAATTTTGTTTTTTGGTGTCAAGGGCCTGCTTTCAAATAGGGCCTAACACATTGCAAAATAAAACAAAAACTATACAAAAAGACACTCAAAACCTATACAGCAAATTTACCAATCCTAACAGCCCTAACCCACCTATGAAATGATAGTGCTGTAAACATTACACTGGGCTCTAGAGCTTTAATATACCTACTACTAGGAAACTAGAACAAGCTGGGCTGTTAAAAATTCCTATACAAATGCTACACAATAACACAGGGGCAGGCAACCTTGATCCAAGGGTGGCAATCCAGTCAAGTTTTCAGGATTTCCTCAATAAACATGCATGAAATCTTTGCTTACAATGGAGAAATCCAGAAAACCCGATTGGGTTGTGGCCCTTGAGGACCAAGGTTGCCCACCCCTGCACTAACAGAATCCTTCACCTCAGTCACACATAGAGAACATGGCAAACCCTCACCAGATACAGAAAAAGGAACCTCAAAAACTTGCTGATAAAAACTGAAATGGAGACCCCTACCTCCCAAGAAAGCCAGACTTTATAAGCCTAGGATGAGCAACCAAGGTCCTCAAGGGCCACAACCCAGTTGGTTTTTCAAGATTTCCACAATGAATATGCATGAGATTGATTTGCATGTACTTCTTTCATTGTAGGCAAATCGATCTGATGCATATTCATTGTGGAAATCTTGAAAACCTGACTGGTTGAGGCCCACCCATACCATAAGCAGTATAATACTGGTAAAAGAAAAAGAAAAATGCATATTCTCCTTTACTCTGCAAAATATAAAAATAGAAAAGATGTACAAGGCCCAAAGCGGACACATCCCAATCTTTAAAAGTATTAAATATTTTTTTTCTACCTTTGTTGTCTGGACATTTTATTTTTCTAATTGGGCTGGTCCCAGTCTCTTTCCCATTTTTATTCTATCAGTCTTCTCTTAAATTCTTTCCCAGGTTTGTCTGAGCAATTCCTCTCTCTCTCTCGTCTTCTTCTTTTCCTTCTCTAGATCTATCTGCCACTGATCTTTCTTTTTATTTTTTGTTTCACTTTCTCTTCTGTTTATATCCATTTGATTTTACTCTCATTTCCCTTTTTTTCACCCTCTGTCTAGTTCTTAGTCTCCTTTTCACCTCTCACCTACCCACCAGCTTTTCCCATCTCCCTCTCATCTCCTCTCCCTCATTCCTGTTGCCTACCCCCATTTTTCTCCTTCCTCAGTATATTATCACCCCACCCTATCTTTACCCCACTATTTAGTCCCCCTTTTCCATGCTCTGTACTCACCCTCTCATCTCCTCACCTACATTCCACTGTCTCTCATCTCCTCATCATCCCCAGCTCCTTTTATCCTCTACTCCATCTCCTATTGCCTCTCTTTCACCATCTTTGCAACCTCATTTCTACCCTCACTCGACCACTTCAAAGACCCATCCCCTTCTTGTCATACCCCTCCCCAGTACCCTCGTACATTTTCAATGAATCTTATCCTCTTTCCAGTCTTCCAGGTCATTCATACCATGTGTCAATCTTTTCCCCTTCTGTTACCCCCCCCCCCCCAAACATTTCACAGCCTCACTCATTATCCCATCCTACCAATACACCATCACTCATAGCTACCAATGCCAAATCCTCACTATGCTCTTAAAATTCCCATACCATCTCTCTCATCCATAATTCCAAGCTCTCCCCCCAACACTTCCCCACTCAATGAAGTCACTCTGTTCCCCTTCTCCTTCCACCACCTCCTAGTCCATTTCTCTTTTCTGCTGTTCCCCTTCTCCCCTCCCCATCCCGTAGCCCCATTCTGCTTGGTTTCCCTTCCCCCCTCTCTCACATCCACTGCCTTGCCCCTTTCTCATGTTTGCTCTGTACCTCTTCTCCCTCTACCTCCTAGCCCTATCCATCTATCTTGTGTTCTATTCTCCCCAGTCCCATCTTCAGTTCTGTTCCTCTTCCTCCTCCAAGTACCATCCATCTTCTTCTCTGTCTCTCCACTCCCCAAGTGACATCCATCTTCAGCTCTGTCCCTCTCCCCAAGTGACATCCATTTTCTGCTCTGTCCCGTGTCCCCCCACCCCAAGTGCCATCTACTTTCTGCTCTTTCCAGGGTCTTCTGTCTAGTTGACATTTTTTGTCTCTCCATGTCCACCTTCATTCCCACTGTGTACCTATCTTTCCTGTAAAGCATCTTCATTCTGTTTCCCTGTCCCCGTCCCCCTCCCCAATGTTCACTATCTGCCCTCTGTGTCCCCATCCCTCTTCCTATGTCCAGTATCACCATTCTTGTCCCTGTTCTTTCCTTTATCCTGCACCCCACCCCACCCACCACAAAGCCAGCATCTCTCCCTCTCCGTCCCCTGCCCCATGGTACTGCATCTCTCTCTCCTTCTCTTTTTTGTGGGTCCAGCATCTCTCCCTCTCATTGTAGCTGTCTTCCATCCACTCTCTCTTTAGTCCAATCCCTTCCTTCCCTCCCTCCCTCCCTCCCTCCGCAGTCTGCCATCTCTGTCCCTGTCCCTCTTACCCGCATTCTGGCACCTCTCTCCTTTTTCTTTGCTCATGGTATAGCATCTCTTTTAGCCTTCCTTTCCTTCCTTTCTTCCCCCTCCCTCTGTTCAGTGTCTCTAGCATCTTCCTTCCTCCACCAGGTTCAGTAGCTCTTTCATCTCTCTTTCCCCTCCCTGCCTGGTTCAGTAGCACTTGCATCTTTCCTTCCCCCACACAGTTCAGTAGCTCTCTCGTCTCTCTCCCCTCCCCACCTGGTTCAGTATCTCTCGTATCTTTTCCTCCCTTCCATCTGGTTCAGAAACTCTCATGTCTTTCCCTCCTCCCTCTGGCAACGCTCCTGTGGGCTTCCCGCAACATAAAAAGAAAGCAACCTGCTTCCAACTGGCCTCAAAAGTGTTCCCACTGCTTTGTCCTGCTTAAGTGGACAAAGGAAGTTTTGTCGGAGTTGGTGGGACAAAGCAGTGGGAACACTTTGGAAACCGGTCGGGGGCAGGTTGGTTTCTTTTCTTATGCTGCAGGAAGACCACAGGAACACTGCTAAAGGGAAGAGGAAAAAAGAGCACTACTGAACTGAGCAGGTGGACGGAAATGCCAGATTGTGTGAAAAAATGGAGTGCAAAGCCATTTTTTTTTGGGGGGGGGGGCACTTGCCACTCCATGCCACCCTGTTGCGATGCCTATGGATCAGATGGTGTTTGGGGGGACAGGAAGGGGGATTGGAAGGTGCTTGGGGAGATGAGAGGTGCTATTGGATGGTGCTCTGGGGGCAGGAAAGGGGAAATGGGACCAGGGCCATGCCTAGGGTCTCTGGTGCCCCCCTGCAGACTATCAGTTGGCGCCCCCCCCCCCCCGTGTGGCACAAGATGCAAAGGAAATAGAAGCTGAAAGATGGAGTGCATCTTTGTGGGATTGCTGAACAAATAGAGGGTTTACAACTACTTAGCTTTTCATACTTTCATGTTCACGAAATTAGTAATTAAATCTTTGATATCTAACTGGGCACATATATCATTCTCTAGAGCAATCATGGCAAGGCTTACAAGCCTTTCTTGTGAAATACTTGATCGCAAATAATCCTATATAATAATTCTCACCTCCAACAGGATGTGCCTGGGACTGTGCCTCCCTCGGAGGTGGTCTGCTAGGCAGGCACGCACTGACGTCAGTGACAGCTGATACCAAAGCAAGGGGAGGCTACCCCTCCCCCTGTGTTACAGCCCACTGCACCCCCCTTCCGCGACCCAGTCGACCCCCCCTTCTCGGTGAAAACCGTCCCCCGCCGCCGTCCAGTACCTGTGACGGGGGACCCCAACCCCCGTCAGTCGAAGTCCTATGCTGGCCTTCGCGCCTTTGCTTCTCCAATGATCTTCGATTCAAGTTCCTCTGCGTGCGTCTGACGTCAGACGCACGCAGAGCAACTTGAACACAAAATCATTGAAGAAGCAACGCCTCGAAGGCCAGCACAGGACTTCTGCTGACGGAGGTTGGGGTCCCCCATCAGCACAGGTACCGGACGGCGGCGGGGGATGTTTTTCGCCGAGAAGGGGGGTTGACTGGGTCGCGGAAAGGGGGGAGTGAAAACGGAGGGACGGCAGTGTCTGAAACAGCGAGGGAGGGAGGGTGAGGGCTGGCCTTGCTATCACCCGTTTCCTTCCCTTTTGAAATGGGCATTTTTTACTAGTTTTTTATGATTTGTCAGCAATATTCTTAGAAACAAATTGCTATACATTGCAAAATAAGATAGCAGATGTAAATCTCAAAATGGACATATTCCAAACACTAAAATGAAAATAAAATGATTTTTCTCTACCTTTGTTGTCTGGTGACTTTCTTTTTCTGATCATTGATAAGTCTCTTGACTCTAAAGTTTAGCAATTTCATTAAAGCAAAATATATTTTCACATATCACAGACTCTTCCTATCCAAGGAGAATCTTTTATATAAAAACAAACATCAAAAAAAACCAATCAGATTTTTCACTTACCAGCTATTATACACTACACGTTAGCTAAACTTCCTCTGGTACTGTTGGAACCACCAGTCAATGAAATGGCTTTCAGCTGTAGCTATCCAGTTACCTGATAATTATGCAGTCAAGCCCTCCTCTGGGTGTACAAGCTCAGAAAAAACCCCCAAAAAACTTTGAACCACTTACAGATTTTAACAATTACACTATTTAGTTTTTATTTCTCCCCAGTCTCAGTTGCACACCTCCCTCCAAACCTGGCTGTTCTCTTTAATTTGAATGTTGTTCAAGCTCACCCTGAATGAGGAGTTCTTTTTACACCAATGGCATATATAGCACTCGATGTATCTTTTCAAACAAGTTCAGCAGAGCCTGCCTGTCTCAGTGAGCACTGCTGTAGGAGAGGGGACAGCAGAGAAGAGAATCACAGCTTCAAGTCAAACATTTTGCAAGTGATCTGCATTGGCACGGCCCTGAATGGGACTTGATATACTGCCTTTCTGAGGTTTTTACAACTACATTCAAAGCGGTTTACATATATTCAGGTACTTATTTTGTACCAGGGGCAATGGAGGATTAAGTGACTTGCCCAGAGTCACAAGGAGCTCCAGTGGGAATTGAACTCAGTTCCCCAGGATCAAAGTCCACTGCACTAACCACTAGGCTACTCTAGGAGGGATGGGCTGGTACTTGGGGATGAGAGGAGGATTGAATGGTGCTCAAGGGGGCAGGGGGATATGTGAACTTTGCTTATGCGAGTCCTGGCTGAATGTTGACTGGACTGTATTTTACCTTCTCTATGGGTCCCTTTTACTAAGCTGTAGTAAAAAGTGCCCTTTGGGGAAGGGTGAAACTAATTTTCATTTCAATTTAATACTTATTCCATACAGTCCAACAGATTTAATTTAATTTAAAATGGCATTTATAGCCTGCTTCTATCAATCAAGATTAGAGGCAGGTAACAGGATTCACAACCATAAGATTTAATTGCCTTTCCAATACATTTAACAATAATAATCCCCAACCACAAATTAAAACTAAATTGTGTTCTTTTTAGTCAGATATGCAACCAGACACACTTGATAATTAAGGCCTGGATTAATCCAGAAGATTCCAGACTAGTGCCCACATCAATCAGCTTCTATTCCTTTGTATAACAAATCCTGTTATATCTCAAATTTAATACCCTGAGCTTTTCAGCATGTAATTGAAAAGTCAAGTCTTCAATTTCCTTCTAGGAATCAAATAATTATTTTCAAGTTGTAAAGACATTGGTAATTTATTCTAGATTCGTGGATCCCTTCCTTTCAATGTAGAATTCCTAGTAGATACCAATCTATATTCCTTCTTTGATGGAATCCTGATCAAAACTTCACTGGCAGATCTTAAGGATCACACAATCAACATCAATAAATAGAAACAAAGGATATAAAATAAATACAAATTACATTGTTACAAGAAATTATTTATTTTGGGGAAAAGAGCTCGAGAGCACTCGCTACTGTTTATAATTTAAGAGCAGGTGCTGTATTTATAAGTTTTAGGATATTAATTTCTCCACCAATCACCAAAGGTGATAATTGCAATAAATTAAATAAATTAAGTATATATAAAAGATACCATATACTCAGAACACAAAGAGACCGTATTTTTAGCTTCAAAAAGGTTGATTTAATATACAATTGCACACGAGAGGTAGGTTTTAAGAGATCTTTACAGATAATCTGTGCTTAAGTAAGGTAAAGTAGCAGGTCTAGATCAAAAGTTATAACATACAAAGAAGTCTGTTGCAAAGCATTTTGTGGTCCATTGAAGAGCCATGAGGCAGGTGAACTGCAGATCAGGAGCAAGGCATCTGGATTGGTGCTGAAGAGAGAATCTCCTGGAGGGAGAGTCTTGAAAAGAGAAGAGAGAGCCTTGAAGAGAGAAGAGAGAGCCTCTTGGGGAAACAGCTTGTCCTTTTATACCTTGCAAGCTGCAGGAGTATATGCCATGTGGATCTTTGTCCTGGTTTCCTGGTTTCCACTCGACCCTTGGGCATTTCCAAAGCATTGTGGTATCTTGGTCTCATGTCTGCACACGACCCCTGAGTCTTGGTCTCATGTCTTATGACATCACGAGACTTGCTGTCTGGATTTTGCTGGCAAATGGTCTTTTGATGTACAGGGCTTCCTGCTCAGTCTCTGGAGCAGATACACATTACAAGTCCTTCCTTTCTGCACTTGTCTGAAAGCTGATGGGAGGGGCAGGTATACCTTTGACAAGCAAATGTCCTGTTTATGGTTTCCCCTCTGAAGTCTTTGTCTTCAATGGGGTATTCACACCTTTCCCACCTGCTTGTCTCCTTGCCTCTACTGGTTAGGTCCAATCTTTGTTGTGTTGATCAGAGGAATAGAGTCAATTTAAAACTTTAAAGCAGTCTTTAAGGAGTGAGATTCCCCAAAGGGAGAGGGAAGAGGGCTTTTGGAATGAAAGCCAGTTCTGCTGCAGTGTATTTTTAAAAGCTGCACAAATATATATATATGTATCTGATCCAACACAACATCATGCTACACATTTAATTCTGATGATTGGTTTATACCATAACAACATCACATATAAAACAAAGATAAATCCAAGCAGTGGTGTAGCTAAGATTGAATGGGTACCAGGCATAAAAATTAAGGTGGGCCCCTATAATACCATTTCTCCCATGGGGGGAGGGGGAGGGGAACCTTTCAGAGCTTCAGTCAGGCAGCTAGAGAAGGGGATGGTAATCATGGTAAATGTGGAAATTGAGGGGTATCTAGGTAGAACAGATTTTTGGAGTGTTGGGCAGGAGAATACAGCAGTAGCATCCACGAAGATACTTCCTGCGGGAAAAACAGAAGCAGTCAGACTTCTATAGATCCCTGCACAGAAACTGCATGTCTAGCAGTATACCTCACTTCTATCATGCTTGCAGAATACAGACAAAGCCTCTAGCACGAAATAAGCAACCACTAACTGGAAACAGGAATTCTGAGAAGTCTGAATGCACTGCTACACTGGAGAAAAAGAACTGTATTTCCTTTTGTATTGTGCAAATGCTATTGGATTTGCACATATTCCAGTCACTTAAATGAAGATAAAATGTATTTTACTTTTGTTATCTGGGTGTTTTATTTTACTAATCTGCTTGCTCCTTTTGACTTTTCTTTTCCAGGCTCTTGTTTTTATTCTCCTTTCTTCTCCTGTCTTTCCTTCCTTTCTACATCTATATATAACATTTGATTGTCTCCTTTATTAGTTTTCTCTGTTTCTCTCTTCTCTGTACCTCTACTCAGCAGTTAGATTTTACTCCTCATTCTCACATTCTTTCAACTCTCCAGTCCTCATTTTCCCTGTTTTCAAATCTCAGCTACTCAGGAGCGTTCCATTTATTTACTTAACAAATTTATATTGTGCTCCATCCACAGTTCTAGGTGAGTTACAGAAAAATCATACACAATACTTTACAAATATATTAAATACAATATTGTCATACAAAAACAGAATTCATAAAAACAAGCTAATCATGGCAGCTAAAACAATTGATGAATCTATTTATTTACTGTCACTCATTCTCACCTATCCCCAGATGTCATTTATCTTCCTTCAAATCTCATTCCCTCACCAACCCCAGTTCATTGCCCATTCTTCTTTCTCTTACCTGCTACCCAGTTTCCTCATTACCTCTGTTACAAGAAAATGATTTATCTTGGGGGAAGAGCTCTAGAACACTCACTAATGTTTATAATTTTTAATATATATATATTTATTTTGAATTCTCCACCAGTTGCCGATTAAAGCAACAAGATCTACAATTACACTGAATGAAAGGAATTAAGTATATTTATTGGATTGCATTAACTTGCATTACCAGGTTTAAGAAAGAACAGACTATATATATATATATATATATATATATATATATATATATATATATATATATATATATATATATATATTTAGCTTCAAAAGGGTTTATTAAGTTACAATATGACTAATGCAATCGTATAAATAAGGTTACAAGCGAGAGATAGTTCTTTTAAGAGATCTTTACAGAGAATCTGTGCTTAGTTAAGGTTATAATTTAACTGCCTTCTTAGTATGCAAATCACTCTCATGAATATTCATTATGGGTATCACAAAAAACTGATTGGCTAGGGTGCCTCCAGCACCAGGTTTGGGAACCACGGCTATAAACTGTGCTTTCCTTTTCAGTAATATCCCGAGGACTTCTTAATCAATGTGAGTAGAGAAAGTGTTCCAACCTCATTCATATAAATAAATACAAAATCCACAGCTCTGACTTGGATCCGGATTTTGCCTTCACAGCTTCTTCAGGGGATACCTGAGCCAAAATCATAATATTATCAACAAATCCACTATAGAAACTTTTAACATATTTGAAATTGAAAATTTTTCTTTGGTCCACCAGCTGGAACAAAGTCTTTTCCCCATGTTCCCTACATTTCAGCCGCTTTGATATTGTTTGTCACATACAGTGCCACATCTCCACCTCTTTAGCCCTCCCTATCCTTCCTAAAAAAATTATTGAACCATGTCTGTGTAATAGCAACAATATCCAAGTCCGCCTCAAACAGGGTTTACAAATCTTCAACCTTTTTACTTAGACTATGAGCATTTCAGAGGATCCTGAAAGGCCGAAAATACTATAATGCCTTTGTATCGCACCATGGTGCGTCCGCAACTTGAGTTTTGCGTTCGGTTCTGGTCGCCGTATCTCAAAAAAGATATAGCAGACTTAGAAAAGGTTCAAAGAAGAGCAACCAAAATGATAAATGGATGGAACTCCTCTTGTATGAGGAAAGGCTAAAGAGGTTAGGGCTCTTCAGCTTGGAAAAGAGACGGATGAGGGGAGATATGATTGAGGTCTACAAAATCCTGAGTGGTGTAGAATGAGTAGAAGTAAATTGATTTTTTACTCATTCCAAAAGTACAAAACTAGGGGACACTCAAGGAAGTAAAATGGAAATACTTTTAAAACAAATAGGAGGAAATATTTTTCACTCAACGAATAGTTAAGCTCTGGAACTCTTTGCTGGAGGATGTGGTAACAGTGGTTATTGTATCTGGGTTTAAAAAAGGTTTGGACAAATTCCTGGAGGAAATGTCCATAGTCTACAATTGAGACAGACATGGGAAGCAACTGCTTGCCCTGGGATTGGTAGTATGGAATGGTACTTGTGACCTGGCTTGGCCACTGTTTGGAAAATAGGATACTGGGCTAGATGGATCATCGGTCTGACCCAGTATGGCTGCTTTTATGTTCTTATGAATTGGGCGCCAGGATTTACACCAACTGAAACCTGGTGTAAATCCTTGAGTGTTAATTAGGTGCAGACTCTCTGAATTCTGTAATGGTGCGCACACCTTTAGTGCACACCCCCAACCTGCCCATGCCCCTCCCATGGCCATGCTCCCTTTTCTGTTGTGTGCTAAAGAATTTGCGCATGCATCTTTATAGAACAGTGGATGACAAAATGCGCTTTCAAATCCAAATTGTTGTCAATTAATGCCAATAATTAATTGTTCAATAATGACTTCATTGATAATCAATCAAGGTGTTTGTTATAGAGACATCAGATTAAACTATCTGCCTCTGAAGTGGCTATTTATGAGCCAAGCATTTTGAACAAAGAGGCGATAACGCAATCCTCATATGTCCCATATTTTTACAATTTTTAGATCTTTTCATTAAACTTTCATAGTCATAGCTACTTATTTTATTTCTATTAGACTTTTTAGTTTCATCTTTAAATAATAATATAGTACTTAGCTTTTCAGCATTCAACACTAATATGTGGTGGAGACCCAATGTCACCAACATAGATCCATGTTTCGCATAATGCTGTTTCAAGGTAGTCTCCTATGAGGATAAATCCAAACAAAATGCTCAGAGTTTAGTTCAACATATCATATTCACGCCTCAAAAAACAATAGAATTAGAACTATTCTAACCTAAGTTTCAAATAGCGGTTTCAACATGGCCATTTGAAACTTAGGTTAGAATAGTTCTACCTGATGCCAAGCTTTCTATTTTTTATAACATCTGAGCCTTGTGTCTATTGTTTATCAGTAGATTTGGGCTTTGAATTCAGATCTTTAGATAAAAAGGAGGTCTCATTACATATATCTAAATACGAGAGTGCTATTTTTTCATACTTCATAGCAAGAGTGTACATTCCCTAATTACCTGTCCCAATGCAACTGAAGCTTTTACCTCCTCAGTGCATGTAAATGGTTTCATCCCTGTGTAGATTCTCTGATGCCATGTAAGGCTTTCTTTCCAACCAAAGCTTTACCACACTAAGAACACGTAAATGGTTTTACTCCTGTGTGTATTCTCTGGTGCATTGTGAGGTTTATCTTACAACAAAAGCTTTTATTACACTCTATACATGTAAATGGTTTCACTCTTGTGTGCATTTTCTGGTGTACTGTGAGGTCTCCCTTCCAGCAGAAGCTTCTACCACACCTTGCACATATATATGGTTTCACTCCTGTGTGGATTCTCTGGTACATTGCAAGCAATAACTTCTTTCTGAAGCTTTTACCACACTCAGAAAGTGTAAATGGTTTTACACCTGTGTGGATTCTCTGGTGAACTATGAGGGATGTCTTGCCTGTGAATATTTTACCACACTGAGGACATGTAAATAATTTTACTCCTGTGTGGCTAGCACCACAGTCAGGACAAGCACTAGTCTCTCATTTTTCTGAATGTTTTGATATTTTGAAATATTAGTCTTCCTACAAAATAATTTTTCAGATGTAATAGAACTGACTGATTCTACAACAGTTTGAACTTTGTTATCCTCTATGAATGCTTTCCTGTGACTGACACTTTTCTTATGGTCTGTATCCTAATGGCTTGATGTTGTGTGTTTTGCATTTGAACATTTTTTTGTTTGAAAATGGACTGAAAAACAAAACATCCAAATCACAAAATGTTTTTCAAAAAAAGATAGACTTTTTTGTTGTTGTTGAAAATGACCTTCTTTCCTGTTCGTAATTTGGACGTTTTGTGTAAAATGTCCAAATTCAGATTTAGACGTTGAATCGAAAATATCCCTCCACGTGGCCTTCACACATAGATGGCCTGACAACAGAATTACCTTCAGTCTGACTAGGAAGGGAATCCTAAGTCCTGTCTTATGTAGAAGGTTGTTGCTATAGCTTGCAGCTACTGTCATGAAAAAAGCTAATTAAACATGACAGTTTATAACTTGCAAATGTAATTTAGAGCAGTACAAGAGACTGGGTGACTGACCCTGACGCTTTATATCATATTTTACTAAAAATAGGCTTTTGATGGGAATGAGGAGAAACACTGTCTGCCAGTACCGACTTAGGATCTGGTCAGGGGCACTGAGGGGGGGGGGGGGGGCAAAATTCCCCTGGCCCGGCCTCCAAGGCAGGCCTTGCACTGGGGTCTTTCTCTCCTGCTCCTGACAGGACCCGGGTGATTGCATTAATGCAATCAGGGGCTCCTGGTTTGGCTGGCGGGTGTCCCCAAGCCCTGCCAGCAGAAGCCTTCCCTCCAGCACTGATTGCCATATTGCCTGTCCTACCTTTGCTCACGTCGCACATGCTCGGTTTTGATGAAACTGAGTATGCACAATGTGAAGAGAAGCAGCCGCACTGGGCAGGCAATGCGGTGAAGAACAGCGCTAGAAGGAAAGCTTCTGCTGGCAGGGCATGGGAACCCCCGCCAGCCAAGGTATTACTATAAATACTACTACCGTGTTTCCCCGAAAATAAGACACTGTCTTATATTAATTTTTGCCCCCCAAAATGCGCTAGGTCTTATTTTCAGGGACTGTCTTATTTTTCGGGGAAACATTGGGTTGGATCGGGGTTGGCCCGCCCGCCCTCCGTCGCTCCAGGAACTAACCTTAAATGCCTCCTTTCACCTTCGCAGCAAGCATCAGCAGGGCAGGCAACTCCTTCCTTCCGTGTCCTGCCCTCACCTGATGTAACGTCCGCGAGGGCGGGGCACGGAAGGAAGGCGAGGTCTGCCCTGCGCTGCTTGTTGCAAAGGTGAAAGGAGGCATTTAAGGTTAGTTCTGGGAGCGACGGAGGGTGGGTGGAGGGGGGGCCCGGCAACCTCGGGTGGGGGGGGCGGCCTTGTCCGACTCTCGGCGGCCCTGCTTTCAAACAAAAATTTGCTAGTTCTTACTTTCGGGGGAGGCCTTATATCTACAATTCAGAAAAACCTCTACTAGGTCTTATTTTCGGGGGATGTCTTACTTTCGGGGAAACAGGGTATAAATCACTTTTATAGCGCTACCAGTCGTACGCAGCGCTTTACAATTGAACATGAAGAAGAAAGACAGTCCCTGCTCAAAAGAGCTTACAATCTAAAGGTATGTGGAGTTGGGGCAAAATTTACCCCCCCCCCCCCCTTTGTGATCTAGCCCCTCCCATAATCTGGCTTGGCTACGCAGCATCCGGGGGGGGGGGGGGGGAGTGACAGCAGTGGCAGTGACATGTGGGACGGTGCCCTGGGGGGGGGGGGGGTGGCGGCAGCAGCGCAGGTCCTTCCCCAGGCCCGACTCAGGCTCTCGACAGCCCTGGTTCAGGTTCATGAAGATCTTTACCCCAGTGATGCAGAATGGCAGAAAAATCTTAGGGAATCAGGCTCTGAAGCTGTAGTGAACTACTCCCATACATGATTAATATTTCCTCTACTGCTGAACTGTTTAACTCATAGCAATCAGCACATCACCTCTCTTGCCTTAAAAACTTATCTGTATTATTTTTTTCCCTTACGTTGCTTTTATAAATATTTAAAACTACTCTTTACTGAGAGGCTGATAATTATACCTTTCATTACTTCTCACAGAGTACAATATGAATTTGGCTCTTTGTCCAGGGAAGATTTGTTCATTGAAACGCTTTTAATTATGAGGTTCTGCAGGATAATATGTTTAAACATTTTGATTTATGGTTGAGGTTTTTCCTCTTGAATCCCATAAGGTAAGACCTCAGAGGGGACTGTGAGAGTGAAGTTCCATAGTTCTTAGCTGAATAAAGTGTAAAAGAGATGTGTGAAGGAGTCTATAGAATGCTGAGACTTCCCCTTAAGGATACTCCCTCACCATGTCAAAACCACCTTAAGATTTGTGGAGGTGTATTTTCAAAGCACTTAGACTTACAAAGTTCCATAGGGGTCCTTTTATGAAGCTGCGGCAAAAGGTGTTTTTGACGTTCACCGAGGCCCTCTTTTACTGTAGCGGGTAAAAGACAGGTCTTTCTCTTTTTAAAGAAATGGCTGTGCAGCAAGTGAAGCACTTGCTGCGTGCCCATTTTTTTTTGAGGGGGGGAGGGTTTACTGCCATCCATTGAGGTGGAAGTAAGGGCTCCTGTGCTAAGCTGATGGTAATCGTGCAATGCGCGGCACTGCCCAATTACTGACAGGTACACACTGGTGCTACAAAAATTAAAATATTTTTATAGTGCCGGACATGGTGCATGCTGGGAGTGAGAACTACTACTGGGCTGCTGTGGTAGCCTGGCAGTACTTCTGTTTTAGCGAGCGGTAAGCTCATGTTGGGCTTACCACTGCTTTGTAAAAGACCCCCATGGTAACATATGGAACTTTGTAAGTCTATGTGCTTTGAAAATGAGTCTCATAGAGGGGCATAATCGAACGCGAACGCCCATTTCCATGGGCGTCTATCTCCGAGAACGGGTACGTGAAGGGGCGGGACAGACCGTATTTTGGAAAAAGATGGGCATCCATCTTTTTTTTCAATAATACGGTTTGTGCCGGGCAAATGCATCGGATTTGTGCGGATTTGAGCTGGGCGGTATAGTTTTTCAGTGATAATGGAAACCGAAGGCACCCAGCTAAAAAACGAACACATCCAAGGCATTAGGTCGTTGGAGAGGCCAGGATTCGTAGTGCACTGGTCCCCCTCACATGCCAGGACACTAACCGGGCACCCTAGGGGGCACTTGTAACAATTAAAAAAAAATTAAAATACCTCCCAAGTCCATAGCTCCATTCCCTTGGGTGCTGAGCCCCCCAAATCCCCCCCAAAACCCACTGCCCACAACTCTACACCATTACCACTACTACTACTATTTAACATTTCTAAAGCGCTAGCAGGGTTGCACAGCGCTGTACAATTAACAAAGAAGGACAGTCCCTGGTCAAAGGAGCTTACAATCTAAAGGACAAAAAGTGCAGTCAATCAAGATTGAGGCAGTCTAGATTTCCTGGATAGAGTTACAATGGTTAGGTGCCGAAAGCGACATTGAAAAGGTGGGCTTTGAGGAAGGATTTGAAGATGGGTAGGTAGGGGGCTTGGTGTATGGGCTCAGGGAGTTTATTCCACACATAGGGTGAGGCGAGGCAGAAAGGGCGGAGTCTGGAGTTGGTGGTGGTGGAGAAGGGTACTGAGAGGAGCGATTTGTCCTGTGAGCAGAGGTTACAGGTAGGAGCGTAAGGGGAGATGAGGGTAGAGAGATAGTGAGGGGCTGCAGATTGAGTGCATTTGCAGGTTAGTAGGAGAAGTTTGAACTGTATGCGGTACCTGATCGGAAGCCAGTGAAGTGACTTGAGGAGAGGGGTGATATAAGCATACCATAGCACTTATGGCTGAAGGGGGAACCTAGATGTGGGTATAGTGGGTTTTGGGGGCGGTTTGGAGCACTCCCATTTACCAGCACAAGTGTAACAGGTAGGAGGGGGATGGGCCTGGATCCACCTGGCTGAAGTCCACTGTACCCACTAGCAACTGCTCCAGGGACCTGCATACTACTGTGATGGAGCTGGGTATGACATTTGAGGCTGGCATACAGGCTGGGAAAAAAAAGTTTTTAAAGTTCTTTTTTTGGGGTGGGAGGGGGTTAGTGACCAATGGGGGAGTCAGGGGAGGTCAACCCCGATTTCCTCCAGTGGTCATCTGGACAGTTGGGGCACTTTTGGGGGACTTGTTCGTGAAAAAAAGGGTCCAGAAAAAGTGACCCAAATGCTCGCTTCTGGCGCCCTTCTTTTTTCCATTATCAGCCAAGCGCGCCCATCTCTCCTCTGCCGATAAACACGCACCAGTCCTGCCTTCACCAAGCCTCCGACATGCCCCCGTCAACTTTGTCCGTTCCCGCGACAGATTGCAGTTGGAGACGCCCAAAATTGGCTTTTGATTATACCGATTTGGGCACCCACGGGAGAAAGGCGCCCATCTCCCGATTTGGGTCGAAATATGGATGTCTTTCTCTTTCGAAAATAAGTTGGATAGTCTCACCTAAGGGGGAAGTGACCAGTGTTGTTCAAAGTACTAGGTCAAAGTACTTAAGTAAAAATAAAAATAGATATATATTTTAATACAAAGTACATTGAAAAACACATTAAAAAATTTACTTAAGTGAAAGTAAATATACCCCCGTTTACAAAGCTAAACGACAATGCCAACACAGCCCATTCAAAGTAAATGGACTGCATCAGCATTACTGCACCAGCAACTGCTAGCATGGCTTTGTAAACGGGGGGGGGGGGGGGGGGGGGGGGGGGGGGGGGGGAGGGCAGGAATAATACTTTTTAAGTAAAAAGTAAAAGTATCCCAAATACAATGAATGCAACTATTACTAACATTTTTATCCCAACAACTTTATTGCTCTACAATTAAATCCACCTCACTTTTAGTAAAGCAAAATTTTGAAAATGACTGTCACTCATGCAAGTGCACTTGTGAGTCATTAATCCAGTATAGCTAAAAAAAAAAGTGCTGAACAACTGTACTAACACGAAGTGAAGTCTGATAAAAAGTTCCTTCGTATCAGGCCAGGCTGCAGTATTAGTGATACCTTTTAACTGGGTCTGGAGGCATTGATCGAGGGAATCTCTGTCTGAAACACTTGACTTCCTTACAGCAAAGAATGCTTTATCATGATCGTTGTCATTATCATCTGCATTAGAAGTAGTGCTGCCTAATTCATCACTTGCATTTTCATCTTCATCTTTGCTATCATTGTCATGTTGTCCAATTATAGAGAAAGTATTCACAAAGTTGAAATCATTGTCTGTTGTTCCAACAATTTTTCATCTGATGGCAAACTGTATTTGAATATCTTCAAGAACTGATGCAAGAATGCCAAATGTGTGGAAACCCTTCAGTCTTAAGGCCAGACAAGCAGACTTTCTCTCTAAAGACTCTATTAATCCAGTGGACAGTCCCGTCACTGTAAAATGTTCCATGGGATGTCCAGGTGTCTGTTGTGGTAGAGACATATGTCGGTTCACTGAGATTTACAACCAGCTTCAGCTTCATCTCCACTTCAAAGTGACCAAACTCCTCACTGTTCTGGTTGGCTGGAGACCAGTAACCAATTCAACAAACACAGACAACTCCACTGTCCTTATAGGCTATGTTGCAAAATTTAAGATGAGATGTTCCACTGTTTGTGAGACGACGTTTGCAATAGGAAAATCCTGTTCCTGGTTTTGCTGTTTCAATTGGAATATTTTTATTTATTTATTTATTTATTGCATTTGTATCCCACATTATCCCACCTTTTTGCGGGTTCAGTGTGGCTTACAATATGAGATGAATGATGGAAATACAGTTTGTTACAAATTGGTTATGGATTACATTGTGCAGAGATATGCGAGACAATCGAAGTGTTGTTAAAGAATGTAACAATGGAACACAAACATTGAAACGTTGGAAGGAGACAATGAGAGCTTAAAGGGCGATAATAAGGCATAAAGACATATGGTATGCATATTTATGTGAGTAGGTATGAGTGATGTGAGATTACGGGGGATGAGAGTTTAGAAGTGGATGTATGATGCATTAGTGAACAGTGAGTGAGGACTTTATGTGTTTTGGCTCTTTCCGTAAATTTTTTCAAAAAGATGGGTCTTCAATGATCTGCGGAAGGAAGCTTGCTCGTGGATCGTTTTTAAGTTGCGCGGCAGTGTATTCCAAAACTGCGTGCTCATGTGAGAAAAGGTTGATGCGTGTAGCGTCATGTATTTCAAGCCCTTGCAATTGGGGAAGTGGAGGTTGAGGAAGGTTCGGGATGATTTTTTGGCATTTCTGGGTGGTAAGTCTATTAACTCAGACATGTAGGCTGGGGCTTCGCCGTGAATGATTTTGTGGACTA
Source organism: Microcaecilia unicolor (assembly GCF_901765095.1). Classification (NCBI taxonomy): domain Eukaryota; kingdom Metazoa; phylum Chordata; class Amphibia; order Gymnophiona; family Siphonopidae; genus Microcaecilia; species Microcaecilia unicolor. The sequence continues at coordinate 244,765,955 of NC_044032.1, read as the reverse complement.
ATGTGCATACTTTGAAATTGACGCGTTCTTTGAGTGGAAGCCAGTGCAGTTTCTCTCGTAGTGGTTTTGCACTTTCGTATTTTGGCTTTCCAAAGATGAGTCTGGCTGCCGTATTTTGGGCCGTTTGAAGTTTCCTCAGTGTTTGCTCTTTGCAACCTGCGTATAGTGAGTTGCAGTAATCCAGATGGCTGAGTACAAGAGATTGTACTAGGCTGCGAAAGACGGATCTTGGGAAGAATGGTCTTATCCTTTTCAGTTTCCACATGCAGTAAAACATCTTTTTAGTTGTATTGTTTGCGTGATTTTCGAGCGTTAAATGGTGGTCGATTGTGACTCCAAGGATTTTTAGCGTTTCTGAGATTTGAAGGTTTAGGTTTGGTGTGTTTAAAGCGGTAAATTCCTTAGTGTTGTATTGGGAGGTGAGTATCAGGCATTGAGTTTTTTTTGCATTTAATTTCAGACGAAATGCATCTGCCCATGTGTTCATGATGTGTAAGCTTTGATTGATTTCGTTGGAGATTTCGTTAATGTCTTGTTTGAAAGGGATGTATATTGTCACGTCATCAGCATAGATATATGGATTGAGGTTATGGTTTGATAGGAGTTTTGCCAGAGGGATCATCATTAGGTTGAAGAATCATCATTTAGTTCTCTCTGAGGTGAATTTTTGAAAGAGAAGGGCGCCCATCTTCCGACACAAATCGGGAGATGGGCGTCCTTCTTGTAAGGTCGCCCAGATCAGCAAAATCGAAAGCTGATTTTGGGTGCCCTCAACTGCTTTCCATCACGGGGACAACCAAAGTTCATGGGGGCGTGTCGGCAGTGTAGTGAAGGCGGGACTGGGGTGTGCGTAGGAGATGGGCATCCTCGGCTGATAATGGAAAAAAGGGCGTCCCTGACGAACACTTGGGCGACTTTACATGGTTCATTTTTTTTCATGACCAAGCATCAAAAAGGTACCCGAACTGACCAGATGACCACCAGAGGGAAATGTGGATCACCTCCCCTTACTCCCCCAGTGGTCACTAACCCCCTCTCACCCTAAAAAAATCTTTAAAAATACTTTTTGCCAGCCTCTATGCCAGCCTCAAATGCCATACTCAGGTCCATCGCAGCAGTTGTAGTGGGTGCAGTGTACTTCGGGCAGGCAGACCCAGGCCCATCCCCCCTACCTGTTACACTTGTGATGGTAAATGTGAGCCCTCCAAAATCCACCAGAAACCCACTGTACCCACATGTAGATGCCCCCTTCATCCCTAAGGGCTATGGTAGTGGTGTACAGTTGTGGGGAGTGGGGTTTTTTTTTTGGGGGGGGGGTTGGGGGCTCAGCACCCAAGGGGGGAGCTATGCACCTGGGACCTTTTTCTGAAGTCCACTGCAGTGCCCCCTAGGGTGCCCAGTTGGTGTCCTGGCATGTGAGGGGGACCAGTGCACTACGAATGCTGGCTCCTCCCATGACCAAATGGCTTGGATTTGGTCATTTTTGAGATGGGTGTCCTCGGTTTCCATTATTGCCAAAAACCAGGGTTGACCATCTCAAAAACGACCTAAGGATGACCATCTCTAAGGTTCACCTAAATTTCATGACTTGGGCGTCCCTGGCCATATTATCGAAACGAAAGATGGACTCCCATCTTGTTTCGATAATACAGGTTGCCCCACCCCTTTATGGGGCCGTCCTGCGAGGATGCCCTCATGAAAACTTGGGTGCCCCTCCACGTCACTTTTACTTTTTACATTTAACTGCAAGCATCAGATGTAACTAGGTAAAAAACAGTAAAAAGTGGTGAAATTATTACTTTGGTAAAAGTAAAAGTAACAAATGTTTCCTGTACGTCTTTACAGTAAAATGTGAAAAACTGTTACTTACATACAGTAACTATTTACTTTGTTACTATACAACACTGGAACTGACATGGGACGGGTAGAGCCAGGAGAGCTGGAATTAGGAAGTATAAAAGGTCAAGGCACAGTTAGGTTAAGGAGGCACAGAGGGAAGCAGTGATGCCCAACCGCATTTGCCTCCACCATCTATGTATGAACTGCAACCGTAACAGGTAGATGTAGTGCCACTGGGGACCTTGAAAGATTAAATGCTTGATCCAACCAGGGGCTGCTGGTGAATATTGTTGAGTAGAGAGCAGTGCATACTGTGGTCTGCAGGAGCAAGGCATTGGGAGGACTTTTTGTTTATCTAAGGACTAGGTAATGTAATTTCCCCCTTGCCTGTGAAGCTAACAGGACCCCCATACCTAGCACCTTTAACAAAATATTATTTTGTTGACCTTTACCACTGTGTGGCTCCAGTTTATCTTGGCTCCAGGGCCCGCCCTCGCTCACATTACTGCAAGATGTTAGAGTGTTCAGTCCCACTACTGAAGGTGAGTTGCAAAGTTGAGGATTGGGGTATAATTTACGAGAACTTCACCCACTGACCTGGTAAATCACCTTCTCTCCTAACCTAGTTAAAAACAGAGGAACTATACAATATGCTTCAACATGCCTGATAAGGCCCTTTTGTATGTTCTAGAAAGAGCTGATTATGCAGTGATACCTTAATGGGCTGCTTAAGATGGTTCCCATCACGTTAAAATGCAAGTGGTAATATGGATTTAGTCCAGGGAAATCTTGCCTCAACTATCTGCTACATTTCTTTGAAAGAGTGAATAACATTTGGATAAAGTTGTGCTGGTTGATGGATTGTGTATCTGGATTTTCAAAAGGCATTTGACAAAGTACTTCATGAAAGACTCCTGAGGAAATTAGAAAGTCATGGGATGGGAAGGCAGTGGGCTAAATTTGTGGACAACATAAAGTTATTCACAGTTGTTAAATCACAAGAGGATTGTGAAAAATTGCAAGAGAAACATATGAGACAGGGAGACTGGGCATCCAAATGGCAGATGACATTTAATGTGAGCAAGTGCAAAGTGATGCATAGGAAAGAGGAACCCAAACTGTAGCTACATGATGTAAGGTTCCACATTAGGAATTACTGCCAAGGAAAAGGGTCTAGGTATCTCTGTTGATGCACATTGAAACCCTGTGCTCAGTGTGCCGTGGCGTCTAAGATAGCAAATAGAATGTTAGGAATTATTTGGAAAGGAATGGAAAACAAAAATGAGAATGTTATAATGCCTTTGCATCATTCCATGGTGCAACGTCACCATGTGTGCAATTCTGGTCACTACATCTCAAAAAAGATATAGGGGGAATTAGAACAGGTACAGAGAAGGGTGACAAAAATGATAAAGGGGATGGGATGACTTCCTTATGAGGAAAGGCTAAAGATACTGGGGTTCTTCAGCTTGAAGAAGAGACGGCTGAGGGGAGATATGATAGAGGTATATACAATACTGAGTGGAGTGAAACAGGTAGATGTGAATCGCTTGTTTACGCTTTCCAAAAATACAAGGACTTAAGGGGTACACAATGAAGCTACTAAGTAGAAAATTTAAAATAAACTGGAGAAAATATTTCTTTATGCAATGTGTAATTAAGCTCTGGAATTTGTTGCCAAAGAATGAGGTAAAAGCAGCTTAGCAGGGTTTTAAAAAAAGATAATTTCTTAAAAGAAAAGTCCCTAAACAATGATTAAGATGGAGTTGGGAAAATCCATTGCTTATTTCTAGGCTAAGCAGCATAAAATCTGTTTCACTGTTTTAGGATCTTGCCAGATATCTGGACTTGGATTGCCACTGTTGGAAACAGGATACTGGGCTTGATAGACCTTTGGTCTGTTCCAGTATGGTAATGTTTACGTTCTTATGTTCTTGTGGTTACCTGTGTGAAAATGAGACATCATTATATGCAAATGTGATTTTAAGGCCTAAAGTTGTCTAACTATGTTAAAATCATCTGTGATACCCATTCAAAGTGAAAAGGTTGGTTAGTATGAGGCATACCCTCTCTTTTCATATCCCGTTCAAACTGGTTTCCCCCGCTCCATTGCAGACTTCAACCTCCCACCCAGTAAAACCCCCAATCCCCACATGTCAAAGAAGGAGTCTCCTTTAGGGCAACCCTCTGCAACCCCCCCCCCCCCCCCATACACTCCCCCAGAAAGAATAAAAGAGATTTCCCAAAAGTATCCTTCTTCTCACCCCAAAACTGTTGTTTCTGCTGAAATACTAACAAATCTGCTAAGAGTGGGGGTAGGGGAAGAGGAGTTTAATCTAGTTCCCCCATGCCACAGAGCTAGGACATGAGGCATGGGGGGGGGGGGGGGTCCCCTAGAAACCATATTTAATCATTTTGAAAGGGTTTTAGTACGATGAAAAATAAAGAATGTAATAGTGGAGGCTCCTCATCCAACCATAAAAAATATTTTCAGAGGCCCAATCTATACCCCTGCAAAGAAAATGTGAACAAATGTTCAGTCATTTTGCTGCCATAAATAATTTGAAAACACTTTCACCTACAGCCTCAGAAATTGCTTGGCCCTTGAAAATCTTCATTATTATGCAGACAGCTGCTGTGAGCTCTGTGGCCTTTATAAACACATGGCTTGCAGTTCTGCCTAGGTTCATAGCTGGAGTAATAATGTTTGCTGAATGCCATTGATGAAATATGTATCTAGCCCTTCCTTTGATCGTAGGATGTTGCGCTCATGAAAAGAGTGCCAAATGAAATAACAAATGAGTTGTGGACAGCATTCTTTTCCTCAAATGCTACATCTAATTTGCAATTTCAATGCTAAGCTAATTAAACGTCTTCAAACTCTTTTCTGAGCGCTTTCTGTACTTACATAATTTGCTAAGACCATCCAGTAACTGAAACTTTATTGCACAGCCCTATCTAAAAGCTTGAATAAATTGGATTGTAAAACTAAGGTGAAAGATAGTCAGACCGCTTGCACGGGAAAAAGGCTTCCATATCAGAAATGTGTGGTCACACAAAACTAGAATAATGGATGACTGTTTAGTTTTTGAAACCCCTCCTCCCCTCCCCCCCCCCAAAAAAAAATCTCTTCAGACTAAGCCAGTAGGATTGACTCAAGCGTATTTTCTCTTCACTCAGGGCTAGATTCTATATATGGTGCCTGAAAAATCCATGTAAAATACGTTTAAATTTTATGGAATCAACTTAAATTTCTGCGCGGTATATAGAATACACTGAGTGCCTCTTCACACGACCAAATTTGGTCATGTCCATTTAGGCCACGTTTTATTTAATGTAAATCCTGATGCCTAAATTAGACACAGACCCCCCCCCCCCCCCCCGGTTTCTTTATAGCACGCCAAGAGATAGCAAAATCTTGTTGTGAGAAGCCCAAATGTTCACTCTATCACTGCCCTGGTAGCACTTTGTGCCCTATTGTACCGAACGTCCTCTGGTCTCGGGGGGGGGGGGGGGGGGGGGTCATCAGCCATGTCTTTAGATGATAGCTGTGGTCACCTGTATTAAGGGGTTAGGTAAGGTCCAGGATAGTTTGCACAGACATCTGTAATCTCAAGTGCTGTGCTGCAAATAACCTGCACATTGATGGAGTGGTATGTCTTTCTATACCACTCCATCACTGCCACCAGGTCCCATCACTGGCCCCAAGCATAAAGGGGAAAGGAGCAATTTCCTAAAAAGCTGTCATTGTGTCCAGCTGTTCAGCTTCATGCATGGGGAAACAAATATACACAGTGTTCTTTTTCCAGAAGGCCTTCAGAAACTGGCAAATGATACAGGAGGCAGCTGGCTGGCTGATCCCTGCACCAACTCCTAATGGAGCCTGGAAAGTTCCAATAGCCAGAAAGACCAGGGCTGTGATGACTTGCACATGCTCCAACAGGGCATGCCCTCTCCAGGCGCCAGGTCCTCTTGCAGCTCTTCCTACAAGTGTGCTAGGGTCTCCTTATTGAATCTAAACCCAACCACACACTGCTCATCTGTTTAGGTCCTGTTAGACTGACCCTTGCTGTAGCTCCATATTGCATTTGTATCCCACATTTTCCCACCTTTTTGCGGGTTCAGTGTGGCTTACAATATGATATAAACGATGGAAATACAATTTGTTACAACTTGGTTATGGATTACATTGTGTAGAGTTAAGCGAGACAGTCGAAGTAGCGTTAAGGAATATAACAATGGAACACAGACATTGAAACATTGGAAGGGGACAATGGGAGGTTTAAAGGGCAATATTAAGGCATGAAGACATATGGTATACATATTTCTCTGAGTGGAGGTATGAGTGATGTGAAATTACGGGGATAAGATTGTAGAATTGGATGTATAATGCATTAGTGAACAGTGAGTATGGACTTTGTGTTTTGGCTCTTTCCGTATATTTAAAAAAAAAAAAGTCTGATTAACTTGACTGTGATAGGCCAATAAAGGGCTCACCAACTCTCTACTCATTCTATCATTTTGTGGTTATATGGTTTTGGAGGGCCTGGGCCTAATGAGATCACGTTTTGCAGCTCAGAGATGACATAAGTTCATACTATCGCTGGGAGTAGCAGGTATTGCACATAACAACACAACTGATAGTCTTGCAAGTGACACATGCATGTCACAGGACATTCTGACAGCACTGATTATCCCTCTCTCCCTTCCACTCTTCACAGAGCTTAGGAAACTGGTGTAGTTGCCTCAGCACCTTGATAGCAGATAAGGCAGCCAAAGACATAGAGATGAAAAAAAACTGGACATCTATATAAACCAAAAAAAATAAAATGTATATAATAAAATACAATTGTCTCCAAATAAGTACATAAGTATTGGCACAATGGGACAGACCAAAGGTCCATCAAGCCCAGTATCCTGTTTCCAACAGTGGCCAATCCAGGTCATAAATACCTAGCAAGATCCCAGAAAAGCTCAATACATTTTATGATGCTTATCCCAGAAATAAGCAGTGGATTTTCCCAAGTCAATTTAATAATGGTCTATGGACTTTTCCTTTAGGAAGCTGTCCAGACCCTTTTTAAACCCCGCTATGCTAACCACCTTTACCACATTCTCTGGCAACGAATTCCAGAGCTTAATTACACATTGAGTGAAGAAACATTTTCTCCAATTCATATTAAATTTACTACTTTGTAGCTTCATCGCATGCCCCCTAGTCCTAGTATTTTTGGAAAGAGTAAACAAACAATTCACGTCTACCTGTTCCACTCCACTCATTATTTTATAGACCTCTATCATATCGCCTCTCAGCCGTCTCTTCTCCAAGCTGAAGAGCCCTAGATGTTTCAGCCTTTCCTCATTGGGAAGTCGTCCCATCCCCTTTACCATTTTCGTTGCCCTTCTCGGTACCTTTTCTAATTCCACTGTATCTTTTTTGAGATGCAACGACCAGAATTGAACACAATATTCGAGGTGCGGTCGCACCATGGAGTGATACAAAGGCATTATAACGTCCTTACTTTTGTTTTACATTCCTTTCCTAATACCACCTAACATTCTATTTGCTTTCTTAGCCACCGCAGCACACTGAGCAGAGCATTTCAAAGTATCATCAACAACGACACTGAGATCCCTTTCTTTGTTGGTGACTTCTAACGTGGATCCTTGCATTATGTAGCTATAGTTTGGGTTCCTCTTTCCCACATGCATCACTCTGCACTTGCGCACATTAAATGTCATCTGCCATTTAGATGCCCAGTCTCATAAGGTCCTCTTGTAATTTTTCACAAGCCTCTCGCGATTTAACAACTTTGAATAACTTTGTGTCATCAGCAAATTTAATTACATTGTTAGTTACTCCCATCTCTAGGTCATTTATAAATATGTTAAAAAGCAGCAGTCCCAGCACAGACCCCTGAGGAACCCCACTATCTACCTTTCTCCATTGAGAATACTGTCCATTTAACCCTACTCTCTGTTTTCTATCCTTTAATCAGTTTTTAATCCACAATAGGACAGTACCTCCTATCCCGTGACTCTCCAGTTTCCTCTGGAGTCTTTCATGAGGTACTTTGTCAAAAGCCTTTTGAAAATCCAGATAAACAATATTGACCGGCTCGCCTTTATCCAAATGTTTGTTCACCCCTTCAAAGAAATGTAATAGATTGGTGAGGCAAGATTTCTCTTCACAAAATCCATGTTTGCTTTCTCGCATTAATCCATGCTTTTGAATATGCTCTGTAATTTTGTTCTTTAATTAGTCTCTACCATTTTGCCCGGCACCGACGTCAGTATCACTGGTCTATAATTTCCTGGATCTCTTCTGGAACCTTTTTTTAAATATCAGCTTTACATGGGCTACCTTCCAATCTTCCAGTACCATGCTCGATTTTAAAGATAATTTACATATTACTAATAATAGTTCTGTCAGTTTATTTTCCAATTCTATCAGTACTCTGGGATGAATACCATCCGGTCCAGGAGATTTGCTACTATTCAATTTGTCAAATTGCCCCATTACATCCTCTAGTTTTATAGAGATTTCATTCAGTTTCTCCGACTCGTCAGCTTCAAATACCATTTCTGGCACTGGCATCACTCCCAAATCTTTCTTGGTGAAGACCGAAGCAAAGAATTCATTTAATCTCTCCACTATGGCTTTGTCTTCCCTGCTCACCCCTTTCATCCCTCTGTCATCTAGTGTTAATCCAAGAAATATTGAACAAGCCAAACTGTTTACAAAAAAACATAAATTTAAAAATATGGGGGGGGGGGGGGGGGGGGTTAAAAATGACAAACCTAAAAAAGGGCAAATAGGTAATAAAAATAAATGGAATGAGGAAAGGGGAAATGTTCAGTGTAGGTAGAGGGGAGAGAGGAGGCAAAGTGTTTAGAGCACTTGCCTTATCCTTCTGGTGTGGGGAGGTCCAATCCTGCTACTGGCGCCTGCCCTCCCCCCCAACCTCCATGCCCCTTGCATTTGCCTCCTCAGGGACACAGGCTTTTTCATTGTCAGAGGGGTTACTTCACAAGGAAGGAGGTAGCAGAGTGGTTGGAGTACTTACTTTATCCTTGGGGGGGTGGGGGGTTCAAGCCCTGTAACAATCTCAAACACGCTATCCATACAACTGTTCAGTAATTAAATTAGTGCTGCTTAAATAGGAGGAAAAGCCTCAGAGTTCTGTTTGGGAATAATGGCATCCTCACAAACTTTTATATAACCTTGCAGTATTGAGCAGCTTTGCCGATGTGAAATTTTACTAGGTCCCCATCACTGTTCTGCAAAACACTGACCACCATTGTGCATTACTTTATGGGGTTTTTTTCAACTTATCTTTGTGGCCATTTCTTAAGATTTTTTGGATAATTTTGTTTTTCCTGAACAAGTTCACTATTAAATGATTTGACTGACATATTAACAGAACTTACAAATGTGCTTAGGAGGTTTTATGCCTATGAGGTAGCTCATAAAGGTTTGTGTGGATGTTTGTGTCCCAAACTGAGCTCTGAGGCATGGAGGGGCATAATCGAACGCGAACGCCCATCTCCATGGGCGTCTATGTCCGAGAATGGGTACGTGAAGGGGCAGGACAGACCGTATTTTCGAAAAAAATGGGCGTCCATCTTTTTTTTCGATAATACGGTTTGTGCCGAGCAAATGCATCGGATTTGTGCGGATTTGAGCTGGGCGGTTTCGTTTTTCAGCAATAATGGAAACTGAAGGCGCCCAGCTCAAAAACAAACAAATCCAAGGCATTAGGTCGTGGGAGGGGCCAGGATTCGAAGTGTCCCCCTCACATGCCAGGACACCAACCGGGCACCCTAGGGGGGCACTTGTAACAATTAAAATAAAGTAAAATACATCCCAAGTCCATAGCTCCCTTCCCTTGGGTGCTGAGCCTCTCAAATCCCCCCCAAAACCCACTGCCCACAACTCTACACCATTACCATAGCACTTATGGCTGAAGGGGGGCACCTAGATGTGGGTACAGTGGGTTTTGGGGGCAGTTTGGAGGGCTCCCATTTACCACCACAAGTGTAACAGGTAGGGGGGGATGGGCCTGGGTCCACCTGGGTGAAGTCCACTGCACCCACTAACAACTGCTCCAGGGACCTGCATACTGCTGTGATGGAGCTGGGTATGGCATTTGAGGCTGGCATACAGGCTGGAAAAAAAAGTTTTTAAAGTTCTTTTTTTTGGTGGGAGGGGGCTAGTGACCACTGGGGGAGTCAGGGGTGGTCATCCCCGATTCTCTCTGGTGGTCATCTGGTCATTTAGGGCACTTTTTTGGGACTTGTTCGTGAAAAAAAATGGTCCAAAAAAAGTGACCCAAATTCGCACTAAAAACACTTTTCTTTTTTTGATTATCGGCCGAAGGCGCCCATCTCTCCTCGGCCGATAAACACGCCCCAGTCCCGCCTTCACCACACCTCCGACATGCTCCCATCAACTTTGGCCGTTTCCACGACAGATTGCAGTTGAAGCCGCCCAAAATTGGCTTTCGATTATACTGATTTGGGCGCCTTTGCGAGATGGGCACCCATCTCCCGATTTGGGTCGAAATATGGGCGCCCATCACTTTCGAAAATAAGGCCGATTGCCTCCTATGTGTTATTTGTTTTAGTATTTAAGCAGCACAAATTTAATTACTAAACAGTTTTGTGGATAGTTTGTTTTGCATTGTTATAGGATTATCCACTGCATCTTTTGGTTTTTGAGTTCCAATCCTGTCACAGTTGCTGCCCCCAACCTGCATGCACCCTGGATATCCTACCTAATAGGCATTGCAAAGCAGGGGAGGAAGTAAACCACTACTATAAATGAACATAACTTGTACACAGTATTTAGTATATTTACATCCCTGAGAAAGGTAGCTTCGGCATTGTAGGTAGCGGTGAGTCTCTCCTAGGTCCTCCTATACTGGAGATAGGACCTTCTGTAGCCTGGGAGGACAAAATACTGCCTTTCTTTTTGGAGAAACAGCCTTGCTAACAGTTTGTTGTCATCAAAATTTTTATTTTGCCGCATGCCCAATTTCAGGCTAAAAAATGGACCTGCGCACGTCCAAAAAACGTGTCTACACTAGTGCAGGCCATTTTTTGGTGCACCTTAGTAAAAGGACCCCTAAATTAGTAAAAATATCTCACTTAAAATGTATTTGTTGGCCGTTATTTTACATATAAAATATCAAGAAATAGTAAAAAAAAAATCCATCTACAATACATGAAATACACTCATACATACATAGGCGCGTGCCCACTTCACACAACAAAGGCAGATATCCGGCTGCTTAACTCTTGTATACCAGGTTCAGGATTTCCAAAGAGGCTAATATGTTCTGAAGAAGTTGTAAAAAAGAAAATTTCACACTGCAAGCCTATTGTATCTTGGTACACATCAGCTAAGATTTTCTTGGTTTACAGTATTTGCCATGTAGGCATACTGGATACAGATAATGAGCTTAGAGCAAAGCCGCTTGACCTTTCTCCTGTGCAATTTCTTAGCCCTCTCAAAACACAGGATGTCTTATTGGCAATGAGGTGAGACTGAGGGCAGTGACAGGCAATCTTTTTATGTGTTATCTGTCTCCCCCTATATCCCTCACCTTGCAATCAAATTAAATGCCAAATCAGAAAGAAGAAGGTATTAACTTGCTAACAGATGCTTAGGGCACCATGGCAACTATTACTTCCAAAACGTCCGAGATATACTTTGAGCTAATAAGATGTCTATCACTGTTTATGAAAACATCTTACAGAGACAAGCCAGATAGGGAGCTGAAAAGCTATCTCTGTATTCTCAGGCAACGTCCTGCAAAAATGTCTTGTGTTAAACACACTTGTGGTAGAAAATTGTTTTAAAACATTTTCATGGAAATAGCACAATCGGCTTGCGAGTGCTGAATGATGTTTGTTGGGAGGGGGGGGGGGGCGATATCTATCAGGAAATTCATTATAAAACACACCATGTGGCTTTCCCTGATCTCGGACATTCCTAAATATAAATGATTTATCCTTGTCTCCTGTTTCTGTAGGTAATTTACTGTAGGGATTTATGGCAGGGAAGAATAAAATCTATCAGCTTCCATAAGCTCCTAATTGTTTATAGCTAATTTTGTTCACCTTTTACATTCGAGTATATAGCCAGATTTCACTGTAGAAGGCTACGCAAAACAGCAGAAGTAGAGGCTGACAAATGCGCAAACCAATAGGGAGATAATATCAAAAAACAGTTTATTCAGAATATTCATATCAAAGACCTGACACGGTCCGTGTTTCGGCGCCAAAAGACCAGCCAACTGATCAGCAAACACCTGTCACATGGTGTTTGCTGATCGGTTGGCTGGTCTTTTGTTCTCTCTGTGGATTAACTTGTTTTTATAACCACGTGCATACATAAAGGAATTATTCAAGCCAATCAGCTTCTTCTCAGAGAAAGTTGTTTGTGACCCCTGAGGCAGGCGCTTTGGTGTCGAAACACGGACCGTGTCGGGTCTTTGATATGAATATTCTGAATAAACTGTTTTTTTGATATTATCTCCCTATTGGTTTGCACATTTGTCAGCCTCTACATTTGCTGTTTTGCTTTGACTCTCCGTGGAGGCTCCTCCTGTCTTCTTGGATTTACTGTAGAAGGCTACTGCATTATTAAAGGGGCCCTTTTATCAAGCGGCAGTAGTGCTACTATGCAGGTAGCATGTGGCAAGACATATTGTAATAAAAGAAATTAAATATTTTAAAGGAAGAACGTTTTTTGTGATAAAGACATTACTATCGCCAGGTCCGCCCTGGCACCCATAAGAACATAAGCACCGCCATACTGGGAAAAGACCAAGGGTCCATCAAGCCCAGCATCCTGTCTCCGACAGTGGCCAATCCAGGCTTCAAGAACCCGGCAAAACCCATTAAAAATAATTTTTAATAATGTTCAATGGACTTTTCCCTCAGGAATCTGTCCAAACCCTCTTTAAACTCCGTAAGGCCAGCTGCTGTCACTACATTTTCTGGCAACGAGTTCCACAGTCCAACTACACGCTGAGTAAAGAAAAACTTTCTCCTGTTTTTTAAAAATCTGCCATATTCTAGCGATAGCTTTGTGTGTGCCGTGTGCTGTTTCCTTTGCCAGAAAATAATTTTGCATTTTCTAGTGTGGGGGGCAGGGAGAAGGCATACCTGGTGGTAATAGATTACCGCTGGGTTAGCACATGAGCCCTTACAGTCTACTAAATAGGAGGCTTTAAGGGCTCAGGCAGTAAATGACTGCACAACAATTTTTATATTAGCGCATGCCCTTTACCAACCTCCATTTTAAAAATAGCCTTTTTCCTGCTGCGGTAAAAAGTGGCCTGGCACATGGAAGTTCCATGTGCCCATTCTACCATAGGCCACTTTTTATTGCAGCTTGGTAAAAGAGCCCCAAGTGTTTTATCTGCTTTCTCAGACTTGGGTTCCCTTTTACAAAGCTGCACTAGCAGTACCGCACCAACAGCCGCTGGCGAGACTTTGTAAAAGGGGGCCTTGGTGATGAGAGATGAAGCAATGACTGACAGTCCGGACAAGATACTACAGTGGCTCATTAAAGTCTATTGTGGCTGACTGCCTGGTCTTCCAAGGTGGTTTCTTACTTTATGTAGGTAGTATCGAAAGCTAAGATCTTCAAGCACCAGGCTCACTCACGGCCTGCTCAAAACGGTGTGTGCTGCTAAGGGTTTTGTTAGATAAGAAGCTCAAAAAAGATTCAGAATATGGAAGAAACCTTAAAAAAAAGGTTAAAGTCTCATGACCTATCAAGAAAAAAAGAAGCAAAAGAAATAAAAATGGAACTGTTATGTTTAAAAACCAAAAGACCAAAAGAGCAGTAGGAAAAATAAAACAGTTTTAAAATAAATAAGGGACCCTTTTAATAATAAAGTCCACTAAAATTTGCAGTTAGTGCATTTTAATGTGGGATTGTACCATGTGCTACCTGCAAATATACCCTCCTGTTTACTAAGCTGCACTAGTGGCTGCTGTGTGCTAATTCTGACACAGCCCAAATCATAATTATGGCTCATTTCCCATGAGCCACAATGGGAAACTACCTCTGAGGAGCAGGAATGCCCTGATCCACGAAGGGGGCAGGCTTTTTATAAGACACAAGTAGCCTGCCCCTCTCTCCCCTCCTGCCCTATCCCCCTAAAGCAGGCTTGCGATCAAATTGTTATAATTTGAAAATGCCCAGTCTAGAAGGACCCCGAGCCTGCCTGCACCGCCCACTCTAGGCCCTCGGCTAACCGAGTCAACCCTTGGTGAGTTACCTGAGCCCCCCAGTTAACCAGAGCCCAATGAGACTAGCTGTTGGGCCTGTCTTTTCTGGTCACAATTAGCACAGACGCACTTAGGAGGAGATTCTATATATGGCGCCTAAAAAACTGGTGCTGAAATCAGTGCAAAATAAGCATATTCTATAATCGGCACCTAGGTTTAGGCGTCAATTATAGCTTGATATTTCAGTGCCTAAATCTGTGCGCATTTTTGTTTATTTATTTATTGCATTTGTATCCCACATTATCCCACCTCTTTGCAGGCTCAATGTGGCTTACAATTCGTCGTGGATACTGGAAATAGAAGAGAATATACATTTGGTTTTTCAGAGGGTTTTGGGTTACATGGTGGTGAAATACATGGTTGTATTAAAGCAAAAGACATTATAAGACATTCCTATATATATGAAAGATTGTACAGTTACAAGTGTTGATCTTTGTGATATATCTTGTCGAAGAGATACGTTTTCAGTAGTTTACGGAAGTTGGTCAGTTCATGGACTGTTTTCAGGTTACGTGGTAGTGCGTTCCATAGCTGCGTGCTCATATAGGAAAAGGTAGATGCATGCATTAATTTGTATTTCAGACCTTTACAGTTGGGAGGATGAAGGTTGAGGAATGTGCGAGAAGATTTTATTGCATTCCTGGGTGGTAGTTCAATTAGGTCTGACATGTAGGCTGGGGCGTCTCCATGGATGATTTTATGGACTAGGGTACAAAGTTTGAACGTGATGCATTCTTTAAGTGATGCATTCATTTACACCAACTAAAACATGTGGTAAATCCTGGCGCACGTGTTAATTGGGTGCCTTTTGTTGTTGTTGTTGTTCTTTTAAGGTACTATTTCCACACCTTGTAAGCAATATTAGTTTGTTTAGCCTTGTGAGTGAGTTTATAGGATGCTGCCCCACTCCCTTGATAGTACTCCCTCATAGTGTCAGAGTCACCTAAAAACCTACAGTCCTGCCTGGGGGGTAGTGACACAGAAGGGGTGGGGCTATTTCTGTCTCCTGCTCGGAATTTCCTTTTTCCTGACAGCGGTAAAAGGGGGCCTCGGCGCGCAGCAAACCCACACACACTGACAGTACTGCATGGCAGGGGCATTGCCAGACCTTAATATTTGGGGGGCCTGGAGCCTAAAGTGTGTGAGGGGGAGGCACAGTTTGGCCCGCTTCTCTGCCGCAACCCCACATACCTTGGCCGACTGGGGTCCCCAAATCCTGCCAGCTGAAGCCTTTCTCCAGTGCTGTTCTCTGCCCATTGCCTGCCCTACGTCCCCTCACCTCGCTTGCATGCTCGGTTTTAGTGAAACTGAGCATGTGTGAAGTCGTGCATGCTCAGTTTTACTAAAATTGAGCATGCAGATGATGGGAGAGAAAGCAGGGTAGGCAATGCACAGAGAACAGCGCTGGAGAAAGGCTTCAGCTGGCGGGGGTTGGGGAACCCCACCAGCCAAACCAGGGGCTCTGGATCCAATCTGGGGGGGGGGGCAGGCTTCCAAGTCCCCTTGTAGCTACGCCACTGCCACATGGTTCCTTCTACTGCTGCTTGGTAAAGGGGTCCTAAACTAGGTACAGGTACAGGAGACGTGAACTTGATTCACCCCTGGAGAACATCTTTTTCTGAGACCTTATGTGTTTGTTTCAAATGATACCAGATAACAGCTGAACGTCCCCTTTTGCAGCAATAGATATTTGCAAAATCTCAAATCAACAGTATTTCTTATGCTTAATTAACAGCCTCTGTGAAGAGATTTAGCTAAGGTGGTTACAGCAGCTACAGCTTGACATAAAACTGTCAGTTTTGTCAACAGCATAACAATAGTAAAATGACTAAATATAAGTATAAATTCAGTGTGTTAAATATTGAGCTGGTAAAGTGAATCATAGACATAGAAGTAACATGATACAGATCACAAATACAAACATTAAATAACATTGTAGAACTGTCATATAATAGAAATATGATAAATGTCAGTAGAATACAATGTTATGTCATATCAGGCAGCATGGAAAGAACATTCGCATAGCACATATGTAATACAATGTCAGCACAATATAAATGAAATAGCTAATAGGCATGCATTAGTACAATCAAACAACATAGATATTATGCTAGCGCTGTTCGTATAATACAAAGAAACATCTTGATAGATAGCTAAGGGGGCAAGTGCTGTTGAAATATATAGACAGACAAGTTAGATAGGACAAGATAAATAGACGGGTTGCTCTCCACGCGTCCTTCCCTACACTCCTTCCTGTACACTTCATTCCCTGGATAAATCCTTCTTATCTGTTCCCTTCTTCGCTACTGCCAACTCCAGACTTCGCTCCTTCTGTCTTGCTGCGCCCTATGCCTGGAATAGACTTCCTGAGCCCCTAAGTCTTGCCCCATCCTTGAACATCTTTAAATCTAGATTGTAAGCCCACCTCTTTAACATTGCTTTTGACTTGTAACCACTTGTATCCACTCGCCTCCACCTACCCTCCTCTCCTCTTTCCTCTACACATTAATTGATTTGTTTACTTTATTTTTTGTCTACTAGATTGTAAGCTCTTTGAGCAGGGACTGTCTTTCTTCTATGTTTGTGCAGCGCTGCGTATGCTTTGTAGCGCTATAGAAATGCTAAATAGTAGTAGTAGTAGCTAACTTGAAAGCCAATTATATGGATGAATAAGGTTTAGGAATTGGTCTAAAATACAGGATGTGCAGCAAGCTCATCCAGGTGCAGACTGAGTGGATAGTCGGTCGCCATATGTTTTACAGGCATGAGAGAAGAGCCAGGCTTTCACCTGCTTCTTGAAGTAAAGGTAGTCTTGAGTTAGGTGTAACTAACTCCTTTGGGAGTGAGTTTCAGAGTGTGGGGGCTACTCCCAAGAAAGTTCACTGGCAGTTATCGAAGCAAAAGAAAGCAACTCTGTTTATGATCAGTAACACATACCAGAACCAGAACTGATGCATTTCTACTACTACATAGTCCTCTATGAGTTGTGTTATTTTCCCTAGGTTTTTGAAACATTCCCAATTACTAACAAAGCTAAACTAGATTTATCACCTTAATAGACATCAAAATGGTTGTCATTTCACATTACCCAGTGTGTAACATTACATGCAAGTATTAGATAACGATGGGTTTAATGTAGCTCAAAATATCTTCTGCAGGACTGTGCGGGATAGTAAAAGTGAATCCATTTCAAGTGAAATGAGGCAAGTGAGGCATTCTGAGTAGATAGCTGTGTGCTACGGTAGCTAAACAAAATATATTCTCTCAGGGTAACTAAGTATTTTCATGCAACTGATCATTCCAATGACCCAAAAGAGAATCTTTCAATTACTGAGCAATAACTTATATTGGCAATAGATGTATTTACTCTGGTCCAACATGTATTAATATCTAACACACTAAAGAAAATGAGGTCAGATAAAGAAAAGGGGTGAGATCTTTAACCACCAGATAATAGTAATAAATGAATAAAATAAAAACAGCCATATAGGGTTTGTAGCAGGGCCAGTCCAAGGCAAGATGCCGCCTGAGGCGGAGGTAACATGTCGCCCCCCCCCCCCCCGGTCTGAGATGCCACCCTCTCCCTCTTTCGCAAAGTTCCAAACCCAGCAGTGGCAGCGATTCCCATATGCTGCCCTGTGTCTCTGACGAAACAGGAAGTTACATCAGAGAGGTGGCCACAGTAAAGGGAAGAGGCGGGTGCTGGCGGCGGCAGGGCAGCGCATGGGAATCACTGCTGCTACTGGGTTTGGAATGTCACCGTGAGGTAAAACACCGTGAAGGGGTGATGCCGCCCCTCTGAAGTGCTGCTCCTGAAGAGTGCCGCCTGAGGCCCCCGCCTCAGGTGGCCTAATGGTCAGGTTGCCCCTGGTTTGTGGTAATGTAAATGAGGGCAGGACTGCCCATAGCCCTGGTAAGACAGTTGCAGGTGAAAGAAAATAACATTTATTAAAGCTGTTTGGTTAGCGTGGTCCTGTTTCATCCACAGGTAGGAGAAAAAGACAACATAAAAGTAGTCTGTAAATGTACCAGTGTCCATGTGTGGCCTGGTCCTGCAGGACCACTGTGTATCTTACTGCCTCTCAGCACAGCAGCACATTTTAAACAAGCCCAATAAATAAACTTTATTGGGCTTGACATACCATCAAAATGGCCTAAAAATAAAAGATTTCAAAGCAGTTTACAAGGTTAAAATAATAGAAACACGGGAGAGAAAAGAGAGCTGTAGCAAAGTGTGAAGGGAGGGAAAGAGAGGTCAGGTAGCAGTAGGTTTGAAGGCTTCGGTAAAAAGGTGGGTTTTGAGCAGTCCCTGGCCTGGTTTCTCAAAGTTACCAGTGTAGTCTCTAGCAATTACTCTGGTCAAAAATATGAAATCTGTAAGGTTCCAAGTAGAGCTTGGCCTAACTGACTGTAGCAGTTGCAGTTCACATATGGGTGGTGGAGGCATATGCCATGGGGTGTCACTGCTTCCCTTTGGGTCTCTTTAACCTAGCTATGGCCTTAGCTTATATACTTACTGAACCATGCCCTCTTGGCTCCACCCCTCCTATGTCACTTCCCCCCCAGGTGGGACTGTAGGTTTTTTAGGTGACTCTGACACTATGAGGGAGTACTATCAAGGGAGCAGGGTAGCATCCTATAAACTCCCTTACAAGGTTAAACAAAACTAATATTGTTTAAATGGTGTGGCAATAATACCTTAAAAGAACAACAACAACAAAAGATACCCAATTAACACGTGCTACATAATCCCAGAAAAATAAAAAATACAGATACAAATGCTTGTTCAGCTTCATGAAATGAAGGCAACTGTTCCAAATGCTCGTTAGAGGAATGTGGTGAAAAGGGAACTATAAGACAAATATGGTGTGATTGCCATAAGGCAAGACTATTTTGGGAAGAGATTATGAAAATTATGTGATGACAAAAGTAAAAAACTGAAACACCCATGGCTTCATTTACAACGCCGCACTAGTGATTTCTGCGTGGCAAATGAGAGGAAGCCAATGGGTTTCCTCTCATTTGTTGCACAGGAATCGTTAGCGTGGCATTGTAAAAGAAGCCCCCAATGTACTACAGTTTAATAGAAGTAGCTTATAAACTAGTCACCAAAGTCAGGTGGAAAGAATTAGATCCACAGACATAAGATTGGTTTGAGAAACTGAAAAGATTTGCTGCGAGAATGAGAGGATTGAAGCAAGTTTTTGATCAGATCTGGATCCCGTTTGTGAAATATATGCGGGACTGTTTTGAGACCCATGGTTGTGTGTGAGGAAGCCTGTGAATATGGTGGGTTAATAGAGATAAGGCATGTCTACCTGTATAGTCAGCAGCAAGTTGTTCTATTGAGGCAAGAAAATACGCACAATTCATGGTGTACTGTTTTTTTTTTTAATTTATGTTGATGTTAAAGTTACAAAAATAATGTTATAAATATATACGAATAATTAAAAATTGGGAAAAAACAAATAAACATTGTTACATAAACCTACTACATTCATCTACACAAAAGCTACAATGTAGGCCACCAAATCATCAAAAGTACTGAGAAAGAAGGCCCCCTTTTTTCCTTCCTAGGTTTTCTCCAATCAAGTGTATTTTATTGATTCCACCAACTGTCCTTGTTGAGTATCAATACTGTTTAGCAGGGTCGATGCAAGGTGCTGTAGGCAAACCTTCAATCTTCCCCCCCCCCCCCCCCCCCCCCATCCCCAGGTCTCTTTACCTTTCCCCCTACAGTCTAGAATCTCACTGCTTCCTCTCTTCCCCTTGTAGTCCAGCATCTTCCAGTTGTTCTCCTCCGCCATGGACCAGCTATCTCCCTCTTTCCCTTTTCCTTCCCCTTCACTCTGGCACTTCAGCATCTTGTGTACTCCTACCTGATGGTACAGCATCTCCTTTTTCTTGTTCCCCCTACCCCTTGCCGCAATAAACAGGCAGAACAGACAGCTTAGCAGACAGACTGAGCTAAACAATGAAGGTGCATGGGGCTTTGGTATGTGACTGCCATGTCTCTGCCCATTCCATAGCAGAAAGTCTGTGTCGGAGTAGGCAGAGACATTGCAGGTATTCAGTGCACATGTGCCAAAGTCCAACGTTTCCTTGTGTTGCTGCCAGCCTGCCTGCTGTTGTACCCACCACTGATTGGGATGTGTTATGTCCAGGCTGCTAGCTGCCATTGGCTGTCCCCCCCCCCCCCCCCGTCAAATTTTGGTGCTCTAGAACATTATTTAGTTTGCCTAATGGATGTGCTGGCCATGTGCTTAAGACCCCTGATATAAACTGAACTCTGACATATATGGGCATTGCTATATGTAGTGTTGGGAATATATTTGATGCCTTTATTATATGAATGTATATATATGTTTATATATACATGTTTTGTGATTTTTTTTTATTTCAGGTCACTAACACCCAGATTCCGTAAAGAGCACCTAAATATCAGGTTTCAGCTGGTGTACGTCTTTGCACCCCAAGTTGGGTATGGGAATCCCCAATAGGACCTTTTCTATGAAGGGGGCTCATCCTGGAGTGCCCTTTATAGAATAGTGCTGAGCTCTACATTAGCAAATCCGGTTCTAAAATACTAGTGGAATATGACATTTTAAGACCTGGATGTCTCAATTCTGACTTGTATGTCCTTTCTAAAGTGTTTATCAACAATTCATGGATTTGCTGTTTTGTACACACCTTTTTGGTATTTTCCAAAGTATGGATGGAGAAGATAATTCTATAAATTGGTGCCTAGATATGCATGCCATGTAGGTGTATCATAGACACTAATAATTGGTAGTTACATGGGATGGTGTACTAGGTGCTACAGCTCGTAACTGCAGGAAGCGTATACATATATTTTGGTGGGCCATGGGCCTACATATTACATGCATCACTTGGTGCATGTAACTGTGAACATTTACATCTGCAACTGACATGGCATAAATGTCCATGTTTAACCCTGTAGTGTCGGGTGGAGGAGTAGCCTAGTGGTTAGTGCAGTGGATTTTGATCCTGGGGAACTGAGTTCAATCCCCACCGCAGCTCCTTGTGACTCTGGGCAAGTCACTTAACCCTCCATTGCCCCCCGGTACAAAATAAGTACCTGAATATATGTAAACTGCTTTGAATGTAGTTGCAAAAACCTCAGAAAGGCGGTATATCAAGTCCCATTTCCCTTTCCCCTGTCCCATCAATCTGTTCCTATATGGCTTATTACGGGAACATTGGACACTTACAGGTTAAACTGAGGCATGCCCATGCCAACTTACACTGATATTCCATAAGAGCTTCTTGGTACACAGATGTTCGTGAAGAATTAGCACCCAAGGCATCATAAGAATAGCCATACTGGGTCAGACCAGTGGCTCAGCTATGGGGGGGGTGCTCAGTTTCATTAAAATGAGCGTGCACAGAGTGACTGAGAACAGAGCAGGGAAGGCAATGTGAGACCAGCGTGGGAAAAACGCTTCAGCTGGCGGGGGTTGTGGACCCCCACAAGCTAGGGAACCATCATGTGGGGGTGGCAGCAGTGGTGGGAGGTAGCAGCGGCAGGGAGGTGGGCCAAAATGTGTCCCTCCCTCACCTTGGGCTCGCCTCCCCCCCCCCCCCCCCGTCGAAGTCTGGCTATGCCCTTGGGTCAGACCAATGGTCCATCTAGCCCAGTATCCTGTTTCCAACAGTGGCCAATCTAGATCACAAGTATCTGGCAGAAACCCAATCCCAGGGCAAGCAGTGGCTTCCCCCATTTCTATCACTATAGACTTTTCCTCCAATGTTTTTAAACCCAGATATGCTAACCACTGATACCACATCCTCTGGGAAAGAGTTCCAGAGTTTAACTATTCTTTGAGTGATTTTCTCATACGAGAGGAGTTCCATCCCCTTTATCATTTTGGTCACTCTTCTTTGAACTTTTTCTAACTCAGCTATATCTTTTTTGAGATACGGTGACCAGAGTTGAATGCAATACTCAAGGCGATGTCACATTGGTGCATGTAAATGCAGGTGCTAATGTATAGAATTGCTTACTATAAATCTAGAAAGTCATCATCATCATATTATTATAACATAATCATATAAGCTTGTGTGAAAGCCTATTAATAGCAGTCAAACAGGAGCCTCAAATAAAGTACACTGTCAAAACAAATAATTCTCAAATGCAACAGTAGTAGAAAAGTGATTAAAAAAAACTAGAAGTGCTAAGCTTCCTCTGTGCTCTTTAGAGAATACATTTTTTAAAATGTGCTAATAGAAATCCCTTTGATATGTAGAGCTGAATATAAAGAGAACGCATCTCCGGGTTATTAAATGCTGCAGTGGGCAGAAGTGTTAACATTATGCATTATTACTGTTCACACTTTTATAGCTCTTTCTAATTGTTTCTTGCAAAGAAGAAAGGTAACATTGCTAGATTTAAAGCATGCTTTTCCTTGTTTGTATCCCCCTTTTAAAATATTTGTAATATGGACATTTGTACCCTCCCCCTTTAAACCATTACAATAAACCAAGCACAAGCAAAGGCAGTAGCAAAATCAGGCTTCAGTTTTATTGAACTTTCAACACTATAACAATAAGCAATAATAAACATATCTCCAGTAATACAATACATTTTTCACCCTAGTTGGCCTCACTCATAGTGCTGTACATTCCAAACCTCTGGCAGCAGCCACCTTCAGCCTTCTGATTGTTTGGAGTCAACCTAGTCAAATTTAGGTTCATGATCCCCAAATCCTCCAACTCATGGTGACACCAGGCTGGAGTGCCTCCTCACTCAGAGCTACTCCTACCTTGCAACCGCACACAGTGGTGACACATGTTGTCCACAACAGCCAAGGGGAAATGTTCTGCTCCTCCCCTACTTCCTCATGCCTATATGAGGTTAATGTGAGGGGTCTAAAGTTCCTCCCCCTTAAACACCACCACTAGCAGGAACTGTCATCTTCATGTCTCCGCTCTCCCACTCCATATCTGTGGTTATAAAAGCCTTGCTACAGCCTACTAACAAGTTCTGCACTGGACTCAAAAATATATCCGTACCAATGTCTGAGAGATGAGTCTTATCCAGGCAATGCAAACCCAGACCCTACTTCATGGATAAGTACCAACCCACTCAACAATGAAACAAATAAACTTCAGCATTCACTCTCCTTCATGTCTTCTCCACAGCTTTATAACTTCTAGCTGCATGACACACTTTCCTTGTAATAATCTGTGACCACATCATCCTCACAGATGGGAAACACATGCAGAAGGGTTGGAAAGAATTATATGAGCCACATTCTGCATACTTTCTCCACTTGTTTTTAAAGATTGTATAAAGACAACTGCATTCTAGTATGAAAATCCTATTTTCTTAGGGAGCTAGGTAGATCCTGAGGGAAGGGGCAAGAGGAAATAAGGAGACTAGAGGTGCTTCAAGGGGAAAAGGGAGATGCAAAATGAGAGTGAGGGGATCAGAATGGGAGTAGCAGGGTGAGATAGCAAGATTATTGGAAGTTCTGTATAAGGTATGTTAGAAGATCAGAGAAACCATGCTATTAAAGGCACTATTCCTCTCTCTCGTGATTCTGGAGCTCCTCCCTAGTCCAGGATCCCATATTTTCCCTCTCCCTTCCCTCCCTTTTCCCCTTCATTCCTTTACTTCTCCTTCATCTGCTTTCTGATTCCCCCATCTTTCCTTTTCTTTTCTATGCCTCAGTTCTCTCTTTTATCATCTATTCATCTGTCCTTTGTTGCTGAAATCCTTGCTCCGCTTCCCTCCTTTGAGATCCTCACTCTCTCCCCATCCCCCAGATCCTTCTCTGTTATATGTTCCTCCACCCATCCTAGTACTGACCACTAAGTTTATTTGAATTTAATATACTACCTTTCATGCAAGACAATTCAAGGTACTTTACAATGAAAATTAATTAGAGGGAAAGTGGAAGTCCATATTTGATGTGACAGTATAGAGGAAAAAAGAGCTCATAGAAAGAAGTTGAAAAAATAGGCAGATGGTTTCAATAGCACTAGGGCAGTGATTCCCAAACCTGATCCTGGGGCAGCCCCAGCCAGTCAGGTTTTCAGAATATCCATAATGAATATTTATACAATCCTCGTATTAGGCTTTCAAACTCTTCAATTTCCTATAAATATACATAACAATAGATTTTCTTTTGATGAATATTCATGAGAGATATTTGAATGCATTACCTCCACCTCATACAGACCTCTCTCATGAATATTCATTGTGGATATCCTGAAAACCTGACTGGCTGGGGTGCCTCCAGGACCAGGTTTGGGAACCACTGCACTACGGTCTGCCGAAAGCTTGAGTGAAGAGATGGGCTTTGTGGACAGTGTGTTCCAGGGCTGACATATCAATAAGGAGCCCAAAAGGAGAGACTAACAATGTGCCAGACCTGAGGTTCAAGGGACTCCATGATATTTAAAGGCGTCAACTAGAGTAAGCAGACACCTGGAAAAACAGGGGGCAATGGAAGGTCAGTGCTGCCTATTAGTGATTCAGAACAACACAACAAAAGAAGGAGAAAGAACCTCCGCAGATTGCAAAGCAATCCAAAACAACGAATGTGGTCAAAGGAAGGGGGAGACACCAGTAGATCAAACAATTTAATTGAAGGGAGACCCGACTTGGCCAAGTTTCAGCTAATAACTTGTATCACAGGTCTAAAACATATAGAGAACATTTAAAAACAATTAAAATACATATATTAAAATATAAATATTGGAAAAATTAAATATATAAATGTAATAAAACATTACCATCTGGTTCTCAGTAATAAAGGGTGTACACAACTAGCAAAAAAAAAAAAAAAAAAAGATCACGCTAATCACTACAGTTAGTACATAAGTATTGCCACACTGGGACAGACCAAACGTCCATCAAGCCCAGCAGTGGCCAATCCAGGTCACAATATCTGTCAAGATCCCAAAAAAGTTCAATACATTTTATGCTGCTTATCCCAGAAATAAGCAGTGGATTTTCCACAAGTCAATTTAATAATGTCTGTGGACTTTCCTTTAGGAAGCCGTCCAGACCTTTTTTAAACCCGCTAAGCTAAGTGCCTTTACCACATTCTCTGGCAACAAATTCCAGAGTATAATTAATTACACGTTGAGTGAAGAAAACGTTTCTCCAATTCGTATTAAATTTACTACTTTGTAGCTTCATCGCATGCCCCCTAGTCCTAGTATTTTTGGAAGAGTAAACAAATGATTCACATCTACCTGTTCTCTCCACTCATTACTTTATAGACCTCTATCATATCTCTCCTCAGCCAACTTTTCTCTAAGCTGAAGAGCCCTAGATGGTTCAGACTTTCCTCCAGTTAGCTATACTTGGAGGTGGATAACCACTCTGTATTATTGTGTTTAGTAATGCTCCAGATTAAAGTTATTTGAGAGACTGACAATAGCATGATGCAAACTATCAATTTTTTAAAGCACAGATGGGACATGTGTAGTGTTTTTGTTTTTTAATTCTCTCTTACAAGCAAGAAGGTTTTTTTTAAATCCTATTGGGTCATCATCCCCCGGATTCTATATAGTGTGACTTCAGCTGTCTGCACAAATCCGGTCGTATTCTGGATTTGCACTTACAACTTAATTAGTTTAACAAGCCAATCAGCACTGACAATTGACCTTAAACCCATTAGTGCCAATGTTCCCATATGGGAACAAATCAATTGTTCCTATATGGCTTAATAGGGAAAATTGGGCACTAATGGGTTAATAAGCAATTATTGACACTAATTGGCATTCATTTGAATTTATACACACAAATGTCTAAGCATATTCTATAAAGTGATGTGTATAAATTCTAAGATGTAGATCTGAAAAGGGGGCTTGGCCATGGGAAGGACATGGGTGGGTCATGGGCATTCCTAGAATTTATGCACACTGTTATAGAATATGCCCGTTCTACGCATAATTTAGGATCTGCACTTTATGGTGTTGATATGCAATGCAGGCCTGTGCGGTGTCAAGCAAGACACAATTGAAGGCGGATTGAAAATTATGTGTGAAGAGCAAAAGTGCGGTTAGATGAGTCCTTTCTGACTAAGAGGTCCTTTTACTAAGGTGTGCTGACAGATTTAGTGTGTGCTAATGATTAGCTTGTGCTAAATGATAGATGCCCATTATTTCCTATGGGTGTCTTATCAATTAGCGCATATTAATCATTAATGTGCACTAATGTTAGTGCACCTTAGCAAAGGACCCCTAAATGCACTATCCTCAGGTGGACATAACATTCAGACTGACACTCTTCATTGCAAGCTAAGCAGATAATACTCAGTGGGTCCATTATATTATGGATTTTTATTAACATTTGGGAGTTTTTATCTCTAGTATCTCTTCATTCTTTCTGGAAACCAGTGGTCTATCCCTACTCTAGATAGACATTTCTGACACTTTCATATAGGGTCTTTTTGCCTCCCTTTTTGTTTGACTGAATATTGGTGCTAGTCTGCTGAGTTTAATTTGCATATCAATTGGAAGATAATTAACTTGAGGATCTAGTGAAACCTGGGAATCTAGTAAGGCTCTTTAACAATTTAATTACATTTTACAACTACCTCTAATATATGATTCATAGAATTACTTAACCATAGTAATCTTGTCTTTTCCCTATTTAATTTCAAACTATGGATCTTACTCTGTTTTTCAACAATCCCTATGCATTCATTAATGTGACACTATGTCCTACTAAAGTCATTGCCTGCAGGGTCTAACAGGACATGTCATCTGCATATGAATAGAATTGAACATTAGCTCTTGCAGATCCATGTGGGACTCCATGTTAAGACTTCCAATTAGAAGACAATGCATTCTTCATTTTCATCCTATATTGTCTATTGCATAAAATTTTCTTAAACCAGTTAACTATCCTGCCTGCAGTTCCAAGTCCACTAAGTTTGATTGATAGGAGGTCATGATTAACTGTATCAAATGTTGCAGTCAAATCAACTGTAAGAGCTTTGTTTCTTTACCTTGAGGCCACAGTTTTTTAGCACCTGAATCCAGAATGATAAGTGAGGATTCAGTGGTATGTGAACTTCTAAACCCAAATTGCATCTGATGTAAATAATCATTATCTTTGAGTTAATTAATTAGTTGCTCAGCAGCAATTGCTTCAACCAGCTTAGACAATAAAGATGTGCTTGTTACAAGTCTAAAATTAGGTATCAAATGTTTAGTGGAGGAGTGGCCTAGTGTAAGGGTGGTGGACTTTGGTCCTGGGGAACTGAGTTCAATTCCTGGTACAGGCAGCTCCTTGTGACTCTGGGCAAGTCACTTAATCCTTCATTGCCCACCGCATAGAGCCTGCCATGAGTGGGAAAAGCGCGGGGTACAAATGTAACAAAAAAAAAATTTCATGCCTTCTTCTTTTTTTTTTTTGGAACTGGGATTAATATTATATTTCTTAAAGATTCAGGAAAGGAGCCAGTTCTAACAACTTGCCAGCAATAAAAGTAATCAAACACATTAGCAGATTAATAGCAGCGACCTTAAGTAAGAGGCTGTTATCCACCAGATCGAAGGCTGAGGATATGTTCAAGAAGATAGTCTACCTCGATCAAAGATGCTATGGAGTCCACTAAGCAATCCTTTCAAATGGTGACCAGGGTGGAAGCCATATTATAGGGCTACAGGACATGAAGTTTATGGCATTCTGTAGAAATTGAGTTGAAACAAGTTTCTCTGTGAGCTTGGAAAGAGAGGGCCAGCAGTTTGAAGACAAAGAGGGTCAAGGGAGGATTTCTTAATATGGGACAGACAAGGGACTTCTTCCAGGCAATAGGGTCTTTCACCAGTTGTGAGACTCTGATTGATGATAGATTTCATGAAGGCAAGAAGACCACTTGTGGAGGTACTGATCCATTTAAGGAGGAAAGGATCAAAGGAACAGTTAGTGGGTTTGGAGGAAGTCAGTAGTTTCATGAGGGATAACCCAGTGACTATATTGAAAGAAAATCAGGATTGCTTTAGTGTGCTAGGTTAAAAGGAAATACAAGCAGAAGGATCTGAGGACTGGACTACATTGGTTCATTGTAATCCAAGGTGAGCAGAAGGGTTGAAAGTTTGACATAAGTCACTAATCTTTAAAGAAAAGAATTGAGCTAATGTGTCTGCAGTAAGAGAGTCTGGTATGGGCAGGTTGAGGTCTCCCAAAATCAAGTCTGTTAGAATGATAAAAGATTCATTGAGCAGTTGACTGTGTTCTTAATAAAGATTGAGTAAAAGGATTTCAGGGCTTCTTTCGTTTTTTTGAGTAAAGCTATCCTTGTTGGGTGTAATATATCTCCAATGTCTTTCAGCCTGCCTTGTTTTACATTTAAGGAATCTGAGTATTTGATGATACCATGAGCAGCAGCAGACAGGACGAGGGCAAACTGACCTGAATTGGGCAATGGAATCCAGGACTGACCAAAGCGTCAGATCCCAAGGGTCAGTCTCAGTAGTGAGGGGCTGCATGAAAAAATCTTGAGGGGAGGGGGGCTAAGAGAAGGGAACGAAGAAGGATAATATGCCCTAGGCCTC
Source organism: Microcaecilia unicolor (assembly GCF_901765095.1). Lineage (NCBI taxonomy): Eukaryota > Metazoa > Chordata > Amphibia > Gymnophiona > Siphonopidae > Microcaecilia > Microcaecilia unicolor. Next base: position 244,737,266 of record NC_044032.1, on the reverse strand, counting down.
TAGAAGAGGAAGAAGGAAGAGTATGAGCAGAGAGGGAAAAAACTGGGGCTAGATCATCAAAAGAAATCTGCAGGTGATCTGACTAGGAAACGAAGGAGTGTTGAACATAGATAATACAAGGTTCTGCTGTACATGTAGGAAAGTTAATATTCTTGGAGAGCAAGATCAGCAAGGAGGGCAAGGAAATGGGAGTCTTGCAGGTATAGTGGATTATCTATATGGAATTAAAATTTCTCAGGGTCAGAAGGTTGGGACAATGGACTATGGCCTCTGACAGGGTCACAGAGAGAGAGAGAGAGAGAGAGAGAGAGAGAGAGAGAGAGAGAGAGAGAATGCTAGGATGTCATAGCAGCAGATGGTGAGTAGCAGATAAGTAGAAAGTGAAAAGGAGAGCTGAAGTTCAGTTAAAGGAGCAGTTCAGGGTATATGTAAAGATTCATAACTGGGAGAGAGTTTGCAAAAATAATGGCAATGCCACTGTCCATTCTGAAAGACCTAGGCACAGACAGGGCTGTACAGCCTGCGGGAAGGCAGAGATTGAGAACAGATTCTTCACCATCATGAAAAGGTTTCAGTTAGGCAAAGTAACTGGATCTGAGAAGCAGTGATAATATCATAGATGGTGGCTATTCTGGATCGTATAGACATACAGGCCAGAAGAATGGTGCATAGGGGATAGGATGGAACAAGGAAGACAAGTAATTAAATATTCTCCCCTACCTCCTGACCTGTCAAAAATCCCACATAAATTAATTGGACAAGCAAGAAATGCCAGAAAATATTTTTATAAGTAAAATAAAAAAAATTGCTTAATTTATTATTCATATATGAGCAAATTTATACAAATGTGCACCCCCAACCTACAGCTCAGCTAGCTTAAAGAATTTTATTTTTCAATGTGGCCCAACACTGAAATGATTTGATCCTCTGAATTCACTTTGTAGCACTATATAAATTAATGATATTAAAAATGATAATAATCTATGCAGACTGTCTCTTACTGTACAACTCTAGGACCATGAGAGACTGGGCATGGAGAATGGACCACATGGCACACATGGACACACTCTAAAGATGTAACAGATGATGCCAGAAAGAGTATGTCTAAGGGTTACAGGGCAAATAAAAGCAGAAATTCTATAAGGAACCACCTAAGTTCAGCAGCAAGAACAGGTGTAAATGCTGGTATTTTAGTCTGACGACAGTGCCGGGCAAAAAAGTGGAAACTATTAAAGGGAATACAATTACTGAACATATGGCCAAACATTGCTTAACGGGACAGAGTCAGCATGGGTTCAGCCGAGCGAAGTCTTGCCTCACCAATTTGCTTCATTATTTTGAAGGCATGAATAAACAATATGGATAAAGGTGAGCTGATGATGTAGTGTATCTGGATTTTCAGAAAACTTTTGACAAAGTACCTCATGAGAGACTCCTGGAAAATTAAGAAGTGATGGAATAGGAGGCAATGTTCTGGTGTGGATTAGGAATTGGTTATTGGACAGAAAACAGAGGGTAGGGTTAAATGGTCATTTCTCTCAACGAAAAAGGGTGAATAGTGGAGTGCCATAGGGATTTGTATTGGGGCCGGTGCTATTTAACATATTATAATGATCTGGAAAGCGATGAGTGAGGTGAGTGGGTAAAAGGGGCCCTGCACTGGCGTCAGTATTTCCGTGCAACTTCCGTCGAGTGTCCCCTAGTCGTTGTACTTTTGAATGAGTAAAAATCGATTTACTTCTACCTCGTTCTACACCACGCAGGATTTTGTAGACCTCAATCATATCTCCCCTTTCCATCTCTTTCCGAGCTGAAGAGGCCTAACCTCTTTAGCCTTTCCTCATGTGAGAGGAGTTACATCCCCTTTACATTTAGTCACTCTTCTTGAATAGTTTTCTAATTCCGCTGTATCGTTTTGAGATACGGTGACCAGAACTGAATGCATACTCAAGGTGCAGACTCACCATGGGAGCGTACAAAGGCATTATAGTATTTTGGTCTTATTCACCTCCCTTTCCTAATAATTTCTAGCATCCTGTTGCGTTTTTTGGCTGCTGCCGCACAATGAGCAGAAGATTTCAGTGTATTATCTACAATGACACCCAGATCTTTTCTTGAGCGCTGACCCAAGGGTGGATCCTAGCATCAGGTAAGTATGATTTGGATTATTCTATTTGGATTAGTGCTATTCTGTAAACATATATGTATGTGCCATAGCATGTAGTTTATGGGTGGGTATTCACATAGGTGGAGTTTGGTTGAAGTGTGGGGGGGGGGGGGGCTTATTTTATTTATTTATTTATCCAGATTTCTATTTCATACAATCCTGCGTTCTTGGTGGATTACAAAAATCACATACACAATCATTAAAACACATTTCCAAAACAACAAGACAAAATCTCCAAAGATTCATTAATAACAGTGATTGATCCAAAGTAGCCATAAATTAGTCCTTTCATCCTATTTTACTACTACTACTACTTAACATTTCTAGAGCGCTACTAGGGTTACGCAGCGCTGTACAAAATAAACAAAGAAGGATGGTCCCTGCTCAAAGGAGCTTACAATCTAAGGAACGAAATGTCAAGTTGGGCAGTCTAGGTTTCCTGGGCAGAGGTGTAGAGGTTAGGTGCCGAAGGCGACATTGAAGAGGTGGGCTTTAAGCAGAGATTGAAGATGGGCAGGGAGGGGGCCTGGCGTATTGGCTCGGGGAGTTTGTTCCACGCGTGGGAGTGAGGCGAGGCAAAAAGGGCAGAGTCTGGAGTTGGTGGTGGTGGGAGAAGGAGTACGGAAAGGAGGGGATTTGTCTTGAGAGCGGAGGGTACTGGTAAGAACGGTAAGGGGAGAATGAGGATGAGAGGTAAGGAGGGGCTGCAGATCGAGTACATTTGTAGGTTAGTAGACAGACAGCCTTGAATTTCATGCGGTACCTGATTGGAAGCCAATGAAGGTGACTTGAGGAGAGGGGTGGTATGAGTGTATCGGTTCAGGCGGAAGATAAGACGTGCGGCAGAGTTCTGAACCGGACTGAAGGGGGGATAGGTGGCTAAGTGGGAGACCAGTGAGGAGCAGGTTGCAGTAGTCAAGGCGAGAGGTAACGAGGGAGTGGATGAGAGTTCGGGTGGTGTGCTCAGAGTGGGAAAGGGCGGATTTTGCTAATGTTATAGAGGAAGAAGCGACAGGGTCTTGGCTATCTGCTGGATGTGCGCAGAGAAGGAGAGGGAGGAGTCAAGATGACACCGAGGTTGTGGGCAGAAGAGACGGGGACAATGAGGGTGTTATCAACCCGAAATAGAGAGTGGAGATAGAGGAGAAGTGGGTTTGGGTGGGAAGACAAGAAGTTCGGTCTTGGCCATGTTCAGTTTTCAGGTGGCGGTTGGACATCCAGGCAGCAATGTCGGATAAGCAGGTCGATACTTTGGCCTGGGTTTCCGCAGTGATGTCAGGTGTGGAGAGATAAAGCTGGGTGTCATCAGCATAAAGGTGATACTGGAAGCCATGAGATGAGATCAGGGAGCCCAGGGAAGAGGTGTAGATAGAGAAAAGAAGGGGTCCAAGGACAGAACCCTGAGGGACTCAAACAGAGAGCGGGATAGGGGTGGAGGAAGAACCATGAGAGTGTACTCTGAAGGTACAATGGGAGAGATAAGAGGAGAACCAGGAGAGGACAGAGCCCTGGAACCCAAAAGAGGACAGTGTGTCCAAAGTAAGTTGTGATTGACAGTGTCAAAGGCGGCGGATAGGTCGAGGAGAATGAGGATGGAGTAATGACCTTTGGATTTGGCGAGGAACAGGTCATTACAGACTTTGGATAATGCCGTTTCTGTCGAGTGAATTGGGCGAAAGCCAGATTGAAGCGGATCGAGGATGGTATGAGAGCAGCCTCCTGCTTCGCCAATGCTTTTAAAAATAGAAATGTTTTAAACTATTTTCTGAAAGAAAGCAACATTTCAATTGAAAAGTAGTAGCATGGAGGCCTAACGCATTTACCAATCAAAAAAATCGGAGCTTAACGAGCATATAGGTTTATAAATTTTAAGAGTAGAAGCAAACAAAGATGGACTTACATTACTCAATGCTTTGAAAATCAATATAAGAACCTTGAATTCAATCCTATAAACAATGGGCAGCGAGTGCAACAGAATGCCAATGTACATGTAATATGTTCCTTACTCGATTTCCTGTTAACAGTCATGCACTGAGTTTTGGGTAACCTGGAGTGCTCACAGCAGGTAGCCCAGCAACACTCAGTTATACACACAAATGTAGAGTTCTCAACCTGTGTGCACACTTTCCCAATCTAGGGTGATCATTTATACCAACTCTATTACTGGTGTGGGCGTTTTCACCTAGATGAGCATGTTCTTGGCATATTACCATTGGCATTCTAAAAGGAAAAGTTGGGGCCATACTTTTCTTTATAGAATAGATTCCAAGTAAGTGCATTGTAAGATCTAAAGTAGGAACCACTTTATAGAATTACCTTCCCAAAGTTACCTGCACTTTCCAAAAACATTTCAAGCAAACGAAATCTGTGAAAATAATATTATTTTGGGGATGAACAGTGAAACAAAGGAGCCACTCTCCACAGGTTTTGATTACATTTCATGCACTAATGACCAGAAATGGATACTCTGACTCCGAAACTCGCTGAACTCACAAAGAATGCAACTTGGTTTGGGCACTGATCCCGACTGTCAGAGAAAGGATGAACAAAGAAATCAAAGATTCTTCCAGAGGACCAACTTTGGCAGTGGTTGCATTCCACAGTCTCAAGCCCAACAGCCTAATTGTATTTCAATCTTAGAAAGTCTTTTATTAACTCTGAATTATTATATAAGGATCACAACTCGGGCACTCGGCACTTACTCAGACATAGCTCTTTCTTACTTGCTTCTAAAAATGTATGAGTCAATATTTAGCCAGGTTAGTCAGTGTTTTCTCTAAATCTCAGAAGCTGTGGGCTGGATTAAATACAGATATTGAGTTCTATATCCAGATAGTGGCTGGCGCTGAATATCTGGATTTGGCACTGAGCGCTGACACTATCCAGCCCGAGATTTAGATAGCTAACAAGTTAAGTTAGGACAGCTTTTTTTTGAGGTCCTAACTTTATCTGGTTATATTTCTGGTTAGTGGAATGGAATATCCCAGCTAACCAGAAACTCATAGGACTGCACTCACTCTGTTCAAGGATGTCCCAGGCTCTATACAGATAATGTAGTATAGTATAATATAATATAGTATAGTATAAGTGCTGATGTGCTATGGTTTTTGACTATCAAGATTTATGTTGGGTTACACCCTTAAATAAGAAATCAGCAAAAATGTTTCAAAAAAACATTCAAGGAGTTTTTAGACCAGGGATTGATGATGTGCCCACAGAATAGGAAAATTATTTTTTTGCGGTCATGACCCATTTTCGGGCATCTGAGGTCTTTTCTCCTTGTACAATAAATAATTTAAAAAAATACAGAGTGACCACTTTTTTCATTACATGTATTTATCTGGCAGTGCTGGTGTACATTTTTTTTTGGTATTTCATACCCTATGTTAGCACACAAGCAAATTATTGCACACTGTATAATACTCTACTGATAGTGTCAGGATGGTCTGCAGTGATGTTCAGCTGAATTATCTGGATATTGCCACTGAAAATCTGGGGTAGCCAGCACTATTTAGCATCTGCTACTGGATAAGTAACGTTAAAAATGGAGGATTGCTACTAAACAATAGAAGCCAGCTAAGAGAAATGGAGGCCCACAGGAAGAGAAGCCACCAGATGTGGACCCATGAACCTGCAGGCCAGTGGAGAACATGGTGCACAGACCCATTCCTAGGGCATCCTTCTCTCTCTATCTCCCCCCCTCCCCCCCCCCACCCCCCCCCACGGTTAGGCAGGCGCCACAAATGGGTGTCTCATACGACATTCACAGCTACTTGTATCCTCACAGTCCCATAGTGTCAGTTTTTAAACAATAAATAGGTAAATAGCATTCAAACTGTTTGTATCACAGTCCACTGCTGTCCCTTGTGTGCCTGCTGACTGGTGCCTCTGCTATATCTTGTCTGGCAGTCAGATCTTGCATAAAACAAAGAGTCCTTGGTTAGCAGAGATATAAGGCAGACCTGGTCTCTGGTCAGCTCCCTAGCAGAAGAGGAAGGGTAAGATCAGAGGTTTCTGCTTTCTGGAGACAGTGGCAAAAGGGGACTCCAGCCGGCTCATGGCTTCTAGGGTTGAGCTGCCTGATGCTGGTGGGACAAAATGGAGAGCAAATGAGTTAATTTCCCAGGTGTGGAAGATTCCAGGCAGATGAGAAGCCACCTCCCCCTTAGTAATCGTAAGGCCATGTTGAAGGTCGAAAATGACGTCTAAATAACATTCATTCTCCTGCAACCTGTACTTCCTGTTTTTCAGTTTTTCTGGAATTCTCTACCCACTGAGCTATGTTTAGAGCTATCTTATTAAAGATTCAAGACAACATTAAGACCTACCTTTCTGTGAAAGCATTCCCTGTTCAAACTTAAGTATATTGGAACTTTCTTTTTTATTTTGCAACTAGGATGGTGACCTTTTGTCAGCAAATCCTTTACCACCGTGCTGTCTGTATTCTCCCCTCCTGCTGTATAATAATAACATAATAATATAATTTAATTATTTTACATGTTCATTTTTTTAAAGGAAATCTTTTATTGTTTTTTATACCAAATATTGTAAACTAGGTTCCTATATGTGTTTTTCCTTGTTTCTTTTTCCCTATTTACTTAGGGGTCCTTTTACTAAGGCGCATTAATGGATTTAGCGTGCGCTAAATAATAACACAGCCATAGAAATGCACCCTGGGATTCTATATATTACGTTGAGATTTCCGCAGGGAAATCAAAGCATATTCCATAACAATGTGCTTAATGTAATTCGGTAACAAGCTAATCAGTGCTGATAATTGGATGCTAACAACTTGCCTAGTTGAAAAGTAGGCATGGTTATGGGTGTGGAATGGGTGGTCATGGGCATTAAAAAATCTATGTAAGGTGTTATAGAATATATCCGCTCCACGCCTAATTTAGGCATCTGGATTTACACCAGGTTTTACTTGGCGTAACTGACCATGACTAAATGTAATTGCATAGACCAATGCTCGGAGTATTCTATAAACTGCATGGAAATTCAGGCTTATCCCATCCTATATAATAAAAAGCACCTCCAACGTTCTGAAGCTGACTCCATGGCACTTAAACCTTGAGACATTCATGCTCTCCAACTCATGAATTGACGTCAGTACTTCCTGGTACATCAGCAGAGACACTGACCAACCACATGAAAGCAGCACGAGGCACACCAACGGACTGATGCACACTGCCACAGACCTCCCTCTCTTGTCCAACTTCAGACACCTGCCCTCTCCTCTCCGACTTCGGACCTTCCCCTCCTCCCTCCCGAATCGCCATGCCGCTACAAAAAAAAAAAAAAAAAAGCCGGCACTTACCAGCTGATCATCCCTGCAGCAAGGGAAACACTCTGGCTCTGAAAACAGCTGCAGTCAGTTAGACAGGTAACTCCCTAACCCTCAGAAAATTCTTTGTTTAAAATAAATTTTACGGTTCACAGATTTTTTTTTCAAAGTGAGGAGAGAATGAGAGAGCCAAGCAGAGAGCACAGAATCCTGTCAGATGAGAGTACAAGGTGAGGCAGGGACCTTGCAGTAAGGTATGCCTCCAAAGGTGACTGAGGGAGGGAGGGAGGGAGGGGGGAGGGCGACCATGGAACTGGGAGGTAGGGAGGCCCTGGAACTGGGAGGGGGACCCTGGAACTGGGAGGGAGGGGGGGAGGGGGACGACCCTGGGAGGAAGGGGGGGGGAGAAAAACCCTGGAACTGGGAGGGAGGGGGGGCGACCCTGTAACTGGGAGGGAGGCGGGGGCCCTGGCACACACTCTCATTCACACAGACACACTCTCTCTCACATACACACTCGCACCCAGTCTCACTCTCTCTCTCTGTCACACACACACACTCACACATTCACTCTCTCTCTCTCAGACAGTCACTCTCACAAACACTCTCTCAAACATACACACTCCGAGGAAAACCATGCTAGCGCCCGTTTCATTTGTGTCAGAAATGGGCCTTTTTTCCTAGTAATGTAATAAATCAAAAAAACATACTTTATAGAATACGCCTAAGCAAATTTCATTTCAGTGCTGAGTTTTTAAGCATCCTATCATGTAGCACACCTAAATCTATTAGTGCATATAGTAAAAGGACCCCTTAGCATGTAAACCTCTGAGGGCCTCGTTTACTAAGGTGTACTAGCATTTTTAGTGCACACTAATGCTAGAAACACCAATATATTCCTACGGGTGTCCCTAGCATTGGTGCATGCTAATTTTTAGGATGCGCTAAAAATGCGAGTGCACCTAAGCTTAGTAACTAAGGCTTAGTTAACAGGGTCCTTAGTTACTTGTATTTATTTGCAGCATATTAAATAAAGTTGAAATGTGAATGTGGTGCTACAGAAAATAATTCCATAATTTCTAGAATGGGGCTAACCCGGTGGTAATCAGGCAGCACCATGCGCTGCCCAGTTACTGCAGGAGCCCTTAATGGTTGGCGGTAGGAGCTACCCCCCACATGGCCACACAGTAAGAATAATCTTACTGCATAACTATGTCTTTTTTAGGGTTTTTTTACCCATTGCAGTAGAAAGGGCCCTGGTGAATGGCAAAAAGGGCCCCTGCTGCTACTGTAGGGTCCTTTTTACTGCAGCTTAATCTGCATTATCCACTTAGCATACACTAATGCAAGCACACTAGTTGGATAATGATTCCATGCGCCTTGTCTACCCCTGCCATGCCCCCTCCCAAAAATCTTTAAGAAAAATAAAACATGCAATTAGCTGATGCAAAAAGGCAAATGACCACAAAACACTTTAACACTTTTGCAGTAGACTTAACACAATTTAGTAAAAGGGTCCTCTAAGTTAGTTCACTAATGGGTTAGCGCGGGAGCCCTTATCGTCACCTTGCACCGCATGGCCATGTGTGCTGGTGGTTTTTTTTTTTACCTGCTGTGATTCAAAGGGCCCTGGTGCACAGGAAAAACAACCCCTGCCACTAGCACTGGACCCTTTTTCCCGCAGATTGGTAGAATGACCCGTAACCCTCCATTGTCTCAGGTACAAAATTAGATTGTGAGCCTTCCAGGGACAGAGAAATATCCAGTGTATCTGAATGTAACTCACCTTGAGCTGCTACTGGAAAAGGTGTGAGCAAAACCTAAATAAATACATAAATAATAAAGGATCCTTTTATTAAGGTGCACTACCAATTAGCATGCATTATATGCTGCGCAGCTGATTCTATGCCTATGGGCTGCATGGCACTTAATGCACACTAATTTGTTTACACACACGTGAAGGGGCTTTTCGATATGATGTCTAAATTCTACTTTGGATGTTTTGCTGAAAACATCCAAAAGACAAATGGCAAACATGGCCATTTTTGAATCTGAAAATGTCTACCTTGTTTTTTTTCAAAAATGGCCATTTTCTAGACTGTTTTGGATGTAGTGCATTTTTCTTTTGAGACTATTTTCATAAAAACAAACAAACAAAATGTCCAAACAAGCCATTAGAGGAGAAGGAAGCATTGTTAGTAGACTGGCCACACAGATATCCCAGCATAGCGGTGAAGCACCCTGGGGAGCACTGTAATGGACTTCATATAAAAGGTCCCAGGAACACCTTTCACCCTTACCCCCTTATATTGTATGATGGGCCAGCCAAAACCCACTGTACACAACTAGAATAGCCCTTATGTCTGTGCCACTTACATTTATTTATTTAGATTTTGCTCACACCTTCTCCAGTAGTAGCTCAAGGTGAGTTACATTCAGGTACTCTGGATATTTCTCTGTCCCAGGAGGGCTCACAATCTAAGTTTGTACCTGAGGTAATGGAGGGTTAAGTGACTTGCCCAACATCACAAGGAGCAGCAGTGGGGTTTGAACCAGCCACCTCTGGATTGCAAGACCAGTGCTCTAACCACTAAGCTACTCCTCCACTCATATATGTATACTTATATGTTGGTACAGTAGGTTTCTGGTGGGTTTTGGTGGGATGACACTTTCCACCACAAATGTAACAGAGTGGGATATGGGTCTGGGTTCCCTTCTCCATAGTGCACTGCATTGGCCACTAGGCTACTCCAGGGACCTGCTTGCTGCTCTATTAGGACTGGCCTTAACATCTGACACTGTCATAGAGGCTGGTATATATATACTGTTTCTTTCACATCTTTGGGGGTTGAGAGGGGTCAGTGACCACTGGGGAATTAAGGGGGGGGGGGGGTCATGCCTTAATTCTTTAATGGCCATTTAGGGCACTTTTTAATGACTTAGTCATGATTGAAACAGGTCTAGACCAAAACACCCAACTTTTAGCCTGGACATTTTTGTTTTGTTCCATTATGGCAGAAAAACATCCAGGTTGTGGGAATGCCCAAATCACGTGCACTGCAGATGAACTGCATAGAAAAAGTCTTTAAAATGTGTTTTGAAAATAGCAATGTGGATGTTTTTGCAAGAAAACTGTCCATCTGCTGCCTTGTGCCACTTTTTGGACATTTTTCTGTTTTGAAAATGAGCCCTAAAATCCATTAGTGCGCCTTAGTAAAAAGACTAAAAAAAATGTATTTTCATATTTCCTTGTAGAAATCTGGGAATGACCTGAAAGTTTTAAGTTGGAGAGTATTTCACCAATTTCTTGGCTGGTTTCACTCTTTCTGGCAGGCCTCCCCCCCTCTGTGGGTGGTACATGCCAGATATAAGAGTTTATCTCGATCCCTGGAAATTTGTGGCTTGACTTAATAGCTTTCTAGCAGTTATTGGAACTCCTCTGTCATCAGTCTCATGCCTAAGTACAGTTGAAAATAAAAGAGAAAAACATGTTGATTAGAGCTGAGCATCTACAGCACTCTGATAATTGTGTTTTTCTTATTAAAAATACATGTGGGTACAATAACTCAGAATTCTGTGGTTTCATGACACATGATTCTCTGTGATTAGATCATAACAATATAAGAACTGACATACTAGGTGAGAGCAAAGTGGCCAACCCAGGTCACAAGTACATGGTATGATTCCAAAATGTAACAAGATTCTATGTCTGCATATCCCCAGGAGTAAGCAGTAGATATCCCCGAGTCTACCTTACTGATGGTTTATGAATTTTTCTCCAACTAGTTGTCCAAATCTCTGGGTTTTTTTACACGAAGCTTCACTAACTGCTTTTATCATGTTCCAGGAACAAGTTCCAGGCCACAGTTATGCATTAAATGAAAAGAAAAATGTTCTCTGATTTCTTTTAAAGCTATTACTTAGTAACTTCATGGTGTATTTCTGGGTCTTTGTACTTTTTGAAAGAGTAATCAATCAGGGGGTCTTTTACTAAAGATTAACTCAAGTTATCTGTAGCAGGGCCCATAGGAATAAAATGGGCCCTGCTGCAGATAATTCAAGCTAATCTTTTATTTATTTTTGTTACATTTGCATCCCACATTTTCCCACCTATTTGTAGGCTCAATGTGGCTTACATAGTACCGGAGAGGTGTTTGCAGACTCCGGTGTAAACAAATACAAAGTGATATTGTGGTAAGATAAAGTTCATGTGGCATAGCCACACTAGGGAATCATACAACGGAAGAGTTGTGTTATATCCATTATGTTATTTAGTTTTGTTGTGTTGCAGAGATCAGGCATTTATGTTGGGTTGGTAGGGTATGCCTTTTTAAACAGGTTAGTTTTTAGTTTTCTCCGGAAGTTTAGATGGTCGTACATAGTTTTCAAGGCTTTTGGTAATGCGTTCCACAGTTGTGTGCTTATGTAGGAGAAACTGGATGCGTAAGTTGATTTGTATTTGAGTCCTTTGCAGCTTGGGTAGTGCAGATTTAGGTATGTTCGTGTTGATTCGGATGTGTTTCCAGTTGGTAGGTCGATCAGGTCTGTCATGTATCCCAGGGCTTCACTGTAGATAATTTTGTGAACCAGAGTGCAGTTAAAAAAAAAAAACAACAACCCTCAATTTGTGTCTACTTGGCTAAATCAACTCTTATTTTATAGCCCTGACCTCTTTAGCCTTTTCACATGGAATAGTTGTTTCATCGCTTTTATCATTTTGGTTGCCTTCTCTGTACCTTTACTAATTCCGTTATGCTTTTTTGATATGTGGCCTTCAGAATTGCACACATCACTCAAGGTGTGGTCACACCATGGAGTGATACAGAGGCATTTTGATATTCTTTGTTTTATTTTCTATTCATTTCCTAATAATTCCTAATATTCTATTTGCATTTTTTGGCTGCTGCCATACACTGAGCAGAGGATTCCAACCTATTGTCCACAATGATGCCTAAATCCTTTTACTGAGTGGTAGCACAAGGCACTGTTATTCTTTCCTTTCTGCTTCACTTGTCCATATCCCATTATCCCAATCTCATAAGATCCTATAGCCATATTGCATGCCTTATCTCCTTTGTAATTTATTGCTCTCAACAACAACAAAAAAGCACATTTCTTATGGTTTTTTATTATGATCAAATGAATTTATAAAAGATGTCTAGGATTGGGAAACGGGGACAGTCTACTTGGGAAGCTCACTTTTCTCTGTAGAAGAAATCATGGAGGAGTAACGTGGAGCAAAAACTATACTAGATGAACATCTACAATAATATGGCTCTAACACGTTATATAGTAAGGGACAATCAATAAAGCATGGTATAGTGTAACAACTGCCCCTCCCCCATATTTAATTCCACAGTCAGTACTGCTTTAAAAAGTCAAGTGTGGTGTTTTATAGCCACATATTTAGTGCTGGATTGCATTTGGATTTTGGCATTGGATACCAGTGGTACCTGGATAAATTCTGGCTCTCCCACCGGACCACTGGCACTATCTGGAAAATGATGGGGCAGTCAGTGGTTGGGGTGGGGTGGGAGCTGTTGAGTTTAGCAAAGGTAGAGAGTTGTTTAGGCAAAACATAAGAAACTTTTAACAAAAATACTCCAGATGTCTTATTAAATCGTATCAAAAACATTTATTATATGAAAATATAATCACTTCTATCACTCACACCACTCATTCATACTACTAACAATCTGATTTGGTAATTCTCCTGTTACATTAAACATTGCCAAACATAATATTTGGTCCATTATCTTGTGTATGAAGAAAAGAGTCAATCATCAGAAAAAAATAGATCCAGCGCTGCTCGTTCTTTCTTCTGTAACCAAGAGCATAAAGCTCCCATATAAAATTTCAAAATCTAATGGGGACACTCAATCAAGTTACTTGGAAAAAACTTTTAAAACAAATAAGAGGAAATATATTTTCACTCAATAAATAGTTAAGCTCTGGAACATGTGCCTGGAGGATGTGGTAACATCAGTTAGCATAGCTGGGTTTAAAAAAGGGTTTGGACAAATTCCTGGAGGTAAAGTATATTGACTGCTATTGAGATAGACACTGCTTGCTCTAGGATTGGTAGCATGGAATGTTGCTACTATTTGGGTTTCTGCCAGGTACTTGTGACTTGGATTGGCCACTGTTGGAAGCAGGATACTGGGCTAGATGAACCATTGACCTGACCCAAGTATGGCTATTTTTATGTTCTGATGCTCCACACCCCCCTCATAAAGCTCTTATCATGTGCCCTCTCAACCATTTCTTCTTCTAACCAAAGCACCCTAATCTCTTCAGCCTTTCCTCAAAAGGGAACTGTTTAATTTCTTTTATCATTTTGACCACCCTTCTCTGAACCTTTTCTAATTCCTCTCACTTATTTATGAAATGGAGTACCCAGAACTGCACAACATACTCAAAGTACACTTGTACGTACAGGGGTATAATGATTTTCTAGAGTGACTCTTTCTTCATTTTCAAATAATTTCAAACGTATTATTTCTTTGTTTGCTCACTTCTGCTGCACTCTGAGCTGAGGTTTTCAATGTGTTGTCAAATGTTTTTTTCTGTGTGTTAACTCCTCATGTAGAACCTAGATGTGGAGGGACGTCGTCAATATGACGTCTAAATCCAACTTTGGACATTCTGCGGAAAACATCCAAAAATCCAGTAGCGAACATGGCTATTTTCAAACCTGAAAAACATCTATCTTTTTTTTTTTTTTTTTTCAAAATGGCAATTTGCTAGATGTTATTGTGGTCAGTTCATCTATCTTTTTGGACCATTTTCGAAAACAAAACCCCCATCCAATTGAAAAACACTCAAAATCAAGCCATTGGTATATAGGAGAAGCCAGCATTCTTAGTAGACTGGCCACACAAACATCCCAGCAGAGCAGTGGGGCACCCTAAGGGGCACTGCAATGCACTTCACATAAAAGGTTCCAGACACATATCTCACCATTAGCCCTTTATATTTAATAGTGAGCCCTCCAAAACCCACCAAAAACCTACTGTACCCACATATAGGTGACATCTGCACGCATAAGGGCTATTGTAGTGGTGTATAGTTGGGTACAGTAGGTTTTGTTGGGTTTTGGGGGGCTCACACTTTCCATTACAAGTGTAACAGAGAGTGGATTATGGGCCTGGGTCCCCTTCTCTACAGTGCACTGCACTGACCACTAGGCTACTTCAGGGACCTGCCTGCTGCTCTAATAGGACTGGACAAACATCTGAAGCTGTCTTAGAGACTGGTATGTACTGCTTCTTTTACACCATTGAAGGGTGAGAGGGGGTCATTGACCATGGGGGGAATAAGGGGGATCATGCCTTAATCCCTCCAGTGGTTATTTACCCATCCAAAAGACTATTACATAAATACTATAAACCTATGTGAGCTGTTGCAGTGTATACGGAGGGCAGCCTTGGTGTACCAGACAGTTATTAGAAGCTGTTAAAGGTCTCCTGAGGAAGGAAATTGAAACACGGCCAGTGTTGAGACCGGATGGATACTTGTAACAATGTCTGAAGAGAGTAGTTTATACTCAGACAAGACTCTGTATAAGAGGAGATGTGAACAGTGAAATTTCCATATCTGTTGCTGTTTAAAACTTTTTCAACATCTGGATTGGATTACTGCCACCCAGGAATGGACATGAGATATAATATGTGGATATTAAATATATTGAAGATCGTATTGTTGGATTAATTATGGGGATTACAACAGAGAGGATTCACTAAAAGTAGAGAAGATTTGTTGAGCACAGCACGGATGAGAGACATTCATGGACTTGGCTGTTCAGGGTT
Organism: Microcaecilia unicolor; assembly: GCF_901765095.1. NCBI lineage: Eukaryota > Metazoa > Chordata > Amphibia > Gymnophiona > Siphonopidae > Microcaecilia > Microcaecilia unicolor. Next base: position 244,722,004 of record NC_044032.1, on the reverse strand, counting down.
TGAATATTTGTATATTTGACGGTGTATGAGAGATTATTTGTTTGTGTGTGTATGTGTAGAGAGTAAGTAATGATGAAGAGCAAATATATTGTGAAATTTATAGTATTTATGTAGTAGTCTTTTGGATGGGTATTTCATACAGTTTGACTTACTAAAATGTAATCTAACCCTTGTAATGATATCCAGTGGTTATTTGAGACACTTTTTTTTTTAGCAACTTACTCATTATTAAAACAGATCTAGCCTAAAACATCTAGGTTTTAGCTCTGGATGTTTTTCCTTTGCTCCATTGTGGTGAAAAAAAAATTCAAGTATAGGAACGCCCGAATCCCACCTCCAAAATTCGTCCTTGTGATTTGGATGCACTTCAGATGAACTGCATAGAAAAACATCTTAAAAATGTGTTTCGAAAACAGTGATTTGGATGCTTTTCTATTTTGAAAATGAACCCCAAAGGGCCACATGCAGTAATCTTTTACTCCTCAAAGGTACAAGATGGCAATAACGTCTTAGTTAATCTGTCCCACAGTTTAAATGATTTCCCCCCAGGTGCATCACTTACACTTGTTCACTTTCATCTGTATGATCTTGTGATGCTATTATTGTATGTGTAATATGTACCTCACTAAAAGAAATACTTTTCTTGGATGGGCAGGTAACAAATGACCCTAAATAAAATTAAAAAATAAATAAATAAAATGTCACCTGCCATTTAAATATCCAGTCTCCCAGTCTGGCAAGTTTCTCCTGTAATTCCTCACAACATAATTTGGAATGATCACATCTTTAATGCTTCCCTTTTAAGATTAATGAACTTGTAAAAAAGGCCCGTTTCTGATACAAATGAAACGGGCGCTAGCAAGGTTTTCCTCGGAGTGTGTATGTTTGAGAGAGTGTATGTGAAAGTGACTGTGTGTGAGAGAGAGAGTGAATGTGTGAATGTGTGTGTGTGTGTATGTATGTGAGAGAGATAGTGAGTCTGGGTGTGAGTGTGTCTGCCAGAGAGAGAGTGTGTGTGTGTGTGTGTGAGAATGAGAGTGTGTGTAAGTGCGTGTGAGACACAGTGAGAGAGAGAGAGAGTGTGTTTCACACAGATTCAGTGTATGTGCGAGAGAGTGTGTGTGAGACACAGACTCTCTGTGAGACTGAGTGTATGAGACCAAGAGAGTGTGTGAGTGACTGTGTGACACATAGAGAGTGAATGTGATACAGTGTGAGACATAGAGTGTGTGAGAGACAGTGTGTGAGAGTGAGAGAGAGAAAGACATTGACTGTGTGTGAGAGAGAGAGAGTGTGTGTGTGTGTGTGAGAGAGAGAGAGAGAGAGAGAGTGTGTGTGTGACAGAGATACCTCCCCCCCTCTGGTGTCAGGCCCCCCCTCTCTCTCTCTGGTGTCTGATCGTTACTGTGCAGGACGCTGAGCTCTGGCTGTGCTTCAAGGAACTGACCAATCCTATTTAATAGAATGCACCTCCAACATTCTGAAGCCGAGAAACCTCGTGTGGTTGGTCACTTCTGCTTGTGACGAACTCGGAAGTACGTGATGTCAATTCAGGAAATGGATACAGAGAGCAGGAATGCCTCAGCCATGCAGTCAGCTTCAGAATGTTGGAGGTGCATTTTATTATATAGGATGAGGTGCAGCACTGATCCTAGTTCAAATCCCTTGGGCATGCCACTATTTACTTTTCTTCGCTGGTAATATTGACTGTTTAGGCCTTCTATTTCTTTTTTTATTCTTTTATGAGTTGCTAATCCAGAATAAAACATTGCCTCTTTTTAGATATGTTTTGCAACAGGTGATAGTGCATATTGTGGAGGGTGAGTTCATTGTCTATCAGTCCATACACATAGGTTTGTCCATGCACAAGCATGTGAATGGATTTGGAGTAGAGAGTCACAAACAGCAGGGTCGAAGGGAGACCAGACGCCGGCACTTGAAGATCAGGAGAGGAAGTGCCAGAGACAAAACCTGATACTGCAGAGAAAGTTATGATAGTAGAGGTGACATTATTCTGCTCGTGGGGACCCAATCCCTCTCAGGACAAAAAAGAGGAGACCCCAGCCTGACTATAGGTGTCAATGAACTAAGTGGAGAAGAAGAGAAGGAAATAGGAAAGAGGGAATAGAGAAGAGGAGAAAGGGAAGGGAAGGAAAAGGAAAGTTAGGGGAGGAGGAAAGGAAAAAGAAGGAAGGAGTAATTGAAAAGGGACAAAAGGAAGTCAAAATGTCAATAAAAGGCAATTGAGTGAGTCTGGCTCTTTATTCAACAGCAAACTAGCACAGAGTGAATTAGATAAAAGAGTGACCAAAATGATAAAGGGGATAGAACTCTTCTCATATGAAGAAAGGCTAAAAAGTTCAGGGCTCTTCAGCTTGGAAAAGCGATGGCTGAGAGGAGATATGATTGAGGTCAAGAAAATGATTTTTCCACTCTTTCAAAAAGTACAAAGACCAAGAGACACTAAATGAAGTTACATGAAAATACTTTTTAAAACAAATAGGAGGAAATATATATTTTTTTCACTCAAGGAATAGTTAAGCTCTGGAACTCAGTTAGTATATCTGGGTTTAAAAAAGGTTTGGACAAGTTCATGGAAGAAAAGTCCATAGTCTGCTATTGAGACAGACTTAAGGAAGCCACCACTTACCCTGGGATTGGTAGCATGGAATGTTGCTATTATTTGGGTTTCTGACGGGTATTTGTGACCTGGATTGGTCACTGTTGGAAACAGGATACTGGGTTAGATGAACCATTGGTCTGACCCACTATTGCTATTCTTATGCTCTTATGTTCTTATTTCCAGAAGACTGGATTGACAGAAAAAAATGTCCTCCAATTGTTCATACTTCTTGAGTTAAAAAACAGATGTAACTCTGAGGGTCTTGTACTAAGTTGCGCTCACATTTTTTTGGTGCGCGCTAAAATTGTGGATGTGCTAAATGTTAGAGACGCCAATGCATTCCTATGGGCATCTCTAACGTTTAGCATGCCCACAATTTTAGTGTGTGCTAAAAACATGAGCGCGCCTTAGTAAAAGATGCCCTCTATAAAGAACCACCTAATTATAGTCCACAAGCATCCTAGTCATTTGCAAAAGAGAGTGACTACTTACATGTGTAAATGACCTCTTGTAGAATACAGACTATCAGGAAAGTACACTTCATTGTTTGATGGTGCATACTTTGCCAATGTGCTTGCGTATGGGTGGAGTTTCAGTAGAGCACACAAGTACATGTATAAATTTATATAATAGGTGTGTTTTAGCTCACCACTATCCACATGCATTTTCACCAGCTAAGGCAGGTGTAAGTGATTGGTCCTTGAATGTAAATGCACCTACTTTTCTTTGGACTTAAAATAGGCACCATAACCAGTGCTTTTGATAGGAGCCTCTTATAGAATTATCCCCATTCTCTGCAGCTACGGAAGGACTGAGTGAATAGATGAACAGACAAAATGGGGCATTTGCATGATATTTTCCAAAACATATTGTGTAGATTTTTCCTTAGACTACTATTGTACAGACAACTCTTGCCTGGTGTGTTTTCTTGCAGACACCTTCAATATCTGAAATTTTTCCTCAGTGGTTTTCTACTGGGTCATGCATTGCTATTATAAAAATCATACAACTCATGTACTGCTTTCTAAAATCTCTTCAAATACCTACTAGAAAGGTTCTAAAATCAATGTGAACACAATTGGTATGATATTGTGCATTACTCTATACTGCTGCATTTTGCTTCCGGCTGCATCCTGGCTGTTTGGTAGTGATGTAAGGTGCTTTCTGCCCTACCAATGCCTAGCAATGACTTTATCAGACATGGATTTATATGAGCTTCTTTGGAGCTTCCAAAGGTGTTCTGGATTCCAGAGTCAAAGTTGCTTTTCCACTCATTTTTGGTTTATCAGAACAGGCATGAGATACTCTAGTTCCAATAAACTTCTAAGTTTAAGATGCATCTGATCAAACCAGAGCATAAAATTCTTCATTTCTCTCCTTTCAAGTTATAATATATCATCCACAAGGTTTCAAATTCCCATGGCACCAGAGAATCCTGGATCATAAGGTCGAGTCACAGCTGACCCATTCTGGTACTGGTAAAATGTCATAATCTATGGTCTGAATAAACAAGAAAAAAAGTATTACAATGAAATTATTGTTAGTAGTAGCAGTATGCATCAAAGAAACTTTTGGTCCTTTGATTAGATTGTTCATTAGCAGAGGCTACTACACCCTCCGCTTTCTTTTCAAAATCATGGCTTTAAGAATGTCGTGTAGCAATCCTGCTCTTACTCAAATATATCATGGTGGTACTGACTCCAATAGTGTGTCTGGTGCTTGAAAGAAAGTTATATTTATTTGAAACAGTCATTTCCATATATACCCCTCTGCCCCTAAGCAATGTTTGGTACCGCCTAGTGGTTAGGGTGGTGGACTTTGGTCCTGAAGAACTGAGTTCGATTCCCCACTTCAAAGCACAGGCAGCTCCTTGTGACTCTGGCCAAGTCACTTAACCCTCCATTGCCCCATGCTAGGCCGCATTGAGCCTACCATGAGTGGGAAAGCGCGGGGTACAAATGTAACAACAACAAAAAATAGTTCTGATTTTTAACACCTGACTCACCACAGCAATGCAACAGTCAACGCAAGCCAAGCAGTGCT